>NW_028259138.1:0-625000 GCF_977971745.1 Zootermopsis nevadensis | reverse complement strand
TAAGAAAGTGTCATGACCTGATTTCAGGTACTAATCCTGCCCCTGTCCGAAGGGACCGAATAAAACCGCAGATACCCCCAGGACAGCTGATGTCCGGTCCGAAATTTCAAACCGAGATCTCAGAATACTAAGCATAACTGATTCTGTTAATTAGTTAATCAGCAATGAGCCTGCATATTAATATAATGTACTAAATGCAGGTCCCGAGTATGTATGTACAGAGACTCAGGATGCGAAATAAAAACATTGGTAAACTGTGTGTACTCCGAGATAAATTACACCTTGGCAAATACAACAAAATGTTCAGCTCGTGCTATTACTCAGCTGCCGTTCACAGACAAAGTGGATGCACTTCGAGCCAGACGAAAATTGGCCGAAAACGTGTCGTCCCTGTTTCCAGCAGCCTGGTCCATATTCTTGTATGTTACCATTATGACTCATGCTTATAGACGGCAAACAATGTAAGCACAAACGTTGAAGCATAAACGGGGTGCGGTCAGACAATTTCCAGACACGGAGCTGTAAATTTCTACAGATGGCATTAACATATGAGCTTCATGGCTATCCCTGGTAACTGAACTGATGTGTCTAGTGGCCTAGGCAACACTGGGCGAGCAGATGGGTTATGTGTACACGGTGGTAATGATGACAAAAACGTAAAGATATGTGGAGATCTGAAGCCAATTAAAACAGGAATAGTCCCACACATCTTGGTATATCTGCAGGGATTACATTTGCATAAAATACTTCAGGCACAAAAAGTACGTTCTGTGGGTGCATTCGGCGATTATTATCTTGTAAATTCGATTGTTTCCAAGTTGTGACCCTATAAAAAGCCAGTGTATAGCTGCGAGAAACATAACAACAAGAAAAAAACATGTTCAAAGCATAACAAAACGGAACATAAGGCAGCAAGTAGATAAAACTCAAAATCAGTTATTACTCACCAAACTACAAATATCATTCGCTAACTTTACTGGAAAATTAAAAATATTATCTCCATTGAGACGAAAAGCTCATTTATAATAACAAACCTTCCGTCATTCTAGTAATAAAATGTACAAGGAATCAAGAACTATAAACAACAAGCTATATTCGGATAAAATAACAGAAACTGTACCGAAACAACCAGGAAATATACGGATCCAGTATTTTACCATTTAATGTTTAAAACTGAGTAAGTAGTTGAAAAATGTAAGACTTGAGGTTCTCACAGCGGTGAGTATGAAGATATCCGTCTTCTGGGTTATTGCGCTGTGTAGTCTGGTCGATGTTAACCAACGTTTCAGAGGTCATACTGCCTCCGTCATCAGGGCGATGAATATTCTTCGCCCTGCTGACGGAGGCAGTATAATCTCTGAAACGTTGGTTAACATCGACCAGACTACACAGCGCAATAACCCAGAAGACGGATATCTAGTTGAAAAATGCTTCCGTTTTCTAGTTAAAATATTTTTGAATATGCTCTTTGCCTGTCGAAATAAACATCAAAAACTTAAAATGAAATATTTTCAGCCACTTCTGTGGACAATGAGATTTCCCGGAGGTACAAATACAATAATCCATTATTTTCTTAAAATCGCGGCATCGAAAGGGTGAAATAAACGCACGCACAAAACTGTGGTGGCAGCCCTGTAAAACCAGAAGAGTCTTTCTCCAAAATATTTCTATGGGACACTGGCTGCGGAATCCTCCAAACCTCCAATCCGATCGAAAGGCAGAGTGCTCTCATTGTCCAGTCTCTACTGACTCTTCATAATATAGGCAGTTCAAACAATAGATTTAAAACAATATTCAATTGATGAAAGAAGGTTGTTAATAACACCAACATAAAAACATTTGCAGTATTATTTCATATCAGACAGGAAGTAGAAGTATAATGAGGACTATTACAGCTTCATAATGTGTATTCTTGAAATAACACTTAAATATAGAACGTGAAATAGGCGGAATAAGTACAATTCATGAAGAACATGCTAAATGCACATGAGGTTTCAGTCGGAAACAGGAAAGAAGGAGACCGGGTAGAACACAGTCGTAGTTGGGAGGATAATATTAAAAAGGATGTTAATTAGAATGTGAAATGGTAAAAAGTGGAGTTCACTGATGGATACTGTGAACATGGTAGTGAACCGTGAGGTTCTATAAAGTAAAGGGAATTGAATATGGCTGTCTTCTGGGATTTTGCGTCGTGTAGTCTTGTAGAAGTTAATCAGCGTTCCAGAGGTCCTTGCTGCCTCCGTCACTCGCTGTTGGAGATGTCTTTACGAGATTAATAACTGCCAGTATGTCAGAGAGTGATGCTGGTCAGTGAGATACTTGAATCGTGTATTTTCTTCTCCCATTTCCTGTTTAATCTACCGGATGACCTGGATTTCTTGTTTCTATCGGGAATAGTTCTCAGTTCATTTATTCAAGTTGTATCTTTCGTTACAACAAAGCTCCGTTTTCCTTTTGTTATACAAAGAGAATTTCAAACGCACTTTACCTCCTATGTTTCTTGAATCCTTGAGGAATAAAGTTCTCAACACAAAGGTGAACTGATCGAGTTAACTCAGAGTAAATGCGACCTAAAATCCCCGACAGAATGCGTAGCCTGAAGAATCGATTTACATTCGATTTTCGACTGTGTTTGGCTGTCTTCTGATTTAACTACAGATACAAGTATCGCACACTGAGAAATCTTCTTTCCTCGATCTCGGTATGAATAACATGACACTTAACACCTTCCCGTCTTCGTATTCCTCGACTTTTTATTACTAAAAAATTAAAAACATGATATCTGTTTCTATGATATGAGAGAAACCCACGTGTCATTACGCAATTAGTAGCACGTTAAGTTATATTTAGAAACCTTGTAAATTAGTGTAGTGGTTTAAGGAAACAAACAATTAGAAGACCAGTAATGAAGATGTAATTACTGCGACCTGCCTGTAAGCCGACTGTCACGCCGTCTAGCGAAGTGTCGCGCATTTGTGAAACGTTAAACGGGGATAAGTAATGTTGGCAATATGAGGGAACTAAAAAACTTCGAAAAGAGAGGAGGGTTAGTACATAATTCAATACAAGAGTTCCTGCATGTATATATCACATTTACATGGCCGTGAACATCGGATAAGCCTACTTGAATGAAATGGACATTGTGTGGCCGTGTGTGTGTATCGACCCTAATCCTAATTTTAGTTTCATATTTCTTTCTATCAGGAAGCATGTCAAATGGATATCAGAGCAGCCTCATTAGCGTATTGCACTAAAAAAGAGTCACTGATTTGGTTGAGGAAAACATTAATGATACATAACGCAGTCAGCAAGGACTTTGTACGTAATATTTATTTATAAAGAATTTTGAATTTTAATTATGCACCACCTCTAATCTTTATAAGGATGAAGTTGAGCATTTTTGTATTTTTATATAATACGGTATCATAATACAGAAAAATAGTTCCACTATATAAAATGCCGAGGTTTCTTGAAACATGTTTCCAAGGTGAATTTCATCGGCTGAGATACGTGGAAATATCTTTGTAGATTATAATAGCCCCCGTATTTTTGACTCTGTCAACAACACATTTCCGTCTGCAGTAAATTAACATCACAACTATGATAAAAGATAACTTGAAAGCTTAACAAACACCAAATTGAAGTAGTCTTATCAGATGTGTTCCTGGTCGCAAATATCGATAAGAAGCAAAAGGGCTTAAATTTAGAAGGAATGACATTTAATTTAATTTATTTTACAGCACTGCGGTTATCATACAAACACGTACTTCAATTTTCTGTAGCTCTGAATTTAAGCGTGTGTTAAGCTTTGTTTTTTATTAAACAACGACCGAATTTCGAAAAATTAAACGTCTTATTATTTTAAACGAGATGTGTTGAGTTTTCTTTGAGGTAAAAACCGGATTCTTAAATATTACATTACCGATGTAAGATGATGGTACGAGACCACATTAGTTTTGTTTAATTATCTGTAGAAGTCTTCATTTTTAATGTTGCATTTAGATGTACTGTGAAGTTTTGACAGTTTAAGCCTTATTTTAATTGTGAGTCCACTATTTTTATTATAAAGATATTGATACATATTTATGTTGATATAACTTATTTTCAAATAAACGTCCTTCTCAGAAATATAATTAATTCAAAGGTAGAAGAATAAAACTCGTCCAAACCTAACATGTAGCTTCAAATATCAAATTAATATTAAGAATGAAATATTTAAAATTGTATTTTGACCTTTATTTTGTAAAAATTCTTCTCTGTGTGAGGTACCTGTCTTTGAATGCGTTTTATTCAGCTATTCTATATTATTTTAATATATTTTATTATCTTGGTTTCTTCCGGCAACAGTTTTCAAATAGTTCCTGTGCTGTAGCTGTATCGCTTTTGAGATGAGCACTCACACATCCACTGAAGTGGACAAAGGATCAGCATAGTTCTGTTGGTGCACTGAATAATTAATTATAGGGCAGGAAGTACAAGACACAACTTCAGGAAGTCCGCGAGACCTGGATCATTAAATACCACCACGTAAGTTATAACGACTCTGTGGGACGAGTTACATGGGGTTTGTAGCTCCGAACTGAAGTATATGTGCGTACGATGAGTTTAAAAGTGCACGAAAGGAAGAGGTTCTAACCTATACAAGACTTGAATCTCAGAATTTGTTTCGAGATATGAGATCTGAGGTTACCTGTGAGGTGAAAGTTTAGATTGTGATATTCTGGATTGTGATACAGTAGGAAGTTACAGAGGTTTGGGTGAAATGTGCTGCTTCCATAACCAGAACCTAACCCACTTGCCATTTTATTCGCCCAGTAAAAGCACATTAATCACTCATTCGAACATTCTCTTCGCTCACAACGCCGAATGGCCTTGACGGAGTTCAGGAGGCTAGACGCTGACTTGCCACCGCAGTTACCCGGATTCACTCAGGGGTGACATCAAGTGAGATAAGTGGTGGACGACGTGGCACTGGGAAAGGTTTTTCTCTGAGTTAGACGGGTTTCTAGTGCTAATTATCACTCCGCCATTGCTCCATCCTTACCCACCTGCCACCGCCCCTCCAGGTACCCTGAAAAAGCAACGCGGGGGGGGGGTCCTTTATCCCTGACCTTGCACTTAGCTGGCCTCGGAATAAAGGAAGTTTAACATTAATTGATGAGAAATTTACACAAGCGGAGTTGGATTGCTAGAATTTATGTACTGACTAGACACTATTGCTGCGCTATCTAAGGTCGCTCGTAAACTAGAGTCGTGGTCTAGGGTCTCACTCGATGTATAGATGCTATCGATTTGTCACATTCAGCTTACTTTCATTTTAGAGTTATTGTGTATATTTGTGAATTAATTAATTAGTGTTCTGTCTGACGACAGGTCCATATGAACAGGATCCTTCCATCCTTTTCTCGGACTGGGACCTATTCATATTTATTTTTTAGGCAGGTGATACAGAAGTGGTTTGCCATTGCCTTCTTCTGTGTGTGAATGGAGTAATTGTTGGGATGCCACGGAGAAACCGGGGAAGCCCCCGGAGGAAAACTCCGTGTTGCCTAGACCGCGGCCTTGGCCAACACAAGTTATAAATTCGGGCACCGCCGGGAATCGAACCCGAGACCCCAGGATTACAAGGCCAGCGTTCTAACCGCTAGACCACCGTGATTTGTGAATATCAGAAATTAATTTAAATTGTGCTGCTTATTAATTCGAAGTGTCCTGGTAGGAACAAATGAAAAGCTTATGTTATTTTTAGATATTCATACATAGTATTTCTTTCATAAATCATATATTAGACTTATCATTTCTCAGTCTCCAGCATTAGTAGAGAAACGAATTTAATGGCTCCTGAAATTACGTTTTATTTTCAATCAACAAATGCGTGGAAGTCTGAAAAAGAAATTACACGGTACTTTCATAACAGGGCGGACATAATATTCTTATGTTTTATCCTAGAATTCAGTAGATGACAACTTCGGCGCTCCGGAAGGTTTAGCCTTCTGTTCAATAACAACCTGTACCAACTTGAAGTGAGTCTGAGCTGGCGCAAGAGACGGACATAGTTGCCAAGAAAATATCTTTGTCACACCCTGGAATCGAACCCAGGTTGTCGATCCTGTCGCTTATCTACAACCCCGGATTGTTTATACATGCTAAAAAGAATGTTCTCCGTATTATATTGATTTATCTTACTGTGCTCTGTGATAGAGAAGAAGGAGAATGAAATGAATCAAGGTGGGAGAAGAGAGATTATTCTGGTAGTGAGAAAAAAGTTAGGAAGCAATTGCTCCGGTCAGCGATGCAGAATTTAGGACACAGCACTATCAACATTTCTGTTAGACGTGACCTTACCAACAACAAGAAAGAAAGCAATTTTTTATGCACTGTACCACGAAATCGAATGGCTGCGGTTGAATCGTCTTTAACATTTAATGAGTAAAAATAACAAGGAGAATTTCAATTCTGCAAATCGATGACGTTTTACGATGATTTTATGCACAGCTAGAACATTTTTGTTGAATACGAAATGCAATGAAGATTTCTGACTTCTGGGTTGTTGCGCTGTGTAGTCTGTTCGATGTTTACCAACGTTTCAGAGGTCATACTGTCTCCGTCATCAGGGCGATCATCGTAGTATGACCTCTGAAATGTTGGTAAACTTCCACCAGATTACACAGCGCAACAACCCAGAAGACAGAAATCTTCATACTCACCGCTGTGAAAACCTCAAATCTTACGAAATGCAATGGTTGCATTCATCTTAAGAAGATTCTCTCAGACTGCCATTCAGCAACCCTACCGATGATAACGACACTAATAAACATTGCTTTTATGTTTTGTTCTACTCCATTCGTCTATCTGTATATTTTCGCGGTACTGGATATTTATGAGCAACTGATAGTTACTCAGCAAGCCAACAAAATTCCTTTCAATTATTAAACTCGGGAAATCTCTCCCGAGCGAATTGACTAAAATTCATAACCTCACACCACATTTATTTAATATCAATTTTAATATTATCATCGCATATACGAGAAAGCTATAGTGTCATCCCATGCTTTCTACAGACTCAAACCATCTTATTTTGCTTGATATAATCTTGTTTTATTGTTAAAGAGCAAATTCCTAAGCTCTACACTGAGATATTTTCCAATGTGGTTTATAAGCTGTAGAGCTGAATAAAAAAATCATGCAATGTTTATGAACGGTGACGATCAAAAGATTATTAATTCTTCTACTAGTAGCACCAGTCATTTTCATCGTCACTTTCTGGCTCGTAATTTGTGCGGAGAGAAATTTTAGACTAGTGAAAGTATTTACAAACTTCTACAGAAATATACGTCACTGAAATTGTAATAAGGACGAAAGTTTGAAGTAAGATTATTGTCTTCTGGGTTGATACGCTGTGTAGTCTGGTAGAAGCTGACCAATGTTCCAGAAGTGCGATCGCACTGATGATTGAGGGAGTAAGACCTATGAAATGTCGGCAGCTTTCTAAAAGACTGCACGGCTCAATAAAGAATTAGAAAACAACCATCCTCAAACTCACCACGCTGTTAACCTCAAATCTTAAATGTATTAATGTTAGCTACAAATTTACGTAATTCCATCGTACACAGTTCGTCTTGAGAAGTTAACAGTCGCTCGTCTAATCAAGAAACCTCCCTGCATTTTTTTGAAAACGAGATCAATTACGGTAGTACCAAGAGATTTCCGTTACATTTTATGCTGTCATTCCAAAACGCCTGCATCTTCAAACTTATGTTTTTCTCTCTAGGTTTCGTGACTAAAACATACGCAAAAATTTACATAATCTTCTTAATTATATTTCTTCCTTAACTCCTCCTAAGTAGTGCTTCTATCAACCAATTAGCCACCTACCAACCAACAAATAGTCCTCAGGCTGCTGTTCAGCCGATTTGAACAAAGGGTCGCAGAACCAATCCACCTGTGAAAACAATAACGGACAGTCTAGTTAAATTTCCTGTATCAGTGCCAAGAAATTCTCTGGGACGCATACAAACTTCTATTTTGTGTGTGCAGAGCGATATTTGCCAAGGGCTAAACTGACCACTCAACTTCATCTTATGACAATGTAATGGGTGGAGCTATAACTTCACGATGTTTTACATATTTCTTAATGTGATTGTTAATTCGATGCGATTGAAACACAAACTTATTTCGGTTACAGTTTCCGTGGTGTTCTTGACATTCCATGACGTTTCTGGAATACTGCCTTAAATAGGCCACGACAACTTTTCTCACATTCGTCTTTGCTTCAGTGTCTACGCGCCAAGACAAGTCTGTTGGGAAATAGGAGTTTTTGAAGTGGGAGGAGAGTATATGCAAATGCGCATTCTGTCTATTTCAAACACACATCAGTAGTCTCCTCTAGCGCATTGCATTTTGGAAGGGCGCATATTTTGTGGAACAGAGTAGCGTAGCCTTAATGCGCACCGCAGTCCCTGCGGTCGTCATTTGGCGCCAGACGGTACATTATTCATCCTCTCATTTCGTTCAAGTTAAACTCGTCACTCTGATACATTGACGAAAATAACACCGACTCATGCTAATTCATTTAATTAACTCAAGCAAATGTGTCGGGTCTTCAAGGACCGACGTTGTGACAACGCGTTGAGACGCCGGCATTTAAACCTTGTACCTCGCTACCTCGAGAGTGAAATCACTTGTTACATAGATCTACAGCTACGCTTTCAACCTTACAAGAGTTGAAGCAACACTTTTGTTCTTCATGTTGTTAGGCAAATTAAATTATGAATGGTAAGTAAAATGGTCGATCATGCAGCACACAGGGGAAGCAATCGGCCTAAATATATTTAGAAATGCAGCAGAGGATGGCGGGGAGGAGCTCTTGAGAATCTTGCATATATATTAGGTTGACGAGAGTGAAATAGGCCGGACAAGTAGTGTTCTCGTTTATGAGACAAACGTGCAAATGTGCAAAAGTGCGAGACCACTTCGAAAACCTACAATCAATTATCGTGGTCAAGTGGTTAGCATACTCTTGTATTTGGAGACCCCTGGTATCAATCCTGGCCCAAAGACCAGTTGTTCTGCTTGAGGTAGTTTGTGGCTTTCCTCAACCCCTCAGGCATAAAAACATGTCACAACAGCCGACCCCCGGACTCTAATTCAGGTCCTTTCCGGATTTACGAGTAAGCCAAACTCGGTGGGTAACAGCGACTCTCGGCGAGAAGCTCTTCAACAGCAACAGACAAATATCTGGTTTTGATAGTAAAAGTAAAATTAGTACTGAAGGAAAACTTACGTGTATTTGAGAAATTTATCCGCATTTCCTCGTTTGCTGGTTCTCAACGCAAATTAAATTTTAGTTCTTTTCTGAATCCGTACCTTTATCTATCTGTGAAGACCGAAGTTAATTGAAGTAGTCTTATGTAAACAGGCGAGGTGAAGAAGCCCTTCGTGGACTAAATCGGTGGGATATTTTCTGTCTGAACTCCGTATAACACTAGGATCACTGCAAAGAGTATAACGCCTGTGTTTAAATTGAAACTAACTTTCAGGAGTATCAAAACGAGTCATGGCGATGTAACTGTTTCGTAGATACTGGTGTAAAGGAAATCCCATAACCGAATGTAGGATTTTAGGTTTTCACGACACCGAGTCCGAAGATAGCTGCCTTCTGTGTTAAGCGCTGTGTGGTTTGAGTGTTTATCACTCTGATAATGGAAGCAGCAGGGACCTCTAAAACGTTTGTAAACTTCTACCAGACTAGGCGACGCTACAACTCAGAAGACAGCTACCAAAGGTGGTTTAAAATCAGGTTTTTTATTTAAGTATTGTACGATGTGTTGGCCGTCACCCATTGCTACAACATTTGATTAAATGAGAAAATAAATTCATTTAGCATATCTTCTAAAGTCGCGGGAAATTTGTTAGCAATTCTGCTTTTTATTAGGAAGGGCCTGGGTTCTAATCTTGCGTCATCTAGACCATCGCTTCTACTAAGCTCTTTCGCGGTTTTTCTCAGTTCTGTAGTCACTGGGTTAGTGCCTTTAAACAAGACAAAATCACTTCTTTTCTCGTCCTGAATTTTTGATATTTCGTATCATCCTGTCGTTCGACACAGTATAACGAAAATAGTATTGAAATATACTAAATGGCTCATAAGAGTATAATACACTCTAAGAATGAATATATTTTCCAAATGCATCCTAATTTATTTCATATCTAATTCGCAGCTATGTCCATTCATTAAAGGTACACACCTATTCTTGTCCTCATCAGAAATGGCATTATAAGAAGTTAACTTGGGGAAACCAGTACCATATAAGTTTCACTGCGGAGACCATTTATTGAGAATGGATAACATAAGATTTCCCAAGTTAGTAAATACATCATCACAAGGTCTGAAAGGAGGAGAGATTTCTGAAGACTAGAGCAAAATTGGTCAGACCAGCTTTGAGTCTCGGAACGGATCTTGAAGGCTCAATTCTTGTCAGAACAGAAGAAAAAGGAGAAGAAGAAATGCAGCATATTTAAATATAGTGCCTTTATATGAGCTTTATTTAGCTTATATTTTATCCTACGTACCGACGTCTTCGTTACTATCAGACGTTTGTCATAAAAATTAAGTACATTCGTTCCAATTTCTAAAGAAGTGGTTATGTTGATGCAAGGCGGACCAAAATTAACTAGATCCCTAATAAACATTTTAATTAATATGCAATAAAATCAACTATCGGAGAGGGGACATTGTGACAGCATTACATAACCTCATCATTATTCATTCATTATGTAATTCTAGTGATAAGTAAATAGCTACTTTTTAGAGTTTCCGTTACAAAGAACTCCTTTGTCTCTTCTATATATGTTCATATTCAAACCTTCAACATTACAGATATTATTTATCATAAAAGAAACAAGAGGCTAGAGAAAATGGTATAATGATGACTTTTGTATTCGTTATTCTAAAATGCATATTTATAAGGTAATTAAATCAAGATGGGTAAGACTGGTAGGACATGAAGCATGCATGGGACAGTTAAAAAATTATGCAAGTTTATCGGTGAATATGAAGATAAGAGATAACTTGGAAGACCTAGGTGTAATTTCGAGTATAATATTAAAGTGATATGTAAATAAATATGATATAAATTTGTTCACATGTTTCAACTGATTCAGGGTAGTGTCTAGTGGTGGGTTGTTTTTAACACGGTATTGGAACACCTGGTTTCATAAAAGACGGTAAATTGTTTCAACAGTCGAGCAAGTTGCACGCCTTCTCAAGAAATCTCCGCTCTCAGGAGTTGTATTGTTTGATATTCATACCAGGAAATACATAGACATTTATATAGACCCTGAATAGCTAAGTGTAATTAAACATTTAGCACAAGTTGCATTGCTTGTAACATAACTGTAACACAAAATTGTTCGTTGTCGTCTCTAGAGAAGTATAGCCTCTCTGATATTTGGTCTGTGGCTTCTGAGTTCTAACGCCGTGCGGTTTACAAGACCACCCTTAGTACCTCAAATCTCAGACACTCTGAAACTTGTTACGAACAGCTCCGAATCAGCATTCGAAGTGCTGACATAATGTTAACATAATTTTAACAATACAAGTGGCAGTGGTCTAGATTCCAGAAGTCCTGAGGCCATCTTAATGAACTAAAGTGAAAACAACCCCCAAGATCACTGTTCCTAAGTAATAATGAAGGAGGAAGAAACCACTAAGATCACGAGATCGAAACTCGGCCAGTTCATTCATATCTGTCTGGGAATATATTGTGCTGTTCTGAACCTCTGTTACCTTTCCAACTCTTTAAGGCATAAAATTCGTCTTAATAATATTTGGCAAGTTATAAACCATTCGCCTGGAGTAGCATTTGTGGATAGTTAGCTGAATTTTGCTATTGTGAAAGGGAAATGCACGACAGAAGTAACCGGTGGAAAATTACCTTTGTGTGGCCACGGGATATCACGGAGGATTCTCCCAGGTGACGCGTGGACTGAATGCCCCAGCTGCGATTTCTCACGTGATCATTGATTGCTTTAGAAGGAATGACAGTTCAGGGGACGTTGGTGTCCGACCGTCGTTATATTCGACTGTCAAATTATACAATGTTTTGAACAGTTTTGAGGATTTCCAAGTCAGTTCGAACCTCTGAGGTGTAAGAGACTGTTGTTCAATTTAATTGTGTGTGTTATTAGATATTCGAAAAATATGCTACTTTCGTGAACTGTCTATTACAAAAAATCTTTTTCGTTTATTCATATGTTTATTTCATTTAACACCGTCAGAAGCTCAAATTCTTACATCGAATGATAATTAATGACTAATTAATTGTAAAGGATATGAAAGGAAACTGTTGTAGCCTAAAAGACAGTAGTATACCAGAATTTATATGGAGGGAATGGGAGGGGGGGTTATGGCAAAACTTTCAACAGTTTAATCGATTTCCAGGCTAAGGTATGAACCTTGGACCCAATGATTACAAACCAGAAGTGTGCTGCTAACCACTGAGTTTACTACATTTGGCATAAAACATTGCGTCGAGAAATATACATTTAGATAGGCTTGATGGCAATAAATAAATCATAGGAGCAAGATTCATATAGAGATTTATCATAAACATACATAACGTTTGTTTTAATATGAACAATTAAAAATACGTTGATGGGGTAAAACTTTTAAATGGTATTTAACAAATTTTCCATGGCATATATTATGGAGGTGTAGCACAGAATTGGGAGAATATTTCTCGTAACTATTATGTTTAGTTCTTGGTACCTATTCCATACTGAATTAATTATCCTATTTGAAAAGAATTGGAAGTCAAAACTTATTCCTAGAATTTCCACTAGGTCTACTCACGTCCTATGAAGGAATAAGCCAGTCAAGTAAAGAAACTTCACTTTTCTCAGCCCTGCAGCACGCCGTGCACCATGTAGCCAAATCTCCTGAAAATTTCACATATGGGAAGAATGTCACGTATAATCTACAGTCGTTTTCCTTGAATACAGAGGCTGTTTAAATCCGTGCAACGGCCCATGTTATTGTGCTAAAGTAAGGACCATGAGTTGCAGAGAAAGGAAGGTAGATACGAAGCAGTTTTATCGAGATATCGATTCTCGCTTCATATGATTCGTTTCGACTTCCACCGCCATCATGAACGAAACAATAACGACCGGAACGCAGACGCGATAAAAGCGGAAAAAGCTTTGATCTAAACAATGGAAGTGATGGCAAAAAAGGAAAAGTTCCGTTGAAAGAAAGAACAGATAAGAAGGTTCCAAAAGAACCAGTGAAAATAAAATCAAACAGATAAAGCAGCTTTCAGTTAGACTAACTCCACCCATTACTGTAAAGAACTAATTCTGGCCCACTCCTAAGACGAAAAACAATCAATAAATCGCTTACTTGTTATGCAAGAATAGTTTAAGTTTCTTAAAAAAAACAAGAAACAGAAATGTCTGATCCAGGACTTCCTTCAGATGCAGTAATTTAGCAACACAATTTGTAAATAAAAGTATCTGGCTGGATTAAGATATTCTATTTAGATCTTTGTGAAGAGTTTATTCTTTCTTGTCATGTATTTTAACGTTTCATGCCTTTACTCAAACGCGAATTATGCATAATGTGTTAGTAGCTTAAACAGACGGAAGAATGAATATACGAGATTCGAAAAGTGGCAACGTGAAGACAGGAGTGGAAACTGCTTAAAATAACAGGACACTGGCTTCTGAGGCCAGGAGACAAATTCATCACACGTTATAGTATCCCAGTCCGTCTCAGGACTACGTAGAAACCATAATTTACTCATCGTACTGTGACTATTATCCATATCGAATATGGAGTGAATAAATTGCTTGACTAAACTAACTTCCTGACGGTCATTCTAACTAGTTTTAGGCACTTTTATACCTACACTACTGTCCTTTTCTACAATTAACTTGTTGAACAGTAATGTAAAACAATTTTAATCTAGTGTCTACTGTGCAATTTCTTTTGTGTGTCTTGTATCCGTTGATTAAAACTTTTAACATTTACGGCCTAACCTGGTAATTAAATTACTTGCCTTTACTATGGTTCTGTTGAGTACTAGTCTACACGTATGTTAATGGAGAGAGGCGATTTAAATAATATATAACTCTTCCAAAACCAGTGGTTATTATTTGTACCACCTGCTTTAACAATCAGTAACTCCCATTCTGCCCTTGGAGTGTGACTATCATAATAAACAGAAATTATTCCTTAAACTCAGTTTAGCCAGTTGATCTTTGTAATCGAGACGTTCTATGTTTTCTCTGAGGTAGAGGCTCAATGTTTAAATAGTATTTATATAATCTTCGGCTCCAAAGTATTGAAGTTCAACTCCTCAGTACCCCAACGCTGCAAAACTATATATTTGGTTAATGGTTATCTACAAAATAGACACTATTTAACTAATATTACAACCAAATGGAACACACCTATAAATTCTATGAAAAAAGAGTTAGTGAACGTTAAACAGGTGTAAAGTTACACGGAGCTACAGAGAGATGAAGTGCAAAAAACTAAAGTGTCTATGAAGGAATTCTTTGGAGGTGACGCGGCATTAAATAACGAAGTTTTTCAAACTTTGATCAGCCACAGTGGGCGAATAATTCCGATTCCTCGTGTAATTTGCTGGCGTTTGATCGACTTTTTGGCCCACAATTCTCTTTTAAGTGTTTATTGTCTTTGTTTTTTTCTTTTATATCCATAGTTTATTTTATTATGGTTAAATACTTTATAATTCAGAATATTAAATACGAAGGAATTGATCTGAAATGATAAAGTTAATATTTTGTAGCCAAGAAATAGATATACACTAAAAGTTCTTTAAAGCATTTTTGTATTTGTAATATTTTTACAACATTAGTATTAGAGTAAGATTTAATTAGTAATTAACTAATTCACTGTCACGACGAACACGCTGCGATGTAAGTGGCTGACGGTTGCATTAATAAAATAAAGGTTAATCAACTCATTTATATATATATATATATATATATATATATATATTTGCGTTGAATCGTAGGGCACTAAAAACTCTGCAAGTAAGAAACCTTACAGCGAAATTCCCGAAAAACAAGACCAAAAGGAAACGGTTCGCAAACCACTGTTACAGGGGTAGAGCTGCATGAAGAATGTAGGATATGTCGTCGTTGCTGTGCATATTAAATTCGCTATTTCAGAAACTGTTTGCATGTGGAAAAAATTTCCAACTCAAGACCGGCTTCATGCGAGGAAGAAGGTTGAATGTTCGTTTACGATGTCTGTGAACTGTAGGCACACACATTACGTGCAAGTAGCGACAAAACGCTCTTCGTCAGCCAGGAAGGTTCCTATAAGCTCTGTTCATACAACGTCTGTATATTTCAGTAGCACAGGCATTCAGGAGGAATTCCACATGGTTGGAGGATATGTCCGAATATAGGTTTTAGTGTTCTAGTATCGCTTGGGATAGTGACTGAAGATTAGTTCTGGTAAATGGTATTTCTCAACACGCGTTTTATAGCCTTCAGTGTGAATTAGGTTTTGAACTTGTGTTACCCGATACATTGTCCGTGTTTACGTACACGTTACTAACGTGAAATATAGGCGTATGAGGCTGTCCACCTGCTTTGTCACTGTCTTTACCGTCTCTTAACTACCTAACTAACTAGATGGCTTACCGAACCCGAAGGTTCATCACCGAATTAACAAAATCCCTGCACCAGACCCTGACCTGGGCCAACAAAATCCAGTCTCCTTCAACTCCTATCTCCCATAGATCCCGCCTGACATTATCCTCCAACTACGTCTAGGTCTCCCCAGCGATTTCTTCCCCTCAGGTTTCCCAACCAGTACCCGGTGCACACCTCTTGTCCCATCCATGCGCGCTACATGCCCAGCCCATCTCACTCTTCTTGATTTAATCACCCTGACAATATTGGGGGAGGAGTACAGATCTTTAAGCTCATCATTATGCAGTTTTCTCCACGCCCCATCGTCTTCTCTCCTAGGCCCAAATATCCTCCTCAACACCCTATTCTCAAACATCTGCAATCTGTGTTCCTCCCTCCGAGTGAGTGATTTTCACCCATATAAAACAACAGGCAAAATTATTGTTTTGTATTGTTTAATTTTCAAGTTCTTAGAAATCAGACGGGAAGACAAAATATTTTAAACTGAGAAGCAGCAAGTATTTCCGGAATTTAGTCTCCTCCTAACTTCCTCATGAATATCATTTTTATTTGTTATTATTGTTCCAAAATATTTGAACTTTGTAACCCTTTCAAAGGATTTATTAGCCACCCTAAGATAATTCTGCTCGTCTATCTTCTGACGAGATACTAACATGTACTTATTAACGTAAATTACAGCGGTGAATTACTTACAAAATAGATATTCTTAGAGACTGGTCGCTTGTACATTAGTTCAAGAAAACTTGGACCGAAATTATTTTAGAAAACGTATATGTCTTTACAGCCTTACAATGAAAGAAGCGTTTCTTAACTCTAGCCCGGACGATAGCCTGCAAAGAAATAGAAAGCTAAAGCAACGGTTCGATTAGGAAGAAAGAACAGTTTACATTCAGAGAATTCTAGCTACTATTCAGTTCGGAATCTTCAGGTGGATATTCCCATATCCTATACATAAACACAAAGATTTAAATATGGAAAATTATAATTTTACTCCCGCATTTCTTGCATATGACACTTGCTGTCACCTGAAGCGAATGCATCGGTAAAAAGGATAAAGTTGATGCTCTCACGGCGCTAACTAGTCTTCTGGCTTGCGACACAGCGTAGTGGTTACCAACTTTTCATACTCCAAAGATGGACACGATCCGTTCGTCCGAAATAAAGGTGGCCTACACAGTGTTACAACCTAGGAATACCGCAGTCGACATCGAGTGAGGCTCGTCAGAATACATTGCTAGAGAGAATATCGGTATCTAAACGAAAGCATGAAACGATTTCAGAAAATTATTTAAAGAGGCAATTTTTAAATTGTACCTGGTATTTTAATATGAATCAATAAGGCCAAATGATATAAACTGGTATTATAACACAAAATTTTGATTTGAACAGCTAAAGATGAAAGCAGCAGCTGTGCAGGTTGCATTAGAATAAATTTCAAGATTTTAAGATGTTTATTGGAATGAACTGGCTCAAGATATTGTAGGCTCTTGTGAATAAGGTTATGACAACGCCGGTTCAGGAACTGGGGATTTCTTAGTCAGCTAATATCACTCGGCTATTGAAGAGAGATTGTACCATGCTGTTTATCGAATCTGCCCTTCTATTATGTCACATTTTATTACAACACCTCAGCTTTCTTTATTTACGTACTGGCTTTGAAGTCCCGAATTCATTGTAAAGACTTTATAAATCACTGTAAAAAGAACCAAGCGATCCCTTATATTTGTGCAAGATCATCACATGCCCTCCGCCTTAATAAAACAATACAGAAAGGCATTCATATCACTAGAGTGTTTCAAGCCCATAATCTTTGTATTCGAGCAGAGTCGGCACAGCGGTGTTCCAGAGAGAGCAGAGCATTGGAGTGCAGGGGAAAGAACATAAACTCTTTATATGCCAATTCTACTTCCCCTCGGTGCGTTGAAACCTCCACCGTACTCGAAATTTTGACTTCCTACTGTGTAGTTTAGAGTCTGGCCCTAAAGTTATAAAATAGCTCATCACACGATCTGCTTCAAGCACTACCATGTTTAAAAAATGTTGTTTAAAAACTATAAGACAAAATTTTATCTTTACCACCGGACGGTTCTAAAATGAAATCTAGTTCAAGAATGAAGGTTTCTGTCTTCTGGGTTGTTGCGCTGTGTAGTCTGGTAGATGAATCGCCCTGATGACGGAGGCAGTATGACCTCTGAAACGTTGGTTAATATCGACCAGACTACACAGCGCAACAACCCGGAAAACAGAAATCTTCATACTCACCTCTGTGAAAACTTCAAATCTTACATAGTGCAATAATCTCTGGGACCGGCCTATTCTACCGTAACTCTGTTATTGTAGATTAAGGTATTGGTCATATTACACGTCAGTGAACCACCGTTTTATATATACGTACATAGTTTTACATGCTGCAGTTATTGCAAACTTCTTGTAATTCCACACAGAAAAATTCCTGACTTTACAGTAATACAATAGGAGCCAGGCAATTTCCATGTACCTGAGATGAAGTAACATATTTTCATAGAGTAACAGCAGTTCTCGGACTGTGTCCTACGGGACCATGGTATTTCGTCGATTTCATTACGATTCAAGCTTGAAACTAACTCCATACTACCGGCTATTCTTAGGGCAGCTCGTTGTTATTCACCTGTTCAATAAGTCCTCTGCTATTATTTATTATCAAGATGGACTTTGCTTCGTGGTGATTTTATTTATTTATTTATTATTAACTGCAAATGTGTTTCTACCCGGTGGCAGTGGTCCTACAATAAAACACAATAAAACAATAAGACATAACAGAACAATGAGACACAACAAAACAATGAGACAGAACAAAAAATAAGACACAAAAAACATAGGACACAACAAAAACAACAAGACACAACAGAACAATGAGACAGAACAAAACAATAAGACACAAAAACCTTAGGACACAACAAAAGCAACAAGACACAACAAAGCAATGAGACACAACAAAACAATAAGACACAACAAAAGAATAATACACAATAAAACAATAAGACATAACAGAAGAATGAGACAAACAAAACAATGAGACAGAACAAAACAATAAGACACAAAAAACATAGGACACAACAAAAACAACAAGACACAACAAAACAATGGCACAACAGAACAATGAAACAGAACAAAACAATAAGACACAACAAAACATAGGACAACAAAAACAACAAGACACAACAAAACAATGAGAGAACAAAACAATAAGACACAACAAAACAATAAGACACAACAAAACAATGAGACACAACAAAACAATAAGACACAAAAGCATAAGACACAACAAAAACATAAGACACAACAAAACAATAAGACACAACAAAACAATGGGACACAACAAAACAATAAGACAAAACAAAACAATAAGACACAACAAAACAATGAGACACAACAAAACAATGAGACACAACAAAACAACACACCACACTCAAAATAAAACAACTCAAAATATTACAAAACCATAAGGCACAAGTATTTAAACACAACAGTTAACCTAAAGTAGGTAACTTAAAAATTAATACAAACTAGACATACTAGCGGTATGTTCGTGTTTTTAAGTCTCTTGGCACTGCGCGCCAATTCATGTACCTTATAGTCGTATAACTACTTTAAATTCCATTTAATCATCAGAACTCTCTTTTTGAGGATCAGTCAATTAAGATGATGGTTACCACTGTTGTACGGAAACTGGTCTCTCACAACAAGTTAAATTCACAGAATAACGCAAAAGTTATCTCTGGCCTGAAATACATATTCGACTTCATTCCGCACATTTTAACTGCTAATTGACGTATCAGTCGATTATGATTAAGAGTTAAATCTTAAAAAATTATGCAGGAGGTCTGCTGTCACTTTCGACTCCTCACTTCTATATCGGCCTTCCTATTTTTCCTCTCTATTTTATCCGGATGTGTCCTCATATAATTCGACAATTTTTTCATTCCCTACAGTCTTGAATATCTTCTTCTGTTGAGCATTTTCCATGATCGTCTCTCGCGGTATCATTCCTCGCCATTTGCGAGGGAGTAATTTTTTGAAAGCCTCTGCGCACTTTCGTAAGTTAGCCTTGTTGCGCTTTCTGAATGGCATCGCATACCTTCCACATCCATACAGAACAGGGGTTTTAAACCTCCCAAGACTTGGGGCCACATTTACTCTTCCTTTACATGTAGCGGGTCCCAAGGTTATGAATGAGGGCAATTTGTCAAAGCTTTCAAGGCAATTTAGAAAAGAAACTGATTTAATAAGCAATCAGGCTCATATAATACTCATTAACTTTATTTAAAAAAGTTGAGTTGCTATTTTCATTAATAATCATGTTAAAATTAACTAAATTTTACCGCAGAGTGGTGGAGTACTGAAAAAAATCTTCTGGTAGCATTATACCAGTGGGTCGTGAGTTTAGAACACGTCCTGCAGAATATTGGCCAGAATGTGTGGAAGTGTTTACTGCAACACGGTCATGTTTAAAGTTCTATGTCACAGACTAAGGGAAGTTATTTCTTTCAAATACTATATTAACGTACGACAATTTCTGATCTTAGAGACCATTTTACATAATGAGACTTTACTTGCTTTAAGAGGTGGCTGATTTTCAATTACAATCCTGTGACATTTCAATACAGAGTATCAAACGATGTGGTTGAGTGATTAAGAAGTGTTACGTCAAGTCTCTCGGTCACGGGTTATCTTGATTGAAGTTTTAATTTTCTTGTAGCTTACTTAAAGACTACTTCAATAATTCACCTCGTAAAGCGTCCAATGATAGGATAATTAATAAATGGTTAATTGGTAAAGACGAAAAAAGAATCGATCGCGGGCTAATTACAGTACGGCATTTGGCTTAAGGGACTGTGGGAACCCACGGTCTCCTGGGTTTTTTTCGCGAGTTTCGTTAGGAAAATGCTGGAATCGTACATAAACTCTTTTACAGAATTCCAAATTCATAGTTCATTATTATCCTTCTATTCGGCGCAGTTCACAAAATGCCAAATTCCTTCACTCAGATTGTTTACGAGATGAACCGTTCCAACTGTCTGACATAATGACTTAAATGTATGCGTTCATCTTTTTTAAGTGCAAAGATATCATACCTTCCCGATATATTAAGTGGCTTACCCACTGGTAAAGTAACATTACATACGCCATTCTTGCTTGCAGACACCAGATGGCTCTCTTATAAAACATCTCAGGTCTTCTGCCTTACGTATTATTATGTCTTTACTCAGCTACTCTCGCTTACTTTTATACAATTTTCACTTTGCCTGAAATGATCACCTCACGACACTTAATGCCAATCAAGCTAGCCAACTTTGCAACTTGTTTATCAACGCTGGTGTAATGATGAAAATAGTCATAACCAGTACAATAGTACCGTCATCAAGCTTAATCAGTTTCGATCTTTAGACAAAGTAAAAAATGAGCAACATACGAGCTGGAGGACCACCCTGTGTAGACCTGCGACTGCTTACGAATCATATTCGCAGTTACCCTCACTCGTCTGCAAATTGAAGAAGGATAATGTCGCACTGTACTGATGAAACCGTGTCCTTCCGTTGGTTCATAATAATATTTATATTGCGAGACCCTACTTACTCTTTTTTATGTCAAAAAAAGACGAAGCATTCACTGCCTCTGATATGCGACTTCAGCAGTGATGAAAAATAACGTCTGTTATTTTATCAACGCCGGATAAAAAAGGTATTAAGAATGTGGGTATGTTTAAATTTCCCACTACATCGCTTCTGTTATCCTTTCATTATTTCTGGGGTACTTGGAGCTTCCAGGGAGGTAATATATAGAAAAACTAACAGGGGACGGAGCATGAAAGCCCTATATGACTTGGGCTTAATTCGGTTACAATATTTTCGTCCGCAGCGAAATTTAACGTTGAAGTCAACGTAATATATGTCAAGCAAATGATCCTGTGGGCCTGTATGAACATATAAATAATCCACACTAAAAATAAAATATCTAGTCTTGTTGACTGCAATGACATTTTTCCACACCCGATGTTATGATTAGGTCATAAGAATCTCTTTTGTGATAACGGGCTGTACCACTTATAAATGCGACATTAGTGTATTGGTGTAAAGCATATTACCGTCCTACATTAGACGGGCGTGAATAGGTTTTTTGACACTCCGGTCGCTTTGTTCCAGTAGAAAAAGCATCCGTTACACACGGTAAATTAGTTTTGGTAATTAGCAGACGGTCTGCATGAAATAAAATAGAAATCGATACCGGCCGGGAATGGAACTGGACCTTTCGATTCGGTAGCCAATCACTTTACTGACAGGTAGACTATATATAGGCTACATCAGGGGTAGAAAATTGTTTTTAGTGGGAGGCCAGGTAGGGCACATTCATCGCCCTGATGACGGAGGCAGGATGACCTCCGAAACGTTGGTAAACATCTACCATACTACACGGTGCAACAACCTAGAAGACACAAATCTTCATACTCACCGCTGTGAAAACCTCAAATCATACAAAGAAGAACTTACTACAGAACCATTTAAAGAGCCTATTAACCATTTGGACATTCTGTTAAAAGCCAGAGTTGTAATGGCATTCATAGTTTTCTTAAATTTTTAATAAAATTCTCCTGCCTACGCCTCGGTTTTCAAATTTTACTTTCCTATCGGGTTTTCCGAATCAAGATATCTCCGTATGTCTCATTTTAGACCAGTGTGTTAACTTGATTTATCACCCCAAAATATGAGTTCAGTATTAAACATTATGATAGTGCCGAGGTCAAGAATGAGTAGGAGCTATACCTCCACTCCCCCCAAGCGCCTACATGGCGTGTAGTGGGACAGCTTTACTTTTACTTATTAAACATTATGAAGTTTGTAATTAGGCCTCAATCACTTTCTCCGTTAAGTGTTTTATCTTTCTTAAGTCCTAATATATTTCTCAGCACCTCTAAGACTTTAAATTAATTTCTTCCTTTACAATGAAAAACTTGCAGATAACACGCCAGGTAGAAATATAAAACAATAAAACAACTACCCACACCACATTAGTGAATCACGAATTTTGCTAATCACAATCGACACAAACTTATGTTTATTTAGTAATTAATTTTTCTCGGGCTACCGGCCATGTAAGGTGGATTAATGAAGGAAACACCGACGTTTCGAGAACCATCTTCGTCCTCGTCTTCAGGAAATTTCTTTAGCAGCATTAATGTATCTTGCAAATTCCCATCCAAAGATAATATTAGTTCCGACAACTCTCAAAGATATTTACAGATGCAAGTTGCAAGACTATTTTGAGTATTCAGAGGAGTTTTCGTCACTCTATAAATACTCATTTATGAACTTATGGTTATGAAACAGTGCAATGAAATGATACACAATAGTGCAAAGGAGAGTAATTGAACCAGCAACAAATAAACTTTATACTTTTTTGCAAAGAACTCGCAGTGGCACTTCAAGGTCAACATGTGGAGCAAGTTGTAGCCCAGAACAATAACGAAAATTAGAAGTGTCAATAATCGAGATTTCCGGTTCACATGGAGGCGAGTACGTCCATAGCTGTCATAAGAGATATCTCCCTGCTCCGGCCGAGGTTCTACATTGTCCAACACTTTCCGGTATCTAAAACCGTTTCTTTTCGCGCGGCTTACCTCATCGCCCTGATAACGAGACAGCAAGCGCTTCTGAAACGTCGGAATAAATAAAAATAATGTTGAGACACATTTCTACCAAACACGGCGCAGCAACCCATAAGACAACAATCTACAGTGTCAATAATTTTAACATTAGAAACGAAGCAGCTTTTCAGTTAAGTTAATTTCTATACAGATCAGTTAATTTTTCTCGATTATCCTGTTTGTAGGCCTAGGTTTGTAACAAAACATAAATTCACATTTAACAAGCAACATACCGACATTGCGCAACCGAACGCCGAATGGTTTGTATTCGTCCTTCGTCCGAGTTCAAATCTCGGCATGGAGACCAGCTAGCCTGATTGAGGATTGTATCTTAAGTTAGGCCACGGCCGCTTCCTTCCACATTCTTCCCAATTAATTTATTCACTATCATCCTTTCATTGGCGCTATATAATCTGAGCTACTGCGCTGAAAGTGTCGTTAAATAAACTATAAATAATAAGATGGTGGATGGACTCTGTGAGTCAGACCACAGCGCAGAATTCCTGGGCTGCAGTAACTTCGGACCTGTATCGTCATTTGTTCCACAATATAAACCCTTTCGTATTCTTTCGTTTGGCTAATTAAATTATACACAAGAAAAACGTCGCCATTGTGAAAGTTGTATGGCGAACTCAGTCTCGAGTTTCAGAGGCAAACTTGAAAATAATTCAGAGCAAAAGAAAAATGAAAAGAACAGAGAACAAACGAAAGCAAGAATCTTGTTTCAATTGTGAAAGGTTCTTACTTAATTGTATGCACTACAGTTGTGACCTACTGAATTAAAATTTCCATTGTAATGATAAACAAATTAAGAGACCATTTTCAGTATTGTTATTCATGTCCGTAATAGAAAGAACCACTTATTATGTTGCCATCTGCTTTCGTCCGTCTTTTCTTCTCTACAAAAAACATTAATTCCTTTTTGATTCTTTAGTTATTTTCAGAGACTATATAAAGCCCAATGCTGTGGATATTATGTATCGCGCTAGTAGGTATGGATTTGGAAGGAGCCAATCGTCTGATTGAAGTTTCTGTGCTGGTAAACGTCTGCAGCTGCTGGATGAAACCATGAAAGTTCAGTTGACATCAATCGACTGAGATTAGAAGCGAGTCCAATACGTCGCCTGCTCGCAGAATTTGAGAGTATCTGATGTAACTCCACGTCTCTATGCGCCTTTATGAATTAATGCCTAGGTTGCGCACGCACTAGTCGTGATTCAAAATTAACAATGCGTTCACTAATTTATTACCACAAATTGTGAGCACGCTTTTGTCTGTGTAGAACGGAAATGTAGCTTATTACGCCTGCACAAAATGAGCATCTATAATGCATTATTCTGTCGTTTTAAGCTGCCACTACATTCCCAGTTGTTCTGACCGTGGTAGTTAACCTGACAGTTTACCGTCAGACATATTGAAGTCCTCGTGAGATACGATGTTCACTTCAGGCAATTTTAACTCTGCCTCTCTTAGGATCTGCCCCTTTTATTAGGATTATAAATAATATCACTCAACAGATTTTTCTAAGGGCAATGGCACGAAATTGTATCCAGGAGGCAGTCGGTTTGAACATCACTGGGGTTATCGACTTTCTTGTGTTCATTCAATCTCTGCAGCTACGGTCGCCTTGTTTGTGATCGACATCTGATGAAACTGTATTCGAATTAGTAAGGAATTTTATAAATATCTGAAATCGATTTTCTACTTCATACTTTAAATGTTTGGCTAATTTGATTGGACAGGTCTCCATATTAAGCGAGAAATTTGCAACATCAAAGAGATAGAATCCTGTTTAATCTATGAACTATCGTACACATATATTTGTTCCGCTCCTATATTGAAACGAACATGCTGAGAACATCATTTGTTTTGAGGAAATGTAGGCAGACTCTTTGTTCCCTTCAAACATTTAATAGCAAACAAAAATGTCATGACCACGTATCTCCACTGCAAGATATGTTCCTATAAAATTAGGTAGTTCCTCAGCTGTTGAAAAAATTCCCCTGCAGTAACCATTTAATGTCTGTCACGCCTACTTTACAATATTTTGGTCTGCATTTTTTATGTTTTGTATTATTCTCAATGTGAATAGCGATTATTTCCTTAAACAGAGTTAATGAACCGATCTTCGGAATAGTTATGTGTTGTGTTTTCTTTCCGGTACGAATTGTACTATTAAATTTTATCAGAATTCATGCAGTGCTGCAAAGGGGAGCCACTGGAGAGACCTGGCGACCATGGAAACAAAACACAGTTGGTACACACACACACAGCCTTTACACAGGCCCATATATTTATGGCTCATGATATTTCACTTTCTTATTGACGTTTGGCAAATACCTCGCTTGTTACGTCAAGCGTCTCATATAGAATTCGTATAAATATTATGAATGTTATTGGCGTTCTCATCTCACAGATTAATAAATTGCAGATTTGGAAAATAATTTCTTTCATTCCGATTTTGATGACATAACTTACTGACGTATTTCTAAATTTATTTTTATTTTTGTATTAATGTAGATTTAAAGAGTACATTTACTGGTGATTTGGACTCAGCCGACATCCCAAAGGGTCCAGTGATATGTAAGTTGCCGCTCTGTTGAAGATTTCACACTGTCGATGCCAGGATATATAGTTACGTAACAAGGTATAATTTACGTAGTTAATTAGATGCGTCTACCGCTTTGAGCTTGAGTAAAATTTTGAACAGTCGTTTTCTTATTTTCTCTTAATACACAATTAAGATTGTTTATAGTTCCAAGATCAAGCAGAAGTGAAACTTTGGTAAATCCAGGTTATCCACACTGACTTTGTACTGATCGGAAGTTTGCTGTTGAATCTGTCTTCAGACTTAACTGGCTTACACGTGTCAACTTCCGTTTTTCAGACAGGACTTATTGAACAGGTACACAGACCAGAAATGTACTTTGAAGGCTCTGTTCGAATCTCGGATGGATTACCAGTTCCCGGACTGCGGCTGCAGTTTCTCTCAGGAAATAACTTGATAATATTTTAACTATGTTACAGACACTTTCTTGAAATTGATCAATTAGTACATCTTATTCTAACCATTTGACTGGGCCATAGCTCTGGCAGTTGTTCACCGGTTTCTCACTGCTTTGGCCCCGAGTTTTCGCTCACAGGGCAGTCCTTGTGGGATTTGTGGTGGATAAAGTGGCTTTGGGACAGGTTTTGTCCGATTCCTTCGGTGTTTCCCTGTCAATTACATTCTACCGCCGTTCCGTATTCGATTCTGCATCGTCTCGAATATGAGCAATGGACCCGGTACTGATCGAATTTCCATACAGACGAAGTCTCACTGCATCTCAACTATAACAATTCGAATACTATCACCTCTGCAGTTACAACAGCATCGTTAAATAAATAAGAAATTATTTATACAGGATATTAGCTCCAATTACGTCATGGTCTCCACAAATCTTTGAAAAGTTGTGCCTTTTAAGATTCAAGTGTATGTTGATGTTTGAGTCTTATGATACCAAATGGAGCCGGAAACATTATTATCGCGAACCAGAAACACGAAGATGGCTGTCCGGAGTTATAGCGCCATGTAATCCGGTAGAAATTTACCGACATTTCAGGGAAACTTGCTGCCTCCATCATTAGGGCAGACAGTACCTCTGAAACGTCGTTGAACATCTACCAGAATACACAGTGCTGCGATCCAAAAGATAGCCGCCGTGTTCATGCTCGCCGCCATGAGGACCTTGAACTTTGCAGAAACACGTAGGTCGTTGTTAATAGGCACTTGAGAAAAGCGACCTCGCATTTTGAAATTCGTAGAAGAAAACAGGCATTTGAATGTCTGTGTTCTTTTAGACGTTATGAATGCATGTCGTTTACACACATAAGACCTTTCTGAATGAGTTATTGAGTTAGCGGGGTGGGATTTTGTTTGCAAGCCTTGCGTAACGGTAGCACTTTCGAAAAGGGAAAACCCCTATTCGTGTCATTTCTTCGTCATATTTTCCACTTTTCCGGATTACGCGGCCATTACCGTTTCACTGGGGATCCCACTTCACGGTGTTGACCTTCTGTGTCAAGGCCATTCATTTCGCATGGTGTACTCGCTGGCTGCGATACTGCCTCTAGCACGGATGGCAAAAACTTCACTGGCGTTTCTTAAGCAAAGGCCTCTCCACCTGTTGCGTGCTTTCTAGAAAAGTAGATGCATACAACTCTCTCGAGATTTTCGAAGAAGCTCCTAGATGCTGCGACGATTTGAAAGGGTGACAAAGAGCAAAATTTCCTCTCGATTTCGAAATTGTTATGTGACAGCCAATCATATAGTTGGTCCATTTTTTTTAAATATCAGATAGCCCTGTAAGTAAAACGTATAAGCAATATACGACTTCTGAACACTTGTGCTTTGGAGTGCATACAAACAGCTTTAAATACAAAATAAATTCACGTAAATATTTTAGATGGCCTAATAAACCAAAGATCTAACAGTGAGAAGATAGGAAAAATTAAACAGGATGGGGCAGGCATTGCAAGTTAAAACAACAAATAAATAGTAATTTTGTATGCGGCTTCCATTTGGCGTTGCGTCCGACAATTAACGGCGTGTCATCGTCTTTGACGGTGGTATTTGTAACTTAATCGGCATCATATTTTGGTAACGCACTCGTCAAGAACAACGATGTAAAACTGAATTTGTATGAGGCAGCCAAGGACTGCAATGTGCAGGCTTATATAAGTCGTAAAATGAATTGTACTGATAATTTTTCTATAAAATCTATAATTCGATTAATCACTTTCACGTTTTAAATAAAATTATTTCAACTGGATTGGTTATAGAGCGTCTAATGATAAAAATAACATGATTATAAATCACCACGTTGTAGTTATATTTTAATTTTTCGGCCAAGGTCTTTTATAATTAAGGTACTATCCTTGAATTCAAATGTAAAGGCGGAGGAAACTATTAAATTCTCTTCCAGTTTGTTCAAATGACTCTGCACCCCGATCGATACTTGAATCATGTACCTCCTGAATAAAACATTCAGACCGTTACCACTACACACATTAGAAGCCCAGTTTCACAATGAAGTGCAGAGTATTAATGAAAGTAAGGGATTTACTGGCAGAAAGCGTTTTATTGTAGAGAGGCCAATAATTGTTTTGAATGAGCGGACCCCAACTGAGAGGTTATTATACAAAAGACAACTTTTGTGAGTTCAGAAGTGGCTCCATAATTTGTACACTTCATCACATGCTATTACGATCGTCAGATTATCATGTTACTATTTCAGTTGAGTAGACTGGAACAAGTTTACGGACGTTTCAGAGATGCTTGCTTCCTCCATCATCTGAGCGATGAGTGATGATGGAGGCAGTGAGCACCATCGAAATTTATTTTAATTCCTATGAGATTACAAGAAGAAAAATCCCAGAAGACAGCCATCTTCATGATGTATTTAGCTCTTCACCTGTTGCAACACACTAAGGTCATTCTTACATTAAATAAATTTTGCTGTAAAAAGTCATAACGACACTTCGTATATATAGACACAGATGAGAGACGCATCGTAATTGTATGGACATTGCAAATGTTTGCCATGGTTACAGTTTTACATACTTTGTATAATTATGTACACGCAGCGTTGAGGACGTGATAAAAATACAAATATTTGCTGGTTAAAACTTTGAATTATGTATGTATACCGTTAGCACGGGTAATTTCAGGTTTGCTCTCTGTTGGTCATTCTTGAACACCACAAAGATTTTTATGTACACCCTGTATTCCGCATTCTGTAATATCTCAGAATGATAATCGGATGCCACGTTGTTTAATGCCACTCAAATATTCCAGTCTGTGGTTCAAATTCCGCTCGTGCCGTGAATGTTTGTCCGCGTTTTTTGTGATTTTATAGCCGTAGGTGTCCGGTTTGGTCAGATGCAAATTAAAGGAATTTCTACAATGCAATTGTTGTCCTTTGATTTTTGCGCCTAGAGTTCAATGTAAAACTTCAAATTTGCGGGATGGGCAGCGTCTAAAGTCGAAAGCAATCCAGTGTTTCGCATACATTAAAGTTGCCATCTTCAAAGTAAATATTCTGAAAAACCGTTTTAAAGCCGATGTTTCAAGTTGCACTCCAGCCATGAAAACCGAAGATAAGAATTTTACACTTCTGTAGACAGGAATTAGACTCGCATATTAGGTAACTAGAGAAAGTGACAAAAGAAGGCACCCTTACCTTCTTCCTCGGATGCACAAGGCATGTAAATGCCCATTGAACATATTTACCCTGAAGATGGCAAATGCAATGAACCCCAAAATTTTAGTTTCTACAATGTACTAATTAGGCAATAAGTGCATATGAAACGTTGGTAAACTTTACCAGACTATACGGAGTGAAATCTCGTATTCATCGCCTTCTGAACTTCAAATCCTACGCAGTTGGTTCTACAAGCATTAGAGACACTTGATTTACGTGACACAAAATTCCGCCATAGTGACGTAGTCAATTACGTGTGCAAAGATTTCCGCTGCCACACTGCCTCATGTAATGCATGCTGTTAGTGCGTCGTATATAATACTACGAGGTTATCGGTGCGATATTAGTCCTATTGTTCAGTGCGCATGCTCCATTTGAGGATGATAATGGTGATATGAATGGTAGCGTTAATGCGAGCATGGGGAAATTCATAATTAGTACTCTACGCCAATGGCCAAATTAAGGATGAATAGTAAGGGACATGTAAGAGTTATGCGAGAAATTCGAACATTTTGGTCGGAGGCATGTGATAATTATACAAGTTTGATGGGAAACGATTACTTCGTAGATCTAGTCGTAAATGGAGCGGTGATATTAAAGTGGACCTGGAACATATGTGGTGAGATGATATGAACTGGATTCATCTGACATGGAATAGAGACAGGTTTGTGGCAGAAACCTGCTTCTTTATTGGAGGATTAATTGGTTCGTATTTAGAAACAATTTTGAATTTATGTTTGTATAACAGAAACTTTCGTTTGTTTGTTTTTAGAAACAAATAGGACAACTTTTAATATATTCTCACAAAAGAATTTCTGTTTGAAATGGGGGTGTATATTTTCCTGTAGACTGACAACTTCGATCGGAGTTGGAGGTGAGTTTGTAATTACTTAAGAAAAGGCCATCAGAGGCGAGTTAGAATGTGACGAAAAATATGTTATAATTGGTTATAATTAACAACATAAATCTCTTATCTGAAATAAAACAAGTACTAATCACCAAATGGCTTACTTACTCAGTCTAAACAAGACGATAAAAACAGCCCGAGACCACATATTTTAATTCATTAATCGTCCTGTATTTTTACCTATGAAGTAGAAAATAGTTATGAAATCAAATAAGAAAGAAGTTAGCAACAAAAATGTTATGATGTATCCTGTTACAACTGAGAGCGTTTACGCTGATAATTTTACCAGCGGCCGGTGAGAAATGTACTAGCTAAAATATGCTTGTAGCTAAATTCCACCAAAGCTTGTGCGATCTACAAATGGACTTATTCACGAGATAACAGATGCTGATCCAACAGAGTCGTAAGTTTATCTGACTTTGTAACTAAGCTCCACCACTGGGTCTTTAACATTCACATTTGTTTGCATTGAGGTACTCATTTATGCATTAAGGCATTCATAGTTTATTCCGGACTGGAATGTATTTGTTATAAGGATTTTAATTAACACGGAAGTTGTGCTCTAAAATAGGCATAAACCTGTTAATTAAATGTATTAGCTTGAGGCGCGTGGGTGCGTCCGTAACCTGGTGAATCTCCTTTTGCCTTGGCACGCTTCCCATCGTTCAGCTCTGACGCTGACATCACTCTGACGTCAGTGAGTGCAGTTTGTTAGAAGGGCGCCATACATCCTCTTTTAGGCACTATAAACATTTACTGGTAACAACAATAAAGAAACGGAAGGGTTCATTGCTGCGAACAGGAACGCCTACTATTTGAACGCGGAACAGAGCTATACTCTGTTCAAGATGTGTGCGGAGGGAAAGCAAACACAGGCGAGAAACAAGGTCAGGTAAGTGAAATGCGTAATTTACATTCGTGACGGTGCTTTAATATCACGCCATTCTTGCTCAGTCTGATGAGGCTCACGTTTGTAAGAAAGGACGCCAAGTAGAGGCTTGAATCGAGTTCAAAGGTACATCCCCGGGTCCTGACCAACAGGAAGTCAATATCATATCGCTGCCCGATCAGTGTTTGCTGATTTCTGCTGCATAACATTTCCCGAATAGACAATTTTACCATTTATATTGCACAAATTTGATGATAGGATACTCACAACCAATCTAAGACCTGTCCTAACGTCGATGGTTGGCTTCTTCGATGTTCCGCCGTGTAACCTGGTAAAACGTGACTGGCGTCTCAGAGGTTAATGTCTCCATCATCATTGGTGATGAGAAGCAACTCTGAAACGTCGATCAGCTTCTATTAAAATGCACTGAACAACATCCCAGGAGAGTCGTGTGAAAACCTAAAATCTTAACCTAGTTGTATAAGTATTTCTCCGTCTTCAAAAAGGACGTATCCCCAAAAGGATTTCCCAACATATTCCTGTACCCATTCCTTTTCTCCCCCACGCTAACCGCATGCCCGACAATAACAGGTGGTGTGTATAAATAAAACACTGCCCGATTTGATAATTCATGCCTCTGATGGACAAGCAATTTCCTCAGCGTTTTGTTTTCAAACATTACTCATCAACATTCTTTCTTCATATTAAGAGATTGTATCCATGCAAATAAAGCAGGCGTCATAACTGTTACTGTAATAAATAGGTGTCATTACAACAATATTTTACAAAGCTGTTGTTCAAGAATAAATTAATACGATATACGTAATTAGTCAGTTACTTGAGCATGTTGTGGGTTGTGACGTCGTGTGGACTAGTAGGTAGATATCAATGATTCTGAGAAACAGACTATCCCCATCTTCAGAGCTAATGCATAGAGTATTTTCACCCTAAACTTTGGTATCTACATACCATTCCACATAGTGTAACAGCCCAGAACAAACCATCTTCATTGCCGTCAGAACCTCACATCTCACGCAGAAGTTGCTCCCTTATATTCACTCACTTCGGAAACTCTCTTACCGTTCTGTATATTAAAATGATAATTCTGTGTATATACAGGTGGCGCCAAAATTACCCCGAATAGTTAAAGATATCATAACTCCACGAACAATTAACGAATTCAAACCAAACGTTTTTATTTAACAAAAACAAATGGTTACAAAATATGTTCAAAATGACCACCTTTAAATTTAATACGAGCATCAAGACCTTTTATGAAATTATCGACAATGCTCGCACACTCTTCGACGTTTATTTCATTTCAGGCTTTGTGAAGCGCCCGTTTCAGCTGATACACGGTAGCGTATCTTGAAGAGGACATTTTTCTCCAGGATTGATCAAACTGCGAAGTCCATAGCGTTCACATCAGGCGAGTTAGAGGACCAAACGTCTTTGTCCAAAATCTGCGGAAACAGCTCATTGCAGAGTGTGATTGAAGATTTCGCTGCATGCGCAGGAGTCCACTCCTGCTGGAGGATCCAGTGTTTGTTTCCAAAATGCATGCGTGCCCACGGCTCCAATTCATCTCTTAAGATTCGTTGTTGGTAGACGACGGCGTTGATTTAGACGCCGCAGTGCACGAAAGCCAGCGGCGTCTTCCCAGAGGAGGTAATGCCGGACCAGACCATCACAGAGGCCGGAAAATGGAGGAGATACCTCAAAACACGTTTCGGCGAGTTGCCAGAGCCTACTGGCACCAATTGACGATGGTTTTGACGATTGTGGAGCGGCTGGATAGTGAAAACCTTTTCATCCGTAAAACGAACCGAGCGATAGCGAGCAACCTGCGAAGTTTCTTGGCTCTTTTGAGTCGATTCGTCGCCATTGCATTCGTGAGGTGATGACCACTTCCGATTTCGTAAGAATGGAGTTTCGGCGTCTTCTTTATGATTCTTCGTACCGACTGTTCGCTGATACCGAGGTTCTTTGCCATCTTTCGCATTGACTGTACCGGATTGCAATCTTACCTTCTAGATGGATCTCTTTGTAACTACGGAAGATTTTCGTCCTCGTCCTGCCCTGTCCTCATTGCTCCCAGTCTCCTTGAAACGTTTTATCGCATCGTAGACAGTTGAAAGTGGTATTTTGAACATCTTCTTTTATTGTTTTTGCCTTAAAACCTATTTTGAATAAATTTACAACTGTTATGCGGCCTTGTTTTGCCATATTAAAAGTTTAAATCAAATTAAAATATTATGTTTGGTATTAGTGAGTGCAAAATAGTACAGAAAATCAAAGGAAAACATTTTTTACGACAGTAAACATAAGAAAGGCGCTAATTTGAAATTACGGGTATTTTTGGCGCACTCTGTGTGTATATATATATATATCAGCTTCGCCGATCGTTTGTTATGTTTGCGAAACACAATACTTAATTTGGGGAAGGATATACATCGATTCATAGTTTTTTATGAAACACCAAAAAAATATCATTATTTCACTGGAGTTTGTCGCCTTCTACACGTAGAGGCACTGCGATGACTGATCCCCATGTAAGGAAACGTAACACATACGTAATGAATTAATCATTCGAATATTAATTTTGAATCGGTAAATGTCACAGAGTCTAATCTGTGATTAAGAAGATAAATTTGCTTTATATTTATGCTTGATGTAAATTATAATTATAACAGTAACCCGTTTACAGTTTTCAGTTAAATTATCAGCGTTAAATGTAACATAAAATACGTCGTTTACATTTTCTGGCCAATAATGAAATGTTTAGCTTAACATTACATCAAAAAATAAGTTGTCATGAACACTTAAGCAGTAGGAAGAAACTTTAACAAAAACCTTTCGTACTGGACACCTGCGAATATGTTCATGTCAGATGCACCGCACAGCATCTTTTATTGTTGAATGTCCCTGTGCCCGGGGTAGACTTTGCTACACTTGCGAACATTCGTTTGTACTGCCATCATATTTCAGTAGCAATGACACACAGCCGCTGAATTTCTCGGCCCATTAATTACCATCCTCGCCAAGTTTCGTTCCAGCTTTCTGTTCTTTGCTGCCTGGAGTTGGATCGCAAAATGGAACTTCTTTCATTCTCTACTTAAAACCCACTCTAATATGAAATAAGTTTTTGTGAAGAACATACTTTCTCTAAAAATCCTTTCACATATGTATAGAGACGAACTTTAACAATAAATTCATAATGTTATAAATCAAAAATCTTATTTTCTGCATAATTGATTCCACTGCCTGTCGGATATCAGAAATAACCCCAAACATCAGCGTACTTCTAAATGTTAACATACACGAATTCCACAAAAATCTGTACGTGTGTTAATGGTCTCGCCCCATGTACAGTTGAAGTGATTACTTATTTTGGTCTATCGCGCTATGAAACGAAGAAAGGATATCGATTTCATGCGAAATACATGCTGTTATTTCGTGCTGTACAAAAAACGTGGGCTGTCAATTTTATATTTTGTTCAAACATTTATCATCATAAAAGTTTGCTGCCCTATATTATATGGTCCTATTGTTTTTACTATCATAGAAATCTGCTCTCCCGCCATGCTAATGAATCTATGATGGTTAATACAATTTACGGACTTGGGGTTTGTCTGCAATATGGAACACGCGCACATCGACAGTAATATTTTTTTAGGATATGTTACTCTCTGGAAAGTTATTGTTCTTTCTCGTTCATTTTCTTCGCCTCAGATCCTGCACAGTTCAGTGCCTAGAACGTATTCGTGCTCTGAATTCCATATAGTTTATGCGGTAGCGGCGAATTGTCGCTTTATTCCAAGGGAAAGATCCCTCTATATCTACTGGGTAGAAATCTCGATGGGCCCCAGAATCAGTCCGAACGCGGTGGCGCTCTGTGGCCCCTAAATGGAAATGATGAGGTAAAGTTGTTTACTGTTAGAAATGTGGAAGTCATTAATCGAAGATCTGTGATGGAGGACAAGTGCTGTAGCACCACTGTTGATTGTTTTATTACGTACTCGTCTACGCTATTACATGACGCGGCAACACGTAATGAAAATGATGCAGAATCTCCTGTTAAATCCACATACAAACAAGGAATTTATTTATTTTGCATATAAAGCGAATACTCATTCTCTGTTTGTTTGGCATGTTTTTAATTTATAGCACGTGTCTTATTTGCTGTTTGTGCGATTTGTTTGTTTGATACCTGTTACATCATGTCGGAATCCGGAACAAACGTGACACAGGAATGGATTCCCAGTCTCACAGATGTAATGAACCATAGCAGACTCAATGAAGCTGGCATTATTTTGGTCACATGAACTACTGACAGAACTCTGCAACATTCGGCATTGCAGTGTACTAGCTAAACGATCGTGAGACATGGACATGCCGCGACTCAGACAAAATAAGAATAGACGAGGTATAAATAGCGGATGTAATATCAAACACCCAAAACAGATACCGAAATATGGAGGCTACTGGATGTTAGTAATTTACGATAACCTGCTTGCAGAATTTACATTAAATGAAAGGCCGTCATCACATGTAGATATACGAATATGTTATCTCAGAACTACACTGCATGTTTACATGCCTATGTCCATCATCAAGTGCAAATATACATACAGAGAAACCACTACCGAATTCGTACACGATCGCATGTGATGTATATTGTTATAAAAATATGTGGAGTCCGTTAATATTCTATATCAGATAAAGTAATTTTAAAATTCTGAGATACAAAGTGCTAACTACTGACTATTTCCAATTAGATTCTGGTACTACTTCAATATCTAAATAGTTTAATATTTTACATATCTTTGACAACGTTAGCAAGCTTCGGTCATTTATATATTTATTTATAATGGGAATTATCACAAGCTGTAAGAACGATTAAAAGTGATTAAGGCGAATAAGGTCGTCATACAAACACGCATTATTAATTCAAAAGTGTTCTTCCTCTGTGCATATATCCACCTGATGATGAACAGAATGATCGAAAGATGTAGCATAGTTTTCAGGTATTACATTCTTATCTGCGTGCTGTGTTGACGGTTTTTCAGTTCATTATTAAAAATGAACGGAGATATTGAACGTGCGGAGAAAGGAAGCCAAAGATAATATACACTCATAAAGATACAGGGCAAAAGACTAAGGATTCCGGTAACACAATTTCGAGAACGTTACAGGCGTTGTTACATTTTATTTACTCATCGGATAAATTGAGAACCCTTACGTAAATTCAAGCTTCCTTACTTAAATCTTCTGTTAAGACTGACGTTTTATTTTAGGGCCTGACTTCATCTCAGTCATGATAATGGAAAGATTCAAATAGAGTTTACGGAACTTGATAACGTCAAAAAATGATGTTCTGATGAGGTATATATTTGGAGAAATGCCTGTTATGCAGTTATCTGTAACTCTGATTAGTTTTGTCGACATATATTACGGAATTAATGTGGAATAAACAATATATCTAACTGGTATCCCATAAGTTACGTGATGCTATTAAACTCCAAGGAAAGCAGTGTCGCTCAGTAATAAAATCACGGCCATTAGTTTGACCCCTTTAAGTAGGAAAACAGTGTAATGAAGAAATATCGCTGTTTCAAAGTGTCAGTGCCGCCAGCTTGTAGCGAGGACCGACTGCAAGATGTCTGCTGCATGTAAAATATGGAGTGAAGTGAAAGGTCGCTGTATCTTGTTAAAGTTTCACGCAACTGAACGGTAATATTGCTAAACAGGTATTGAGTTGAAGCTCTTTAAAGGACAAGCTTCGTCTTTATAGCATTCAATGATTCGGTCCGGTCCCTGTCTGCAAAATAATATACCACACCACTGATCCAGATTGCAGGCTTTTGGTTCTGCTTATGATGACTTCAAGTGAGATTCGTGATGGACAAAGTGGCACTCGAGTAGACGTTTTCTCCAAGTTATTTGGTTTTCCCCTCCCATTCATCATACCACCACTGCTCCATACGTGCCTATCACCGCCCCACGAGGTGTGCGATAGCCTCGATCACGCAACACATTAGCATACCCTCAGCACATCGTTACGGCTTCATATTCTGATCGGACTCTTGGCTTGAGTCAGTAACTCCGTTAATTCTGATTAGAAAACAATTTGCTGTTTATTATATTAACAAAATAAAACCTATTAAAGGGTCTATGTGGGCAATGTACTGAGTTACTGAACATGTGTGGTATACACCGTTACTACCAGGAGCAGAGCGTTTATGTTAATCGTGTTAACCTGGCTAACAAATTGGAAAACGTAAGACTTGAGGTTCTCACAGCGGTGAATATGAAGATTTCTGTCTTCTGGGTTATTGCGCTGTGTAGTCTGGTCGATGTTAACCAACGTTTCAGAGGTCATACTGCCTCCGTCATCAGGGCGATGATCGCCCTGATGACGGAGGCAGTATGACCTCTGAAACGTTGGTTAACATCGACCAGACTACACAGCGCAATAACCCAGAAGACAGAAATCTTCAAATTGGAAAACGCTCACTCGCGATATTAATTGCGTAACTTCGTCCTGCCTCGGGATCAATTTTCATTATGTTACTCTCCGCCAGTGTTTACTATTATCCAATGAACGAATAAGTTCATACAATTTTCCTGTGCTTAAACATCCTTTCGTTTTATACATGGAACGTTTAAAAATTCACATCAGAGAAGCTACGTCTACAATCAATCCAACATCTAGCACTGCATATGAGGTCTGTGAAAGCAGGGCTAGGAACATTTTGCTTTAGAAAGATGGCAATAAGCCAGCAACAACCTGAAATGTGTACAGCCTGTTCGGAAGTACTGTTTATTTATGGTTTATTTAACAAACCTTTAAATAACTAAGATTATACATATAGTCTCAGTGTTCCAAATAAAAAGACTATTAATGCAGACCGTAACTGCTAAATATATTACCTGCAATTGTAAAAGTAGATGTATATTACTACGCTATATTTATAAGAAAAGTAAATCACGTATTTGCTTCTTAATAATTCAGATACATTCTTCCTATTCTAGATAAGCCAGTTTCTTAACGTGCAAGGAATTTATAGTGTTTAAATGTTACTTTTAATTTACTTACCCAATATGCTTGAGATTTTTAATATTCTAGGATATATATCAGACTTGATATGCCGAAAAAGCCAGTGGTTATACACGAGAGCGCTGATGTCTGTGAACAGCTATTAAATAGAATACTGAAGTCGCTATAGTAGCCGTCACCAAATTAATTCAGCGCTGCACGTTCTGGGCTGTTTTCACTCACATGGGCTTCGCTGTTTATGCGGTAACGTTGTATGATTTTGCTATGACCATGAATCATGCAATTTGGTGACGGCTACTATAGTTCGTTTCTCCCACATAACTATTCACCTTGCATGGGATATCAGTCTCCACCTAAGCCGTTAACGTTATGTGGACTCAATATAATCTTCTCGGGAAATCAACCGCGTCAACTGGTTACCGTAGTAAATCAACGTTTCGGGAACCAACTCTGTCCCCATCATCAGGGTTCTGATGTGACTGGATACCTCGGAAATCGCCTGTGTACAGGTATCCAGTCACATCAGAACCCTGATGATGGGGATAGAGTTGGTTCCCGAAACGTCGGTCTACTACGGTAACCAGTTGACGCGGCTGATTACCCGAGAAGATTTTATTGATTGTACTCGCTGCGAAAGTCTAAAATCCTATGTTATGTGGACTGTTTCCACAAATATGTTACCGTATTATGAGAAATGATTTAGAATAACATTTTACTTAAAAAATATACAGCTACAAGAAATTTCTGTTATCTCAAGAGGACTTTATTGATTAATGCAGAGTAGTTTTAGCGTATCTGCTTCCAGATTGTTAGTGACAGCTAACATGAGCGTAGATTTATTTCCTGACCAATCTCTCCCATTAAAACTTATTTCTCTTTGGTTGTAAACCACGCGTATTATCATTATATTCCCTTCTGAATCGCGTTTTAATTAATTTTCTAAATGGAATAGTTGTAATGCGTTATATGATCCTGTCTTTTTATTTGTGCCAGCAAATTAATTCTGTACACCGTGCCAGAGGGTCCCTTGTCTGATCCTGCGATCTGCACTTTTACTGTTCGTCGCATTTCCCTAAAAATGTTATTTAACGGCGTTTGCCAACTACTGGATTAACATAACACCAAAAATAATTTACGAAACCCAGTCAAAGAGCGAATACTCCTAATTCACTGTTATGCAGATGGTTATATCTGCAGTTTTCAGACGTGTACCGGCTCGGTACGGTGGCTATGTTACGCACTGGTCAACCGATGTTCGATTCGTGGTAGTGAAAAAATTGTTCCCTTCGTCAGAATCCAGCGGCTGGGGACCACCGGAGGTCCCTCTACTTCCATTAAAGCCGCCAGAGCATAAAGCTGACCTATCACCTCAATAAACCGCCGATGTTGGTAATTTGTTACGTTTTACTAACCACTTGATTGTAACCGACACGTGGGAAATAATATGCAGAAATATGGGATGACGTTTAGTCTCATGATAATACAAAGTTGCATTAACATCAGATATCTTCTGGGATGTTGCACCGTGTAATGTAATGTAGTCTGGTAAATATTGGCCGACGTTTAAGAGGCGCTTACTTCTTTCATCATCAGTGTGATGAGTGATGATGATGGTGATGGAAGTTAGCTCCTGAAACGTCGGTAATCATGCTACAATAAAGCCATCTTAAAACAGATGTTGCTGAAAAAAGGGCTGACAGACTGAAGATATTCATATTCATCGCCCTGATGACGGAGGCAGTATGACCTCTGAAACGTTGGTTAACATCGACCAGACTACACAGCGCAATAACCCAGAAGACGGATATCTTCATATTCACCGCTGTGAAAACCTCAAGTCTTACACGGCTGACAGACTCTTTACTGTTTACATCTGGTGACATAGAGTGACTGAATCAAAGAATGCACAATAAAACCTTGCTGTATGAAGGGTTTTCCGGGGATTGTGACTGCCAGAATAACGTGCACTCACCCTTGGCTGCACAACGCAGTGTCCCAAGTTTTAATTAAAAGACCAGCCACTGTGAAACGTTTGTGCTGCAGTTGTGGAAAGCAAATTAGAAATAAATAGAGTTCGTTAGGTAAAGTGACAGGATGGCAGAAACATCACTGGGGACTCACCACCGGTCGAAATAACAGTACACGGTACCTCGCAATCTAATTACACAAAGCCAAGTCCTTGACAAGGTAATATCCGCTCAGCTGATCAAGACTTCTAAGTCGATTCTACACCTCCAAATTCTGTTTCCTTAAAGTCTGTGTTAATTCCATTATCCCACTACGCGCATGTATCCCAAGTGAAGTGGTTCTTCCGTTTAGCTTTTTCAAACAAAATTTTGTATGCATTTATCGGTCTTCGCATTCACACCAAATTCCATAAATTTGACGGTCCTAGTAAGACTGCAAGTGCGGTGTTTCCTCCCGCTATGGTGCAGATATTCTTCTGAGCACCCCTTCCCTAAAATCCCTGGATTTTTGTTCTTGATTTCAAGTTAAGACTAAGCTTCAGAACCACACAAAGTGGCAGGTAAATTCCTAGGTCTCTACCTTTCAGTTTTTCAGGATTAAACCACAATTACAATTTTAATAATGTGTTAGAATACAGCCTACATAAAACATTTCAGAATTTTAACCAGGAAATTATAAAATTATCGCAAGTTCCAATTTAAGGTGTTTCAGCTAGGCACTAGAGAAGCTAGACTGTTAGCCTCAAAAAGTTTGCTGATAACATACAATTTAACATTTAGTTACTAAATTTTAAATTATACAATTCTTTTCTAAACAAAAGTGTCCGTTTATTCTTTGTCGATAGTTATCCTGTATTTAAGCATCATTTACGATTATAGAAGCCAACTAATGAATACATGAACGGGTGACATTTAATTTAAAAATCCTTCAATTTCATTATTAGTACCAAATAATAACAGGTTCTTAAACACCTATGCCGGATAAGTTCACGATAATGATAAAAATACTTTTCTTCAAACTTTAGTCCTCAGAATTCCCTCGAATTTTGAAACCCACTATACTTATTCCGCCCCCGTCGTCCTCAAGTACTCCTACATAACCTTGTGCAATTTCCAGCAGCCAGACATAAACACATAAAGCAAATATTTAAGGCTTTATAAACACCATTATCTTTCCTGCTGATACAACATTAATACAGCGTTTTAATGTTTCATGTGATATATCAGTTGCAGTCCTTTTATTTATTCAGCTGTCGTTTTAACATTGTGGTTTATTCAGAGCAAAGTGACCGTTGCCTTTCAACACTTTTCTTTCAGCCCGAGATGCTGATCGCGTACCGCCTAAAAATCTGGAGAGCTCGGAGCAGGAAGGTAATTAACATATTTTAGTGTTATTAAGTAGGTATACATATGTTTCCAACACCAGTAAAATTTTATAAAGAATATTTGGTACATTAAAAAACGATGGCCTGACCAAGAACTAAATAAACATTATTTTGACATTTGAAAATTAAATACCAAACAGCTCTTATTATAGATACTATCTCCCCCTCATGTACGGAATAAGACGGTACCACTGATGTATCTACAGTGGGATACTGTTATATTCATGTACGTGAAAGACAGATAAATTCGCATCTCCGTTTGTAGTCCGTGCAACTTTGCGAAACCACGAGTTACATTGGAAACATGATTCCATCCTCAGTTGAGGGATATTTGAACACTACGCTGTGTTCTGGACAAAGCGCGCTGATGTTCTTGGATGTAGACCTTCCTTCAGCTGCATTTCTGTTGAACATACACAGAATTTTCCCATTTTCAATCACTCTACCTTGTGTTTAACATTCAAAGTTTTGTTCCTTCATGGTAATTTCAATTTCTTGCGGGAAAAGGTTCCTCGCAGTAAGTGGCCCATATTAAAATATATTTTGGTGGTTTCAATTCAGTACAGTTCGAATAGATTAATAAACACTATATCGCTGTGACTATGCAATATAAACTGCTCGCTCCACTTCGTTAGTTGTCTTTCAACAGTCTAAGTACAAGGATGTACGAGGTGCGATCGGAAAGTTTCAAGACTGCGCCTATATTTTTAAAAAAAATAAAAAACCCGTACACTTATCTCAGGTATTAAATTCATCCATCACCCTCGAAGTAGTTCCCCTGGGAGTGAATACAACGATCCCAGCGCCGCTGCCAAGCCTGGAAGCATCCCTCGAAATCTTTCTTTGTCAGCCTGTCAAGCACCATCTGCGATTCTGCCTGAATCTCTTCTATCGTCTCAAATCTCCTTCCCTTTAGCTGAATTTTCATCTTTGGGAAGAGGAAGAAGTCACACGGCGAATAAGGAGGGTGCGGGATGACGGCCATGGTGTTTGAGGCCAAAAACTGCCGAACTTTGAGGGCGGTGTGCGCTGGCGCGTTGTCATGATGCGTCGCATGTGGAGTTCTTCCTTTAGAATCAGCTGACAGGTCCCATAGCCTATCCCAACAATGTCGCACAAGTCGTTGATGGTACGACGTCGATCTTCGTGAATGGCCTGCCGAATCTTCGTAACATTTTCGGGCGTTATGCTCGAAGATGGTCGTCCAGAACGCTCCTCCATCATCGACAGAGGTTCGGCTATTTTTAAAACGTGAATGCCACACAAAAGTTTGTGCACGACCCATTGCGGACTCCCCAAATGCTTGCTTTAGCATTTCATAGGTTTCCGTAGCCGTTTTGGCGAGTCTTTGGCAAAATTTGATGGACACGCCATTCCGAAATCGCAGGAGGGTCGGTGTAATGCACTACCAAAACGCCCGTAACTAAGAAACAAATGCTAATTCGATGATGCCGGCTGGCACACTGATTCACTATGAATGTAGGCCGCACCCCCTAAAGGCAGAAGCTCGTACTACATCCGGTTCGCCCTCTATTGACACAGTCTTGAAACTTTCCGATCGCACCTCGTATTTTCCACAATTGCAACGAGCATGAGTATGAGTTCGTTGCTTAACAGTACCTGGCCTCTCGTTCTTAATTAATTTGCCAGAATTAGTCTAGGGATGCATTTCCCGATTATCATGTGCCAGACAAATCGACATCATCTCGTCTGGTGAACCGTTCCGTGACAAAGGAAGCGTGAAGTACAACAGAATCTGGTCAGATGCGTCAGACAGGAGGAGAAGAGTGAATGCATGCATGGCAGAGCGCGGTGGACATTTCCAACACTTAAAATAAAATTAAATGTTAAAAATCGAACCATCTCCCCCCCGTATTCCACCTTCATTTTTGAAATCATTCAGTTTTTTTCAGAATTTCTGTTTATTTTTTATATATGTGGCTACTCTTGTTTCTGCTGCATACAACGTCATGTTTGTACTCTTGTGCTGTTTGTTACGCGCGCAAAATCTTGTGCAGTGGCCTTTGCCTTTCCTAATGATCTAACTGCCTTGTTAACGTGAGTCATATATTTCTCCACTTTCAAAGCTTTGTCGCTTGCTGTCTCATTTGCAAATCATTTAAAATCTCCTTATTCGTTCAGTGAACCGAGTAGAAATCTCCAAATCAGAAATGTAATGATTCTTTCGTTCGCTTCATTAATTCTTTGTGATTTCTCTATATTTTTGTCCACTGATTTTCTTCCTACTTTTAATCATTGCGCTGAGAATATTTATACGATTGTAATTTTAAATTAATTAATTACATTCACTCTTCTGGTAACGAACATTAATTCTGTTAGTTAACTTCATTATCTCTTTAATCAATTTCTCTTATAAAAATTGCCTTTAATTCCAATTTCTCCTGCTGATTTTAGCTTGTTTCTTCCATTCGTCCGTTTTTTATTCCTTAAAATTCCTAGTGTTTCTTCGTGTCTTTATGTTGGCCTGATGACGGAATCACAGCGCAACAACCCAGAAGACAGAAATCTTCACACTTCTCTTTAGTTTGTTGCTAACCATCAATTGTTCGCTTCCATAACCCACAAATTAGTTACATGGCTTTCTAATTTTCCTGTCCTCTCTATGCCATTTTATTAATTGTTTTCAATTTGCCATAATTTTCTTCTGAGTGTATAACGTCCTTGCAGAGCAATGACTACATTTTCTTACTGCCTTTATTTTCCAAATATATTTTGCTTGTAGTATATTCTGTTTATTGCACCCTGCTTAAAATTTGTGCCACTTACATGACAGTTATTTTAGCATAATTTCCTATCCTTCGTCGATGTAACTGTATAGAAATTCTTGTCTTGCAAAAGAACTCACACGAATTGATGTGTGCAACAAATATTATTTCCATGGATCCTTGTTTCTTTCGTGAAGATACTGTTATTTCACTTAAAACTTGCTTTCTTTTAACAATATTAATCGATTCTTGTTTTGTACCTGTGGAACATAGTAACTTACTCTTTGAGACGAACATAAATTGCAGGTGTTTAAATTATTCTCAGAGAAATGTATGGACCGAGAAAGGATGAAGTAAGTCAGAGAAGTTTAATATATTACAGAAGCAACGAGAAACTTATAATTTATAGCTTGCATCTTGAATGGTATTGTCAGAATACTGGGAAAAAGTTACCATCGAATATGCATGTGGCTAGGATGGGAGGGAAGAAATGCATACAGAATTTTGGTAAGGAAACATTTAGGAACACGTCCATATGAAAGCCCGGCAATGAACTGAGAAGACAAGAAAGATATGTTTAAGGTAAATGGGTGCTGAGTTTAGAAAGTGGGTGAACTGATTCAAAATTATGACAACCGATAGACATCAGTATTAGTGGTGTTGAACGTACGATTTATACCATCAGCGAGCGAGATGATAATCGTCCTTTAGTTTTGAAGTAAGTCATTAGGCTAAATTACTTAGTAATGTGTCTCAAGAAATTGGACAAACCAATTTATTAAATTTTCTCGGCACGGTTGCCAGCGAGGGCCGAACAGCAGCTTATTTTAAGACTTATTCTATTGTTTTAAAGTTATTTTTACTTGTCATAACGATACTGGTGCCGCAAGTGTTGGCAGTACTGCAAAATGCCACATCACGCGATAGCAGATCTGATGGCATGAACACAAAACAACACAAATGCTCACCACATCCAGCTTCATCGCACAAACCCGTGTTTCGCTGAAGTGCCCATATCGACTGAATCACCGGTAAGACTTCGATCATACCTGACACGTGAGACCTTAATACGTCAGTTTCTATAGTGCTGAGTTATTCACTGGACTAACGATGTTGGATTCGATGCTCGCAATTTGGAATTTTTCCTTTCCTAACATGCCCAACCACATGCCCTATATTGGGTTTTTGAGGCTGAAGGCACGCTAAGTATTATCTTGCTTTCAATGATTAGGCGTGTATTTTTACAAAACAGTCGTTGAACGCGTGTTTTTAAAATACAAGTACTATGCTCTTCCACAGAACATAAACTTATTGTCATTGGGTTGTATTATTGTGTATTTGGTAATAACGTTACTTACAGGCAAATTCCGTGTTAAATTTTTCTGATAAAACGTTAAAGTTTCGCGCAGTCGCCATGTTTGTAATTGCTAACTTACAAATAATATTACATACATGTCTCCATACGAACTTTAACATGTCTAACTGCAACTCTTCGTTTTATATCGGTGACAGACTGAAGGCTAATGAATATTTTGGCAGGACTACCGTGTTTTCGTTTCACGTTTTACAAAACGTTGCTAATTAATAGTTACACAGTTTTAATGATATTACCATAAATATTTTCATGATAATCAAGTGTTGCTAGGGCCCACCTCAAACCTTCGCGCAGGTTATGTTGAGCGCAAGAAGGAGGTGAGAAATGTATATATAATTTTTTCTCGGAAATCCTGATGCGAAGAAACTCGAAAGACCTAGATATGGATGCCAGGTAAATATTGAATGGATGTTAGGGAAATGGGTTTGGAGGATGCGGATTGGATTCATCTGGCTAAGAATAGAGAACTCTGTCGGGCTTCAGTGATTACGGTAATGAACCTTCGGGATCTGTTACATATGGGGAGTTTCTTAACTTGGTGAGCGACTAGACTGGGCTGTATGAAGTTAGCTAAACAAGATTAACCCACAGGAGTTTCAGACTGGATTCAGAACTTGATTTCAAGTGCGGAAAATGGCAATGAACCTTGTGTAACAGGAAAAATAAAATATTGCAAGTTGATATACAAGCATGAAAGAAAATGCAGTTAGTGACGAAATCGAATACAGGATATCGAACAACAAATACATTCTGCGACTTATTACATCAGTGCATCTGTAATTCAGCCCCGGACTCAGTAACGAATAATTACATTACGTCAGCACTGACAGCTGAATATTGATATCGTTCACTGAGTTGAACATTTCGAAGATCCGTAGCAAATATTCGTCCGGGGCCCTTATCTTCGAGAATAATCTACTTCTTGTTGCGTAAGTACCTTCAAACAAAATTAAGCCCAATGTCTGACATCTGAAATAGAATGAACTGAAGCGTTTAAATTACTGCAACAAATGAAAGAAGAAAGCACAGCCTAATCATTAAGTACAGCGTTCTCGTCAGAGAATTACCTGTGACAGGAGTAAGGAAACAAGTTTCAGAACTCACGTAAGACGTGGGACGCGACATGCACGCAGGATGACACTATAATTAGATCACTGAATGTGTAATCGTCTTACTGCCAATAAGCCGGGATGCTTCAGCCAGTAAAATGGATGACTACGTCCCGGACGATGGATGTTCGATTGTGGATAAGGAAGAGAATTTTTTCTTATTGAGAATTGAGGTTCTCACGACAGCTACTATGAAGATGGATGTCTTCTAGGTGGTTGTGCAATGTGGTATGGTAGACGTTACCGACGTTTCAGAGGTGTTCTGCCTCCATCATCAGGGTAATAGTCCTAATGTTGGAGGCAGCATGTACCTCTGAAACTCCTACACAACTGCTCAGAAAGAAGTCATAACTGATTTGTATCTCAACTACCATTGTGTTTGGACCGACTGTGGTAACCATCCAGTCCCGTATTCAGGGGGCATCGTGGAATATTTCTCCGGGTGTAAAACGGAAGGTTCATAAGTTTTTCTTCAGGATATGTGAAACCGAACGCCTCTGTGTGCCTTCATGGTGCTATGATTAAGCGAAGGATCAATTTTACCTTTCTCAGACTTCAGATTTCGATGGCTTCCTTTATTAATTCACTGCAGAGTTATTAGTTGCAACCCAGTTACATGATTGATTTCAGAGAAATTTAATTACTTTCGATTATTCGGAACGTTTCCAAGAATGTGACGTATTCTAAGAGAACACGTTATTGTTCCAGCTATCATAATATTTTGAAATGACGCAATGTATGAAGCGAAATATTAGTTGGGCACAGAAACAGCAGCCATATTAAAAAAAATGTTACTTTCATCTCGGCGTTCATATTGCGTGCGTATTCAGGGAAGCGCCTTCACAGATGAAACAAGAGTTCTTCGGTAACTATTCTCGGATCAAGTATCCAGTAGTAAATATAAAAATGAAGACTGGAAGAAACTACATATACGATATGTGTCGCAAAAATTAAAACTTGTTAACGAACTCTTTGCTCGAAGTGCATTATGGAGAGGTCGTGTCTGTGAGTCCGTAACTGAGCAGGCTGGTGTATCAGTAATGCTGTATCCGTACTTGTGTTTGGAAGGTGCAAGTTTTGAGTTCGGCTCTCGGCCAGACTAATAAAGCTTTTGTTTCTCGTAGGCTTTCTTGGCCTCTCCAGATGAATGCCGTCAAATAGCAGCACCACCACTTTCCAATTCTTTGTGGATGAAACAGTTTCCTTAAATAACCTATCGCTAAATTCATAAACTGCGTTTCAATCCTCCTGTCAGAACGTTCCATTCCCAAACTATCCAAAGGATTTCAACGAAATTCTGCGAGCTTTGGTTCTTATTGTTCCAGTATGTGAGCAGAGATTGTTCAATCACGTTGGTATTCGAATACCTCTAAGTCAGGGATCGTTATTCTCGCGCTATCAGAACGGCTGGAGCGTGAGGCTGACCACTCACGTCCACCCCATGACCAATATCTCGAATACAAAGGTTTTCTCCCCATGCTCCATGCTAGCTTCCGTGTCGTGACAGGGACAACCTTATTCTCAAATGTTTATGTTCAGGATTACCAGTACTTCGCGGGAGCGTTTCCAAACCTTTCTGTAACATTTGGTGAGACTCTCTGGAAAGGGGACTATGGGTTACACGTCAGAAGGCTTTTACCTACAAAGGAGAGAAAAACACAGATTAAAGGCTGAAACATCGATGCCTCGTGTGTGAATCGAACCAGCTACCCCAGTTTGGGAGCGGTCTGGAGTCCTCCTTACTTTCTTGAGAATGCTGTCGCAGCCGGTGAGTGTTGGTGATTCCTAACGCTGACTATTCAAGCGTTCAGTTGCGTGGAAGAACACGAACACGAAGTTCGATCAAAACGTTCCTGCGGGCAATGTTGCAATCTGTAAAGTGGACTTCGCCGTTACCTTATATCTTTGTCACCTGTAAACACCCATCCCATTCCTGTAGCACATCGATAATGGAATTTATAATTCATAGGATTAAAAACTGCGTTAATACAGCCGCAGAACTTAGCTCCTCTAAGATGGGGATTCAGAACAAGGTTGGTAATCCTTCATTAACTTCCATAGGGTCCCATAAGTCCCTTTTCTTGGCAGGTTGATAACAGTGGTATTGTGGTCCTCGTACACTCGGAAGATACCCGCTTTAAATCCTGATGGAGAATGAGCATTTTCCCCTGTCACTTAGTTTCTCCCGACAAATTTTAGGACAGTGTCTTAAAACAGACCACGACATTATAGACTTTTCAACCATATCCAGTCATTATAATTCATTAATTTTCATATAACATGCACAGTTGGCTTGACGTTGGATAATGCTGTTCTCAAGGCTAGTTATCATTTCCTAATTAATATCCTTTATCGACATATCCACGCAGCAAATTGTTTAATGCAACGCTAGCTTGTGTTCTGGAGGTGCACAGAGGGAATTGTGTCTCTCCAAATGAATTCTGGTATAGACACAGTTCTTTCAAACAGCCCAAGACCGTCTCCTTCCATTTCCTTACCTGCTTATTATTCTCCCTTCATCTCACTAGACTTAGGTAACCTGTGCAGTTGAAACAACGTCAACTAAACAGTGTTTGCAATGGAAACTAAAAAAAAACATATGCAGTTAGGTGAAAGATGACATTGCTTGTCCTTGGTGCAGTAAGACTAGAGGGCTGTGATATTTAGCTTGTTTTCTTTTTATATCCTTCCTGGCGAAAGGTCGGTTCAGCTTCGCAAAGCATCGAGCCCCGTCGCCATAAAGTTGGTGCTACAAGCTGAGGGGGCGGGGGGGGGGGTACATTGTGCTCAAAAATGTCATACCTTACTGCGTTAATAATTCAGGACAGTACCTTGCGGCCGGGTGTAATGTGTGGCTGGAGGACCCAGTTGCTGCTGTTGGCTGCTGATGGAGCTGCAACCACTTGTTTGATGATGCAGATCACGTGACGGATACTCTTCCTCCCCTTCCCCCCTGCCTGTACTCCCAATCTCCATGTCTGTCATTTTCCTTCGTCTCTGTCTTCTACCACCCCCCAACCACCCCCCCTACTTTGACACTTTGTTTTCTTTCACTTGTTGTTCGAGTCCACTTGAAAATGCTCTTAGATCCGAGTTGAAATTAGATTTTGGTTTCTTCACCACTGTTTCCTCTTGCCCCCACTTAGATTCTTCTGTCCCACTTCAATCCTTTATTTGTCTACGTAACTCTTTTATCTTCTTCAAAGTTTGTTCATCTTACAGAAAAAACTGTAACCTACGCGCAGCAGACCTTCCAGCCACACTCAATAACCTGGACAAATCGACAACTGTCATATAGGGAGACTGCTTTATGGTGTGGACAGACTGGAAGATTGTGTCATGACCCGTCCCGACAACAGGCAGTTTGCCCACTAGTGTCGTGGTGAACTCCGGACTACCATGCAGCTGGCTACATGCGCAGCATTCCTCAGTCTCCCCCCACAACCCGCGATATTTTCGCGACTCCTTCGTGCAGTACCAATGCCATCTATTGGACGAACAATGAAATTCAAGAACACGGCGGTGAACTGGGCGTAATCGTACTTCGCGATTTATAAAAATATGTAATGTGATATATGACGCAGGAATTCGAGTAATTTCATCGTGACATTAAATTCGGAGAATGCTTAGTGCCAAGCAGTTCAGAATCTTTTGTCTTCCCGCCTGCTATCTAAAAACAAAAGATTAAAATGTACGAAACTATAGTTCTATCAGATTTTTTTGTACTAGCGTCAAATCGTATGTAAATCTTTGGACGTATTTAGCATAAACATTGTCTCCCTTGAGGGCACGTTCTCAATGAGGGAAATGATCTAGATAGGTTGTCTTGATAGATGATCTAGCTTGGTTATCTGTTTTTTGTATTTCTTTAACGTTTTATATTTATATTAGTGTTCCCTAGGTGGATTATTTATTTTTATTTTTATTTCTTCGTTTATTTTGCTTTGTGTTAATATTGTTTCTATTTTGGGTTTGCCTGTACTTGGCAGTTATATTTAATACTGTACATGTATAAGTTTAGTTAATCTGTTTGTGTAATATTTTTCATTATTATTCATTATTATTGTATGTATTATCAGTGTTTGCCTGTTATTGGCTTCTTGCTGTTGGCAAACACTTAAATAAATTAATTGAATTGAATAATGCTTGATAACAGGGTGCTTAGGAGAATATTTAAAACTAAGAGGGAAAACGTGCTTGGGTGGTGAAGAAACGTGTATTTCGAATAGGAGATAAGAGAAATACGTACAACATTTTTGTTCGGAAGCCTGAAGGAAATAGACTACTCGAAATAACCAGGTGCAGTTGTAAGGATATTATTAAAATGGTCCTCAGACAAGTAAGGTTTGGTGGTGTGAATTGAGGGGAGAGATCGCTGGTGGGCTGTTGTAATTACGGTGATGAACCTCTGAGTTCCATGAAATGCAGGGAATTTATTGACGAGCTGAGCGTACTATTAGTTTAGAATCTGCTGCTAGGTCTTGGTTTGTTACGTAGGGACATCCGGCAAACTATTTCGCGAATGAAGGGTAACATGACCCCAATGTCCAACCTCCAAGTTTTGAAAGCGTACAGGTCTTATGAAGACAAAGGTCTTAACCTTGGAATTACGATTCAGTTGTCTACCACCATCAGTATCTGTGACACGGAATATTATATCTCTTTGGCAGGACGCGTGTTTACCTTATAACGTTTAGGGAATGGTGATAAATCCCTGCCTATTCTGCGAGTCGGTTTGTAGTCACTTACCTGACTGGCCTATAGTCACCACAAGTCAGAAGTTTAAAACACCGTAACACTAAGCCTGAAGCGAACGTTTAGCAAAACAAGCAAAAAGAATTTCAAGAATGAAGTGGTCTTGTGGGTAGTTGCCCCTTGGAGCCTAACAGACGTTTGCCGACGTTTCAGCAGTGCTTGCTGGCTCCATCATCAGGACGATGATCAACGTCGAGTACCTCAGAAACGTCGTAAAACGTGTACCGAACTACACGACGCTGCAGCTCAGAAGACAGTCATCTTCAACGTAAGAAATTACCAGAATTGTGAGACAATTTACCGTACGGTTAGGATCTTTATTTTAATATAATATTGAACTTTCTTCAATAAAATCCGTATTTTATCTGTTTCCATACCATTAACGAGATTTCTCGATCATAGACACTTGTCACTTCTGCTCTGAATGACATCTTTAGTAAGGTCAGAAATAAGTAATTCTCTGTTTTGTGTGTTCAATCAAATTAGTTGTTGTGTTTTATCAAAGGAAACTGCAAAAGAATGGACATTTCAAAAATAAAAGAAAGCACTTGAAGTATTCGGGCTGCTCATTCTCCTTACAACTGTCTCCACAGAAGCTCTGAGAAGAAATTCACTTGCCTCCGACAGCACAGAAAGTAATTCCCTATTAACATTCTCAACTCTAAAGCTAATTTTTTCTCAAAGCAATTTCTTTCTTGCCATTAAATTGCTACTAGAAAAGGCATTTTATGTTCCTCGGCTGCCTAGACAGACGCGCCGAACACATCTGCAATTTGCCGTTTGCAAAGACTTCATTTTGTAACAGACAAAGAATAAAATAAAATAGAAAGTAACCGGCAAAAAGAAACAAACTAAGGTATAAAACGCAAAAAAAGTTCTTGTGCAAACAAGAAGGTTGAGAATATCTTTAAAAGTTCTGCTTTCCTTCAGTGTCCTTAGGCTTATGTATATAGACCTTTAGACCCTAATTATGCTAGGTCGAATTGTAAATTAATAAATATATAACTGCTAATCCTTTTCTGCAGAACTAGCACCATCCCATGTTCCGACTATATTAGAATTGTGACACGTAACCACAAAATTCTTCACTGTTAATTTTAACCTAACTTAAAATGAAAGATTGTTTTCAGGTAGAGGGTCTGCTATAGACCAATCTCTGTCCCAAGCAGTCCTGCCAAATATAAAGTATTTATTATTTCACAACTAATTCCGAATTGAGGCTGGCCAGAGGATCTAATTCGTGCGAACTAAGAATGAAATGCGAATGTTTCACACAAAATCTTTGAGATCTGTTTATGCCTCCGTACTTAGCTGTATAGGAATTTGGTACTTATTATGGATTAGAAGACTAGAATCGATTCCCGTGTGGGGTATTATTATTTTTCTCTTCGCCACCATTAGGTTCAAAGCCCACCATAACACAAAATTCTGTGTTCATTGTGTTCAACTAATTCTCAGAATAAACAGAGGTTTCTCCTGAAACAGTATAACCAATTTATCTTTGTAATAGAGAAATATTGATATTTGAAGATATCCGTCTTCTGGGTTGTTGCGCTGTGTAGTCTGGTTGATGTTAGCCAACGTTTCAGAGGTCATACTGCCTCCGTCATCAGGGCGTCATCGCCCTGATGACGGAGGCAGTATGACCTCTGAAACGTTGGTTAACATTGACCAGACTACACAGCGCAACAACCCAGAAGACAGAAATCTTCATACTCATCGCCCTGATGACGGAGGCAGTATGACCTCTGAAACGTTGGCTAACATCAACCAGACTACACAGCGCAACAACCCAGAAGACGGATATCTTCATACTCACCGCTGTGAAAACCTCAAGTCTTACATATTGATATTTCTTTGAGGTACCAACTAAATTCTTAAATATTATTTAGACGAACGTCGGCTTCATGGGATTAAGGGAACGGCTAGACAGAATTCGTCAAGAACTCGTAAACATATGCCTTGTAAAACATGGGACGAGACTAAGTTCAGATGAGACGTTTTTCACCTATGATCAAAATCATGAAAGTTGAGCCACACTTCTTGAGCCCTTTGTCAGAATCTGTGGACTTATTAAAGGTTATAAGCATTTTATACTGTACCTTAATTTATGACCATTCTGCATGAGGCCGTAAATTAAATGTAATAAAGCATTTCAACATTTAACTTCACTTAAAATTGCACGAGTAGCTTTAGTGATGAACGACGTGGTTATGCTTCCAGTGGTTTTAATAAAGTGGCGAAGCGTACATAAATTGTGGATTTCAATCCAATCCTTACGCAACGTGACATTTTACTGCTTGCAGCTGCTTCGAGACATGAAACAGCAGGTACAGTACCGTATTGTTTGCGAACTGCTTTTAGTATCATGTCTTTTTTCTGCGTAATTTTACAACGAAAGACGTAATGAGACGGAGACAAATATTTACTAATCGCAACATGGTGGCAGATTATTTCATTCACACAGGCTTATATGTAGTCGTCATCTGGAAGATGTATAGACAAGGCAGTGTTGTGAAGATGGTTGTCTTCTGGGTTGTTTCACAGTTAGTCTGAGTGTTTACCCCCATGATGGAGGCAGCAGGCACATCTGAAAATTCGTTATATTTATGCCAAACTACACCTCGTAGTAACCGAGAAGACGCATCTTCGTGTGGAATATCAGAAGAAAATGTTTTTGGTGTAGTATTTTTGAAGCTTGGGTTGCCCGAGTCGCTTAGAATTTTCAGATAGCAGGTTGGACATATAGTTACCACTCTTTAAATGGTTATTGTCGGATGTAATTTAATACTGAATAAATCTTTCAAATGTGGTAGATCAGAACATAAATTTTAACATGCAACAAAGCACTTACTTCCACGTTATTTTTATTTAGATTTTTCTGTAGTGCACTTTTAATGCAGTGTGTATTTTCCGTAACATACTGTATGTAGTGCAGAATTCCATGATTTCGCAGGCCCAGTGCGTTAGACGCAGGGCGTTCTATAGTTAATATAAAGTTCTAAGAATACCAGGAACACCAAAATGTCTAAAATTATAATCTGTCGACAAATATTAGTAAAATTCTGCAGTGACAGATTTTATCTCTTCTGCCCTTCTCGAGCTGTTCCATACAGTTAGACGGACATTCAGATTATCAGACTAATAAAGACCTGAAGCTAATTTTTTTGCATTTTTGCAACGTTTAGTTCCGAATGCTACTACGATCAGCTGTAGCAACGTACATCATCAGCGTGTGTGTGCAGTTGGACAACCATACCATCATATTTTATGCTCTAAGCCAGTGGTATTCAACCTTTTTTGTTCGCGTACCCCTAGATATAAATTATCTTCAACTTTGTATCCCCAAATTTGTTGGTGTATAATTCAAGTTATACATAGTATATAATCTACATCTAAAATAAATTACATTACTGAATATTCAGTGTGTATTATAAAATAACACATTTTTTTTTAAATTTCACGTACCCCTTAAGATGTCTTTGCGTACCGCTGGGGGTACGCGTACCCCAGATTGAATACAACTGCTCTAAGCCAGTCTTGATCCACACGGCAAACAAACAATTGCGTGGCTGCTAAATTTGGCGTATGGTAAGAATGGGAATGGTTAATTTGATAAACATAACAGATAAATCTTGAGAGTTTAGTCTTTTTTTTTACCTCGGTTCTAGCAAATATTCTCTTTGCCTTCCCTAGTGCCTTGTACTTCAGACATCTTCTGTACTCTCTTAATCTTCTGGAACCAGTCGATGTGCCATGAAGATCGAGCGTGGACAGTAACTGTGGATTCTGTCCGTCTTAGGTGTACGAATGCAATGTATTTAGCCTGCTTCCCGCAGACACAAATAACGTCTCCACGTGACTGCATATACCTTTAGGAGAACAATATCTGTGGTAGTGTGTATCTGTGTAAAAAGGCACATTTAGATTTGCAGGCAAAGCTATATACGTTATTAATTTACTATTTGTTTTATGACTTAGCATGTTGCTCTTGGCTTGATGCTTTAATTATATATTTATTTATTCTTCCATTCTCATTTCGTGGTTTATTGTGTTATGCTTCCTATGATATGAGCAGAAGGACGCGGGTGGTGTGTGAATGTTGACGTTCTTAGCCCGGCTAATACTTTGTAAAACTGAAAATAAAAAGTTTTATTTTCGTGGTTTAATATTGCATACGCTGAAATACAGAAGAACTATTGTTACCCACGCTTTGTTGGCTACTTAATTGGGGCTAACTTCTCCCCCCCCCCATGAAAATAAAACACTTACAAAAAAAAAATAAGCCTTATATTAAACTTCTGAGGAATTTTAAGCACGCAGCTTTTCCAAAAGAAGTTTGTTTTGCCAGGCAATGCATGTAGAACTTCTGGCTCTCTTCATATCATTGGAAATGTTCAGATCTCTGTAGGCAGAGAAAATATGGGAAATCAATGGCTCACTAACTCATCCACTCACTTCCAGTGCACTCACCACCGCTCTTAGAAATGGCATTTTTTGAACAAATATGAACACGAAGTTCTGAAGTGATGCCTAATTTCATGAAGCTAACCGCATTCACGGTCTAAAGTAGACAATACAGACGACGGTTTGGCTCCTGGTGCGTCTTTTGAAACAGCATTTCTGCACAACTTTCTTGTCCTTAAAAGCTCTCAGTCGTTCCTGTAGTTGCATGTTGCTGCAATAATTCCTAAAATCACATTGTCAGGCTCTTTCTCGCCTTTCTTTTTCTTTCCATATGTTTCTCTTTTCGTGCTCCTCAACTGCTTTTTTGTTCTCGTTCCATCTCTCCACTTTTCTTCTTGCCTGGTGCTATTAATTCCCATGTGACCGCTGCGCTTTTAACATCCTCATTTCTACGCCGCCCAGTGAATGAGTCGTTTTCGCCCTGTTCGTCCACTCATTCGGCTTTTGTTCTATTTTTCCACGCTCTATGGAATGACCTCTTTTACAAGCGAGAAGTAGCAGGCTGAACCATGTAAGCCGCTCTATATAGAGCGAGGGTAACCCTGATACAGTTACCGTACTGCGCATGTCTGCGAGTTCCTTTGCATTTAACTACAGAACGGACCCTCGACGTCGGCAATCTCCAAGCCTTCAGATAAAATTTCAATCTGTATGAAGGTCATGTCACCGAAGGTCAGCACATACTCTTAAGGTCATCGACATTATAGCAAACAAGTCTAGAAACGTTACACATGGTATCTTTATAAAGAGATTGTGGCCTTGCCATAAGTGAAAGAATGGTTTATGTTAATTTTCGCTATGATAAGAAAAGTGGTCAGATACCGTATTTATTTTCAAAAGCTGAGATGATTTCTTTCTCGATTCCTTAGAAGTGAAGAGATAAAATCTTCACTAAGCCACCACTGGCACTTGCTTATCCGATGCTACTTCATAATTCAGCGTCTTCATCAGCCTGGCAACAAAAGTATGCGATATTGAATTACTGAAGCCTCGACGATGTTGATCTTGTGTATTGTAACGCCGTCTGGATTTGCGGGTAGGTTTTAACACTTCACCCTGAAGATGCAAACAGTATTTTTTCCCGAAACGTTTGTATCTACCAACAAGCCCACACGGCATTACAAGAGTAAGTTCGAAACTGAAAACTTCACAGCCATGAGAACCCTGGAACCTTGTTTACTGAATTATAAAAGCTTTCTGCAGAGAAGTGACTAGGCAGTAAGAAATAATGACGCAGGCGACGTAACACGTGACAAGCTTCAACGTCGCCATGTTGATAAATAATATTTCTGCAGGTGCGGGCTACTGTGACATCTGGTTTTATGATCATAATTCGGATTTTAAATAAATTAGTTCGTGTGATGTGAGATTTCAGGTTCTGATGCGGTGAGTGTGAAGATGTGTTCTGGGATACTGTGCCGTGTAGTTTGGTACATGTTTACCGACGTTTCAGGGATTCTTATTCCCTCCATCATCAGGGCGATTGGTCAGTTTCTACCAGACTTTACAATGCAACATTCCAGGAGACAGCCATCTTCCTGGTGTGTGTCGGCTATTGAAAGGAGGCGGGAAGGCAGAAGAAAGCTGCTGGGTAATAGGTTCTGAAGAAGGAAGTTCGTTTCATCGACACGAAAAAGAATCAAGAAAGAAAGGAGCAGAACGGGAAGACTGAGGGATTGGGAATTAAGGAGGATTAACACTGAAGAAAGACGGAAAATAAGATAGAAGAGAAGAAAAATGAAGGAATATATATTTTAGTTGCCTTAATTTTTTCTATCAAGTTTCTCTCTTCCATATTCGAATAAGAGAAGTAAGGAAATAAGATAATTACGGGCATAAAGGACTGCAGAATGCATACTTTTAATGCATCGAACACTGAAATAAAATCCTGAACATAAAACAAATTGCACTTTACTTTTACTGGTATACGAATTTTTTCTTTTGCAAAAGTCTCGTTTATTATGATAATTCTATTTATGCAAGTCTGGTATGATAGGCTGAGTTTGTATTTTTAAAGTCTCCTTTTGACACTATACAACATGCAATCAAGACATCACAACTCAAAAGAACGGGACTAGAATTAATAATTACATGAGACTTCCCGTAGTTTCAACGGAACGGCAGACAACGTGTCGAAAAATCCAATAAGTTAAAACTCTCTTTAAAATGTCTTTAAAATTAACTGACGCTGCAAGTCACGAGGGCATCTAACATTTTTTCCTCTAACGCTAAGCAACTGGAAATATTATCTTCTAATGGGACGAGGTGATGGTTCTGTACTATGAAGACTTGCCAGAAAGCGGTCGTTTTCTGTTACATTTACAATCCTAGCATTCGTCTATAAAAGTAAAGTAAAGTTTGTCCCACTATACGCCATGTAGGCGTTTGGGGTGAGTGGAGGTATAGCTCCTCTCTTCCTTGACCTCGGCACTAGATGGGGGTGAGTGGTCAGCATCACGCCCCGGCCGGCTTTACCCCCTGGAAAGGACCCCGGTACCCATTGTAGAGGAGGCTGGGTGGGCCCCAGTGGCTAGAGGAAAAATCCTCTGCCCCCGTCGGGGATCGAACCCCGGCCGTCCAGCCCGTAGCTAGTCACTATACTGACTGAGCTATCCCGGCTCATAGCATTTGTCTATAGAGACTGAAGAAACATACAAAACTACATTCTGTATGTATGTATGTATGTATGTTTCCCCGGTCAAAAAATCCGATGGGAACTTTGTACTGCGCTTCCAGACGGTCAGGGTTGCCGGTTGGCTTTGTCGTACTAAACCCGACATAATCCGTGCTTATTTGAAGCAATTACATGCACTGGTATTTTGTTAATCATATGAAAGCATTCCATAATATACAGCGACGTATAATTGTTTTATTTGTGTCATACACTGATCGGTTTTATCTGTAAAACAAACGCAAAACAACTGCGTATTTGCTTTAAAATGCACCGCGGTGCTACGACTGTCGACGATGTTAGCACAGACTCTGCAGTAGAACCTCACCGAACACAGTCGGCCACTAAAATACCTGTGTGCTACCAAACAACCACAACACAAAAGTATTTTAAGTATAATTTTACTTGCTGCTGTGTGCTCGTGTGGAAATTGGTATTTTAATTCTGAAGTAACTAGTGTTTGAGACCTAAATGCAGAGGAAGACGTATTGACCATAGAGAGGTGAGAGTGGAGTGAGAAAATTACATATTGAGGGCCTTCAGAATAGCTAATCTTTATTTAATATTCTATAACTAAATTAACTAGACTGTTATGGAAGAAATTTAACAGGACTAGTTAGCATAGTTTGAGAAGGTTACATAAAACATTGTACCGAAAACTTTAGAACACTTTGGAGAGGAAGGTATGGATTGGCCATTGGTTCAAAACATATATTAGAGAAATATGGAGTGAAGAAGAGGATTGGATGAAGTGGCTCAAGATAGTGTTCAGTGGGGGAAGGAGAATTTTGTAAACGCGGCAGACTTAATTAATTGTTAAGCGCTGTAGTTGCAAGGTATTTCTGGATCATTGAATTCCCTGTATTTAGCTCAAGCAGTGGAAGGTTTAGCATGTGTTCAGGAAATTCATGTTTCGAATCTTCACCGCGAATGTGACGTTTCGGAGGGACATACTGCCTCAATCTTTGGGGCTGAATTAAGGCTGTTTTAAAGTGGATAGTTTGCAAAAGATTGGGAACAAAAGTAGGGCAGGGGGAATTGCCCAATCAGATTCAGGAAGGAGATTTTATGAGTGATCGGGAAGATCCCGTAAAGGGATTCAGAAGAGAACGCTGTGTTGAGAGAGGGGAAATAGGAAAACTGGTTCCCCCGAAACAATAGTATCTACCAACAAGCCCCTACGGCGGTACAACCCAAAATACCAACATCGAAGTTTTCGAAGCCGTAAGAAACTGAAATACGCAATGAAATTGACCTCGAAAGTTTTTCTCGTTGCGTGGTTTTCATGTTCTTGCTGAAATTTAGTGATCAATTATACTTTATATCCGCATATTCACATTTTTGTTAATAACCACACTCTCATTGATGCTAAATAATTTACGTAGTCTATACGTCGTTAACCAATAAAAGAACTGTTATTATTGTCCTAAAAGTTCTCGCATGTAACGAATTGTGAAAATGATACAAATCCGTAGAAGGAACCGAACCAAGGGCCCTTTTAACCAGAGAATGAGGCGTTCAACGTGAGAGGCGCACTACACATGTTTTAGAGGTCCGAAAATGTCTTCCTGCTGTTTTAGTTCGGTTCGAATAAATTGCCACCTCCATGACTTTATGAGCGTCTAATGCAAGATAGATTTATGTTCCTTTCTGTAATTTTGATTTGATCTGTTGTGGTCAGGGCACAGGTCTCTAAAGGCACAAACCGAAATTGACGCTGCATTATTTAAGTACGCTGCATCAGCTGCATAGATTATTTACCGTTGAATATGAGAAGCAGGAACTTACACGAAAAAACAAGGACTGTGAAAGTTAGATGGCAGTAATTACGTGCTGTAACTGATGATTGTAAAAGAATTGAAACTAAGAAGCTCATAGACAGATATGAAAATAAACATTGAAGTTCTGAATATCTAATGGAGTAGCGGATACTCAAGACGTTACCCTACGTCTTGTCTGTTTAGTCGGTAGAACGTTTATAAAAAAACAGCTTGGGCAGTAAACTAAGTGCATGTTCATATTTCGTCACCAGACTACAGGAGAAAGTCATTACATAAAGATCACTTTCGAAAAAGTTGCAAAGTCAAGATATTTGGAGGCTAAGGTAAAAAGTTTGAAGTTTAACCACGAGGATGCTGAAAGCAGAATAAATTCGTGGAATACATTTCATATTTCTTCCAGGCTGGTATCAAAGAAAGTAAAGATAAAACTATACAAAACTGTAATTTTGTTTATGGGTGTGAACCTGATCTCTCACTTTAAAGAAAGAACACAGAATAAGAATATTTTATAACATGGTGTTTAGGAAAATATTTGAATCTTGGAGTTACAAAGTTACAGAAGGCTGGAGAAAGTTTCATAATTATTAGCTTCACAATTTGTGCTCCCCACAAAATATTAGGTTTTATTAGTTAATAATTTATTTAACGACGTAGCTCAGACTATACAGTGTCGAATGAAAGTATAATAGTGAATAATGAATTGGAAAGGATGTGGAAGGAATCGGTCGTGGCCTAATTTAAAGTATTATCCCGTTATTTGCCTAGAGGGGCCAAGGAAAATCATGAAATAAACTTGTCAGGATAGCCTTGCAGCAAAGAACACATTGCGAATAAGTTGATGTGTTTGTGGTATGGAGTACAAAAGCCATATAACGTTTTGACGGCTGAAAGTTGCTGCCTGCGCTATCTTCTTCTTTTCCAATTCTGAATCTGACGACGTACTGGGGCTGAAGTAAAACCCAACGAAGGACATACGAAGCAAGATTTTGTGTTTTATATTTTGGAATGTATAATAATTATATTAAGACAATTTTTATGCAAATTGTAAGCTATAACTACTTGAAATACTTTGGTGTATTTGCTGTAACTGATGATTTAACTGCTGTAAATACAGTCCTCAATAATAGGCCCTCCAATGATAAGAAATAAGCAGAAGGCATTCCTTAGAAACACAAATATACAAGGTACAGCAGTGTCTATTTCTTAACTCGCTACCTGATTCGTTTTTGCAGTTAAAAGAGTTTGTGAAATGACATTAAAACGAAAGCTTTTTGTGTGGAATGGGCCTTTAAAACAAGTGTGATTTAAAAAGAATTTAAGTGAAGCAGGCTTCGATTGCCTTCACACAGTTTTACGAGATTTCAGTTTAGCACATTCGACACTCCCCTCTGTACTACGCTGCCCGTGTATCTGTTGCGTTAACATTATTTATCGATGCGCTAAGAAATGATCCCGAATCGTTACAAGAAAAGGACCGTGGACTTCATCTGTGTTTATAATCGGTAGTTCATTTTCCTGTTAATGCGATCTGTAATGCAGATAACCCTCCCACACGTTCCGAAATTCCGATTTACGACATCGGTATAATGCGTAAAGTTATGTTTACGTCTCAGAATCTTGCAGGTATGAAGTATATTTTGTAAGGGAACATTGCCGATCAATCTAATTAGATTTTCTATTAATTAATTATATTGTTATATTTAGTTACCTTGTTACTGTAACTTTGTTGAAGAATATTTTGATGGCATGTCGTTTTTTAAAGCACGAATGCTTATTTAGCTTCGAAGGAACCGCGCACATGTTAGGTCAAAGGATGCAATAGAACGTACGAGGGATAGCAATATTGAATCTGAATTGTTCTGGTTTCGTAGACCTTCAAGTTCTATGCTAAAATTTCTAAAGCAGTAACTTATGATAATTTGAATTTGTTATTTGTGAGATGATAATGTTGCGTCATATTGTGATGATTATAATTATTTAATTTTAACCGTCTAATCACAATAAAATATTTTAATAAATATTAAAATATTATTATTACAATTAACATTTAATATCTAAAATATTTAAAATATATTAAAATGATGCTCTTTCTATCGAAATGTTCGATTTACAATTAGAGCATCATCTTTTTCACGACATGTTTCGGTTTTCAATGAACCATCTTCAGGTGTATAATCAATATAAATTTAAATGTAATATTCTAAATGCAATCCTTCGTCAGATGTCCATTAAATATCGGAAAGTTATCCTCTTCTAGATCAATTGTACTTTGTTATCACATTCAATGTTGTTTCGTAAATGTATGTCGCGTGGGTGAAATGTTTGTAGTGGTTTTTTATAATCGGCCAGATATGAAGAGTGGAGGAGGTCCGTCTAGAAGTAATGTTGTTTTTCTGGTATTCTGTAAATAAGTTAGTCGATTTTGAGGGCCTCACTTCACTAACATGAACATAAAGATGGCTGTCTTAAGGATTGTAGCGCCGTTCAGTTTAGCTTAAGTTTATCGACGTTTCAGAGGTCCTTGCCTCCAACATCGAGGCAATGAGGACCTCAGATACTACTGAGTAAACTTCAGTTACTCATCGCCCTTATGATGGAGGCAGCAAGGACTTCTGAAATGTTGGTAAACTTAAGCGAGACTACACGGTAACACAACCCTTTCCTCTCCTTTAAAATGTTCACATCGTGATTAAACTAACATGAAATTTGATCTACTGGGACGTTTGATACTGATTTAAATTCCGTAACATTTCAATATCGGATTTAATTTCCATTGTTGCAATTGGCAAGTTTCTGTTCAAGTACTTACAAGTAAGACGAGTCATTAAGCTGAATGTGAACAGCTGATCACAGCGATTGGTACTGCTAAATATTGGCGGAATTTGCAAAGAGTGTTCTCTAGTGTCAGATAAATATTTTAAATCATGCAGAATTGCATAGAGTTACAAATATTCACTCGGTTCTCACAAAACTCCGTGACGGGTAGTATGCGGCTCGGTGGCCAATATTTGTGAACTTCACTTCGCCTTCCAGTTGGAGCATCACCATTTGCTTGTTGACTGCCAGCGCACCGAATGCTTATTCACTAGCCAGTGTCGGCAGCTACTTCTCGCATCTTCACATTGTCCCCTCTGTCGGTCACTTCGAATAGCACCAAACGACAAATAACGTTCTGTGGAGTCATGCATATGGACTAAACTCAAATGTTTAAGCTTCAGTAACTAGCAGCCCATTTTGCAAAACCAAGACATACATAAGCTTTTATTTCTTCAGGTGTAAGAATGTCAATTTCTGAGTGTCCTCGATCAAACAAACAGACCGAGTACACAGAAATACATGAGATTATATGTACGGACTATAATTACATTTAAATATTTAACATTCGCCTTCAACAAGTAAAGTTTCATATAATTTTCCTTTTTTACTTTTACAATTATTATAAAATTATTTTGTATGTGGAGTGAAGTTTGATAACTAAACCTGTCGGTTTATTACCGATCCCATTTATTGGGTGGGGGGGGGGATTAAGATACGCTGCTTGAATTTCAATGTCGCTTGTTTGATGACGTAATAATTCCCTCTCCCCTCATCGCCCCTATAACACCAACTTTCCTAACTTAACTCGCCCAGAACGTAACCGACGCAAGGGTATTCACTTATGTTAAAATAAGACTTGGATGCAATTTGTCCAAGCCAAAAGTTCACATTTTATTCTTAGTTGTCATCTAAGCAAAAGTCTCGTAGTGAGATTTGTGTTAGGACCTTAAGAAAATTTAATCTGCGAACGAATTGTTTTATCAAAAACCGGATTACACATGTGAAGAGCAGTGTACCGCTCACGGTACATTTTTTAAAAAAATAATTGCACATCTAAACATTTTTCTTTAATTCATTTTTATTTTTAATTTAAGTTTGATATGGCATTCCTGTACGTGTTACTTCTTATTTTTAATAGCCCATACACTCTTTGTTTTGAGGAATAATTATTTTTATTACCTTAGAATAAAAATATTAAAAATAGTCGAAGTTGTACCACGTTGCCTTTGTGATTAAGGTGGTACGCATGTACTGCCACCCTACTTCTCATTACATTCATTTTGTGACCTGAATCTCTAGAAAATGTGTTAACCTAATTTCTGCGTTTCCACGTCGTAAACATGACGACACACTTAGCAATTCCAGTCACTGCAATGGCACTTGTAAGCACGTCTCTCCAATGTCCACTCCAAGTTCTTCCTCACAGTTATGTTCTAGAACATTCTTGGACACATATTTGATGGTGATACTAAGTCAGAAATATAACTGCCTGTTAGTTCGACTGCTGAGGTTAGATTCCTGGCAGGGACATGGAGTTGTCAAGTCCAGAACCTTGCATATTCACGCCGGTTATAACGGCCTGACCTTAAAGCAAAACATTCGCATAGTCCTGAAGTCAAGAAGGAACTTTTCATCTGTATGTCCTCCGTACGGCTATATGGCGTAGTTATTAAGGCCAATAGTAGATTTAGGTTTACATAGGCCTATTTCTGGGCCTGAATCCCTTGACGGTATACACACGTAATGCGGTTTGATCAGACCTCTTTTGAGCGATTCATAAAGTTCTATTACGATTCCGTGTACTTTACGGAGCAGAGCTGTGGATCAATGTTAAACGATCCCTTAAACACTTTCTGTCTCCCCCCCCCCCCCCCCGCAAACCAAAAAAAAAATTAAAATTTTTGTTTGTGAGTCGAAGCAGGCAGGTGTTCCGAGAGACGGGAGTCCCTATTTTTGGCTCAGATTTAGAAGTTCGAGTTTTGATAATTTTGAATAAGAATCTTAGCTAAATTGTTTTGCGAGAATTTCTGCTTCCGTAGGTCTTGCATAAATTTACTGGAATATTAAAAAGTGTCAGATGGCTTACATTCGTGGTACCTGGCTAAATATTTAAAATTTAAGATTTTTAATGAATCTTCTTATTATTCAGGAAGCCCAGAGTTATGATATGAAAATTGTTGTGTGAGACTACCCAGAACTATGGTTGATATGAAGTTTTAATTGGATCACACGTGTTGCGTGATGTTGCACAGTGAATCGACATTTCACAGTGCTTCTAGTAAGTGCACTGCAAAACTTGAAACTAATGCAGAAGAAAAAACTGTTTTATTGCTTTCACTTTGTTATATAGCGTTTTTTTGTTCTTGACAGCAGTGCCTATATTTTAAATACCAGTTATTCATTGACTTTGTATTTAAAGGGATACTTAGAAAAGTAATTGGCGTCCATTTTTACCAACCAGATCAAAAGTAACATATATTTATTGATTAAATCTCTTTGATGTTTACTATAATCATGCCCGTCAGATGTAACTTCTCTTCCATTCGTAAGAAGTATGCCCATTACAAAGACTAACTTGAAGGACAGTTTCTGTTTTCTATTCCAGTCAGACATCGGCATTATGGATACAAACCAACACATATTTGCGAAGCTGTGTAAGAAAATATACACGCTGGAGGCCAAATCATCCAAGTACGTTTTAATCTTTTCGTCTTCATACTTCATTATGGCAACAGTGTCAACTTGTAAGGTGAGTTTTATCCTAGAATAACTCATGGAATATCTCTGAGTTTCGTATAGTGAATGAGTTTTAGGTGTATACGTAACTAAAAATTATATAATTGTGCCTATTCTATCCGTCCACCTATCTGTATACAAAAATTAAAAAAAATACTGAACAGATTTTCATTACAATGGGTATTTTAACTGTAATTAGTTGACGCTGGGCTGCGATGGAAGGATAATGAAGGGCATTTTACATGCGTTTTGTCTGCGTGAGTAGACAGGGAATTCCCAGGATGGCGTCACCACGTAGCCAGACTCCCTATCCAAGCAAATGTAATTGACTGAAGATAACTCTGATGTCTCTGGTATATGGATATGAAACTTCTATTGGGTTTAAGTGCCACTGCGTGTTAATAATTTACGCCAGACTGTTACGAGTGACGAGGAATTTCACGTTTCCCGCGTTGTTATGAGGTGTAAACGTTGTAGACCCAAGGGATTCCATTTTGTCGGCGAGGTGGTGGATGAATGTTGGAGTAATCGGTTGTGGTCTGTTTTAACTTAATGTCCCGCATATTTGGCGGTGTAAGGTGAGAAGCAAAAAGACTGGGAACACATCAGAAAACCCCGGTTTCGCCGATACCATACCAGACACATTTACAGTAGATACAGTGACTACTACAGCCACGGTGGTCTAGCGGTTAGAAAGCTGGCCTTGTAATCCTGGCGTCTCGGGTTCGATTCCCGGCGGTGCCTGAATTTATAACTTGTGTTGGGCAAGGCCGTGGTCTAGGCAATACGGAGTTTTCCTCCGGGGGCTTCCCCGGTTTCTCCGTGGCATCCCAACAATTACTCCATTCACACACAGAAGAAGGCAATGGCAAACCACTTCTGGATCATCTGCCAAGAACGTATATGAACAGGTCCCAGTCCGAGAGAAGGATGGAAGGATCCTGTTCATATGGACCTGTCGTCACACAGAACACTAAAAAAATACAGTGACTACTAGATTAGACTGTAACTTCATAACGCTGTATTGAACGTTCAGCGAGATCTCTGTCATTAACGTGTTCAGTAGAGTGGATTAAGTCCACGTTGAGAAGTTCATAGTTGATCAACTGGTCAAGACATTTCCTACATTCTATAGAACAAGTAGATCCATTACATCTTCAAACGACGTGGATACTTGAAATTGTACTCAGCCAGTTCAGTCCAGTCGACATCCTCGAATCATAGGCTATTCAATTAACATGTTTTTCAATACTTTCCTGCCATCTGTAGCTTGGTCTCCCGAGCAGTGCGACTGTATTTTCGTAGCGTTTTTCCGATTAGTGGAATGAGTGTTGCGACCGGTGGCTTCTATGATGGTACATGTTAGGGTTCAGAGGGATTAGGCATTGTAGATGTAATAAGAATGTTACATTTCCTTTAGTTCATTCACTTGACGTCAGAGTCACCTCTTTTCACATAGGTTAAAGCTGCCATGGCGCGACATACTTACTAAGTATTTTAAGCGATCTACTTGATTCACTTCTGCTCGCGCAGGCGTACTAATATATCACCTTACCGATAAAATGTCAGCGAGCAATTAGCAAGTTTTAAAGCCGACCCTAATGTGGGGTCTCGAAGGTCTAAAACTTTTCCCATTATCAGTAAGCGAGTCATGCCTCATAATGCACGTGTCGCGTATCGATGGTCTACCCTGCGACTATCGACAGACTGTGTCAAATGAGGCATGTCAAATGGTACACACTTTTTGTATTTTGTAGGTTGTGTGTAATTATTATATTGTGGGCGGACTAGAAATAGTGTGGATAGTCTGATATTGTTTATATTGATCCTAAACGCCGTAACTCCAAGCTAAATAATTCAGTTTAATGTCATTATAGAGACCAATAATTAAACAATAAAATAGTGGAACACTGAAATAAATACCACATAAACAAAATAGCAAAAAGTTGTAGTAAACTAAGGTTACGCAAAAGAAAAGTATATAATAATAATAATTGAATTCATTTAATAATAATTACAATTTGGACAAACTCGTAGACTTGAAACAATATTTATTTATTATGTGTTAATGTTACCTTAAGTGGTGTTCAGGTCTGGTCGACTAATACGGGTGAGTTAATGTACGACTAAGGTGGAGGAACACGGGAGAATATTCAGGCCATGCTAACGGCAGAGAGAACATACAGAGAGGCCCAAACGTTTCCACGGGATTTTGGTTTGCTACAACTGTTTAAATTGTTAACTGAAACAAAAGTATAAATGACAATCGATAATAAATTTCCTGCAATTATTCTCATTGGCGGATACGTTCATGTGAAAATTAACTTCGTCAGTCGTTACAAATTCCGATACGAAGGCGCCATCTTGCGTTTCAGCAACCAAGATAGTAATCGTGAATTATTAGCTGTGCTATCGACCACTGGCTCTAGTTCTTACACTAATTATTTAAGTTGTAACGAAAGCGACGTAAACCCTTCTTGAGACTTCATTCGCAAAGACGATCTTTGGATGCCCAATTGAGCTGAACGTCTCCGAGTTGATGTTTCTGTTTTTTCGTGAACTCCTTCCCTTGGTCTTACTCGCTCGACAGTTTTCGCTTTCTACTGAATCGTGTTTCATGATGAATATCCCACGTCCGAAAAAGTAAAAATTAAGAAAGCGTTGGAAAGATCAGAAAGACATTAATTTCAGGCTCCTTAAGGATTTTTGAGCCATTCTGAATCCTGTGTCTATTCCATTACTCGCAGACCACTGGACCTATATGCATTTAGGTTAGTAGTCATGTTTGAAATGATTTGGGTTATGGTATTTTATGCGGTGAACATAATCTAGCACACAGTTTAATCTCTGTGAAAAAAAACAATGTTGTGGCACTTTTTCTTAATTACCTGCTACTCTCTTTTCATGAAAATTCTTAAATACCAAGTTATTAATTTTTACTGGAGTAATTCGGTTGTATAGATGAATTTATACTCCGCAATAATTATGGTTTATAGAAATTAACTTAAACTGAACGATTCCAGAATATTAGAGCTCATTACCAGAGATTACACTTATAGAACTGACAGAAAATTCAAGCAGTAAATTTGATTTATTCTTCGCAATTACATGGATAGATACAGACCGCTACCTGGAAGCGTTATGAACGTCTTAGAAACTAATTGTCCAGATTTGAATTGCACTATGCTGAGGTACAATGCTATATAGTGTTCTAGGTGGTTACCAATATTTCCACACGGCTTATAACCACAAGACTACTTTGCACCACAATCCATTAGAGAAAAATCAACATTTTTGAAGCCGTAGAATTTCAAATATCGAGTATATTGGTCCACACATCGTTGCATGGAACGTTATCTCACCTAATTAAAACAAAAATTTGTTGTATTAAATTTATGAGACGCCCTATAATAAAATATTATAATTTGTTTCAAGGTTTCGCTTCTCTTAGACCAATTCTTAGCTTAGTCTACTTTACGACGTTTTTCAGTTGGGGAATAATAGTGTAGAATGGCATGGAAAGATGAATGACGAGTATGTAGCCTATTTTAAAGGAAGCGGTAATTAACTGCTTAAAGACACTGGCTAGGAATTTTTCTTAAATGTTGAGAGAAATCATGATAGACGTTAATAATTAGCATATATTCGGCAACTTTTTCAAAATGTGAACGAGATATCTGCCAAATTAGGCCCACAGCGTTATCGAGACGCATATCAGCTCAGTCGACATGTGAGTGAAACGGTAAATATTTGTGATTATGAAAAATAAATTAAAACCCAGTCATGAAAGAGCGAGAAAACAAAATACTTTTAGCTAAATACGATAATTATCATAAGTGCGAAAGTGACGTGTTGGCGTCTGAGCAGATGACCAGGCTAATAGATAAAATGTTAGTCAGGGCACACGAAAGCCTGTATTGGCCTCGTTTTGTACGCAGCTCTTTACTTAGCAAACCCTCTCAATTTTATTTACGTGAGCTTGTAACAAAGCGTCAGGCGGACAATAAATACTCGGAGTGATATAAAAGCCTGACATAAGGGATGACTTTGGCTTACTGAGGCCAATTTATTTACAAGCTTTTCGATAAATGGTAAAAGATGGAAGCTGAACCACGTCACTTCCGCATCTCGAAAACGTAACGTAGAGCAATATCACAAGCCGTGAAATTCTATGTAATGACGCCACATATTTCACCGTATCAACGTAGCTTTCCTCGTTTTATTCCATTACATCCGTTTATCATGGAATATATTTCTTCCTTTCGTATAGTCTGAGATTGCACCAGAGATAACGTGTCTGGGTTTGTATTCAGATGGTACGAGGTTTAAATCTCCGACAAAGCTACGGGTGTAAACGATGATTTTATGGCTTCTCCAAACTTTTTTCTTTCCTTGTGAAACTAATTTCACTTGCTGTTTTGTATGGGTGTGAAGCCGTGTCTCTAAAGTTAAGTGATGAATACATTAAGAGTATTGAGAACACCGTGCCTAGGAAAATGTTTAGGCGAAAAGTGATGAGGTGACATAAGATTGAAGAAAATTACAAGAGGAGGAACTTCGTAATTTGTATTCTAGACCAAATATTATCATGGTGATTAAATCATTTAGGAGATGGGCGGAACATGTAGCACGCATGACAATTTTTTTTTTAATTTCAAACACCCAAGCAGGCCCAGATAGGACAATGATGTTAAAATTAACCTTAGGGAAATAGGATTGGGTTCATCTGGCTCATGAAAGGGGCTGATGGCGGGATTTTGTGAACAATTTCTTGACCAGATGGGCGAATATTAGCTTCTAAAAAGGAAATTGTTTCATTGAATTAATTAGGTAGGAAACACGAAAAAGGTTTTATGTCATGTTCAGAAAAACTGCCCCCTTCTATTCTTTATTCATTACACGATTGATATACTGTTGGTTTAAACGTGTACACTTTCGAACGTGCTCCTTTAATAGAATTTTATATTACACATTATCACCAACTCAATTAGCCAGTGAAGTTGGAATTAATTACCTTATCGTATTCTTACATCGAAGCCCTACTGGAAGCGTCCCATGGGGAACTCTTTTATAGACTTCAGTCTTAAGTTTGATGGGGACGAAGGCAGAAAGGACTCCGACAATCCAAAGGTCCTCCTCTCAACGAGTTTCAAGCTTTCAGAAAGAAACGAAGCCGTTGAAAGAAATGGGCCATGTCGTTCTTGTCTCCCAGACAGTCGATTGGTCGGCTCTTATACAGAAAAGCAGACGCAAGTGAATCACTGTGGAGCGCAGCCACCGCCAAGTATTGTTGTCAACTCCAAACGGTCTTAGAGCGTAAAAAATTTCATTTGTTATTTATTTATGTTTTACTAGAACTGGCAACACTCAGAAATAGCGTGGTGCACTTTTGGTTTTGTATTAGTTAAAACTCAACATGTTTTAAATCGATTCTCAAGGATTCTGACGATGGTGTAATACAATCTGGATTGTTGGGATTTTGGACCTTGTCCACCGTCTAATGTCATAAAATACTCAACGTTTCGAGGACTAAATTTCCTCGTCTTCAGGTATAGTAAATGGGGCACCTACTCTGTGGGGACAGTTAGAATGAGCTAATCTCAGTCACTGATGTGGTTATGTTTTTCTTCATTATTTAAACTGTTTTTGTTCTTAGTGAGCTGGACCTTGATATTCTGATATTTCCTATTGGTATTTTAACAAGCCGTATTGATGTCTGCATTATCATCTTAGTTTTCATATGTGCAAACCTGATTGATATTTTAACCTGATGCTTTTAATTAACTTCTGCATCGTTCGCCTTCGTGAGATCAGATGTCAATATATTAGAGGTTTTTGTTTCTCGTTTACTTGCCGATAGCCTTTCCAGAAGATTTGCATCCACTAAATAATGGTCAGCACATTAGTTGAACTCTCAAAGAGATCTGACATAAAATATTCTTGGTTGTCGCCTTCTGTCTATCAAGACGTGATTAGTCTGATTGTTCATGAGATTTAAGATTCCCATGGCAGTGAGTATAAAGTTTCTTCTGGGCTGTGATTCCATTTAAACTCGCAGCATAGTAAATACTGAATAACATACGATCACCATGTTCAGAACTGAAGATGGCAACAGTATGTTTCTCCGCAACTTTAATATCCCTGATTTTGTAGACTTATTATTATTATCATTATTATTATCCATCTAATCACCACTTTGTAGGGTATTTACTTCCATGTACCTGAGAGAAACCTTGCCCCTAAGGTAAATAGTGCAGCAGCTATGTCCGAAATACATTTGTTTTTAATACGTGCTACTTGTATTATATAGTTTTATTGTTAGAGATAACGACATATTTTAAGACAGCGTCTTTCGAACGATGTATGAAGATCCTAATATGGCAGTTTTCTGCAGTCCCCTGATGTTGTGTTCGCCCGAAATATTGGCCAAGTATTTTCTAAGTGACTTGGAGACAATTCCAGTTGCTCCTATAATTATTAGAATTGTTTTTGCTTTCCAACTGGAACTGTCTCGAAGTCATTAAAAAAATATTTGGCCAACATCCCGGGCGAACACGACGTTAGCGTACTTCAGAAAACTGCCATATTCCAGTATCTAAATGTGCAGTAAGACAGCAGCAAACAGTAAGCAGATTAAGTTTCAGCTGCAAATCTGTGTACCTAACAGGAAGGGGAAAGGGGAAGTGAGGTTAAACTCCGCGGTTTTTAACCTCCGAGGGCCAGACCACATTCAGTTGCAAAATCACTGCCCTTTGGAAGGAATCTACCCTCGATCGACCAGTCCAAAACCAACCACTTTACTGTCAGAGCTACGGAGTTTCTGCAGCGTATTAAGAAACAAAGAAGCAGGAAGAGACTCCGAAAGTTGAAATCACATGCCTCGGAGTACAGACACCAAGAAAAAAGACTTTTACGAATCTTGTATTACAGAATTACGTTATAAATGGAAGGAAATGGGACTTCGTTAGTATCGGAAAGGAAGATGACCAGATAAAAGAGAATATAAATACAAGACAAGAATTAATGACATGATAAAATATTAGAAAAAGTTGTGTCATGCGATGACCCATCATGTTGGATGCATTAATTTGTGTGGTTCTGATCATTATCGCAAATACAAGAGATTTGAGACTGAAGAACGGATTAGGTAGAGGGAATTTCCTGTTTGGGTGTTTGGTACTCGGAAATAGGCAGGAAATGGCTGTCATCAACTGGTCGCACACTTTGGCGCGTTGCTCTTCAGAATTTAGGCGCGGGGGGAGGGGTGTACATTCTACATGTTTACAACTGGGCACAAGTTGACTTTTGACTAGCATCGGGTAACTTGTGAGTAAATTTTTTAATTTAACAAAATTTCATGTCGTCAAAACTAGAGGATGAGATGCCGAAGACCTACAGCACGCGTGGGGTTGTTTTTGCTTACAAAGGTTTCGTCTGAAAACCCGAAGGAAAGAGATAACTTGATATATGTAGTCGAATAAGGTAAGTCGTTAAAAAATGTGTGATTCCATTTCTTCACGGCGGCGGGTATGTAAATGGTTGACATCTGGGTTTTTGCGGCGTATACTGTAGTAGACGTTTAATGACGTTTTGGAGATGCCTGCTGCCTCAGTCATCAGGCCGCTGAAACATCGGAACACATCCATGTGCAAGAGAAATCTGATCGTAAAAGATTAAAGTATGATGACATTAACTAGATTCAACCTGCTCAGAAAGAGTCAGGGGTCGGGCTTCACTTTGTACGGATATAAACATTTTGTTACAAATTTCGGGGGATTCCTTGACCAGTTCGAGTAAAAACTTCTTAAGAAGACCTTACAACACAGTAAGTTAGGTAGTGGGAAAACTTAGGATGATTTTAATTTTCTCTCACAGTTCTACACAGAAGGAAAATTTTAGACGATTTAATGAATAATTGTAAAGATAATTTTCAGTTTGCTCCGTGACTCGTTCAACCAATATTGTAGTCGTAATATAAACTTTTAATCCCTCTGAACTATATAATGCAGCTTACCGACAGGCATTGCGTTTAATATGTCATAGGGACTTCTACTCTATCATACATATTTTCTTTTTGATTCATAATCGTTTGAATAATAACGTTTATACGAGCGAATTTATGTAGCAAGAGAGGGAGAGAATAAAACATGGTAACTGTTCTATTTGCTTTGTAAGACTCGTTATTACACAGCATGATCAAAAAGTCTGGCAACCCATATTAAAATATTTATTGATGGTTTCAATTCAATATAATTCGAATATTATTTTTAAACACACAATATCGCTGTGACTTTAAATAGCCCACGTAGATCACGTCATATTGTAACCTGCTCGCACAAGTCTATCAGCTGTCATTTAACAATCGAAGTACAAGGACGTGGTTTTCATCAGAAGTTTCACTAGTGTTCATTTTTTATCACTGCCTGACAGTCCTTTGTTACATAACTTGCTAGAATGAGTTTAGGGATACATTTTCATGTTCTTATGTGGCAATAAATCTGCAATATCTCCCCTGGTGAACCGTTAGTTTGACACAGGATGCATGCAGAACAGAATCTAAACATGTGTCAGGAATGGGTTGAATGACATTTCGACCATACTGTACTTCATAATACGCGATGTAGACATAACAGCTTCCTCTTTTACTTTCAAATAACCTTTCCTGTCCTTCCATCAAACGCTATAATATCGCCAGCCATGAAAGCGACGGAGTACTCTCATTATTAAAATAAATTGTTTCCGTCATAATGGAAGGTTATCTAGAAGGCTGTGATACACTTCATTCGCCTGAAACGTTAGGCAATATGAGGTGCTGCAGCAGATACTGATTAAACAAGATTTCTGAATTAGCCTGTAAGTACAGCTTCTCCATATTCATGAAACACGTCCATCATAATTAAAATAGCTAACCTGCCGTCCCTTACCGGGTCATGCCCACGGTCCCTGTTTTGAATCAAGTCGAGTACAATTCCAAAAACGAATTAATTGCCTTTCCATTAAGTTAACTGTCCACACCCACACCATGGTTATATTATTTTCTAAAAAATTTATAAACACCTACAATTTTAAGATTGAAATGTCTCTAAAAATACCCTCTTTTGTTGCTCAGAAAATCTTGGTGTTCAAGCATACCACATCAGTGAAAAGAGACCGTTCATGACATCTCCCGACACTTAGACCATGTAAAATATCTATGTTTGTCTTTTCTATGAGACGAGTTCTAAATTGCGATGGAAACAAAGAAACAAAGAAAGAATAGTTTTGTTTTTGCATAAGAGTTAGTACGCAAAACATGTGCCTAACATTGAATCAGAAGATTCTGTTCTATGCAGTTATGAAATAAGCTGATTTCACGTAATGCAAGCAATGGACTCTTCGCGTGAAACAAATGTTACATGCATTGGCCTTCAGTTTATAACAAAATGTCCATGGAGGTAACTACAGTACGAATTTATTGATAGCTATAGGTCTGTTTTAACAGAGGTTTCGAAGGTATTTCGCATTTTTAAAACCAAACTGTGTAGTATTTGTACAGAATCTACGGGATCGGAGCCAACTTTTCAATAGGTTACATAACCCCCAAGCCCTTACATAATACAAGAGTAAATAATTTTGATAATACAGGATACAGCTTAGTTCATTGACCGTTTTCAATTGTTAAATATCCAGTGATGACAAAGTATGTTTTTATTGTAACAGCTTTGAAATATAACATATTTTATGTCATTTGCATAAGCAGCATGCAATTTGTTGTGGCATTGCCTTTTAAAGATTACTACTAACGAATTGATTCTTTCTACTGTTAGTGACTATATGCATATAATATACAAGAAAAAGGAGATTTAAAAATTCAGGCTGTTTGTTTATGTAAACCTGATCCTAGTCACATAAATGGTTTACAATTAGTTCATAAGAGTCCTTTCAACAAGCCCTGAATTCGATTGTTAACTGCAGCTCCCTTTGAGGTTTTGTTTTCAGTTCCTCAGAAGTTGTAATCTTTCCGAAATTTATTGATTTTGGATAAAAGTAGTTAAGTGTTTAGGAAGCTATATGAAAAATGTATTTAACAATTAACATGTACTTAAGATAAGTAGCTGACTATTTAGCCAACTATTTATTAAATTACGAGTTATAATAGTTTACTAATTCGGTAATTAACAAGGTGGTAATCGGAGCTAACTAGCTAACTGATCAGATAGCTAATTAATTAATGAATTAGCTTTCTGGCTAAACAAATAAATTAATGTTTGACGACCCAACTACATCCATAGAAGCACTGATATTTATTAACCTGATTAGCAGCCCAATGTTTATTAGTCAACCCACACTTTCACAGGCATTTTATCCTGGTACCAGCGTTTACTAAATACTGCAGCTGCGGTGTGCAATGATTCTCATACATAAAACGTAAGGACGCGATCCGTGAGGAATAATAATTAAAAATGGAGCAGCTAGATTCACCAACCGTGACCCGAATTTTGTAGCAAATAATTTATGTTTGCTGGGATACACAATTTTGAGCAAGCACTTTTTAATTGCTTTAGCAAACTACCCACGTTATTCTCTGCTGATCCCAGTTTATTGGCGCGATGTGCAACAATATTTGAGAGGTATACGGATTTAAACTCGGCTATCCTGAGTGTTTCGTTCCATTCCTCAATCCCTCTTCATAAATGTTGCAGTTTTGTTGCAAATAAGGCTTGGGAGTCGTCTTTAGCGTTCGTCATAAATTGAGACTTAATATTCATCATACCATTCGTCATTTGGCACTATATTTACAAAACCGTTTAAATAGCGTAATTAAATAAGATATTTACTGTTGAACCGCATAACTTTATTAAAGACTGTTTATTACGACATTAAAAGACGATGTTCAACTTTAGAGGTCGTTTTAGGTTGAATGAGGGTGCAATAAGTACGTGGACATGGGTAATAATTTGGACGCAGTTGGTAGTGGTCTGTTTAAGGATCTATCAGAGCTCCTGTTTGTAGGGGTTAAGAGACCAAGTCACCGACTCTCTGAATTTAACAGATTCCTACTTGAGAACGATAGATAGAGAACCGCTTATGAGAACGAAATAAGCGACCAACCAACCAACCAAAAAGCTAACTGAGGGCAGAGGCCTGCTTAAGCGCAAGCATCGTCCCTACCTAGGTGAAACCATTCCTGCACACAAGGCGCATTGCTGGAAATGGTAAACGGTCTTAATATAAAAAAAACGGAAATTTTGCTAACGCTAACGGGGTTTCGTCGTGGCGGGAGCATCGACCATTCAAACTGGGATCCGTTGCTGCTGATGGGAGGTTATCCCGTCAGGCAAGTTGTCCAAAGGAATTTGGTTGGTTGGATCTCTGGGGTTTGAACCCAGAGAGGGAGGGGCCGTTTCGGCTGAAGGCCTCTGTGGCATGGGGGGAAGATCACTTCAGCTGATGGCCTCCATGATCGGGGGGGAGGGAGGCGGGCCGTGCCCCTATTAAGTTATACCCTGACATTCGCCTTACAACTGAGGAAAAGCACGGAAAACCTCAGTCAGGGTAGCCGAGTAGTCTAACCACTCGTTGTGCCGACTTGGCCGTCTTTTGGGGACGGCCTCGGCTGGCCTGCTGAACATCGGTCGCCCTCGGTTGCCCTTTGGGCGACCTCTGTCCGTTCTCCACTCGCGTGGTCGGTTTTCACACCACTCTCCACTCGGTCCCACCGCGTCTGCCTGATCAGTCCTCCACCAATGCTCACTCTCAAATTTCTCTCCTACTCCTACTCCGAAATAAGCCAGTATTGTCACACGCTTTATATAATGTCGGATCGGACCTCACAGAGAACACTATCCAGGAGCATTTGCAATACTGTACATAAATGTTATCCTCGTTGATTCTGACATTACACATTCCTCGGAATTTGCTTTTACTCTCTGTGGGGTAAGTGACATAGCTTTTTTTTTTGCTGTAGGCCTGTCAGTGTAAAACCGTTTGGCAATATAATTAAGATAGCAAGAATTGCTAGAACTTGTTTTCATTTTGATTTAATCAAGAATCATGACCCACTACATTTAATTTGATGTGTGTAACTTAATTATACGCCGGAAGACATTCTTTTCAGGTCCTCCGAAATTCTGCTGAGCGCCTGTTTCGTGGTCGGTCTGTCCGTTTGCATGAAACGACACCGGAACTGATAAAATTGTGTTGATGAAAATCTTATAATAGAGAATCTGAAGAAGATTTGTGCAAAACCTTAAGTTTTAATTTAAATCGTGCTGGTTAACAACCACTTTACACAAGATAATACGTACAGTATTTTATCACAATACCGCCTTTAACTCGAAATTAAATACCTATTTTTTATAGCGGACGAGTAAAATAAAAATGGTTGAGTCTACACTGCGTTAATGTCAGATTTATTTATTTTTTTGTTAATTACAATACGACTTTAGAGCATGGGCATGTATTGTATATAATTAACATCTTTTTAGTGCGTGAACCGTGGAGAAATAATATTGATTTATTTGGTTTATACTTATAATTTGTTGCTGTAATTGTAAACTACGTTGTAACGAAGAGTATGCTTTGCTAGCATTTGAAAAAATGTCTTCTTAGGACTTGCCTGTGAAGTATAAACTGCACTCTTTTACTGTCTTGTTTTTATTGAATTTAAATTGGAGTGTACACTTTGTGCCATAGGCCCTAGCATTGATTTATTTCTCACGTTAGAGAAAATTAATTTAAAGGGAAATGCACAAATTTAAAATGCTCAGCTGTTTGCACAATTTCAGGATCCGACGTGGAATATCGCTAATAGTTATCCATAGCTGTGGAATTGTTTATTGTTAAGGAAAAAAACGCCATTCTATGCAAGTTTATGATAAAATGGAGGTAAAATTCCACGCACTTCGGTACTATACGGAAATGAGTAGTCAGTTTTACGCTTCGGCCACTTTATCCTGGCGAGAGTCACTGCTGTGACGAAGAGAAAAATCTTGCGTTTCTGTATCATTGAGGTTCTCCATCTAAAATGTATGTGTTTTTGGAAGATGGCCGTCTTCTGCGTTGCTGCGCTGTGTTATCTGGTAGAAGTTTCCGACGTTTCAGAGGTGCTTGCCGCTTCCATCATCAGGGCAATCTGTACACATCTATCATACTGCATGGCGCATATCCCAGGAGCCAACCATCTTTTATATTCGCCCTCTTGAGAAAGTCAAATCTCACTTATTCATTTGTTATTGACCTGGCATGTTCCATAGTATGTTCCAACTCGTAGTATTTATTTATACATCTTAAATAATACGCAAACAGTGAAAATCACGATTCTTCTTATTACGTGTTTCCTCTTGTCCGATTCACTAGTAAGATGAAGGCTTGCTGTAAAAATTACTCCGCGCTGCGTCCGCAGAATTTATGCCTTCAGACAAACTTCTCTTTCGGCGGTGTAAGCTTTCGGAGCGCTACGTTCTCTGTACAGCCTCTGGAATACAGACTTGAGATACGACGTTCCTTGCTGTGGGACACTGCAGCACGTCCTCTGTGGGTCCCCGAGTCACGTCACTGGTCTCTTCTTATCGCTGTCGTTAGCAGATCGTGTTGCGTTGCAGATCATTTTCTGAGTCAGTCCTCCAGCTCGGAATCCTACGTTCATTAGATAAATTGGGTTTCTGTATGAAAGAGCCACGTACATCTGTACTGCAGGCAGTTTCGAACATTTTCGTGCGCCTGAAACTCTCTTACACACAGCCTCAATAATTAATATTTTTCTTTCGACTCCTAGTACTAAGACAGCAGCCTGATCCAGCTTCAGCATAACTTTTAAGAGATCTACCACTGTACAGCGTACGAAGTAAATGAACAATTTTATAACTGAAAAGATGGCTGTCTTCTGGGTTGTAGCGCTGTATAGTCTGCTTGCCGCCTCCAAAATAAGGGCGATGAGTCACTAATCGCCTCGACGATCGGGGCATAATAGACCTTTGAAACGTCGGTAAACTTCTAACAGATTACACGTCGCTACAACCCACAAGACCCGCCGCCATGAGAACCTCAAATCCTACAATTTTAAATCTTTGCTCTTCAAAGCATCCTAACTGATCCAGTTAAAGTATTGGCACACTTTTACAATTTTGATTCATGTTTTTCATAAGTTCCTCTAGAGAGGCTTTCAAATGTTTTCTTTGCCTTCCAGGTCTTCAGAATTCACCTTCTGTTTGATACTGCCCAGTTCTTTTTCTATTCATGACAAAGCTGTGCTTTGAAATGTGTGTCTAGATAAAATGGACGTGTAGTAGAATAACACAGGCCGTCAATTCCATGCTACTGTTGCCAGTACGAATAACCCTTGTGTCCAACATTCTTTTGTTTCGCTTAGTAATGGCGGAGGCTTCATCAAGGAATGATCCTCATTTCAAGGGGCTCGACAAGTTGGCAGATCGTGCAATACGAAGAAAATTAAATTTAAATTATGACTCTGGCAGGAAAAATGGAACCGAAGCTATGGTGGCGCCTATGGTAGGGCTTTATGTTTGTATATTTGTCTAAAATCTGACTTCAGCCGCCGTGAAGAAGGTTTAACATTTTGTTTATATTATAAAGAAATGTTTATAAATTTTATACTTTTATTCTTATTTTAAAAGATAATGTTGCGTTAGATATTATTGCTGTTCAACACAAGAACGTTCACTCACTTCAGCTTTAATGGGCCATACCACGTTAGTATTCCCATAAATAATTATAAATTCAAATCAGCAACAGTGGTTAATCCATCAGAAAGCAGAATAAATTAAAATAATGGTTATAGTAAACAAAGCTGTTCCATCTCGTTTTACAATATTACGTGAACACATATACGAGGTGCGATCGGAAAGTTTCCAGACTGCGCCTATAAAACCCCGTACACTTATCTCAGGTATTAAATTCATCCATCACCCTCGAAGTAGTTCCCCTGGGAGTGAACACAACGATCCCAGCGCCGCTGCCAAGCCTGGAAGCATCCCTGGAAATCTTTCTTTGTCAGCCTGTCAAGCACCATCTGCGATTCTGCCTGAATCTCTTCTATCGTCTCAAATCTCCTTCCCTTTAGCTGAATTTTCATCTTTGGGAAGAGGAAGAAGTCACACGGAGCTAAATCCGGCGAATAAGGAGGGTGCGGGATGACGGCCATGGTGTTTGAGGCCAAAAACTGCCGAACTTCGAGGGCGGTGTGCGCTGGCACGTTGTCATGATGCGTCGCATGTGGAGTTCTTCCTTTAGAATCAGCTGACAGGTCCCATAGCCTATCCCAACAATGTCGCACAAGTCGTTGATGGTACGACGTCGATCTTCGTGAATGGCCTGCCGAATCTTCGTAACATTTTCGGGCGTTGTGCTCGAAGATGGTTGTCCAGAACGCTCGTCATCATCGACAGAGGTTCGGCCATTTTTAAAACGTGAATGCCACACAAAAGTTTGTGCACGACCCATTGCGGACTCCCCAAATGCTTGCTTTAGCATTTCATAGGTTTCCGTAGCCGTTTTGGTGAGACTTTGGCAAATTTTGATGCATACGCCATTCCGAAATCGCAGGAGGGTCGGTGTAATGCACTACCAAAACGCCCGTAACTAAGAAACAAATGCTAATTCGATGATGCCGGCTGGCACAGTGATTCACTATGAATGTAGGCCGCACCCCCTAGCGGCAGAAGCTCGTACTACATCCGGTTCGCCCTCTATTGACACAGTCTTGAAACTTTCCGATCGCACCTCGTATACTCATCTCATAGGATAACTCCTGCCTGAGTGGCATTCTCAGTCAAACAGATATCGTGTAATTAGACAAGAGGGGGGTATGAACGTGTCAGATATGCGGTCATGTGGCCCAGAATCTCCATCTCGGTACATAAAATTTGTTTCTACAGTTCTGTTCAATCGCTAATGACCATGTCAAGTCAAGTGGCAGGCCCATGTTCCGTAGTGTGACGGGTAACATGACGTAGGTTAAATTCTCCTGTGAACCGTTCGAGCAAAGCTGAGGGAAATATAGCCTAAGAGGAAATAAAGGAAAGGTCATGGAATGAAGGTTATGTTAATTTTTTTTTACTTTATGTATCTTTTAGGCTTTATTAAAATCACAACGTTTTGGAAGTTTGTTGTACTTTCGTCTTGGGGTGAAATTGGGACAGGAGCCTAATTTCTTGGATGCATTGTCTTAATCCTGATCCGCATGAAGCCCACAAAAGCAATTCAACACAATGTGTTTCACCACCGTCATAAACCTGTAGACTTTGGTACAATAAAAGCAGCCTACTTGAGAATAGCGCTAAATAGAACTTTAGGACTCAAAAGAGGGAGAGAAAAGAGTATGAGGGAAATGGAGAAACGTGGATAATAAAGGGATTCATGGTTTATAGTATTCACGGTGATTAAAGATAAGAGGTTGAAGTGAACGGGGCACGTGGCAAGCATGGCAAAGGTGAAGATATAGGTAGGTACTCAAAACTTTGTCGGAAAGAAAACATGGGGGTTAATTTATATAAAAATATTAAAATTGGTCTTAAAATAGAATTTATCAGTGGTCGGCTATTGCGAACGTGGAAAAACTTTCGTTTCCCTCAAGAGATGAAGACTTTCTTCGCCATCTCTCAATCACGAATGTGGTCCATGGATTTAAAAGGAAACTTATGATATATAACGGAACTCCGTAATTTACACAGGTAAACCAGTAATCTGCTGCTATAATAATTAACTGCACGAGATTTCGATGGGTTTGTTAAATAATTCTTATGGAAGAGACAACGAGAACGTACAGAGTTTTGATTAGATTGACACAGAGTTCTGTCTGGTTTAAACATATTGAAGCTTGATGATGTACATGGGCTGTTGAGTCGATTGCCGAGGATCGATTCCCAGCAAGCGAAAATGGAATCCTCTATTCCCCATCCATCTCTATCCTAATTGACCTTTTCCTTTTACACACTAGGTACATAAAACTCTACTTTTTGGTTTCAGAATATATTCATTTTTTTAAGTCTTGATAATTTTAAAACCTTAAACATCACTACGTTTTGAAGGTTGAATCTTACTTTGCCTTCGGGTTATGAAGTGGGAGAAACATGCATTCTGTTGGATCTAGTAATCCATTGATTTTTGAGGTTTCACAATGTTAAGAATAAAAAATAAAGACGAACATAATCTAAAATAGAAATCGTAATGCTATAAAATAGTCACCAATGACATTGAACGAAAACCGAAAAGCCTTTGTAGGATCTGAGGTTTTCACGGCTGTGAGTTTGAAGATGGCTGTCTTCTGGGTTGTTACGCCGTGTAGTCTGTTAGAAGTTTACCAACGTTTCAGAAGTCCTTGCTACCTCCGTCATCAGGACAAAGATAGCCATCTCCGAAATCTCTCTGTTTCCGGAGCACAAATTGCAGTGTCTTTAGAGCCGAATTATAATGAGAAGATAATTACAAATGGCGACCGTATTAGCATATTACAAGATAGTGACGAATCTATTTTAACAGACTGCTAACTGTCTAGACATTTGTTTCTTTTCCTGAGAATAAACACAAAACATGTATTACCCTCGCCTCTAAAGCGGTTGAAATTCTGTCTGGAAATGTTCCAAATACAGTTACTAACGTTACCGATATAAACATATCAATTTCTCAGTAAGAATGTGTGGAGATTTGACTCAACGACTTTTGTACATCTTCTGGTTGTTACAGTTAAGACTAAGGATAATTTAACTCTGCAGATGTATTTACTTTTCTGACTTTAAAATTCCTAAAATATAGTACATGGTATTTAGAACTAGGCACGGGACACGCTTGGCACTCCTGCTGCAAGGCTGGTACCGCGATGCATATTTGAGTCGCGGTGGGACACACACCAACACATTACATTCCATTAACGTTTAATTTGAAGTCGGAAAAAAGCCGGAAGCCGAAAATAAAACCCACTCACTATCAGTTTTTGTACGTCTACATGTTTAATGACAGTTTACCGCGCTCTAAATGATAATCACATTATGATACACGGGCCGAATCCTGTACGGTACAAAATGTGTGTATTATACATATTCACAACCGTTCATTTCCACGTCACATTACCCTTCTTATACGAGAAGTTTATAAGGTTTAGTTGATATATTTCCAATTAGAACAGCGGTAGAATTTCAAACAAGTGTATACGTAGGGTGTGGGGGGGGGGGGGGAGTGAGAATTAATGAACGTAAGAATCGACATTGATTATTACATGCAGGTACTCGAGATAAAATAATTTCTAAATAATTTTAGATTCATGTGTGCCAACGAGGTGGGTTCAGAAGAACTGAATTATCATCAACATAAAAGCTATGGCTTAATTGCCTGTCTTATAGTAAAATCCTAAGGTCCAACACTACCTGCTAACGGGGAGAATCCTGTGTTATTTCCGCTAACTTTTCATCTTCATAATCTGTTACCCCAAATTTCCATGTTACTCTCAGAAATAAAAAGAATTTCAATCATATTAAACACAAGAAATCAGCTGCATTCACTTGAGTTATACTCTTACACAGTTAAATATTCCCACGAGCTATATGTTTCAACTTAACCATCATGAGTTTGTAATGCAGGTGGTGGTACTGTTTGAATAACCTAAAGCCAAATCTAGTTTTCTCATCATGGCCGAAGGCCGTATTCATTTATTATCAACGGCTAAAAGAAAGTGTCCGAAATAGAGGTTAGTGTAATGAGTTACTAAAACAGTGATACAGTCAATTCTAAAAATAAAACTCATCTTGATATGTTATACATCAATAGATTACAGTCTTGAGTTAAGTAATGTAATGATACGATATTTATGTTCTGACACTTATATAATTATTATTATTAGTATTTATTATTGACTGCAAATGGGTTTATACCCGGTGTGTTAAATTTATAAACGTTTACGCTAGGAGGATAGAATGTGGGCGGACCCTCTCAACTCCAGCTGTAATGTGTTGTAAACGTACTTGATGACGGCAGTTAGGGCTAAATATTTAGCTCGTAAGTAATCAGTGTGATTATTTAACTACTGTGTGTAAAACTGCCACTAGTTAAGTACATAATACAACTTTGTTGTGTTGTAAGGCTATCTCTACACTAATATTCTTACGTGCTACTTATAACAAATTATCCAACAAAGAATACTAAAATACTATAATAAACCATGTTAATATTAGCTTTTAATCTAATTCTCTGTCTTACAAGTTTCTATCTTCCAAGAAACTTTATCTCATCGATCCATAAACATGTTCTTAAATGTTTTATAGTTTACTACACATACCCCAGCCAATTATTACGACCACAGATTCAAATAGCTAGTCTAAAATAAGAAGAGTTGAAGAACGTTGTCTGGATATTAGACTATTGGTATTTTGTTTTGATAAACTGATATTATTCTGAATCTAGAAAAGCAAATTCATTAAAACACTTCTGAAGGATACCGTTTACGTAATGCGCTGTGACAAATCTCGGTTGAAATCGAATCCAACAGAGAGATTCAAGTGAATCCCTTTCAAGCGGAGAAGTTTGTGCCACCGTAGATACGAACACACGCAGCAATAATGATAGTAATGAAAAAGAAAATAAATGACTGCTAGTGGCTACGGTTGACGTGAGTAGAGATTCTGAATGCTTAATGCGTCTGACGAGCACAGCGAAGCTCCGAAAAAACAGGACGGCGAATAAATTAGGAACAGCAGGAGAGGATAAGCAGAATGTCAACACGCCTGCTCCATATCCCAGGGTTTCACGTATTTTAGTTCTATGTACAGAAGCGTTACAAAGTATGGTGCCGTAATGTTTGTTGAAATATAACCACAGAGTCTAGCTTTACAAAATTATGAACAATTTAAAACAATATCGCTTACGATTTGTATGGCTTTGAGACTCTTACTTTCTGCTAGTTTTTACTCAGAAATGCTGGGTTACCGAATTGTCATAGCCTCTGAGGTGTGCTGGAGGCCTGATGACCCAACATCATCTCTGTTTGGGCTTTACTTCTGACCACAATTAGCTGGGTTCTGGATTAGAAAAGTGGAACTCTCTCAAAACTGGACTTTAGACTTTTGTGGTCTACAACTATTACTTGAAATAATCTACTATGTGATGATTACTTAGAACTAATTAAATTAGAGGAAAACTGTCTTAAATTTAAGTACGTCGTTTTATAAAACCTTAATTTTCTTTAGCATTTTTCCCACTTTGGTAGGGTCTGCTTTTTCCTCTCCTTTTGGAGGTTGCTAGGTCTATTTAGACAATTGGTAGGACTCCTTGGACGAGTGACGTCGTTTTATAAAATAAAAATAAAAAATGAATTTATTTCCGTCCACAAAACACACAGTTTAGTAATTTACTTTAATGGAAGACTTATGAATAGCCTGTACTGCTTATGGCTGAACATTTTGTACAGGATGATTCAGAAGGTTAGGGCCAAACTGAAGGAGAGTATAGAGGGACTCAGACAGAACAAGTTTCGAATAGGAATTCATGTCCTCCGAAGTTGTCCTGAGTTAGTCGAGGTCATTGAAGGTAGGGAAGTCTGATAACATTCCGCTGAAATAATCGTACTTTGCTATTCTCCTATTAGCTTAATTTTGTTCTTTTATTAATGTACAAGAATTACATTAGCAATCTTACAAACCAAATTATTTCAGTGGTATGTTATCAGAATTCCCTACCTTCAATGACCTCGACTGGCTCAGGATAACTTCGGAGGACATGGATTCCTATTCGAAAGTTATTCCGTCTTAAGTCCCTCTATACGCTCCTTCAATGTGGTCCTACCCTTTTAAATCATCCTGTATATTGCAGTTGAGGCCCAATTATCCGTCCCAAACGAGACTGAAGGACCTGTCGGTTAATACAGATTAACGAAAGAGACAAGGGTAAATATCAACTCAATTTACGATATTATTAAATTGAAAACAAAATGCAATACGGCTTCAAATGAAGAAATGTCACAAACAAAAGAAGTATTTAACATAATGTAAATTTGTAAGTGAAAGAGTTTATTATTTTAAGAAATTAGTAGCGAGTGTTTATTTCTTTTCTTTTCGGCAAGGTCGTGCCGGTGCCTGAATAGCAGAACGTCTGTAGCCACCGAGTTCATAAAACGTAGAAGGTTCGTGGGTGCGGGGGGAGGGGGGAGGGGGTGATTTATTGTGCTATATGCTAAGTTGACTGTTGATAAAATGGAGCTATCCGACACGGCACGACGGATGAAACGGAGTCTCAGACAACCGAATGTTGGATAAAAGGAACTCTACTGCATATTGTTTGTTGCGTAAAGAGAAATTAATTGTATTACAACGAAAACTAATTTTGTACTGTACTGTGATTATTATCTTTATAATAATGAATTTGAATCCGCATTAACTGAACAAAAATTGCAAGTAACTATTTTGAGAAATATCTTGATTTTTCTCACTCCCTCCAGTAGAATGCCACGACGTTGTCACATCACGGAATAGGCGTTTTGGCATCTCGCGGTTAGAATTATCTACGTCCCATGCATCTTGTGACATTTGGCTTACATTGACAGAAATTTTTTGGATTTGTTTAAAGGCATTATTTCCTAGTTCCTCTCTAATAATGTCATTTCCGTTTATAATCCGTCATAATGTAACACACTAAGAATGCGCATTTTAGACATTTTCATTCTTATCATTTGTTCTCCCATTAATGTGTGTCATTATGCTCCATATAGTAATATAGATATGACTATTTCTCACTAGAATTTTACCCTAGCATGACGATAAAGTAGAATTTTAAAATTTTAGAGAGTGGTGTGAAGATGGCAGTCTTCTGGGTTGTTGCACCTCGTGGTCTGGGGGCCCTGATGATGGAAGCAACAAGGATCTCTGAAACGTCGGTAAACTTCTACCAGACTACGCGGTGCAACAACCCAGAAGACAGTGGTGTTATTTTCCACAGCTGTAAAAACTTCAAATCCTACTTGGTCTGGTGTTACATTAACATGACAAGTGTAAAATTCGTCCATTATATGGAGAGACAATGTTTTGCCTCAAGTCCAATGGATTACCTAGAGGTGAAGACGAGTGAATGCTGTCCTTCCTCTTGCTAACCTAACCTCGAAATCTCCGTTTCTTACACTGGGAAGTTTTTTTTTCTTCTCATCGACTAAGGAACGCAGGCTTTGATTCTTTTGCTTTAGTACAAAGAAGTGATAAATGATAGCACGAAGGGATTTATCCTGCAGGAAAGAAGGGACAGTGAGCTTTCTTCTGAAAGTAAACACAATTCAACATGTTCTTTGGGCGTGTACAAAAGAAGGCAGGCATGTTACAATTCTTTATCAATACGAAGTAATTCCGGTGATTACATTCTAAAGAATAGGAAGCCAATGGGATAGTTTCAAGCGGGTGGCAGCTGCATCAACACAGACGAATTGTGACTGATGGGAACATACGACACGTAACTACGTGGCCAACAGCGCCCACATACCGTGCGCAGTAATTATCGCACGATAATGGAAGTGAAAATACTGATTACTTTAAATACAGTTGTACAGTGTTTTTGGCATACTGATTTCGTCACAATCAAATTTTTGTAAATGTTTGTATATATTTTCGCGTCCCAGGAAATCGATTTGTACTTATCATCATTATCCTCCTTATCGCTAGCATCACCGTCGGAACATATTTGTTTCTAGCCCAAAAAAGGTTTCCTTGAGACGGTGCGATAAATTTTGTTAAATTTCTCTCTTAGGCTTCGTTCAATGTGTAAATTATACAATTTTCAAATTATGACGTTTCGAAATCCGAATTCTCACTTTATAATAAGTAAAGAAGGGGGAAGCTCTCGAAATGTTATTATTTTATAATTTAGTCGACAAATAAACTCTAAAGAAGCAGTTTAACACATTTATTTATCTTCTGCACAGAAAAATAATACTTCTATAATCGATGGAAGATTTCTATTAAGCTACTGGTTTACAGAATATGCATTGTTATGTGTCTGATATCAAATAAGTACGTAACTAATATTTGAATAATAATTATTATTATTAAGTGTTTTGTCTTACGACAGGTCCATTGCTCTGCCCAAACAGAGCTCTCCAGTTGTCCCTATTCTCGGCTTCTCGTTTTAATTCCTGGAACGTCATCTTCTTTCCTTGTTTAAGGTCGTCGGTTAGCTGTATCAATCTTCCTCCTAGTCCTCTCTTTCCTTCAACCTGGCCTTCGGTGATATCACTCAGTAATCCATTCCTTCTCATAATATGTCCCAGCCAGTTAGCTTTCCTTCGTGTAATCGCCTGCAAAATGTTTCTTTGCTCGTTGACTCTCCTCAATACTTCTTCGTTGGTCACTCGATCCGTCCACCTGATCTTCTCTATTCTTCTCCAACACCACATTTCAAAACTCTCCAGGTATTTCTGTTCCTTCTTCCTGAGTGTCCAAGTCTCTGCTCCATACAGCGCGACACTCCATACGTAACACTTCACTAGTTTCTTCTTCATCTCCAAGCCCAACTTGCTACTGAGAAGTATCCTCTTCTTGACGAAAGCTGCCTTGGCCATGGCTATCCTTGCTTTTACCTCCTTGGTGCATAGAGCATCCGTCGTGATTATGCTTCCCAAGTACTTGAAATGCTCCACATTCTCCAGCTGTTGGTTTCCAATTACAACGTTCAATGGTTCTGCTCTCGGTGCTATCCTCATTACCTTTGATTTTTCAATGTTGATTTCCATTCCAGAATAATAATAATAAAAATAAATCTCGATCTAAGTTTTCGAGGCAAATAAAATGAAAACAATCAATGATGTGCCATTATACCCATCCTTCATGCCAGTGGACCACGCTCTGAAGATTTACAGGGTTCATAACATCCACATACACTCTGGCTGCGTTTATTCCTAGTCAGACAGACACGTTTACTCACCCATCTTTATTCGTTCTTGATGTGATCGTAAAAATTATACTAAATTTTTCTCTTACCACTAGCCCGGTGTTCCGTATCACCCGTGACACATCATAATTTGTCAAAGACACATGTTGGCACACTACAAAATTTTACCTTACCAAAAGGTGGTACAAAACTATACATGACCATAAATATGAAGGTGGGACCTGAATTAAATTGTGTCAGATTAGGGATTAATGGAGGGCTGTTGTGAGCTCAGTAATAAACTCTGGGGCATATCAAAGACGCAGAATTTCTTGAGTGGCTGTGAGATTTTTTACCATCTTAATGGTGATTCTGTTCCTAAGAGTGTGTTGGTTGTGTCCGTGCTTTTTAAAACTGGGTTGTGGGTTGGCACAGCAGAAACTGAAGCCCGAAACATCAGTACGGAATGTGGATAAAAGAAGTGACGAGATTCGAAGCGGATTACAGTAACGAAGGGGAAATGAAGCAGTACTAAAGCTGCTAAAATTATGGGCACTGAAAATATGTTGTAGTAAATACGTTCTAGGACGGATGCAGTTTCCATTCTTGAATATTTCTGACTACAAAAATATGAAATTATAAAACGATACGCATTTAACTTCTGATTGCTTCATTGAAATCTATTAAAAATTTATAATACTTTAATTTATGCAAAATAAACAGCCGTGAATGTAAACAGTGGACGTATAAAATTGTTTACAACTATTTTTACTTCCATCAACACTAATGTTTAAATTTCTGCCAGGAATCGACCCGAAAAATATTTGGTTTGTTGGGTCGTCTCGGGTTTATTTCCAAGGTCATAAACATTCTATTTATTACGTAATATATCTGTAGAGTGTGTGGGCGCCTGGACCATGAACGTGTATCAGGTGAACAATTTAATTCAGTGACACTAAATTACCGTCTAAGCTAGGTCAGTATTATTGCTGTCGTGGATTAGTTCCCATGTACTACACTGCCAAGTGTATATATTATTTATACTGAACCGACACCCGTCCAGACAGTGACTGGTCCAATCAAGCTTAATCTCTCTCTCCACTGTAACAGTGCATGTGTCGACCTTACTTTGTGCTTCCCTTTTGCTGTTTAAAATACAGGCTTATATAATTGTGATTATACGATTTAATTTGTATATTCTTCTATAATACCTCTCTCCTTTTTCTTTTAAAATTCTATTTCCATTTTATAATTCTACGTAAGCATGAAACTTTGATCCCTGCCTCCAGAAAAACACACCTCATTCGTCGCCCTGATGACGGAGGCAGTATGACCTCTGAAACGTTGGTTAATATTGACCAGACTACCCAGCGCAACAACCCAGAAGACAGAAATCTTCATATTAAGAATCGCCCTGATGACGGAGGCAGTATGACCTCTGAAACGTTGGTAAACATCTACCAGACTACACAGCGCAACAACCCAGAAGACAGAAATCTTCATAAAATATTTACTTCATAAACTCTTCTGGTACGATGTCCTTTATACAGTTGCCAATGATCCTCTTAAATGTCAAAGCGCGATAATGCGATAACATGAGTTCTTTCTCCTCAGAAAACCGACAGATACGATATTAGTGTACATCCGCGGAAATTCAGTTATCTGTTTAATTTACAGGATATTTTCTGCTTATATGTCGTCTTAAATAAACACATTGAAGGTGAGTAAATTCTGAAATTTACATTCTGCTAGAGAGTTTTCAGATTCCCACGTGCAACCACAAAGATGACTTGCCTTCTTACAGTCTGTTTGTCGATTTATGATTCCGGAGTCAACTGATCTGAAAATATTCTTTCAGGATCAATATAAATCTAATTTTTTGTTTACTCGAATGTGAAAGTGCGTTCTCAGCTTCGTGGCCGTAAACAACAAAGGAGCGGAGAAGTCAGGTTAATCAGTCAGCCGAAGAGCAGACGAAGTTTTTCTCACTAAATCCTGCCCTTTCACGAGCAAGCAATCAGAAACTAGTCAGTCATATAAAAACGGCGTTTTCGCAAAATAAAAATCTTCACAACTACGTAGTAAAACACGGATTTATTTGTAGTTTATTTAACGACCCTTTTTCAGTAGCTCAGACTCTATAGCGTTGAATGAGAGGATAATAGTGAATTGGAAAGGATGTGGAAGGAAGTGGCCGTGGTCTAGTTTAAGGTACTATCCAGGCACCACAATTATGGAAGGTCTCAGTGCCGAGATTTAATCCCGGGACCTCCCGAACATAAAGCAGGAGTGCTAACCACTCGACCACGACATTCGGTTTAAAACATGGAGCTTAAACAGTGATTTGAAATTAATATTTTACTGTAGGTACCTTATTTTCATCTACTCATCTGTAACATCATTTCGCATTCTTCTATACTCGGCAAACTTATGGCTTGAGTTTAGAATTCTGAAAATTATGATTACATCCGTGGTATCAGAGTTTGTGATGCACCCGGTGTAACATATAGCATCTATGGAATAAATGAAATGTTCTTGCAAAGTCTTACTTAAAGTCTAAATTATTATTTAAATAGGCAACTCCGGAAATCGGTGTGTTTAGGAGAATGTATAATATTAAAATGGTTTGTACATGAACAGCCAAATTTTGAATTTGATTAACCTAATCGGGATAGAACCAGTTGAAAGATTTTGTGTATAAAGCAATGAAATTTCTGGTTGCACAAAATAAGGGAACTTCAAGAATTCGAATAACTATCATCCGTTCAAGAAAGAGTGCGCCATGGAGTTAATATAGTCAGCTGCTATATGAGGGAAGTGGATGGAATTAGTGATATGAAGACCGCAGGCTGATGTAAAATGTTGAATGGAGATGACTAATTCCAATTGCTGAGAGGAATTCTATAAAAGAACTTTGAGGTTTGCATAATCACTTATGCTGATGCAATCTAATCCTATTTTACTTGCTTCTAAGGCTGCTAGCGATCGAGAAAATTTGGTGAGGGAACAACTTTGAAGTTGAGAAGTTGTTAAATATTTTTGAACCAATCTTCTATTGCTTGTAATTAAAGAAGATAGATGACTGATATTCGAAAGCTTCTTCTAATAATTTTCGAACTAATTGACGGTTTTTCATGAAACGTGGTACGTGGTAGCTTCCTAGCTATTACTGGACGTTTACCAATTAAGGACAAGACAAGACAGTCTTAGAAACTTTTAGTCAGGATAGAGTGCTTTTCATTTATGGGAAAAAGTACACCGGTTAGACATGTCTAAACGTATATTTTCCTATTTGTCTAAGGTAGTAGTTCTTGCATCGTTTAGATTAATCATTCTCAGAAATCGTGCTGGCGGGGTCTAACTTTTTATTTTGTTCTGAAAATTATAATTCGGCAGAAAATGTATAAAAATAAACTGCAATTTCGAGAACGCAGTTTGCTACCTAAATTTAAAGGAATTTATATGTCCCCCTGTTCTTGAGTCGGTAAAGCATACCGAAGCCTATTCTATCTTACACTCTTTTCCGTTAGATGCTGATTTCAAAGCCATTGACATTTTAGCGTTGATTATATTTCGCATGGAAATTTTGTAACATTGCTTCCGCATAGACTTTGTTTAGTATTCATTGTGCATATTTGGTTTTTTCATGTTGTACCTTTTACGTTATTTGTTTACCATTTGTTCCTCTACTGCCTTTTGAAGTAATTTTTGAAGTCCTTCAATAATCTCTATAAAGATCGTTGATGTGTTATGGTTTTATTAATAACTTATGTAATTTAATTTAATTTTCTGATTATTTTTCTCGCGAAAAAAGCTTTTTCCGCCACGACCTCTCCTTAAAATTGTCATTTACTTCAGTAGATGGTGACTCCAAATGTGGCCAACCTTAATGTAGTTTATTAATATTAATTATAATAATAAGGGTTATTCATTTCAGTACAATTTTTATAGATTCCTTATTTATTTCACTTGTTTTATGAAATATCTAGGACTTTTCCTAGATTAAAAAATTTCATTTTTATGAACATGTGGACTGTGTAAGTATTCTCACAAGCAGCTCGGATTATGTTCAGTCTTGTTAGTTCTGTAAACTTCTACTTTATATCGCTTGAGAGTTTGTAGGTTGCTATATTTTATCTCAGTTAAGTATAAACTTCAGTATGACTCCGTTGCGTTGAGTATACGTCACTGACACCACCAAGCTTTAGGGCATCCAACAGATACTTTACCCCCTTCTTGCATTCGTTTCTTGTCTGAAATCCACTGTACTTGCACAAATGCTTTCATCAATTAAATTATCATACCTTATGCATTAGGAGGCGCCATCTATATTAGCTTTTCCTTATCAGTGTCTACAGTGGCTTTAAATTTTGTCCCTCCTTATTTGAAATATTTGTCCATTGTGTTCGTTCTATCAGTTTCAGAGACTCCGTTTTTTCACTGTTGGTCCATCCTCTTATCTTGTTCCTCTGTTAGATGTGCATCAGCCTTTAATACCTTTTGTAAAAATTAAATTAAATTCATTTATTTAGTAAATATATGGTATTACTACATTGAATTTTAAAGTGGCTTTCAGTACTGTTTACTGGTCGCCTTCAGTACATTAGAATTTGTTCTTTAATTATACTGAACAAATTTTAAACAATTCTATTTAATATATATTTTATCATTTATTTAATGTTAAATTACCTTTATTTTAGTTTTCTTATACTTGGTTTTTAGCTGTATCTGTAATTGATCATTTAGCTATTGATGCAGCACCAAAAATAAATATTTTTGTTGCTGTTATTATTATCGTTGTTGTATTCACTAGGCTTTGTACCCTATTTAAGTTCATAATTACTCTTGAACTACGAGTATTTTAGGCATTTTGTGTACTTTCTTTGACAATGGATCAGTCCTAGAGCGGTGAAAACTGACGTTGTATAGATGGTTCGCCGCTGTGGTTGTTCTGTTATTAATTATCGTATATGTTAGTGCCTGTTGTAATAATAACACAGCGTGTCTGTGTACATAAACATGCATGTAAGAGTGTTAAACGTAAACTGCTCTGATTTGTTGCAAGTTAGATCGATGGAACATAAATTTACTTATAAAGTTGGTAGTAACTGAGCTAGCAAAAAAATTCATGGAATTAAGAATAACAAGTTTAGTCTAGTGCCGCATATTACAAAGAAAATATAATTTTGAAAAAATATTTTTTGTTGCTGAAAACATCAACATCAAAGGCCAAAGTAATTTACAAACTGCTGGAACGAAGCTCCCAGCAGGTATCCTCTTCTTGAACAATCTCAGAGGCAAACAGAGCGAGGGTAATTTACGATATCAGTGCTTTTTCAAGGCAAACATGATTCATGTGAATGCGTGTGTACTTTGTTTCAGTATTTTTAAAACTGAAAGTTTCATGACCTACGCGTTTCAGACGCTGTAAATTTGACATTAAAATTATGTAGATGCTCGATTCCTACGTTAAGCGCCCATAATTTTCAAGACCATTGTTTCCATGACTCGCAATATCTCGATAATGGTCGTTATTTAATGTCAATTGTATTACAAATAAACATGCTTAGCATTCTTATCGCTCCAGTAAATAAAAGTATTACAATTGCTGATAGGAGTTTTGCGTTGGTATAATTTTAATTACTACCAGTGTTCATTGGTCACAGGTGACGATAAAACTTTTGAAGAACATAAAGCCATTCCCACTGATAATCGAAACATGCCAATGCATTAAAATCCACAAAAGCTGATTAATATTAAGACTGATCGTATAAGTTATTTTAACATGTAACTATATATTTTATAAAAATGGCTGTGAGAATCGTGATGGAATTTTATGCAGTCTCATCAATGTCCATCAGTTCCGTGCAAATATCGCACGAAATAATTAATCTTCCAGAATCGAATTATTTATGCCATGGTTAAAACTACAATCAACTGGTACATCTCAGTTCTAGTCCCGTTCGGTTCACCTGTTCCCAAGCCATTAGAACAGCTGCTGGAAACACGCGGCAGCTAATGGCTTCACGTGCGTTGATATTCAGCGAAACGAGACAGTTCCCTTCGGCTTTATGTAATAACAGATTACAGTCCAGATGCTACACCTAATGCTTACATTAGCACGAATGCATTATAATCATCTTTATGATCATTTTGATATTATCGGATATTGGCCTAATTCCATTCATAACAATATTATTAACTTTGTTTTCTACGGGCGTAAAATTTGGTTTCACATCGTACAGGAAGAACAAATATTAGGGATGTTTGAAAATAAAGTTCTGTGGATAAATTTTGACCGTGGGTTTTATTTTGGCTGGAGTTTCAGTGTGTAACTTCTGCTTTCGGGTGAGAGCTACGTCGAATGTTTGATGTTAACTTGCTTTGATATCAATTGTGATTTTTAAGTAACCGAAATGTGATATGGAAAATGTGTCTACGTAATGTAGCATATATATATATATATATATATATATATATATATATATATATATATCGATACATGTCTTCCCAGCATTCGTTGCGGGAGTTGTGACGATTACAGACGCCCAACGAGCAATACAAAGTGTCGTAGTTAAACTTACAATTTCCTTCACAAATTCCAGGCAGGTACTGCTTATGCGACTGACCTGGAAACAGACGCAAAGTACGTAGTAAGCTGTCATCCGACTCTGCACGTACGGATTTTTTATTCATCCCTTAGTACTGCAATTCTAGTAGGTGGACCACCCGCAAGGTACCGTTGAACTTCCTCGGGGAAACACTGGCCCACGGCTCCGGAACAGCCTGTGAAAGATTTACGTGACCAGACAAGGACAGTCTCTTCACTTCCGTAATAAAGAAGAGACGGGGTGGCTCCAACAGAAGGGGATTGGCTACCGACTGACACCCGCTGCGTGGCAGGGTCTCAAATCCCGACAGGGGCAAGAAAATTCTTTTCTCAGGGTCTCACGGCGCGATGCAGAGTGAATAAGGATTGCTGTTTTCTTTGATGTTACTCAGAAAGGTGTGGTAACAATTTACGATGTCTCAAATGTGTTTACTGCCTCCAAAGCACCTCTAAAAAGTCGGCAAACTTCTAACAGACTACACGGCGCAACATCCCAAAAACAGGTATGTCCAGGAACATTTTCTTCGCCAAATACAAAATACCTCTAAGACATTCTATCCAGTAGATATTAAGGGCTAAGGCTGTAAGACTTGAGGTTCTCACAGCGGTGAGTATGAAGATTTCTGTCTTCTGCGCTGTGTAGTCTGGTAGATGTTTACCAACGTTTCAGAGGTCATACTGCCTCCATCATCAGGGCGATGAGTATGAAGATTTCTGTCTTCTAGGTTGTTACGCTGTGTAGTCTGGTAGATGTTTACCAACGTTTCAGAGGTCATACTGCCTCCATCATCAGGGCGATGAGTATGAAGATTTCTGTCTTCTAGGTTGTTGCGCTGTGTAGTCTGGTAGATGTTTACCAACGTTTCAGAGTTCATACTGCCTCCATCATCAGGGCGATGAGTATGAAGATTTCTGTCTTCTAGGTTGTTGCGCTGTGTAGTCTGGTAGATGTTTACCAACGTTTCAGAGGTCATACTGCCACCATCATCAGGGCGATGAGTATGAAGATTTCTGTCTTCTGGGTTGTTGCGCTGTGTAGTCTGGTCGATGTTAACCAACGTTTCAGAGGTCATATAGGCAGTATGACCTCTGAAACGTTGGTTAACATCTACCAGACTACACAGCGCAACAACCCAGAAGACGGAAATCTTCAAGGGCTAAGGCTGCCGGAACGTGATTCTGATTACTCTTAACAGACTCCTATGAGGCCAAGAATGTATGCAACTTTACCTACACGCACCTTTGCAATTTTATAGCAGAAACAATAGATACACGCGATACTTAAATTCTGATTACGTGTCCATTAATAACGCGGGTGTACAAGAAACTGACTTAACTTTATCATATCTCCTTAAAGCAGCTCATTGTTCTATGTACTAATATGTATGTAAGGCCCACAACTTGCATTTGGTACGTTCTATAATACGGGGTATGTGTAATTAAATATTAAACTGTTTTAAGCAAAGTCCTTCTTGAGAAGACAGTAGCAGCTCAACTAAAACAAGGGAAATGCTATTTACTCTGTGCATACTAAACTGTTGGTTACTGTTAACAATATAATTTCAGCTTTCAACCCACTCACCCTCGTATTCCCTGGAACAATTAAATGAAGTTCTGAGTAGAAACAGCCCTGCAGCAAAGCTACGTAAATATTAATGAAAACTTGCAGTTTTTCGATCCAAAACTACAAAACCTAGTCTTGAAAATTAAATGGATATGTGTTGTAAACAGCCTTATTAGTGGCCTTAAACTTCTAATAACTGCATCATAATTCTAGCTCAACACTCACTGTTAACCACGTTCACAGAATACTTTCTTTTGCCTTAGTAACAGTCTGCTATTTTTAAAAAAAACAGCATTATCATCACCGATATAGCCCCGACCACCACCGAACAAATTTTACTGGTTTACTCAAGTTACTCTTGAGTGCTATAAGTATTATATAGTTTGAACTGCTGTCTATAAGCTAATGGCATATTACGGTCTGGGTTACCCATTAACATTCATTGTGTATGGTTGAGCGAGTGGTTGAGTCACTGAGCAAATTGAAGTATTATCACAGTCTCTACATATTACATCGGTTTAATATTTCCAGCTGCTGATCTGTAACAAACTACGACAACCATTTCTGATGTTTGGTTTATAGTTTAAAGAATTCATTCGTTTTATTTTGTGGCTTGGTATGAGAAATTTTCAAAATCAGGAATTTCAAGGTCAACTCAATTATGTTGGGCTATTTAGGAAACATGTAGACAGGTCATCAGCCATGGTAGGTCAGCGGTTCTTTGGTGGTGTTCAGAGGAACGTCAAATTAAATGCGCTTGGTTGTATGATATATGACATAAAGCAGACCAACTTGTATTCCTTCTTAAGATATTTAGCTTTCAATAATATTGCGTTATTTTTAGCCTCAATATTAGTTTATATATTTATCCAGATCTAGCAGATTTATTCTTGTAAAGCTAATATTTGCTCGGCTGGTCAAGAAATATCCTGTCGTTTATGCAAACCAAATTTAATTACCTTGTTAGTAAGAGCCTACCATGCCCTCATTCTGTTCCAGACGAATCCTATTTACATTCTCATCCATTTTCAATATAAAATTTGTTATTATTCTCCTATTTATGTCTGCATCTTCCAATTGTTTCATATTTCTAAACTCATCACTTGCATGCTTATTTATTCTTTCTCGTTCGTGCTACATGCCCAACAAAATAGTTCTCTTTTTTGTTTCATCACGCTAATAATGATTAATGAATATTACTAATCACTAAACTTCTTATGCATTTTTGTCTTTTCTTCTGGTATATTCTTCCTTCATAAGATATAAATAAGTTCATCAACCTTTGTTAGTCATTAAGTTAGGGGAGCAAGTTTCAATAAAATAAGTTACAATGTTTTGAATTTCGATCCCTATGTTCTTAGATAAGAGTCCTGAAATCAAAGGGTTCTGTACTGAACGATAGCAGTCAGTTCCCGATTTGGACCTACTTAACTTCGTCATAAATATACGATGCTTGGCCAAATTAAACCCGATCATAAATTGCTCTGGGCGAAGGATTACAGGTCGCGAAACATAGTCCCGTAAGCGGTTGGCGCATGCATACCATTGGTACACCCACAGATTGATTCCCTCCGCAGAGAATTCCATGGCCTGTTGCTTGAATATTAGCGTCGTCTTTGTCCGACCCTAATTTACGACCCTGGTCAGCATGCCGGGTCCCTATTTCTTGACGGCGCTACGAAAGTCTTGGAGGGTTTCAGCGCAGACCTATGTACTGGTGGTGATATCAGGGTTGTTGAACGCCAGGATCAGTGGTCCACCGATATCGAAGAAGGCAGTCGCGTTCGGACGGATTCCACGCATGGAACGCCACAATTTAATGATGTTACACCGTTACCGCTGGGCCTGAGACACCCTCCATTTTGCACTGCTCGATTTCGGCTGATGGTGTGCATGCACACAGCCATGTTATCACCTGTTATCGGTCGTATTCCCTGCAAGGGCCGTAAACGATTTATAATTTGTATTTGTTGTTATTATTACCAAATATCTGAACTATACCACATTTTATTAAGATATACTAATTATCTATTTATTATAGTTTTGCCTTCCATTCTGGATATGAGGTTAGACCATGTAACTATTTTGTATCTAAACATATCTCTACAACAGCAACTAATATAAATTAAATTTCTTCTTTGTGTTGTGTAGTCCATGTCATTCCCTAGTAAATTATCTGCATCGGCACAAACCAATCAGATTCCTATCTCTTCTAATTTCCTTTCACCTCCCTAATAGAGCATTTTAGGCGAAGTTAAAGACCAAAAACCACTGTCATTCAAACATGTTTTTAAGACCAATATGAAGAGGAAGTGCGTCAGATGATTGCTTACCTGCACGAACTTCGCTCCGGTATTCGTTAATTAGTGTGTAACTAGGTTTCTGGTTGTGTCAGATGAGGTAAAAATATTTTTCAGCCCTAGTTCTCTTCTGAGTTATCGATTATTTTGAAGTCTGTAAATTCCTTGCTTATTGTTCTACTGTATAACATTTTTCTATAATATAAAATATCTGATGAGTAATTGGTCCAATACTTCAGAATCTACATTAATTTTCACTAATAATCTAATCTACACATGAAGTTAAACATTGAGAGAAGAATGCTGGATAATATTTTGTATGAGGAAAATTTGCAAATTCTCTTGCTACGCCCAAGCTGAAGGACCTGCCCTTGTCAGCGATGTGTAGCTACTTATTTATGTATTTGAAATAATACAACACAAATACATGCTGAATGCAATAAATAAATTCAAAAATAAGGTCTGTTGATGTTGGACTCACGGATAGTAACGCCGATTGACTTTTAGATGAACACAAAATTTTCGGAGGAATATACTTCCTCCATTTTCAGTCCTGAATACTTCCTCTTCTTCAGGGATACAGATGAAAGCAGTATGTTCCTCCGAAACGCTGGTATGTAGCTGCAAGTCTTCACGGCGTTACAATCCAGAAGATCTACATTGACATCTTCCCCGCCGTGAGAACTGAAATCGCATAAATATAATATCTGTATGCTTTGTAGTACCTCTACTGTTGATTCGTTCTGTCAACACATTTGTGCATACAGTGAAACTACATCAAGACGAGTTAGTACCGACAGCGTGAGGCGCACTGACTCTGTTTAATGCAAATGTCTCTTATGCCATTGTAACAATTGAGCAGACTCCAATCGACACACAACGCGTTCTGCCTTCACTGTTCATTTATATGGTAATGTCGACCCATCTCTCATTAACATACATTACGGATGCGACTATGTGTTAGAAACTGGGCTACATCCCCTTGAATGCCTAAGCGCCTCTTTATCCTTCGTTTTATTTCATAATGTAGCTGCAATTACAGCATTAAGAACATATAAAACACTAAAATATGGCTCGAATTTTAATCCAGGTATTTCGAACAATAGTTTCACTCTAGACTTTCCCCTCAAATATCATTTAACGGACGTAGAAAAGACAAGATGCTACCTCCGTTCAGCTTCATCATCCAGTCTTGAGAAATAAGAGTTAAGTAAGCTAAAGCGAGAAAGAATAGAACAAGAAGAACAGTGGCAATAATTACATTAACTCTAAATTACTCTAATCATGTTATTTATTATATAGGTAGTTATATGTATGGCTCAGGAATGTACCCCGCCCGTTAGCTGCTTAGTTAAACCATTTTATGTGACATAAACTTCAAAATGAATTAAGTTTTACAATAATATAGGTGTCAGTAAATGTATAATTTGCATGAGAGTTATGCTGTTTCTGTGCAGAATCTGTTCAAACATGGCTACCTTTTTGGTTGTTGCGTCATGTAGTCTGGTAGTCGCTGATCGCCCAGGTAATGGAGGCAGCAAGAATCTCTGAAACGTCAGTAAACTTCTACCCAGAAGACAGTTATCATTATACTCGCAAATGATAGAATCTCAAATTTCATGATAAGTACAGGCGAATTTGAGGTTTTCACGACGGTGAGTCTGAAGATTGGTGTCTTCTGTGTTGTTGCACCCTGACGATGGAGGCAGAAAATGACCTCTGAGATGTCTGTGAACATCCAACAGACTACACTGCGCAACAACCCAGATGACAGCAATCTTAAATTACAGGTGATTTTGCTGATATATTATTATTTTTATTATTATTTAGTTTATTATTGTTGTAGTTTAGTCGTCTTTATCATCATCATCAACATCGTCCTTGTTTGTCGTCATGGAGATTTCCACCTTCATATTTAACCTTTGCCGTTTATTCCCTCATGAGCGTTTCTCTGACACGTGTCCTCTCATTACTTGTCCTCATTTGTACATCTTGTCTGACATAGCCACTCCACCTTGTCCTTGGTATCCCCTACTGATTGCTTAGTCAACATTTGTAGTTTCTGATGTTCTAAAACGAATTCTATCATCGTCAATCTGCAGCACATTTGCATACCTTTGTATTCCTACTATTACAAATTTTACCTGCGCAGTTTCCAGTTTTATATATTGTCCAATGTTTTCGTATCCGGTTCACACTTGTTATTTTCTTAATACACGTTCGCATTTCCTCTCCATGGAAAATACCCAGCATAATAGAAGAGCAATGGAGGAGGATATGGGTCATAAAGTGAGAAGAACGAAGTAATGATAGACCATGTAGAACAAAGTAGGCCAGTTGTTCCATCGCCCCTAAATAGCGAACTTTTACAAGAAAATCTTCGGAAGTGTGAACAAGCATTGACGACGTTTGGTTAACAGCCTCGTTGCGATTCAAGTGTGCTCTCAAGTTGCTCTATACAGACGCTGCTGCCCCATCAACGTACCTTTAGTGCACTTCTTATACACTCTAGCTGGTTTCTATTGACGAAATCTAAACTCCGTCCGAATTCCTGGACATCGCATTACAGACAATTGTAGTCTAATGTAGTAAGTTTATCTAAATTATTCTTAAACTGCGTAATTGTATCATTAGGAATTTAGGAAAGTTCTTGGTGAAGGTCTATTCTTTATTACTAGATGCAGACTGTGTACTAGGTAGTAATTTTTTTACCAGTCAGAGGTTTAAAGATTGATATTTGCACACGATTAGATGCTAAACTACCAAATGTTGTGGTGTATCAGTTGGCATTCCGTCTTCGTGTTAATGACACACTTCTTTGAATCTCCACCAGAAGAGATTGACTTTTATGGATGGTTTTCTATTCTTTTTCCTTTAGTTCTGATAGTTCGCTGAACTAGTAAAGAAATTTCTCGCCTTTTATAGAACCTGAATGTCCATCACAAGAGGTCGCCACTTCTCTCTATCAGATAAACGCAATCCACGCTCTTCAACTCTAATGTCTTAAGATGTATTTTAATATTATCCCCATCTACGCCTAGGTCTTCTAGGTGATCTTTTCCCTTTAGGCATTCCAACCAGAATTTCAGAACTTATTTCATATATCCCATGCGGGCTATGTAACCCTACCCTACCATCATCCTTTTACATGTGAGAACAAACATCAATTTTTAGAATAATCTGTAATATCTATTTTAAGTTGTATCTCCGCCGGTAAACTTATGGATAACTACTATACGCTACCAAACAGTTTTTTCCCAAGAAATATTAATTATTTTTGAAACTAATCTTTAAAATCCTACAGTATTTTCAATCACAGAAACATTTAGTTGTTAGCATGTAATATTGATTAGCTGTAATTGTTGTTCTCATCGGAATCTTAAAACGTAGAAGTAAATATGTTTGTTTCGTGTGGACTCCATGCTATTATTATTTAGTCTCCTAGAAATGAACATGATAAAAATTTCCCTTAGATTTGACAGCCTCAACAGAGAATGCAACTCGTGGTAATGCCTGCCATTTCGATGCATTTGACAGTAGGAACTGAAAATTTTAACCATTGCGTTACATCAAATGTCACAGCCTTCATAATGAGTTATGTAACAACCAACGTATTGGTATTCCTGTAGGACATACGGACATGGTCATACTTCGAGCCTCTTGGTTCAACAAAAAATTCAACCAACATTTTAGATAAAGAAAGAAACAATGTAAAATACAAATACGAACTTCTTCTGGAGCTGCTTGAGTATCGCAGAAATTACTGCGTACTGCTTCCATCATTACGGGCGCTGATGATTGAGATAATAATCACCTCTGTAAAGTCGGTAAACTTCTGCTAGACTACACTATCATCTTTATACTCGCTGCTGTGAGAACGAGAATGTTTGAAACAGCGAGTTGTCGCTTTACTGCTTTGTAATTGTCATGCAAGAAATAAAAGAACGTTCGCAATTCAGAATATCTTCACGGAAGGAAAGTACGTGGCAGAACTTGTTTGAATTACCGTTTCATAGAGTGCAGCACTTACAGGTATCTTAAAAGGCAGCGTTAAAGTACGCAATCTAATGAACGTCTCGTTATGAATAATCTGTGAAGACGGATCAAATACGAAGCAGCACTAACTGTGCGCAGGTGAAGGCTGTGCTGCTGACAGGCGGTGTGAAAGAGTTCTTAAAGGGAAACTGGTCTTCTGAACTGCTCATCCAAATCGGCTTCGAAACTAGTCTGAGAAAGTTGCGAGATTCTTCCGACTTATCTCCTCTTCATGTCCACTTTCTTTTTTCTAATCTTCCTATTTTAATTTCCTCCTTCGTCTTATTTCTTCTCTGTTGCTTATTTTATGTTCTGGTAATTGTAATTCTCAATGACTCTGACTTAATGTTTCATGACGTCCGCTGATTTTCTCGTTGTCATTAAATTCTTTGCAATCTGCTCACGCTGAATTGGCCATATCAACGATAGGAAGTTGATATAAATCAACTTAACCTTTTGCTTATGATTCATAGGTTCTTGCTGCTGCAGCAAGCACCTATGAAACGTCGGTTAACTTCCCCCAGACTACACGGCTCAACAATCCAGAAGACATCTTCACACTTACCGCCATGAAAACCTGGCATCTTACGGGTAGTGTAAAAATTACATAACCCTTAACTATAAAAAAGAACTTAGTTTCGGTTACCCCATTTCGGATGGTAGTTGTCCTGGGTAATCAAAATTCTTGGCAGGCGGATAAATGTATGAGATATGAAAATTAATCTCAAACCCTGGGAGCCAGCTGCTTTATCCACAATTTTATTTACCATATACTTTATATTTAAATGCACTTCCCTGTTAATAATTTACTTCGACTCTGAAATTGATGTTGAATACATCGATAGCTAGATTATTCACCGAATTCCATACCCATTCCAACAAAAAGCATGATCTTCCTATTAAATAATTCATGTATACGCATATTTATAGGAACATAAGGTGTTCCAAAAGTTTGTTATCTCTGTGATAAATTGAATATTTCCATACCTCTAACTGACAACTTCGATGTGCTTGTGGATTCAATTGCTGCTAATTGTTATGTTGTCACATTTGTTTAGTGTTTCTCATCTTTACGTTAAAAGAGAAATCAATGTATCTGACTGACCCTGAAGCCTATACATTATTAAAACAAAAGAACGGATAAATGACAACTATCAGTACATTTAAATAGTGCATTTTATTTCCGCGTGACTTATGACGATTACTCCTTCTATGATTGTAGATGCGACAAATTTATCCACTCGATTATTTCAACAGAAGTCGATTTCAGTACTTGACATATTCCATTAAAATATTTCGCCATCTCATGTGGTAATCAATCCTTAATCACTACCAGTCGCAATGAATTACATCACTTTCGTTAACCAACTATTTATTATATTCTGCGCAGATTAATACAGTTCGCTTGCTACTCGCGAGGTAAGCAAAATGTCCTAACAGGTATAGTAACTTAACTGCTTTCGATTTCGTCAAATAGCTCCAATGCGTTTCATATTTCGAACTCAACTTCATTTCTTTTTCTTCTAGGTATTATTAAAATATTGTTTCATAAAATATAACCTCATCAATCATCATCACGTGTTTATATATTTTATTTAATATATTAATAATAATATAATGCACAAACTCGACTCGCAAATATTCTTTTACCTGTTGAGTCATAGCTCTATAAAGTTAGTCTACAAACTCGTTCAGATGGAATATGTAGTATATGTTTATAGACTAGAAATATTACGCATTTTAGACAACTGAAACATTTTTCTGATAAATTTTATAAGGTCGAGTTGATCTTTATGTAGTCCTACTGTAAAGTGTGGATTATACTGGACCGCTAAAGCGACTCAACACACCACGTTGCATAACTCCGGTACGTGTTCTGGGGGTTAAAAAATGGGGACAGGCAGACAGAGGTCACTTTATTCCCGTCATGGGATGAGAGCAGAGACGTGGTATCGCTCATGCTAAAAGTTACTCTTTAAATCAACGTGCTTCAACCAGCGACCCGCTAGACGGATCCGGCCCGCGACCACTTGTAATCCGGCCAGCGAAAGTATTTGTGAATTTGTTACTAGTTAGTACAAACCCATTTTTTTTTCGAAGTTGATATTTCGTCACTGGTAAAAGAACATTCTGCTCAGTGCTCTCACTAAAGTAATTGACTTTAAAACATATGACGTAAGTTCTGCTGATACAAAATTTTATTGTATCAGATACAAGCTGTTAAAGTAGCGGATTTCAAATAATTTGTGAAAATTGTGAGAGATACAAGCTATTGCAGGAACAAATTTAAAATAATATACAACTCTATAGTAGTTTGTGAACATTTAAATAAAGCAATGGTAATTTGTCGTTTCTGAATAAGTATTATAAAAGCCAACGACAATGTAAAAATAGTGACAGTAAGGGTCTTTTGGGCTTTGGGCCCAACAGGAAAACTATTCTGGCCCGAGCGAGAAAATAAGTTGGAACACCCTGCTTTAATAATAAATCCTGCTAGCTATGCTGTGACAACTGCGCAATGACCAAAAAGGGCAAGAAACAGACGGCAATTACAACTTTGTCATTTTAATTAAAACGCCAGTTCATGCAATCGTTTATTTAATAATTACAGACTAATATTGGGCTTTTTAGAAATAAATTATAAACGTCAAACTGAAATCAGTTACAGTTAACATGCGCTTTTACAACATATGGTTCTAATAATCTGAGTTGGTACTACACGTAAATTAAAGCCCTGTCGCAATTCTTCCGGCCTGCTCGGTCATTATACCACGAAACGAAACGGAACAGCTGCTTTCATACACCTCATAGCCCGTATGTTTCCAGCCCACTGCTGCATTCACACGAAACTATTTAACATCAAAGAAACTTGTAATCTGATTTACGCAACATTTCGGTTTGTATCTTGGCTTCCTCTTTTCAGAGAGGTGACCTATATTCTACTCAGACAGAGGCTAATGCTCCTTTGATCGGGTTCGTGCCATCATAAAGCCTCCGTCTGCACAGAACAATGCAGGAAACAGGAGCATACAATAAAGATCCTAGATAGATATAAACCTGCAACCCAAGTGCTTCCATGATCTCACTTCGTGGGACCACCGAGTCTGAATACACATAACTAAAAAGGGAAACAATATTAACCTCATATCGCCTACTGTTAACATATGAACACCACATAATAAAATATAGCAATGCAGAATCTAGCCTTTCACACAGATACAAGTAATGCTTAGAGGATTGGATGAAATTCATCGCAGTTAATTTTAATAAATCCAATAGTCACAAATCATTTATTGTGTCCTTGCTGCTTCCATCATCAAGGCGACTTATCGCCCTGATTATGGTGGCCTCTGAAACGCCGGTGAACGTCTACCAGATTACACGGCGCAACAACCCAGAAGACAGCCATCTTCAGACTCACCGCCTTGAAAACCTAAAATCCTACATTGGTTGAAGTGATTCAGGGGTTGGACAGTTGGCGAGCCTGTGTGAAGACAGCTATGAACGAATTAATTTTAGGATCTATTGAAACTATGAATGTCTAAATAAAGTGTGTAATTATCTACTACACAGTAACCTATATAGTTAAGAAAACACCGTTAAATACACTAAGATAGAAGATACACGTCTGTTACCACAAGCAAAACCTTTTGTTATCCGCAATGAAAACAGTAAACCGAGGCCCAGTCCTCCGGGGGTCATCAATTGCTTCACGATCTGACAGCCATGTGCCATCAGCTCTCCATTTGTCGAACGTCATGGAAGCGACGACACTGGAACGTAATGACTACCGTTCTTTACGTGGACAGGTCCACAGAGACACATGTTATCGCCTGCTGTTTCCTTAGCAACTCAAGTCCAAATGTTTTTGTGGTGTAGATACGTCCTTTGGAGCCTTCCCGTCCTTCTTACCTTCACGTGATGCAATCCGTCATCACAGACAAGGCTCTGCAAGGTGTGCAGGAAATGATGCTTCTGCAGTCTTTCTTAAGTTGGTTTAAGTTCTGTCTGATCTATCACACTTTGATTTTAATCTGTTTGCTGTATTAACAGTCCAAAATAAATAATTCAGTCGAGTAGATCAACCAAGACAGAGAAAGGGACAGGATGATAATATTAGAAAGGATTTACGAGACTACAGAATCACATTATAAATTTGTTTTTTTTCACATTTATTTTTCGTAGTGCAGACTTGTACACAAAACATTGAAGTCTACTTAATCAGTGAAGCAGTGGCCTTCAAAATCAACTAAACGAACATAAAATTATGTGATAGAATTAAAATATGTCTGCTGTACGAAGTTGTGTCTATATCAGTTATGTGGTCAGGCGTTGTACGGACACCACAAAAGGAATACGTCTTGGTGCTTTCCAATCGAGTTTAAAACCTTCCCTTTTCACAAACTGCGAGACGAATCTCCTTTGTCTTCCTTAATTTTGGATTCTGAGCATGTCTGATCCAAATGTGCGTAGCGCCGTGTTGTCGGGTTAGTGCGTTACACACCTAGAGTGATCTGTAACGTAGACCAAGCCATGCATTAATCAGCTAGAAACCACAGTGTGACGTGTGTTACTCAACTATGCTGTCATATCCACAGTAAAACTTACGACTTATCTTTCATATAGTGATTTTTACGGTTATGGCACCGTACGTGGTTACAAAGGTTTCGGAGTAATTAGCAGCTTCCATCTTCAGACATAATCCTCAAATCACATATGATTAATCACAAAAAGCTACGTGTAGAAATTGTAGGACAAAGCCACGAAGATGCAAGGAGCGTGGATATAAAATTTCACTCTTCTGGACCTTGGATCTAAATTGATCTGACTGATGAGTATCACGCTTTGCCATGCTTTACCTGTATAGATATGCCTCTTCTAGGAGGACCCCAGATCCGGTCTAAACGTTGTGGTGAGGCGATGAACTCTGTCCTCACCGGGAATATAACCCTGGCTGTTTAGCCCTCAAAAAATCATGACTGCTGTAACTCGGTTGAATGAAACAGATAATACAGAATATTGAAATTACAATCTGCCTTAGCAACTTCTGTTATTAAAAAATTACTTCCTTCGGAAATTTGTTGCCATGCTATCAAAGACGCACTTGAAAAGTCATCAGACTGCAAACACAGTTTATAACATCGCAATTAAAAGTAATATTAAAATATCTAGTTTTTATTTATTATGTAATATAAAGACAAACTTTATGAATAAGACTATCCTATTCTTACGTTACTTAGCAGTTCAAATTACAGTGGTAATTATATTTACCTCCTGATTTAACAGTTTGTCTCTATGTATTTATGGGATTAATATGATTTTCAGAGTAACCAGTGACTACTTTTTAAATAAACATTTGTAAGACTTGAGGTTCTCACAGCGGTGAATATGAAGATTTCTGTCTTCTGGGTTATTGCGCTGTGTAGTCTGGTCGATGTTAACCAACGTTTCAGAGGTCATACTGCCTCCGTCATCAGGGCGATGAATATTCATCGCCCTGATGACGGAGGCAGTATGACCTCTGAAACGTTGGTTAACATCGACCAGACTACACAGCGCAATAACCCAGAAGACAGAAATCTTCAAATAAACATTTGTTTTTAAACGGTTCATGACAGTGTTTTGAGCCCCCGAATTATATAATGTGGAATAAGAAGATGATATTCTTGCATTCGCCAATAGAAACTGAATAAAACGAAGATAATAATCAGTTGGGGGACCTTTAACTCTGCCCAAACTCGAATCGGGTCATATGAGTGAGATCTATTTGTCTCAAACCCAGCTCCTCTGCAGCGTGAAATATTGTCAATATGTGCTAAAGTAATTGTAAGGTCACGTAAGATTTAGGACCGTGTCTTAGCGTCACGACACAGAAGCGAACAGGGGCGGTTTTCCCCACTGGCGGTGGTCTTTAAACCCTCTGATTTGTGTTGTAAATGTCGCTGTAGCTGTTAGAACTCGCGAGCCGAGCCCTGTTGCCCAGTCAGCCTCGCTACATCTGCTGACGTACTCTGTGTTTCCGTTCCGCCTTCGGAAGAACATCTGAGGCCCGGGCAGTTGAACCCATGCATTAACTATTTACCATTTGTGTGGGTCTTCCCAAAGCACTCTAAATAATGTGAGTTTAAATAATTCCCAGTAGTTTCCCGTTCGTTATGTGAATTTAATAAAACGCTTGCTAAAATAGCCCTGGCCACGACACAAATAATTGAAACGAGTTTGTGTTTATTTTAACACTGTAATACACGAGAATTGACCGGAAATGGAATGCTCTGTGGCACTGTCTTCATTACGTACATACATACGTATTTACGAACTCTTATTTAACTTTATTCGTTCGTTTCACTATTTATTTTTTACTAATTTAGAAATTTGTTACTTTAATTATTAGTTCGTATACTTTTTAATTATTCGATTCATTATTTACTTACTGATTTGCTTATTATTTGTCTGCCAGTTTTACAGAGCAGACAGTAGTTTAGCCTATTCTGTCTGCTCCTATTTCGCCAGAGCGTCTGTTCTTTGGTCTAGCAACGTATTTTATCTCACTAGATTACATGTGAAAAAAACCCGAGGGAGTGTCTTTCTCTCCAATACTCAATTATTTTATAATTCGAGTTAAAATTTTTTTGTGTTCGTCTAATAACGTTTCCCTCTTTGTCTAACACAGCTCATACTGCATATTTTCTTAGCAACTGCAACCCTAATGTAGTGATTCGATTGTTATGAACTGGACTTACAGTTTATTATCATAAAGCAATTTGCCTCTTGTCATTTTCATACTGTTTCAATATCGATTCTTCTGAGTTTTGTATGACAGGCCGATATTTACAAACATACGAGGGTCGCTCATTAAGTAATGCCCCACATTTTTTTCCTCAGAACATATTTATTCAAGATGGCTCAAATTTAGTGACAATATAAATCAATGTTTCCTTTACACATACTATTTTTCCACATAGTCCCCATCAACTTGTACGGTTTTACGCCAGTGTGGAACAAGTGCATGCATGCCTTGCCGGTACCAGCTCTTGTCCTGTGCACGTAGCCATGTCCTCACTGCTTGAATAACGCTCTCGTCATCTTCAAACCTTGTTCCGCGGATAGCATCTTTAAGTGGCCCAAAGAGATGGAGTCGGAGGGTGGATGGGGCAGCACCGTTTAACCAAATTTGGTGATTTCTTCCCGGGTTCTCGGACTTGTGTGAGGGCGTGCATTGTCATGCAGGAGCAAAATTTCTGCTGGATGCTTTTGAGGCCGAACTCGTCGGAAACGCTTCTTGAGGGTTTCCAGGGTCATAATGTACGCGTCTGAATTGATGGTCGCACCTCTTGGCATCACATCCACAAGAATGACCCCATCACTGTCCCAAAAGACAGTCATCATGACTTTTCCGGCGGAGGGAGTTGACTTGAATTTCTTCTTTCTCGGTGATAGAGGATGATGCCACTCCATTGACTGCCTTTTTGTCTCCGGCTCAAAGTGGTGTATCCAGGTTTCGTCACCTGTAATGATCCGGGACAGAAAGATCTCTCCCTCAGCATCAAAACGCTCCAACAATTCAGAAGAAATCGTTTTCCTTTGAATCCTGTGGTCTGCTGTGAGACTTCGTGGAACCCATCTTGCGCACACCTTGGAATATGCAAGAGCCCGGATAATTGCAATTACACTTCCATTGCTGACTGAAAGCTGTTGGGCCAATTGTCGAGTTGTGATGCGCCGATCCTCACGAATAATGGCATCCGCGCGGTTCAACATGTCTGGAGTGGTGGCTGTGGCAGGACGCCCAGAGCGCGGCAGATCACGGAGCTCGGTTTCTTCACTTCCTGAAGCTTTAACTCTCTTAGCCCAGCGACCAACGTTGCTCCTATCGACTGCACAGCTTCCATACACAGCACACAAACGTTTATGAATGTTCACCACCGTTTCTTTTTCAGCAACAAAGAATTCAATTACAGCTCGTTGTTTGTAACGAGAGTCGTTCACAGACGCCATTTTAACAGTTCACTACAGCTCCGCTATCGGTTGGAATCATTTGAAACTCCGTACACGAACGCGGGAAACATCAAATCTCAAGCATGTAAAAGTGCACTTTTCTATCTTCATTATTGGCTGAGAAAAAAAATGTGGGGCATTACTTAATGAGCGACCCTCGTATATCATCATCATCGTCATCATATCTGTCAAGGATTTTGGGCCTTGTGACCCGTTCCGGCCTCAACCGTCATATATTTTTTCTGTAAGCTCCGAAATTGACATAACATCGATGAAACTTCATTTGGCTGTTGGTAAATTACGTCGATTTGGTGAAACGGTTAAACAAATTCTATGAAGTTTTGTGTGCAAGTACGCGATTTGAGGTTCCGTTTGCAGTAAATATGTCAGTGCTAGGTTATTGTATTTTGACGCTCTGTGGAATTCGACATGGGCAGCATGGTTTCGAAGCAAGATAAGGCTCCCATATTCAGGACTAACGATATACTTAACTCTGTATAGTAAGACTATCGAATTGAGGATGCGGCTTATCGTTGTTGAGAAAAAAGCGGTGGGAAGAATCTTTGGGCCGAAGAGATTGTGACTGATAGACTGTAAAATTATATAATGAGAAGCTTCGTAAATGTACATAAATATTATTATGGTAAGTACAAAATGTTGATGGGGGAATGTTTTGATAAATGTCAAAGTATAACTCCAAAATGTGCCCGAGAGAGAGAGAGAGAGAGAGAGCGAGAGAATGAGAGGTGTACCGAACAGGTTAAGATGATTTCCAGTGGCGAGCTTTTGTATTAGCGGCGTTTAACCTTCAGTTTCTGTTACCACATTGTTTGTTTAATTATTAAAACCAAAACTAAAAAGACCATTTGAGAGACGTGTAGATGGGAGGATAATACTAAAATGCATATCAAGGTAAGAGACTTTTAGAGTTCTGACTGGATTAATCTGGCTGAGGATAGAGTCCAGTGGCAGAATCTTGTGAGGACGGTAATTAACTCTCGTGTTTCATAAGAGACAGAAGATTTCTTGACTAGGTTTTCTACTAGAATTTCTTGAAGAAGGATTTTGCACAACGGAGTTAGTTCTTGACTTACTATGTTTGAATCCTTTGTAACAAAGCGCTGTTCATGTTGGTTTTAAGAGCGACGTGCTGCTCTAGAATTAAGGTATTCGCCAGTCGAAACATTAATACTGCAGGAGTCTGCTCTGGCACTCGGCGTTTAGGCCGGGCCCCGTGGGATCACATCTTGATATCACTTCTCAGGCCGCAGTTTGGAAGAGAAGTGTTGGCCCGTGTAGAAGTCTCTTTGGTGGGATACTACTGTGCTTTCCCGCGGTAAAATTCTTCTTTTCCGAAAGAATTTCTGAAGGAAACAAGTGTCAGTCAAGCCCTGGCTTGTTGAATAAAACAGCTTACACAAGAAACATTTTTATCTCGTGCAAAGGAACAGGGGAAATTATGAGACGGATTTTGAAACTGTCTGTGGAAATTACAAGAAAACTTTCATATCAGTAAGTATTAAAAATAAATAATAAACCGTGCCCAGTTTTCACCAATTACTAATTTTATGTGACCAGAGAGGATTACATGGGTGGTGGGACATGCATTTTTCTTTGGAAAACCTTCAGCTGGAAGAAAGGAGCACATGGGGAGATTTAATTCAATTGCATTCATTTATTTAAGCCAATAACAGGCAAACACTGACAATACAAACAATAATAATGAAAGAATAATGAAAAGTATTACACAAACATATTAACTAAACTTATACATGTACAGTATTAAATATAACAGCCAAATACAGGCAAACCCAAAATAGAAACAATATTATACCCAAAGAAAAATAAATGAAGAAATATAAATAAAAACAAATAATCCACCTAGGGAACACTAATATAAATGTAAAACGTTAAATAAATATAAAAAACAGATAACGAAGCTAGATCATCTATCAAGACAACCTATCTAGATCATTTCCCTCATTGAGAACGTGCCCTCAAGGGAGACAATGTTTATGCGAAATACGTCAAAAAATTTACATACGTCATTTGCAGTGATGACGCACCTGGCTGAAGGACTATGTCTTAGCGCACTGCTCACAAGATAATAACAATCACAGTTAAATATGGTGTACAATTGTGGTCTGAACTTTTCTGTCTCGAATTAGGGACCAGAGAACACCATAACGAAGCTTCGGGTTCCGCAAAAGGAATAAACATTTCTATAACAATTAAGCAACTGTCAAGTTCTCAAGATTCAGGCCCCTGGGGTTACTATCTTCGTCAGATATCTAGCTATTTGGTTGAGTTGTTACTTAGGTAGTGAAATATAACTGGCTAAAATTTACGTATTATAGATAGATTGGACATGAAATAAATATTAATGTATAGTAATGTCATTTTTGGTTCATCAGAAGTAGTCCACTAAACGCCACTGACATTAATGTAAGTATACGTTTCTTATGTATAAATGTTTAAGTCTAGTCGGCGCATTGCAAACAGTGATTTTAACCAATGCTCCCTTGCATTGGTTAAAATCACTGTTTGTGTGTGCGTGCGTGCTGGCTAGCGATCGTGCTTTTTAGTCAAGTTGTGCCATTTGACGGAAACGTTTTCGCGGAAAGCTGCAATTGCTTATAAAGTGAATATTTTAAAATTTCACTCGATATAAAGTAAAAGTAACTGGTTTTAGAATATAATATTACCTTTTAGTATCGTTTTTTCGTCAGATAGACTTTTTCCAGTTTTCATTTCTGGTTTATTATTCAACTAATTTACAAGTGACTAGCCGAACGAATTAAGCATTATTTCACCGTTCAAATAGAAAGATAATGTTCTCTCTACGTCTAAGTACCACGTCATGAAGATGTATGGGGACTGGAGGTAAAGCTCCATGCCTTCTTATCCTCGACACTGGAAATTAAATTACTCAGTTTTACAGGTTGATCTGAGGTAGATCAGTCAATATAGTGACTGCTTATACGCTGGACGATCGTATATTTTCTCCCGACAGGAGAAGGGATATTTATCTTCATGTCCAAACAGTCTCTGAGCTCCACCAACCATTTTATCAGCATTATTTTCCGGGACAACGTTTGCAGGGCACAGGGCGAACTTATCCTAATTTCTAAAGTTACAAATCATGTTGTGAAACTGTTCATTGTAGGATTTGAGGTGCTAACGGCAGTGAGTACTAAGATGGCTGTCTTCTGGGTTTTAGCGCCGTGTAGTGTGGTAGAAGTATACCAAGGAGATTGCCCTGATGATCGTGGCAGCAGGGGCTTCTGAACGGTCGGTAACTTTCTACCAGACTACACGGTGCTACAACCCGGAAGACAGCCATCTGCTTTAGACTGTTTATTAATATAATAGGCTACCAAAACATACCTACTGTTATTATGGTGAAGAAAATCAAGGCAGACACGGAGGGTGGAACTTGTTGATTGTATTTAAAAATAATTAAATGATTGCAGAATTTTAGCGGAGAAATATTTTGGAAAGTGGTCGTTCTCTTACCGGCCAGTAATTCGGCATACGTTTCATTTAACGAATGGGCGGAGTAAGAAAATAAGAAATGAGAATACCTGAAGATAAATAACGAAAGAAGAGAATATGTAGGCCATTAAAAATGAGTATAATCTTAAAAAATGCGACTGGATTTAAACCTCTCATTTAAGAAAACATGTATACTCTAAAATCATGTCATGCAACTTTCTTAACGAGTATAAAGTCTAGATGTGACATTTCACACGACCCATGACGAAATGACCGTAATATTTCTGTGGCCATGACAAGTAATGAAAGTCTAACCTTCTACCAAGGCGAGTATCATTTGCCATCTGTCACCTCATAACAAAGTGGAGGAAATGCTGTGGATTTTTTTCACTTATGAAACGTCTGTACTCGTAAAAAAAACATAATAACTCTAGGTATTTACCTTCTGGCGGAAAAAGTGGACTTGCGCTCGGAAACGATGAAATTCTAGAAACTAAGACACATTTGCGCACTGCGTTCCCTATTTCAAAAGCACGGACCTGTACACACATCGACAGGACATGCAGCACGAGTGGGTGGGAAGAAAAACACGTATAGAATTTGACCAAAAATCTGTGGTCATATGTTAGGCAAATGTAGTATTCAAACATTTGATTATTCGGTTTTTTAAAGACGCTTTCCCAGTTACATAAGTTTATATCTTATGTCATTAATATTGAGTAGGTAATGATTTCGGTGACGATGATTGCGACTTGTTTGAAACCACTACACCAAGCATGTCAAACTCAAAGACTAACACGGGCCAAATAAAAAAGGTTTAAGTTTATGTGGGCCGCAAGAAACAAAAATTCAATTTTCATAGAAACGTAGGTTTTTATTTCGAAAAGTATAGTATAAAAAAAACAAGAACAACGATAAAATTAATGTTTTCTTCCTGACACTTGGCATCTCTTCTCTCAAGTCAGTACAAGACTAATGACGTGGCACTGGCACGTGGTAGTAGGTATATAATCGGCTGCTAAAATATTCGCTGCTAGTATTAGTGGGGGGAAATGGTGCGCTTGCGCGTATGGGAAATGGATGCAACACAATTATAGTAATCAGTCATTGGCGAACGTTGTAGTTCGTTACTAATAATTATGTATAACAGAATATTGTAAAAATTAAGTTACGAAATTTTTATTAAAACGTTTCTTACATACCGTTATATTGGCTGGGCCGCAAAAATATTCGTTGTGGGCCGCATGCGGCCCGCGGGCCGCGAGTTTGACATGCTTGCACTACATCGACATTTTTGGAGATACTGAGGAAAGCCAAGTATCTAATTCAGTACAGTCGATAAACTGGCCGATATTTAAGTCGTGTAAATTATTAGTGACAATTTTGGAGCAGTATCACCACACTAGCACAATCAGTGTGACTCTGGGCAGCTGCTGGAATAATACGTACAGAATAAGTTGCAATTCGGAATTAGCAACATACAACATAGTACATTTTATCAAGAGACAAGATTAAAAGTACGACACAGATGGGGTGTAATACCTGGCTGACAAATTAATTAATTAATTAATTAACTCCATTTCACATTATGTTAATTAAACAATTTGTTATTACTGACTTCATCAGTAAATTGCCTTTTGTGAGATTTGAGGTTCTCAGAGCGAATAATATGGTTTTCATTTGGGATGCTGCATATTGTTGCATGGTCGAGCTTACTGCCCCCATAATCAGGTGGCGATTAAGAGAGATTAAGTTCCTCTGAAATGTCGATCATTCTCTGCCAGCAGCATCATAAAATTTTGCTACTGAATCCTTTATTTTGCCACTTAAATTATGGTTGCACCTAAATTCGACTTCGATAAATATTTTCCATCCATGCACACATATCTACATTAGTATTTTTGTATGCAGGTTTTCAACAAAATTTTGTATACATTTTCCTTTCCTCAACCGCGGTAAGCATATTTGTCCTCTTCACCGTTCTTGACAAAACCACGCTTAAAAAGGAAAGAATCTCCCGGTCTCCACAAATCGAAGTTATCAGTACGGAAGCGCTTAGGTCGCCATGGTGACTTCAGCGCGGTCTAGATGAACGGCAGTATTTTAAATATTTATGGATATAATCCTGAATGGACTTCACACTCTCCTACTAAACTTGTTTCCCCTCTTAGCTGCTTTTATCACCATCTTTTCCCTCACCTTTTCCTTTTTCCTCTCTTTTACTAGGTTCTAAACTGTTCCCTAATTCGGCTTTATGTTTTGGGCTTCGTGTTTCCCTGCCTAGAGAAAATGTTACCGAGTGCCTGATTGACGACAGCTGAGGCTGTTCGCCGGTGCTATAGCACTCACTGTAAACCGGAATTGCGGGTTGAAGTCCTCGAATTGTTCAGTGTTACGCGACGGTATCCAAAGGCTAGCGGGCCTCACGTGGCTCTCCAAACCATTTTATACGACCCCTAACATGTTTTGGGAACATGGAAAAGCGAGAAAGATAAAGATTATTTGCTACTGAGGAAAACTGATAGAAACAAACTTTATCTGAGCACAAGTGCAAACAATGGCAAAAGAAATTAATAAAATAATTCAAAACTGTGTAAGTCAATAAATTTAAAACCATGTTACTGCACAAAAGTACGTTGCATCGTTGATCTAAACATATACAGTTTAACAAAATAATATGAAAACTACTGGTGTATTAATAACCGAATTTTATAAAATTAAGTTAAGTTAGTGACTCTCATAGTGTAACACTCATGGCTGTAGTAAGTAATACTTTGCACTAATATTTAGCTATAATAACCTTGGAGAAGGTCTTTTAGAGCTTCAATAACGAAGATGAATTACAGGTTTCAAATATCAGAATTTTATTCATGTAAGTTTCATAGTGATGGATAATGTATGTCAGATATAATTTGGGCTCAGCATCCTAATTTTATAAAAAAACGTGTTGCACGGATTTCGGATGTCTGTTCAATGTAGGTCCATACAGATAGAGGCGTAAGCATGAGATACCTTGACAACAAAGTAAAAATAACTTCTCAAAAAGTTGGTTGAAAAATACATGAAGAAGGAACCAATATTTATTGAGGTCCTGAAGATTTGTGACAGTGATAGTTTGCCATGTGAGTACAGTGGATTCCCCCATAACCGCCGAGACCGAGAGGTGGAACGGTTAATCAATAAGGTACTCAGTCCTGAGATACAGTCTTCGGATGGTGAAATAATAAATTAATAAATTGTAATAAATTGCAGCATAAAGTAAAATTAATTATCTCTGGCTTTAATATTATTATTTAAGCCTTTATTCTAGATTTCCCGCTTCCAGTGACGCTGAGCTCTACTGGAACTGTAACATTTGCAGATCACAATTCTTAGGTAACTAGAGTAGTAAGTTTTGACTGTGCATAATTCTCCTTACTAAGGCGCTGTGGAGAGACGAGTTTGTATTTGAGTAACGTTCCTGGCCTGCTTTTCAGACGCTGCTTGTGGTGTTAAAATTAACAAGCCTCATCCGGCAGATGGAAATCTGTTACTTGATATTGCTGTATAACTGAAATGAGTAAATTAATTTGTGTTTAAGTGGTGAAGCGTGTTTTGTCTCTGTTAATTTAAGCTCTCTGTACATCCGCGCTTGTCTTCTGTTCTGTGTTTAATTTCTGAAGGATAATTGATAATACGAATAAGTTGACTATGGGGAAAGCTAGCGGAAAACCACTGTATATAAAAAGTACGAAGATCAAACAGTAAACCTTCAGATCAAACAAAGTTTGAAATGAGGACTTAGTTCTTCTGGGTTATAACACCGTGTGAACTACGAGCGATTCTGAGAAACACACTTCATATTTTGGGCTAATATTGGGACAGTATTTTTCATCGAAAATTTTGCATCTACCTACGTGTCCACGTGTCTACATAATGTCACAAACCAGAAAACAACATCGTAATCTTCACCACCATATTCTACGGACACACCAAATTAGATGCTGACTTCTGGGTTGTATCGCCTTGCAGGTTGATGAATGTAATCACCCTGTTAATCGAGGAAGGACATCTGAAACGTCGGTAAACTTCTACCAGACTACATGGTGCTACAACCCAGAAGACAGCCATCTTCAGACTCACGGCAGTGAAAACCTCAAATCCTACAAATTCCTTTCCTTACGAAGGTGTCTCTATGTTAGTTACAGATATACAACCACTGTTTAAAAAAATATTAAACAGTAGGAAGGTTTCGTTGCATAGAAGAATTTTACTTCATATATTCTTAAACAATCTATAGATTTATAGACATAAATGTTTAAATTAAATGATACATATTTGACACGACGAGCAATTTTACTTCGCGAAATCAAAAGTGTCTATCCTAATGTGGGGTTTAATACATTGGCACGAACTGACGTAACATTTACTGGCAAACTTCAGTGTAGACTTTTGATACTTGTCTAAAACCATTAAATGATTTCGGAGATAAACATGCAGACAGGCAGGCCATTAGCCTCCCCTTGTGTGCGTAGTGTAAGGAATTCGTAATAAAATGTTCATCCGCCAAGTCGATTTGGCAGGATGGTTACACCGCGTGTATCATAACAGGCAATGGAGGTTCCATTATAACAATTCCCGGAACAGCTGCCAAATTACCCTGTCCCCTGCCACAGACATCCCCGCTACTCGTGTGCCACCACCCACTCACGCACTTTGCAGTACGTACGAGCGGATGGACAGTTTGTTCCTCAAACAGGTTGTCTCACAGATGTGTAACTTCTTTTCCGCCTCAGAATATTTCTGTTAACAGTCTCGCCTCGTGAGTTTTCTGTAGTTTCATCATTTAATCAGGGAGGAGGAATGCAAATTACCGCATTCCGCATACTAAATGCATCACATTTTCCGAATAACAACCTACATATTTGGCGATAGCAGTTTATTACCCTCCAAAATCGACCGTAAATCTTCATAAACATTCAAACGATTTTATGATTGAAGGATAGCGTATTCGGCCGACATTTCTCAACGAGCAACGCGGTGAGTAGTGTTGAGTACACTGGCAGTCTGCTGACGTGAGATACAAATGTGTAAGCCAGACCAGAATAAATTTACAACATGAGACTTTACTGTAAGTATCAAGCAGAAGACGGGTCTTTAATAGTTTCTGCAAACTTTCCCACCTCGAAATTTTGATCATGGATATTAGGCACTTCTTATGTCGTGTAATTCCACAGAAAATCGAGACATCTTATATTTCACAGCCAGAGATATTTAGTGTTAAATTCCGCAACATTGCTGAAGAAGTTTAATTTAATTGTATGTTTAAAATTTTAAGATGTTCCGATTGAAAAGGAGATATATGTTTTCTTTACATTCAAGGTTTATACAGGACTATAATTTTAACTTTTACTTTGTGTGAGTTTGAAACTTGGTATTTCGCACAGGGCCGCTTTAAGGCAAATATGAGGTCCTCGGAGAAGTGTTGACAGGAAGACATTTCTTTTTACTTTATTTCAAGAAAAAAATACTTTACAATTTCAGATCAGCAAAACTTTATTTAGGGTCTATATTAAATATTAAATATTAAAGCATATCTGCAGACTGTCTTGTTTTGACTTCTTTTTTCAAAACATACAACTTAATATTTTATACAATGAATCTGGAAGTATAATTACCAAACGCACAAACGCAAAAATATACTCTTCATACGCCATTTGATTGTCATTTTTGCTCACGTTATTAAGTTCTGATGTATTTATTGAAAACTGACTTAACATAGACCGAAAGTGAGAACCTTGGGTAGTTTCTCACTTTGCCCATTGCATAAATCGGTCCTTGTTCTCACGAGAGTCCACCAATGGACGCTATCCTAATAAAAATAAACCCTGCATGTAATGAATATCATTTATAAAAAAATCTTGAGAATTTAAATAACATTCTCTCAGGTAGTTAAGAAGTGTTCTATCTTTGATGAAATCGAAATATTCATTGCCGTATTCACAAGAGCTTGCCACCGGCAAATATCCCGATCCAGATTAATCGAATCCACACACTCGATAATTAACATTCATTTTAAAATTAACATTCAGTTTATGCATAGTTCTACCAAGTTATCTTTCTCGTTCGGACTTTTCAACAAAAGTCTTGTACGCGTTTTACAATTGTCCCGTGCGCGTTACCTTTCCTACCTGTCTCACTACCCTTGACTTGGTCATCTTAACAATAGGATTCAGTGAACAGTATAAAAAACAAAGCTTCTCATTATTAAGTATTCTCCCACTTCCGTCCCTTCAGTCTTCTTAGGTCCAAATATTACACTCAGCGCCTTATTCTCGAAAACCTTCCATGTGTGTAACCTCTCTTGATGTGACCTCGATAATGAGTCTTTTGGATCCACAAAAACAGGAGATTTCTTGGCTACCTCAGCGATTATCAGTTCATGAAGGTTCCATTCTGTCGATGCGTATCAGCTACAGACGTTTTGTAGCTTTGGTGACAGGATGATTAAATGAATACAGCATTTAAGGATATAGGAAGAGACTTTCTTCGCCTGTTCTAAGATGCTGCCTCAGCATTTGACTAAGAAAAACAAAAAGACGTCTTCATATAAGCTAGCTGCCAAAAGCCAGTGGCCGTTGTTAGCAGGAGTCAGTCTGCAACTGTAATCTTAGCTTACGGATGTCTGAGTCAAGTGACGTTGAAGAAGCCTTTTCATTCAAATCCCGAGTCAGTTATTGGTGGCGTCATCAAATCTGCCATACACATAAATATTCTCCCACGAACTTAATCCAAAAACGGTAATTAGTCAATTGACATTACAGGTACCATTTAAAAGTTGTTTGCAACTTAAATGTAAACTTTAGACTTTGTAAGAACCCTAAAAGCCGGAGCTTGTCTATATAGGCCTAATATTCAAGAATTCAGTCCGTACCGCTAAGAAAACACTACGCTTCACCATTGCACGGATCAGTTTCTTAATATTGTTATGGAAATTATCCCTGTTTGCATTAAGATTCATACAGGACCCATAAATACGAAATGCTCAGTTATTGATTGTTAAAGCAGGTTAAAGTGGGTTAAGGAAGCACATCTGAAACTCCTCTGCTTTCGTGTTTTGTCTTCGGCGGATACACTCTCCTTCATCTCTGTGAAGAACACGCGTTCTGAATGTGTAATGAAAATGCCAAGAATGATTAAGGGGGTGGGGGGAAATTGAAACAGGGGATTATTAAATATAAAAGCATGTTTCAGCAGCTAACCTAACGATGAATTAATTGCAGCGCTCTCGTCTAGATGGCACGGCGGTTGTAACGTTATTGCTAACAACTCTGCACTTGCGCTGCCATCTGTATTCTTTTGAGCACCACTGCACTCTGCGTAATTTATCAGCTGTGGCAGTGACGGCTCGTGAGTTGTTTGTGTGAAGACGTTGTATCGGCTGTAGATGTCAGATGTAGAAATAAAGTGTGTGGTCGGGAGTATTGGGAGGGATGGGTAGGGGATATTAAATACGTATTCTAATATAGATTTTAGGACATATAGGCTTTTATTTCTTGTTTGTCTACATAATTACAGTACGCAGATAACTATAATTTTCTGCATTGTTTTTATTATTATTCATTAAAAATAAATTGAAATTATGTGTACGTATATACCAAGACATTTGCAATAGTACGCAGGAATTTTAATGTATAAAATAGTTGTGAATCAAATGCTTTGAATTGATTCTATGTAAAATACACTTATTATTTTAACATTTTTCAGTTCTATATTTCATGCAATTATAATTTACAATTGAATTATTGAAGTTTTTAAAAACTTCATTTTGCACGACTTCTCCATACTTTGTTTAATATTAATGATCTGATGGGCCAAATAAATTGTCGAAGATGGCTGTATTCTGGGTTGTAGCGCCGTGAAGTCTGGTAGAAGTATACAAACGTTATATTGGTTTTTCCTGCCGCCATAATCAGGGAGATTATTATTATTGTTATTGTTATTTTTGTTTTGTTTTTGTCGTTTTCGCCTTTGTTGCCGTCTAAACTATTATGTATCACACAGACCATTTGATTTAGTCTTACCCTATGAAAGAATAGTAAATTGGAGTCACCTTATTTTTAGCTACCACAGAGCCCGAGTTGTAATTGAATCCTTTGAATTTTACTAAGGGAGCAATTCAAAATTTGGCCGGATTTGCCTTGTGTAATCTTGTTTTACAGTTGTCTGGAGTTATAACGCGTTCCGTAAGATCTCATGCAAATAGCATAGCTCTGTGCGTTTGTACAGGAAACTGAGACTAATACATAGGCTAAATTCATTCTTGTGAGAGAGAGGAGGCCTTACAGGAAATTCGAATAAGACGTGACTGAAATCCAACGCACAGTGAAACTTCTTTTAAATCCCCGGAAGCTTTAAAAGAAAGAAACTTGTAAACTCAATTTAACACATTTTTGAAGTAACAACTATTTGAAGATGGAATATATAGGTTAGACAAGAACTCTGCTCAGCCATAGTTTCTGTAGTTGGTATATTTTCACTTGTGGTGAGTTCGCTTATCTGTTATAGAATGAAAAGTGCAAAGATGTCAGAATAATTCCGTATCTCATTCAATCCTAACCCGAGAGAAATTTTCATCCGCTACAATCCTCGTGCCTACATAGAAACTGTTTTTCTGTTTATTTATCTTTCACCACGCAATGAACTCTGAACAGAAAGCTCTTTTGTGTGTGGCTTATTTAAAATATAAAATAATGAATCTCCAACTTTCATACTGAAACAAGTGAAAAGGGTATTGCGAGAACTTTTTATTCCATTTTAAACAATGAATAACTCGTTACATTAGTTAATAGAACGCAAAACAGAATTCTCCGTAACCATTTTCATGTTCTGCAAACTGTGGTCCAAAATAAATATTTTAATACACAGACCATAGTTGTCCACGACTGTATTTATGACTTAACTTTGTGCTAGAATACATTAACTATGTCGGTCAGAAACATTTTGATAAAACAGGCCTGAATTTTAACCTCTGACTATTGTGGTTATTTCAATCAATGCAAATTGTTTTAAAAGCTTTGGCATTGGTATTGGAATTAAAGATAAATTCTGATTTGTCGAGAATCAAGAGACTGAAAATTGTGGTTTGTAATTATAGTGATTATTGTTAATTTTCGTTGGAATGTCACGGTTAAGCCTAATACAATGCGTTCAGTGACAGACCTGACCTCGGTCTGGCTCCCGGTAGGAACTACTTGACTCACGGCCAATTGTTACAAGATTTTCCCGATATGAATCAAGTATCTCTCCAGAAAACAATGAAATTGGCTTGTAAGTTGGCGGACTCATACTAAACTGAAGCGAAACTTTCGTACGGTGTGTTTAGACTTTGTAGTTTAAAAATGTTTCCGCAGTTAACTTAGTAAAAGTCAACAATTTTGAAGTGAAATATGAGGCAGTTAATGTCAGTTGCACAAAAACTTGGAAATTTTTCAAAAGTTTACACTCCCCACAGCGCGGTTCTGTATCAAGACATAGCCACTGACGTATTCAAAACACGTTATCACTCAAGTTTGTTATAATACGTGAGATTTGAGGTTTGCACTGCATTGAGACTGATGTTGCTATTCTTCTGGGTGTTAAAGCCGTATAGACTCTATTTTGAATGCAAATCGTTTCGGATAAACATACTATCTCCATTTTAAAGCCTCCAGATGGAATGCGATGATTCTACACGGCGCCAAAACTCAGGCAAACAGCATCATCAATTGGAAAACAAGTTATTATGCTGTAAATTGCAAAAGTTAAATGTTACATCTGAATATCTGTATATATATATATATTATTTATTTAGTGTTCTGTCTGACGACAGGTCCATATGAACAGGATCCTTCCATCCTTTTCTCGGACTGGGACCTCTTCATATACGTTCTTGGCAGATGATCCAGAAGTGGTTTGTCATTGCCTTCTTCAGTGTGTGAATGGAGTAATTGTTGGGATGCCACGGAGAATCCGGGGAATCCCCCGGAGAAAAACTCCGTGACGCCTAGACCACGGCCTTGCCCAACACAAGTTATATATATATATATAAAAGGATTACTTTTGAGCGGCTCAGTGCAGAGTGCAGGAGGGACTTTACTCACATAGGACTGCATTGAAGAACGAATTCCCACATCCTCGAGATTCTAAGTCACTACCTGCAGTAAATAGGCTCTGTTGGCAGTTAGACCAGGACGCATCCAAATGCTGCACAGTGTGTGGGCAGTTTGGCATACAGCAGAATAATAATTTGGGTAATTTTCGCTTTTTTTATTCTTTTGCTCAGAATTCTTTACAGAAGAGAGTAACTGTCCCATAACGCTATTCCTCTGTCTCGCTGTCAGCTTTATCATTCGGTGAAAATTTCCTGCGGTCTGTACTCGTTTTTCTTTATCCATTATCAAAATATTTGTATTTCTCTTTCTCTGCCTTTTCGTGGCCGTTCAAATCGCCTTTCCACAGTCATCCCTCCGCACCAAATTGTTCCCTTCGGCTTCTCTGAAAGTACTTCTCACTTCGGGCTATTTCATAAATTATTTACTATCTGAGAGGATCTCTGTGGACCAGGCGGGGCTCGTAAACCAATGCTTCTTCCTGTCGGCCACCAGTTTTCAGAAACCAAAGCCTGCTGCAGGGAAAATAACTGGGAAATGTAAACGTAGAGTGACAAAAAGTCATTTTTCTCATCTAATCTGACTCTAGATATGAACTGGATACACGTGAACATTGTATCGCGGTTTCGACGTTTAAAACCTGAAAATCTCAATTCTTATTTTATTATCTGTTTCTAATCTTAACATACGCGAGAGTTGATTTCTGTCCTCCTGACCATTTGACCATCTTTAAACATGATGAGAATTCACGGTCTCACGGCAGCGACTATAAAGGTCCTCTGAGATGATGTGTCTTATAGTCTGGTAGAAGTTTACGGACGTCGTTGTTAGCCGCGTAGCTGAGGCTTACGTTTGCCGCGAACGTAACGACGTTAACAACGCCTGGCTGGCTGAACCTGGCTAAAGGTACGCTTTATCTGATCGGGTAGCTGTGTTACAGTGTGCGGATTGCCTCAGAACCACGAAAGTAAGACAGAAGACTTTTTATTTAACTTTGTTCTAAGTGTTAGCCATGCACACATCGCTGACACGCCTCTGTCGAAAATCTAACCCCAAAATTTACAACAACAACAACAAAAAACAACACAAATCCGACTGAAATCTTTCACCATAGGTTACTGTGGGTTTGCTTAGCCGTCGCAGGTTAACATCAGCTTATTTTCACCAGCCATCTCATTTTATTTAAATTTTAGTCTCGCATTGTTTGCTGATACTTTAACCCCGTAGTTCATACATCGTTGTTAAACAGTCTTAGAACCAACCAATAATCGTTCGTCTTGACATTTCACACTACGCAACCTCACACCACTTTTGTTAATGACATTGTCCTCTGTCGAGGAACACGGAATGCTACATGAATTTCTGTTGGTGCTGGTGTATTATGTTCTGCAATGTGAATAAAAGCATCATATTTAAATGCATAATGAAGTTTTATGGGATATGAACTGTACTATAATTATGGCATTTAATTTGCGCTGTTGTGTGAGTTTCGTTCGTATTGATAGAGCTGCAAAAGAGAATTATAACTACATGTCTGGGTGGTGACCCGGAAAGGCACGTGTTCCGTAATTTTTAAATACTTATCAGTTGACCGATGTTCACATTTTTAACAATTATGGTCAATTTACATGACATGAAATTGCTCTGACTTCACGTATAAAATATCTGATTTTATTGTCGTTAAATATAGCATCCATTAGCCACGTCACAAACTGTATTTACATAGTCCTTCGATGTTACCACATGCCCCACCATCTCATTTATCATAGAGATTCTCACGATAAATATTGTGTTGCTTTCATTTCATTTCTGTCAAATACATTTCACAGTGGAATGTAAACCGAGTATCAGTTGTAACGTCATAAAAGCAGATGCATGTGCGTGTGTGTCTCAGCTTCCTTTTTTATTTTCTGTTATCGAATTAGATGATGCTGGGAACCGCGGTTGGTTATGTTCCGCAAAGAATCTCATCAAAGCTAGTTTTCGTGGTAGTTAGCTTGGCGTTCTATGTCACTTTCTCTTCGTCGTATGCTTTATCTTTCAATTTACGTGTGTCGCGTATTATATTTGTCTGAATATCCTTTATATGAAAAATATAAAAAATCTATACAAAATATATACGCCATGAAATTATTAATTGTGCAGTTCTATCTTTTTCCCCACTTCATTCAATATATTTTATAAGACTTTCTTCTTAGCGTTTACTTAAACTTTCACTTTCTCGTGTTAATAACAGCTGGCGTTTAAAGGAACATTTTATTTCTCCCATCGAGAAAACACTCAAGCATTTAGAACATTCGAGAATGATATTAAACCATCAGACAGTAAGAGCGAATGGTCCTGAATTTAATATGAACGCTGAGAATTGTTAAACTTTTTACATTACAAGAGCAATATATTTTCAGCATTATTATAACTCTATTTACCTTCATTTGTTTCAGTTCGCTTTGTTGTTATTAAGACTATTTTACTTTATTTTAATTTTTGTATTTAGTGTTAGCCAGTTATACGCTTTGCACTCTAATAAAAAAACTGAACTGTTTCAAATTGAATTGAATCAGTTTTTATGTAATGCAGAGATGCTTTTTTAACTGAATGCGTTGTGTAACGTAGATTATTAATTACTAACTGAGAAAGTTTCTCAAGAGACTGAAGAAAAATTACAAGCCGATATTCTAAGCCGAGGCTTGACAAATATGGAGGGATTACATGTTTTCATAACAATCATAATGGCCCTTCGGGCATGGAACCCCGCTCTCACATTTCATAGCCATTTACTCTATCTAGACAGACTTCAAAGAAATGGGAAATGCCTAATATTAGCAAATTAACACATTTACTTTGTCATATGTGAGGATCATCAAGCGTATGAAATGTCATAAGAGAGGATATCGGGTTTGCTTTGTGCATTTATACCACTGTTCCAGTGAAATGTTGCGCTCTGCTAGATAAACGAAGTTAAATCTCCGGATATTAGATCAGGTAACGCATTCAGGTCTATTGTTCCTTTTCAAAAGCTCTAGAAACTACGATCTCAATTCGGCATTCTGTTTACAAAAGCCAACAATTTATCGCTGTCTGAAGACTGCACTAGATCTTCCTGTTACTGTAATATTACAGGACGTTGTATTTCCAAAAACGTGTAAGCACTTGTAGGGAATTTCTTGTTCCACCTAATAATAGAATTCTAAAAATTAATTTATCGGAAAAATACGTCACAGTTGAAGATTTTTGTCTTCTGGGTTGTTGCGCTGTGTAGTCTGATCGATGTTTACCAACGTTTCGAGGGTCATACTGCCTCCGTCATCAATCGACCAATCAATCTCATGACTCTAATCGCAATGATGATGGAGGCAGCAAGCACCTCTGAAACGTTAGTAAACTTCTACCAGGCTACATGGCACTACAACGCAAAAGACAGCCATCTTCAGATTCACCGCCGTGAAAACCTCAAATCCTACTCAATCAGCATGTTTCGCCGAAACATTGTAAGTCTACACCGCAGAACAACCCTAAATACGACATTAGACGTTCACTTCTAAGTAAAAACCTGGACTTTAAATAAAAGGGCATTCACATCTGCTGTATTAGGGAATACTGTGTGTTGGAGTATATATTTATAGGTAACTATTTCCATGGTAGCAAAGGTTGTCTTAGCAGAAAGGAGAAGTTGGTCGCTGTTATGTGACTGTGACGTAATTTATTTCATTAAGAGACTGCGAGTTGCAGACTTAATTTTCTTATTTTGCAACTCCATCTTCAATTTAGAAATAGCAGACAGGCCTAATTATGTACGATGTCAGTCGTGTAGTTTCATATTACACAAAACATGATTGCAAGTCTCTTTAAAAGATATATATTTTACTGTTTTTAAGAATTCAGTTCTTTGAACTTTGAGTGTCAGATCGCGACATTCTCTCTGTCCATTGAATTCTTCCAATTTCACTGACATGTAGCGTTTAGACCTTCAAGAACGAATGTCCAGACAAAAAAAAAATGTATTGCGGCGTGCGGAATAACAGTGCAATAATTTTCAGTTGTTACACTTCACTGGTACTCGTACCGGCTTATAATTTCGTTTCGAATAAAATTTGAAAGCCATCTGTAAATTTCGTCATACCCGTCTGTCCGTTTGAACTTCCCCTATATTCGTTATTAACAGCTCCTAAAATACCTGACTATTTTTTTTAAAAATTCGGTGTAATAGACCCAGTTCAGAATATGAAGTGCCATTTTGATTTGGACTTTCTTTCATTTAAGAAACACTTCGGTTATATTCATAAACTACAAGTTTTATTCACTTAATTCAGTTTAAGGGTTGCTTTATTTAATGGCCCAATGAAACATGTGTGGGAATAGTTTGAATCTTCAGAGATTATGTTTAAACCTAATATACAGCTGCTCGCCCTATTCATAACGACCTCATACTCCCAGAGAACAGGGAGATTAGTGCATAAACGGGATTCACAGTTGCAGCGTCATTATACATGCGTATGTGCTGTTCCTTCATATTTACAGTAGCTGTTATGAATGTTTTCCTTTTAAACGAAACTTTAAATGTGCACATTGCTGAGTAGAGGGAACACATAAGTAATCGCTTTTTAAGATGATTTAGGATTATTTTAATGAAACCAACAGAGTCGTAAAACTATCGTATTAATTTCAGTAAGGGTCTAGATTTTGCATTAATTTGATATTTAATTATGATATTTTTAAAAATTGTCAGTACTAAACAAAGATCGAAATTACATTATGAATGACAATCTTTCAATCCTAATTATAAAGCTTGCGTTAAAAATATATTGGTGCACAGTAATGTTCAAAAATAATTATTCAACTCAACAGACAGTGAGACGTGAAGTCTGCATTCTGTATTCAACGGTTCTTTGTCTGTGGTCCGCGGACCTCAGAGGATCCGCGACGCATATTCAGGGGGTCCGTGAATGTTTAGGAATTTAAATAATTTCAACGCAAGAAATCGAAATCTGAAATTTCAAATTTTAAGACGCTCCGTTAAAGTGAAGGAATTTGAAATTAGAGATGATAATTAAGTTGATACCCATACCTTTATTCGTGGCAGCAGCGCAGGTACCATCGATTGATGATGACAGTGACTCAGAGGTTTCGAAACGTCCGGACGTTTCGAGACGTCTCGATCCTTTTCAGGATGCGATCATCTTACGAAATAAGCTAGAAACATCGAATGTCTTTTCAATAGCCATAACATTCATTCATTAATCTTTTAAGTAACTTGCAGTGCAGATTGAACAGTACAGTGTGTGCGACAACGGTCTTTATGATTACTTTGTGTAATGAAGTTCTAAGTGTGTTACCAAAGGCGTGCTTTTCTTAAACCCGATTCCATAACAGTACGTTGTGAATAAATAGATTTATGGATATTCAAAAAATTGACAATTGATCGCTGGATTACACTTAAGTGGGAAAACACTGAATACGTCAATGAAAGTACATCATGTTCAATAAAAGTAATTTAATTCAAAAGAAGTCTAAATATTGCAAATAAGATCTGGAATATTTATCAATGGGTTTAACAAGTCCAGGTTCAGAAGATGAACAGCATCCCAACGCGTGTTTTGTTACGAATTATTGTCAAATGAGACCATGAAACTATCTAAATTACGAAGACAGTTGGAAAGCAAGCGGTTTCGAGGCTTCCAGTAGTGATCTTGTGGGGGTTTGCAGAAGTTAAAATGTTAAGAACCGCTGATGTATACTGTTACAGTGTTACAAAGATCCCACATGAAAAGATTTTTTAGCTGGCTCTGTCAAGCGAAAAAGTAGCTGTGGAGTAATAGTGAAAAGTTGCCTCGTCGAAGTGATGCTTCAAGATGAGATTGGGAGATAAAAATAGATTACATATCAAATAACTGAGGTTTAAAAGATGTGAATTGCCTGTCAAGGCTGAATGTGGTTAGGAATGAATATGTTGGAGACGAGCTACATACCATAAGCATGAATGACATTGTGCTGGAAGCTGGTGGTACCATCAATCAACAATTAATATCTGTGGACTTACAAGGTCTGATCCTCAATTATGGGTCCCATGGAAGAATGAGCATGAGCAAACAAGGAAAACTCTCAGGCAGCCCCAATGGATCTTTACGAGGTCCTTGAAGAAGAGGGTTGTAACATCAGTTTACATGCAGCTAAAGCATTTATTTAGCTTACAATCTAGTATTGATGACTTACATAACCTACGTGAAGTTCTTCTTGTTGAACACTAGGAAATACATCAGGCTTATTTCTTGTACAAAACTTATTTTAGACTGTGGCAAGGTTTAATGTGTTTGGCATTAATTCAAATTGTGTGGACAAATAAAAATAGATGTGCCGTTTCCTTCTTGTAGAGCGAAATGATGTAACACAATTTCGCAACATTTTATCGTCCGTAGAATATTGTTAGGATTTTAATAAATTCTCACGCCGCGAAAAGATTTTCTCTTTGAGCAGTAGGTCTGTGACGTCTGCATTAACTGGATCTCTACAAACCAGTCATTTCGTCTTTCTAATGACCCATAAATCACGAAACCCGAGGTGTAAAGGTAAATATTTTGATAGTATCATAGTAAATTTTCTATTTTTCTCTGCACGTGGCAACACTAAGTTCTTGTTACTCTAACAATTCAGTGGTTTCAAGCAGTTTCTTCTTGTTCATTGCCCATCAGTCAAGTGTCTGTGTAAGAAGTACCATGCCGTTGTCTGCATTGTAGCGTGTGCTTATTTTTGGATGCCATTTCGGAAGTAATGAAATGAAGCTTTTAAACAGGCATGCCAGGAAAACTTTCCTAATGCTGCTCTACCAGATAAATCAACCATTTTTCGATTTGTTCCTATAAATTCTACGAAAGACCGAAATTACGTCTTCAGTGGGTTAGGAGGACACTTTAAGTATATTTTGTAATTACGTAATTAAAGTCTTAATATGTTGTTGTTATTATTATTATTATTGAATTGAATAATAAAGAATTGAATTATTATTATCATCATCATCGTCGTCGTCGTCGTAGTCGTCAGTGGCTCTACAACCCTCAGAGGACCTTGGCCTCCTCAGATGTATGAGATTTCTTAGTCTTTTTAAACATTTAGTAGGTTACCTTAGGCGGGTAATCAGTCCGTCGTTACACATAGAGTAGAGTACATTGCAGAAAGACGTGGACATACATACATACATACATACATACATACATGCATTTAGTGAGATTCGAACCCACGATCAAGCCTACACTACAGGCTCACGACCACTTTAACTAACTTAATATGTTATTACAATATAATAGTTACAGCAAACATGGCATAATCTTTAGGTTGCGTGACTTTTTTGCAATCCGCAGAACACCGTTTTAAATACATTAAGATGGAACATTCCATTTTATAATCGAATGCACAGTGACTAAATTTTGTATGCATCTATTATCTACCATCACCGAACTATATATTCAGCATATATTAATTACGCTTTCCTTTCGTAATGAGAGAACATCAGGTAGCCTATATGAATTATAAAGTTTTTCGTTATATAATATTAATTTTTTCCATGTGCAATATTAAATATGAAAGTGTGCAAAATTTGCAATTTTTATGCAGCCAGCTGACTACCTGATCGCGACTAACTTCCATCACGAACCTGCAAAACGAAATTTTTGTTTCTGCGACCGCGAAGTTTGTTTTCTGTAATGACAGGTTTGACGTCACTGGTTCCAATTCCCCCTTAGCATACCTCCAAATACTGCAGCATTATTTATAGCCAGTCGCATATGTGAGCGCTTATATTTACATCGTACCCTGGATTTTGTCTACACACAAACCCACCACCTCCTGATTATTAAATTTAAATACTCGTTGGGCTTCATATTCAGCTACGTGTTGTTAAGGTGGAGCGAATCTGCAGTGATTGCTTCTGTGCCACGTGCAGGCCTTAGTTTGCAATTGCTTTACTAAACTTTTTTAATATCTGTGTAGACTTTGTGTGAGAGAGATAGAAAGGTGAAAATGCCAGGTTCGGTGTATCGCCAGGACTAAATGTCGATAGCCCTCTCCTACCGCTGGATTTATGACGTAAAGCGTCGGCTATACAGTGCCATGAACCACAGCGATATTTGATATTTACTTTGACACTTAGTTACGATTGCTGCACGACTGCCAACTCCTGCAATTTTTTCTCTCTCCTTTTTTTTATAGATTTGTGTAATTTGTTCAAAGTTACAGAGCCTTTTTATCGTATTTATGTAATGGACTTACTGCGTTCGACCGTGTCTTTTCCACTTGTCTTATGAAATGTAGCATCATTACTACTGTTTTTATGTTAATTATATTTATGTCCTTTATAAACGATAAACCTGAATGTAAGTAAAGTAAAGTTTGTCCCACTATACGCCATGTAGGCGTTTGGGTTGGGTGGAGGTATAGCTACTCTCTTCCTTGACCTCGACACTAGATGGGGGTGAGTGGTCAGCATTACGCCCCGGCCGGCTTTACCCCCGGGAAAGAACCCCGGTACCCATTGTAGAGGAGGCTGGGTGGGCCCCAGAGCCGGTCTGGACGCAGAGGCCAGAGGAAAATCCTGCGCCATCGGGGATCGAACCCCGGTCGTCCAGCCCGTAGCTAGTCACTATAGAGCATCATTTATGTTTAGAACCTGAATGTTCTAAACATAAATGATGCTCTGCAAAGATCATAATAAGTAATTCTTCCTGTTTACTGCAAGGTATCTTGAGAGACTGAGACAAAAAAGAGCTCTCCTCACATACGACATTTAACCTCAAACATATAACGTAGCGTGTATTCCTACTCTGTGTTTGGGAGGTCCCGGGTTAGAATCTCAGCTCGGCAACACGCTCTCCTGATTGATGACTTCCGTGGTTTTACTCCTTTTGTATCCATTTCTGTCCACCATCCAGAAATCCTGCCTTTCGGCGCTATGTAACCAAAGCAGCTAAAAAGAATAATTAAATAGACCAGTAATCAGTTATTTATTTACTCAGTCACCGTTAAGACGTCGAATTTTAGTTCTTAGGCAGGGTCAGGACTTGTAATGTCAAAATATAAAGTTCATCTATAAATTACGCCCAAAAATGAATATTTCTCATTCGAAACTTTCTTTACTACGACAAACCAACACAATGTGACGGAAGGCCTTCGTCCGTACTCGAACACAAGCCGGTTTTGCAGAAGTATACAAACTCACGTTAAACTTTGTTTATGTTACAACATGGCGATGCGCGTAGTCTATACTTCCATTTGTATGTTTGTATGATAAAACGTTGCAGAGAAACACGTGTAATTTGGGACTAAGATGATTCATAATTACTCATACAAATCTAGTACAGAATTTTATTGAACGGTAAAACTTACCACTATTTCGGCATTGTTAATATTTGAGGTTGTGTCTCATCTTTCGTGTATATGTAATGCAAACTAGTCGAAACAGTTTACTAAGTTATGTAACTACTGACTTCTATTTCCTGCCAACAACCTTTGTGTACGTTGAAGCATGTGATGAAACGTAGACGTCATAGGTTCTTCTCAGAACTTCTTGTTATATGAACTCACTTGTCTTGGCAGTTTTGTTCACTTTACATAGATCAGTACTCATTTGTTTGTATTAAATTTACACCTAGATCCATGTCGCTCTTGGCGCTCTATTTTCAGGGGCTGTATTCAAATAATAGGCCTACTCTGTGTTCTTCAGATAGAAAGTGTACAAATGGAAAATAAGTCTGTGAAAGGCTTGGTCATTCCATAAAGAGAAATCCCTCAAAAGTTCTAGCCTCTTCCCGCGGGTTGCATTCATCTTTTTGTTTCTTATTAAATTGATTGTTCAATATAAAACGAACTAGTGCCCTGTGTTAATTTTATATGTATCTGTAAATAAGTCGGCAACAACATATACCTGCCGGTATCAATGTTAGATATAATCTCGGCAGATTTCTCAGTATAATTACACCGCTGAAGTCCAGAGAAGATTAATATTTTTTTACATTACTCAAAATGTGTTTTCCGCAAATTTCGTGTGTGTGTGACATAAATAGAGCCACGTGGTAATAAGTGGGATACATGTCAACAAAGACAGTCTAGATACGATTTGAATATTTTGAGGCTGTATATTGTTAAAGACTCATTGAACCCTTCCTGATATCTGCCACATAATATCAATGGTGGGAATGATGGAAATAGATGTTGAAAGGGAATGGGTTTGAGGTCATTGTAAACATTTGATTAGTGAGTTAGTTTAAAGTGGAAGGGGAATAATGTTCTAGGTTACGTTTAGGTTTCGCAGTTTTAGACTAATTCTAAATCAATAGACGGTGGTATACCAATCTCTCATGTGTTTAGTTCGGGAATGTTAGTAATAAAGAAAGTTATAATTGGATGCTGCTATCTGGGGAGAGGTACGATATTTCTCAGTCCTGCTGGATGATACTGTCAACAGTCCATGATCACCTATTTATATATCGTTCGTTTCTCGACATTTACGTACGTCATTCGGTGCTAACGAACCTACATAATCTGCAACAGTGCTGTAAATAACCCCAATAAGGTAAGCATTTCTTATGAACTTCCTACAATCAAAGCAAAAGTTATATTTCTTGTCGCAGAGACCTCCGCCTTATGGCGTTTTATATCAGTCTATCGCAACTATATGATATAAGCATGCAATTTCGTATGTTAAAATAGTATTACATAGTTTAAAATGATTTCTTTACGCACAAAAACTATTCATCTAACTTATTATGTGGAACACACTCCTTGTCGAAAATCTAACAATCGCTCAACTAGTCAAAAATTCCCCATCTTTTTTAAAACGCGAATCTTCATTGCCGTCAACTTGCTATTGTCTCTATTCCGAACCAGATGAATCCAGTCCACAACCACCACATTTATTTAAAATTTATATTAACGTTATCATCTTTTTTACACCTAGGTCTTCAAAGTGGTTTCCGGCTAAAATTTTGCATGCATTTATCATCTTTCGCATGGCTAACCTATTTTATCCTACATTACTGGCCACCCTGGGGCGTGATGCTGACCACTCACCCCCATCTAGTGCCGAGGTCAAGGAAGAGAGGAGCTATACCTCCACTCACCCCAAACGCCTGCATGGCGTATAGTGGGACAAACTTTACTTTTTTTTTTACTGGCCACCCTAATAATATATGGTGATAAATAAATATTATGAATTTCCTCACTTTTCATTTTAAGTATCACTAACTCGCCTTGTTTATATGAGATAGAATAATTGACTCCCGTATGATGTATTAAACGGAAGTTATTTTGTAATGAACCGCAATAAACATTTTAATTAGAGAAGCGATGAAATAAGGCGTATGAAATGATTTAATTTTCTACCGTCTTAGGATCTGGGATTTTCAATACTTCACCTCTTCCCTTCATCCAGGGGTGCAGCGACTAACCAAAGCTGCATCTGTTTTTGACATTACTCGATCGGTCACACAATTAGATGCTGAGGATATGAACATAAGTATATCATCGTAGAATATAATACTTTGTCACTTTTGAAAAGAAGCAAGGTCGAAGGAAACTGACAAGTGAAAAGTAACCATTTTTCTAGCTCTTGTAAAAGGCATACCGCTAGCTACGATATCAGGACCTATTTGTTCTGCAATACAACTCGCAATCCCATAGTATACGTGGCAATGACGTACATCTACTACACAACGCACACTAATAGAAGGTCGCCCAGGAATTTAACTAGGTAAAAAGTACAACTCAACACAACATATGTTTATTAAATAAACAAATAACGTGTGCAACTTTACCTATAGCCTACTACAGTTTATTTGCTTATAGGGTGAAATATTGCATGGGCCAGACAACTGAAGACTTCCAGTCCCTACTCACTGTTTAATAATAGATGCAAATAGAACACAGAAGAGCAAGGCAAACCTAACAATAGCTCAACAAAGATTGTATCGAGCTACACAACCTGCGGAAATACTCCACGTAACCTAGAACTATTTCGTGCATAATAATTTTGCCTGTTGTTTTGTATGGGTGCGAAACATGATCTCTCACTCTGAGGGAGGAATATATATTTCAATTTTTGGAAAATGTGCCTCTTTCCTTTGGACTATATTACGGCCTCAGATTAACGTTTTGCCAAATTGTAAGAATGGTTTTGTTGATGAGCAACAACTTTATCTATATAATAAGAGAACAACTTTTTGAAAAGAATATATTTGGGATATTTGGCTTGTACATTCGAGGTTTATTTGGACGGATTTCCAAGAATAACAGAAATTGCAATGAAGTTTCATCTATCGCAAATTGTGAGCCAGTGGCAGATTTTGTCGTATTAGGAAAGTTCGCTTTCATTTCAACAACTATTATAAAAAATGTAAAATAAATATATGGGTCACAACACAGTTAATTTTATTATAATCTGTGAAATGAGTTTCTAAAATATATGTTCATCGTGTGGATATTTAACACGCTACTCACACAATAAATTGGTTTTCATGCAGACCTACGGCGTTAGCTTTCCAACATTCTTGACATTCCTGAACTCATACGGCAGACGCATGGTGAGAGTGAAGAGCTAGCTACTCCCTTATTTGTTTTATGTATTTGAAGTTTCGGAGTAATAAGAATGCCCTTTGGCTGCAATATAGGATTTCGATACTCAAATGATCTAGATGTGAAGCTCTCGTTTTTCAATATTTTTGTAGTACAGTCAAGAGAAGAAAGAAAAGAGACTATTTTAAAATGATATGAAGTAATGGCTATGCCTACACTGCTACATGAGTTGGAATACTGGACTCTAAACTAGACAAAACTAATAGAAGCAGCAGAGATGAAAGTTCTCCGACCATTAGTTGAACATAAAGTTCTGATCTAATTCACTCAATGACAAGCGAGGTAATTTAAACATATTCTGCATAGTTGAATTGTAATTTATTAAAGGAATTGGTAGGATCTTGTTCGGGGGTAGGTGGAAAGTTGATTTCTAAAAATATTCTACACGTATCCTCGTAAATTGAAGCAAAGTAGAGTTAAACTATGAAAATATGGAGATACCAGTTTCACGAGATCGTTTCTGCAGTCAGTAGACTAAGAATACCAAGCCCTCGTGTTGATGGTTCACGTATTCATGGACCTGACTCTTCTTGGCATTTGAAAACAAAACTTGGTTCTATATAAAAAAAAATTAGGCCTTTAATAATTATAGATTGATAAATGTGACAGAAATATTATGTGAGGATTTTAAGTTCGAAAAAGAAATATCCCGAAAACAAACGGAAAATAACTTAAGGATAGTGATAATGTGAAAAAAGGTATGCGGACAGGCATATAATAAATTCATGGCGCGCTTATGTAAGCAACACCTGTAAAATCAATCTTCCTGTCAATTTTGCTGTGACCACAGAATCTTGCTTTAGACCAATCACTTGCCTGAATCTCGTTACGTTTTCAAGATGGATGGTGACGGCAGACAAAGTGTCACGCCAGTATTGCGCAGCGGACATATTCGGTAGAAACGCGAGCTTTATATGCGTTCTTAATAACAGTGATAGTGGTATAAAACTGCAGGCAGCTGTTGATAAGTTTCTTTCTGCATATTTTGGAAAGCCTACTGAAACGCTTTTCAAGTTAAATAATAACTATTTTCAGCTAGATATTATGATTTAAACGCGGAGTCATGGCGTTATTCGAGTCTGATACTAAGACGGCTGAAAAAGCTCGTGGAAACGGGTGTAGTCTGATAACATTTGCCTAACTTGAAATTTTCTTTATGCAGAAGCGAAGAATGTGGAAGTATAAATCAGGTTCTACAACCGAACCTCAGGGCATAATAAAATGTTTTGAAATAGTTCGAGTTTCAAGCCAAAAAAAAAAAAAAGTCATTTTATTGTCTGTAATACACACGCACTATGAAAAATGGAGCAGACATCTGTATAAAACTATATAGTGGGTTACCTGCGTTCCTGATGTAAGCAAATTTGAATGAGCATCGAGTATAATCGGCAACCCTCAGTGATGAATTACCGCAATCTCCTGTCGCCCTGGACTGAAGCGGTGCTTCACGTACTTGAGTTTGCTAGTTGAACGAGGAATCGATAACGAGTCAATGTACTCGCAGTAAAAGAGAGGGTCGGTCGTGTATAAAAACAGAAATGTTATTTTCCTGCGAATTTGAAACAGTTCTACTACAAACCCAGTAATACTTAATGTGATAGCGCGGCTGACTGGGGATTCCCCGGTAGAATTCCCCACGCCGGGATTTCTCTGTTGGAAATTCTCAGGTCGGAGATTTCTAACCCAGTAACTTCTACAAGCAAACACACAAGTAGCATGTCTTCATGTTAAGATCCCGCTTTTGTTATCCGATCTTAATCACAGGCGGAATGCGTCGAAAATATTAGTAAACTCCCCAGTATCAAATGTCAAGAGCATCTGTTTAGAGGTTCTCAAGTTTTTACTTTCGATCAAACGAGACAAAAAAGACTGACAAACAGACATTGCGAAACTTATACTCGCTTTGTGTAGCTTTTAGTTTCGAAAGCTTCTAATAACCAATACAAAGAAACTCTTGTAGGTAGAAATACAAGAAATTTAGACCATCGGAATGCTATAACAATTCAAGTCGTGCGATATTTTGTCGACTATAGATAGAAAAAAATTGTCGTTATCTAATGTTTTGGACAAAATTATCTGTTTCAAGAGCTGTAGTCTAATACTTTCACCTAAGAAAACGCCAGCCCAAAAAGCCAGCCTAATGCGAAGGTTTTCGGAAACTATGTAAATGTTAATCACTTCGACGATCAAAAGGCACGAATCAGTCAGTAGTACTCTCAGAGACCCTTTATAGGAAAATATAAAACAACGCACTGGTGTCATTAAACACCAGTGAGTGCTCGTTACCGTCAAATTTAAAGTAGAGGGATTGAAGAGCTGAAGACAGAAGTTGCGATTTTCAACTACATTTAAGTGTCTGTCTCCCAGTAATCTTTCTTCTTCCCGGGAATTAATAGCTCCACGGCGACTATTTTGAGCAAAATACTGCTTTCAAACTGTGACGTAATTGGTCTTAAAACGGCAAATACTTTTCAGCCATGTTTGTTTCTAGATCGTACATTCACATCGATGTCCAGGTCTCTGTAATTCTGTTGAATAAAATACCTGTATCAGGATTTGTTTCCAAAACCATTTGTTAACTTGTGGGAATCAACTATTTCTATACTCATGGAGTTGTACTTCGATAGATTCAATTTTGGATATTGTGCTCTACCCTTCTTCATAATGTCCTTTGTACTGTTCGAAGTTTATTCTTCTCATGGTTGTGTCAGTGTAAAACAAATTACGGCTTTTATAAACGAGAGATGTTTTATATAATTTTAGTCTTGTAAGTCTTCAAAACAAATTACATTTCAGAGTAGGTTTCGTTCCTCTGTCTCTCAAGAACTTCAGCGTCATTTTTCATATTGTGTTCAAATCCTGGCCGACGAATAAGAATAAAGGCATTAAGACTTAACTGAAGCACCGGAAGTTCCTTCAAGCCTTTACCCTGAACCAGTTAAATATATTTCATTTCAAAACAGATTCTTCATCAAGATACGGAAAATGGTGTACATATTTACTAATTACATGCAGCCGACATATTTTTAGAAATTATTTTCCTTTCACTCCAAGTTACTGCGGAAAATAGCGAAGAACGTTCTGAAAATTCGATCAGGTCATATCTGCATACTTCCTGAGTTATTCTCCTTGTGTAAGACTTGAGGTTCTCACAGCGGTGAGTATGAAGATTTCCGTCTTCTGGGTTGTTGCGCTGTGTAGTCTGGTTGATGTTAGCCAACGTTTCAGAGGTCATACTGCCTCTGTCATCAGAGCGATGAGTATGAAGATTTCTGTCTTCTGGGTTGTTGCGCTGTGTAGTCTGGTCGATGTTAACCAACGTTTCAGAGGTCATACTGCCTCCGTCATCAGGGCGGAAATCTTTATTCTCCTTGTGTTTGTATTTCTGACTCCATATTCGTGAATAATAATTTGTGAAGAATTAAGATAAAGTAACAGAAACAGAAACAGTGTTTCACAGTTCTGGAACTTGTGTTACTTTGCTTTAATATGAAGTAAAATGTCTTAATGTTATGCAATATCAAGCGTTAATGCCTTACGTGGCGAAATATAAACGACACGAAGAGTATGAATGATGAGTCGGGCATAATGTAACAGAAAGCACGATCATGGCTTATTTTAAGCTATTACCCGATTTGTGGCTAAGACACAAAAACAAAAAAACACAAATAATATATGCAGAGGGTTTAGATTAGTGCTGCAATTTAAACACAGGCAGTTAAGTTACTAAGCCAACAGTCATACCTACTTTGTGTAATATTTTGGGTAGATAATGCTTGTTACATCAATAGTTCTTCAAATTAACGACTGTAGTAAAAGTCGTTCCGACATATTTTATTGTGCAAGCTTCGAGAAGAATTATGTTAATGTAATCCCTGGACTTCGGCCGATGAGGCTGTGGTCACTGCATATCACGAAAATATGTTGGAAAGAGGAGCATATTGCTTACGTATTTTGTCCCTCTGATGTACCACAGCAGATGGTATTCAGCCAACCAGATGGACATGCGATAGGACTAAGTAATCAATCATTTTGCCAACGATGAAATTCGGTAACTATAAAGTCGTTAGAATACACAATCTTTAATTACAGACCTCTCATAACTGTAAGATATGTAATAATTCTGTAGAGATCCTCTTCTAATTTAAAAAATATGGTAAAATGAAGATTTTACGTCCTATATATTGACCATCTTTAAAAAATGAAATGATATGTCTCTAACAAAAGTGTAAAGCAATTAATATAATTATTCTCTTAAACTTTAGGCATGCCCATCGTCTAAGTTTAAGTGGTTAAGTCCACAACGTTGGGAAGTTAGTTCAATTGGGAATTCGTGGTTGAGATAGTCTCAGCCTTAGACTTTGGACCAAGTCTCAACATTGCACCAAGGATGAGACTAACTATATCAGGGAGACCAGCAGTATTTAGGTTGAAAATGACTGTCTTATGGGTTGTTGCGCTGGGTAGTCTGGTAGAAGTTTACACGGCGTAGCAACCGGGAAGACAGCCATCTTCAGACTCAACGCCGTGAAAACCTCAAATCCTACAGAGTATATACACTTTTGTACTTCCACCGGTGACCTGTAGATGGAAATATAATGAACTTCCGAAACTTGTTTTTTAAACTATAACATTTAGAAGTTTGATAAAATTGAACAGTGTTTAAACACATCTGAAGTTCTGAAGATTGCAGTCTTCTGGGTTGTTGCGCCGTGTAGTCTGGTAGATTTCCACCAAAGTTTAAGAGGTCATACTGCCTCCTTCATCAGGGTACCGTTGTGAAAACCTTAAATCCTACATCTGAAGTTCTGTTTTCCAAATATTTTCAAATGGAAGCTGTGAGTCACGAGAGCAACGCTGCAGGTCATGTGGTTGGCTCGGCCATAAGGAAGAGAGTGCCGGATGCCGGCGTTATTTTCGCCAGAGGGTCATCTATTTTGGCCGGGTGAGTACGGCAAATTGGCTGGTTGGCGGGAATAGTGACGTCAACAGCGTCTCCACCCCTATCCTCACTCCTGATGCCGCAAAGTGATCGTATTTATAGCTGTTTAATTGCGTTGTTTCAAGTCTTTAGGTTATGTTTCATAGGGCGCGTGATGAAAAGCCTATTAAACATTTTTATTTCGCAGCTATGCTGCAGTAAACTATCGGATTTGCGTTAAGATAACACATAAGAACGTGCCTAGAAGGGGGCTGTGAAAATCCCCCAGAAACGCAAATCTGATACTTTCTGTGTACGCAGTAAGAGTTATGACCATTACACCGCGAATTTCGCAAATTGTCGTGTTGGACTATTTTAAGTTGTATGATTAATATTCGAACTCTTAAGTTTGTCTAATGAGGGTTATATTTGTGATAAGAGAATGGCGCTACGGAGCTTATGTGTGAGTAGAAGGTTTGAGAGAACCCCGTGAAACCAACAGGACACATCCACAGTCCGAAATGCGTTCTTTTAAGATTACTAGACGAAGGTCAACGTCCAAAAATCTAGCAGTTTTTACCGCACACATACGGCAGGCGGTTCGCTTCTTTTGTTGATAACCTGATTTGTATTGTGCTTATTAAATGCGTCAATAAGTGTACTGTAGTGTGTTCGGTGCAACATGCGTTCAAAGGTACAGAGTAAAGTCGTGATGCAAGCTTTCATGATTTGACATGGTCACACATTGTGTACTGAATTCTTACTTGTTTTGGCAGCCGTGACACCTTATTATCATAGAACTATCAAAATTCTTTTAAAAATTTGACCAAGATTTCACGCAAACAAAAACAATGGTCCATAATTTGGAATATGTGTTTTCTTAATAAAATTTTCTCGGGCTATCGGCCGTGTCAGTTCGTTAAAATCGACGTTTCGTGTATCATCTCTTCCCCATCATCGGGATCTGATGTCTTTTCTTTCTTTAATATGACGTTCTCTGTGTCAAACCCCCCCCCCTCCCCCCGGTTTTGTTGAGACAAGATACAAATGATCATGGATGAGAAAGACGTGACAGAAAGCTGTCGTGACCTATTTTAAGATCATTTGCCTGTTTATGTCTGAGGAAACTGAAGAAAATTACAGACAGCTTCTATCCATAAGAAAGTTGTAGTCCTACATTTTCCTTCTGAAATGGAGTCAGACGCTCTACAAAAGGACGATGCTGCATAGGGTGATGAAAGAGATGTGAGGCATACTCTGAACATGGGCACGTGAAGAGGTTGCGGTCTTATTTAAATTATAGGCCTAACAGACGAATAATGAAAGAGCGCCAACGATAAGTAGAGTGATGTGTCGAGCAGAGATGCTGTAATAATATCACTTATAGAGAAAGGAGTCGCCACAAGAACGTGGTTGAAGAATTAATAAAAATTAGGACGCAGTCAAATAAGAAGGTCTCTTGTAGTGTGACTTGATCAAAGCAACAAATCTAATTATATAAAATGCATATAGGTCGCTGCCATGTTCTGCTGCCAGCCTGGTTTTCGTGTTTCAGAAACTAAGACAGTCATTATTTAGTACCTGCTAATAACGTTTTGTCAGGTTCGTCAGTTATCGTGAGGTTCTGTATGAATACTTATGCAGTTGATGGACTCTCCAATTTAAGGATGTTTCTGTTGGAAAATCGAAGACAAAAACGGGACGACATAGTGATAGATTACTTGTGGTTTGCCTAATAACCAGCATTACTTTACAGTTTGTGTTACTGGTAAAGTTGAGCTATCGCTTCACAGCTCCAGGCTGGTAATGCATGACTTAACGCAAAGAGCTACAAGGTTTTACCAATACGAGTTAAGCATCGCTCTATAAAAGTAATAAAATCTCATTACGTTTTTGCAGCATTTCGCGCCTGTAGCCGAGAAGAGAACGGGTTTTGTTACTGTTATATATTATTATTTTTACGTTAACATTTTGTGTCAAGGATTAAAAACAACTTTCAGGAATTAAAATCTATAGTGATCTACTGGATTGCACCACTGTGTGGTCTTGTAGACAGTTACCCACGATCCTACCAAAGCTAGCAACCACCAAAAAACCATATGGAGTAGCAATATAGAAGACCACGATCGAAGGCTTCACCGCACTGAAAACCTCAGATCCCAGATACTGAAAGTTTTAAAAATGTTGAAACTAATATCAGTCTCCCAACCAAAACCCCCACTCAATTAGTATGCGTAGTTGCTGAGAGGGTGACAAACAAAAACTGAATTATTTTAATCTTCCCGTAGCTTCAGCGCTATTTCAATTACTTAAACATATTTATTTAATTCTTTTCTACTATCAAGTAAGTAATGATCAATGAAAATTTCACCATGAAGTTTAAAGCAAAAATTAGTTGCTTTCAACTACTCAGCTAAATAAAATAATTTTTGAATAAAATTAAATAGGAAACTTTTATATACTTCTGTAGGATTTCTTCAGATGACTGATCAACGCAGTGAGAGACAGTATTATCTCATACAATTTAATAGTTCTACAGGGGCAGAAAATAGACCTACAGTGGAGGATTACTAATCATGGAACTACATGCGGCAGTGTCCTTCTTCAGAAACTGATAGTCTTTAATTTGAGAGTATATTCCTTAATTTTATGTAGTCCGAAGGTTCATTGTGGTGTCCACAGTAACCCGCCGTTAGGTCCTGTCCTGAGTTGGTTGAATTCATTCTACACCCACACACTCTAGTACTATTACCCACTTTAATATTATATTTTTACCGGCACCTGAATGTCTTGAATGGTCTCTTCTCTTTAGGTATTCTGTTCGAAATTTAATGAGCATGTTTGTCTCAGTTGTGTCCTTCTCGCAGAGTTGTGAGATTTTAGGTTCTCACGGCGGCCAATGTGTAGATAGCTCTGAGTCGTTGTGTCGTGTAGTCTGGTGATTAGCCCTGATTATAAAGACAGTAAGCACCTCTGAAATGTCGGTAACTTCTACCAAATTTTTTATTTTTTTATTTGTAGTGTTCTGTCTGACGACAGGTCCATATGAACAGGATCCTTCCATCCTTTTCTCGGACTGGGACCTGTTCATATACGTTCTTGGCAGATGATCCAGAAGTGGTTTTCCATTGCCTTCTTCTGTGTGTGAATGGAGTAATTGTTGGGATGCCACGGAGAAACCGGGGAAGCCCCCGGAGGAAAACTCCGTGTTGCCTAGACCACGGCCTTGCCCAACACAAGTTATAAATTCGGGCACCACCGGGAATCGAACCCGAGACCCCAGGATTACAAGGCCAGCGTTCTAACCTCTAGACCTCCGTGGCACGGTTTTACCAGAATATACGGCTTAATAATCCAAAAGACAGCCATCTTCATCATGGATTTAATCACCTTATTGATAATTTGTGAATGTCAATTATCAAACTGCTCATGATCCCAAATATTGCGTATGATAATTACAGTGCACAGGATTTACAAATGCGACCTTTCTACTCTTTGGTCAAAAGTCCACTTTCTGAAGATGCAACTATACGCGTTTCAGAGATAATCAACACAAATACTACATTACGTGTAGTCGTAAATTCTATCGTTAACAAAAGTTCATGAAAAGTGGGCCCGAAACAAATGTCTTTGTGTGAGGAAGCAATGTGATATCGAGTGAAAGTAAAACAGCATTTCTCTCCTCATATGTGCTGGTATGATGAGGTTATGACGTGTTAACGCGTCTCGGCTACGAGACCCATGTTGAAAAACATACACGTGCAGTGGTGGCTGCTAATTACTGAGAGATTTGGCTGAATGACTCAAGTTCGACTAAACTTCCAATTGGTTGGCTTGATTCGAGAGGGAATAACATTTAAAATAGATACGTGACTTTGAAATTGTTCTAGAAACAATTTCTACTGAAGAAGAACGAATGTAGTAGCTACTAGAGCGGAATTTCGTTGTTAACTCTGCATTATATTGGCTGAGTAAAATATGTTTAGGTAACAACAGTGATGATAAAACTGTGTTAATTACTTGTAGGAGGATATGCTTTGGCTGGGAATGTATCGATCATTGAGAAACAATTCGTTTTTGGTAGAGAATTCTCTAGCAAAGGAAATACAGTGACGAACAAGAACGTATAATGAATTACCTATTAAAACGAGAAGTGACTGAGTAAGAGCATTTATAAGAAACAGAGTGGAATCAAGCATATCTAATTAACAGATATAAAACCTGTGGCTTAGGACAGAAATATTGTTTCATCAAATTCGACATATCTTATCCATGAAAGTAGTTAGGCAAATTAAAATGCGACTGACTTCAGACTGTTATCGCTGTTCTGTGACGAAGCAAATGACTAATCGTATAACATTTGCCAGTGCCGAGAACTTGAGCACAGGCTTTTAAAAGCTCGTCCGAAAGTTGACGCTGAGTACGCGACTCGAAACTGCACATGAGACTTGAACTTAAACCAAGTTCTGAAGTGCAAGTTTCAAAGACCAGATTTATGAAACCGAAATATGAAATAATTGCATTATATTTGATTCTATGGAGCATAATACTTCTTGTCAAGCTGACAGATTCTAACCTTCTCAAATAATATTCCGTAATAGCATAGATCCGCTAGAAAACGAGAAATACCAGTTTAATCCAATCTAAAGCCTCACACTCTATCCTGTACCTTTCTAATAAATTTTACGGATTAGTATTATTTTCATAACTATGCCTCAGTTCACCAGATGGTCTGGTATGTGTAAGATTTCCGATTAAAATTTTGTTTGTATATTGTATATAATTTACACCCGTGCTACATATCCTGATTTCATAATTCTTGATATAAGGCAATGGTAATTGTTTTAAAAAAAAACACAGATTATAAAGTTTGGTATTATATTATCTCTATTTCCAGATGTCTCCCATAAATTTAAATAACCTCCTCAGCTCTGCAGTTCTGAATAAGTGTTAATCTTCGTTCTTCTTTTAGGATGAGACACAACATTTCACTCCCGCATTAACATTAACATTATATTCCTTGTACTTATAAATTGTATGTAGTTTATTATTTGTGATTTATTATTTCCGATTTTTGATCGGATGTACTGACGAATCCGAGAATACTCGGTCTTCAGAACGAGATCTGAACCAGGGGTCTCCCGAATACGAAACTGCATAACTTAGGTACCATTCAGATTGATTCTTTCTATAGCAATATTATCGTTTTGCTCGTGTTAATGTTTAGGTATTTTGTTTGGAGATGCGAAGTTAAAATATGTTCTGAACTCAGATACTTGTAAGTCTGTTTCCAGTAGACGTGACTGTGAACCGAAGACAACAAAAAGAAGCTCTCTGGTTGCGTTAAAGTCCTTGGAGAGTTGTCGCTTTCCGTGTCACCGCCAAAGTCTATCAACAAATCGCTTTTTCTAACCTGAAATTCTTGCCGTGTGGACGAAGTTTACAAGAATTCAATCAAGGTTTTAAGAATTGAAATGTAAACAGTTTCAATACAGCTACGTATTTATAGCTTCAGCATTCTATATGCGAAACTTCAAATAAAAACACGGATTGTTTAAGAAAATAGGTATGTAAATAGTAAGGCGGTTTGCTGCTTCTTTGTCCGATTACTGTATTACGAAGGCATATCGGCAAGCAAACTTCCACGTATTGCTCTTCGGAGGGACTATGTGCGCAAATAGACTTATCCCTGGGTAAAGAAACACAACTGTCTATTAAATTATACGTAAGCACGATTAATACACCAGCATATATCGTCGTTTTAAACAAAAAATAAGTATTTCCCTCATTATACATAAATAACACATTCTTTTCATCTATTACCGTAGTTTATTCTATGCTTGCTAAGGACAGAGTCCGGTCGTGGGCATTTGTGACCACGGTGATGAACCACCCGGTTCCTTAAAGAAAGTGGGAAATTCATTGGCAAGCCGATTATACAATCTACTTCTCAATGCATATCCTGCACCATAAAGAGTGAGTGATTAACATAGTTTATTTCATGAGTTTTTTAATTCAAGGTAAGTTTGCGTGACGGTAAAATCGATAAATTTGAATTTATGAGCTTTCGTGACTAATTGTTCAGTAGAAATTGTGCTTCTCTACAAAAATGTCTTACACATTATAAAAATGGACTGAATTTGAACACTTCCATACTTAAGGAGCTTTATGGACCAAAATTCTTGTTGTGAAGATAATATTTACTCTTATATTAAGGAAATTCCTTGTCCTATGCGAAACCAAAAGGTTCACTACCGTGTTGACAAAATTCCGTCATCCGTCCTTATCCTGAGTCACATGATTCCATTCCATAACCTTCAACCCTATTTATTCAAGATACAGTTCATTTTTGCACTATCATCTACTCCCAGGTCTTCCACGTGGTGATGTCTCTTCAGGATTTATGATTAATTTTTCTCAACTGTCCCATGAGTGGTACATACCACACCTATCTTAGCCTCCTCGTGTTGATCTCCAAACAGTATTTGGCGATTGAAGATTGCAGGCCATTGAATTTCTTCATGAAGTTTTCTGTAACTTCATTACTCTCCGCAACACCCTCGATATGTTTTCTTCGCTAACTGTGAGCGAGATTTTCACAGCTATGAAAACAGCAAGTTAAATTATAATCACATTTTAAAAGTTCTGTGAAACGATCGAACGCCAAGAATTACATTTTGAACCGGAACTTATTAAACGGTATAGTCCACGATGATGCAGAGTGTATTTAATTATCTGAAGATCGTTCCGTTGGCAGGTTTGATATTAGCAGCGTTGAAGCACCGAATTCTACTTCCAGAGAGATAAATATATTGTCGCTTAATAGTGTTTGATGATAAACAATAATGAATTAGAAGGTAGTCTGTAACAGCTATAAGATATGATATACAATTTTAACAAAATTCGTATTCTGCGTCCATCCAACGAAATAATATAATAGAAGGAAGCGAACAGGTCCGTGGGGATTTATCGTCGAGTTGGAAGTTCAAATTTCGTTACAAATACAGTTTCTGGGACGAAATTTAATTTATTATCAAACACGTTTGTTATTGGATGCTCATTAAACTTGAGCATGCGTATGCCGTTATTAGAAAATGTTACCGGTCTGAGTGCACTCTGTCGGTGGAGTTCAGAAGTTTGTACTAACCTCGGTACTAACGAACTCAGCGCCCTGATCATTGTGTGGGGAGCGATATAAGTGGACGGTCGTGTTGCTGTGTAATGGCGGATAACTCATCATCTAACGGTGAAATTAAACTTAATACCGTAAGTAGTGGGGGAATAAACAGTTCAAGTGTAGGTGAATCAAATATAAACACACCTCAACAGGACTTCACTACTATGAAGAGTGCTACTAGTGAAATGGAAATGGAAGCGACCTCTGTTGGAGATAAAGCCGGTGATTATGTTCGTGAGCTGCTGCATGAAAAACAAAGCTTGGATTCGTCGCAGTGGCCTAATGCGCTGCGTCTTCTGGATCAAGGTACGGTAGATTTCAGCGAACTGACTTGTACGTAGGTGTTGAAGGAGCATGTGTAGTACAGTGTGACTAAATAGTTTCGGTGCAAGCTTTGATATGTACGTAACGCAACGAATGAGATTCGATATATATCGACGTGAGAACCGGCGTGAAGTTCACGTTGTTATTCTTCAGGCATTAACGGAGGTTGCGTTGTGTGACACCACGGTTTGTTATGATTTAATTGTACACATTAGATCTCGAAAGCCCGGTTGTAAGTAACGCGTAGTTGCTAAAGTATATCTCAGGTGTAACATATTTTACACTTGGGTTTGATTTATTTAGGTTAACCCTCCGAGCCGCAAGCTCTTATCTTGTGTGAAGTAACGTAGTTCAAATATTCCAGTGATGTATGCTATATTTTTATAATTGGTGCTGTTTTATTATGCAAAAGTAATATTAATCACAGATTTTACTAAATGTATCTAATAAAACCTCATTGCACTCGTCATAATTGTTACATTTTAGGATACATACTGGTGTTCAGTCTGCTTCCGAAAGTGGGAGCCGCGGTCTACATGTGCCGTCGTTTTCTTTTTTTGAGGGGGAATGTATTATATTTATAATACATATGACTTGATGAAAAGGACCACATTATAGTATAAACATATAATTTTGTAGAAAATTAACCTAATCGTTAGTAGTTTTTGTCAATGTAAAAGCCATTTTAAATAATTTTTGTATGTTGGGGCTTGAAACTTTCTGTTTGCATAAAGGGAACCTCAAACAGAAAAAGAGTTTGTGAACCACTGATTTAATTGACAAAAATAAATAGTACCAGTTTGACACATGAATGCTTTAACTAGATTTAAGGAACAATACATTTTCTGATAGAAACTAAATTTGGAACAGATCAGATAACTGAGTACTGTTGCCTTTTTGATAGTCCTTGTCTCCATTTTCAAGAGCATATTTTGTATTGTTATGGAGATTTAAGACGTTTAATCAGTCTTCATCACAACACCTTTCTGCATGCAACGATGCATTTAATTTATTCTTCTTCAGCGTTTGTCACACCAATGCCACTTATGCTTTAATCCAATTCGAAGAACAATACATTTTCTGTTATAAACTAAACTAGGAACAGGTTAGGTAAATTTTCAGTAATTGTTGTTTCCTTTATGCCAGTCAGAAAATGTATTGTCATTTGATCTTCAGTTTTAACAGTTCATCTATTTTGTAATGGAGATTTAGGATCTGTAATCAGTATCTTCACCACTAACTCCTTTCTTTTGATGATTTGTAGGATTTCATAGGTTACATTTAATTTCTTCTTCAACATTAATGACACCAGTGTTACTTCTGCAATTGATGACTGAAAGTCTTCGGTCCTGTTTGCTCGACAAAACTTCCTTAAGAATTTTGTTTCTAAGTAATTGCCCACACAGTTGCAATTTGTTTTGGCAGTTTGCGAGTAATTGGAAAAGATGCGAGAAACTTGTTTGTAGTCGTACTATGCCCCCTACTAGTATAAGCCTTGATAAAATCAAGTACTATGCTTTGACTCTGGTTTCTGTTATTCCAGTATATAATTTTAGTACTTTTATATAGAGTGCTCTTATATTATCACAAACTCAAGGTTTTATGCCTTGCGTAGGTTTAGATTTCTTATAAAATCCAAAGGGAAAGTTTCTGCAGATCAAAGCTAAATGTAAGTCAGTAGTCATTTTTTAAATTCAGACACAAATATGTTGGAACGTTTCATATTGCCCTCAGTCTTCATTGCTTCCATCTGCCATAACCTGGTCTACTTCTGTCTTCAAATAATAAGAACTGTAGAATGGAGTGGAATGTGTTTCATGACATAGTCTTGGCTTAGAAGGGTTGACAGCAGGCTGGTAGTCTACCCAAGAGCTCAGGAATGCTCAGTTTTTTGCCCATGAGCTTTGCTAGATGTTATATTCACTGCTGCACAGTATTAAGCTTGTGTCATGTCCTTCCATCTGCCTTCTTTGAACCACTCATCTCTGTTTTGCAAAGCAGTAATTGTGTAATAATCTTTGTTTTGTGTTATGTATATGTAGTATTTCTGGTGGCTTAGGCAGGAGAAGTAAATTATTTTTATGCAACTTATGCTATGATGTGTTCTGCACGGTATGTTTCTGCCTGTGTCTGATTCATATGTAAGGTTCAGAAGAAATATAAAACCGTTTTGATGTCTCTAGAAATGTGCAATTTGAGATGCGCCATAGTTGTCTGCGTTCTTACCGTCACTTGACTCAGCTTCTGAATGTGGATGTCGAGACATCGGCACATTCTTGCTCTACTGAAAAATTTCATCTTATTGTTCTCTATGTTGTAGCAGCTCTGTAGACTTTCTTTAATCACATTTATCATCAATTTCAGTATTGTCATGAAGTAGTTTACAGTATTTTTTTATCCTCATAGATGACACATCTGCATTATAGGCCAGAGGGAAGTTAACCAATTGTAGATATGACATTTGTATTATTTCATACGTTTTAAACATAGTTATTCAAATCAAATGAAACTGAAGCCTACACAGACAAGAGCATCACCAACTGTAAGACCCTTTCTACATAGGCTGTTATCAGAGGCTGGATGTGAGACCAAGAACAATATATCATCGCATGATTGTGTGTTTATGTTCATTGTAAAATTTTTTCTGGTGCTAGTTGAAAGATTGAAACGTTTGAGTTCAGTTGCTATTTTAAATTGGCAGGGTGTATGAGAACGGTGTCACATGAGAAAGATTGCAGCATTGTGTTCAATGAAGATTTCTGTCTTCTGGGTTGTTGCGCTGTGTAGTCTGGTCGATGTTTACCAACGTTTCAGAGGTCATACTGAATCGCCCTGATGACGGAGGAAGTATGACCTCTGAAACGTTGGTTAACATCGACCAGACTACACAGCGCAACGCCCCAGAAAACAGAAATCTTCAGACTCATCGCCCTGATGACGGAGGCAGTATGACCTCTGAAACGTTGGTAAACATCTACCATACTACATTGCGAAACAACCCAGAAGACAAATCTTCATACTCACCGCTGTGGAAACCTCAAATCTTACCTTATATTCAATGTTTATTTGAAAAAAAATGTCATATTATTTGACAACTACAGGAGTCATGATTTACAACTGTAATGAAATTTGGCTTTTTATTGCAGTGTATGTATGTGTGGTAACACTACTTTCTTCGGAGGGGAAGCAAGGCCGGCGGTCCCATATCGTAGATTTACAACATGTAAAAGAACCTTGCGAGGTTAAAGAAATGTTTCATGAACAAAATTTAGCAGCCATGTTTCTCACCCATGTTTCCTCTGATTTGATACTAGATGGCTCTAGCAGACAAATCAGGATTGAGTAGAAATTGTATGGAGGCAGCAGGCTTGCCACCTGCAACCCTAAGTGACTGGGATGTGAGAAACAGCCAAAAGGCTGTAAACCACTCGCTATGATGATGGTGGTATTTATTTATTGATACTACATTAAAATTGTGAACTTGAAGTTACAGTGTTATTGTTGTGGTTGTTGATTGAAAATATGGCCTTAAATCTCTCTTCAGTTAAACCCAAATTTTGTAAATTTTTTGGCTGCAAAAATTGTTTTAGGCCTAAGCTGCTAAAAACATGTTTCTTACTTTGTTTGTTTGTTTTGAATACAGCTTTACAACTCATACATGGCGGATCCTGCGTGTGAAATTATGTATTATTATCGATATTTTTTCCTGAGAAGTGGAGTTTCAAAAGCACACATCACAAATGAGCATGTCCATGAAATGTGTGCTTTCATCTTTCTGTGCTGGCAACCAGATAGGATTATGTGCTTGATGGCTTTAATAAAGAACAGTTGAATCAGGTATGAGAATCAGTTGGATAATGGGGGGATTAAAATTCACAGTATGGGAAATTTTATATTTGTCTTTTGCAGCATTGATAGTGATATGGTTCAGAATTTGATTTTCTCAAAAGCTTTTAGTGTACATCAGACTCATCCAGTTTTCATGAGAATCAGACATTGTTTTAGACTATATGACTGAGTTATTTTTGTATTGGGATATCGTGTGCTTTTAGTACCTTGTATTATTTCACTGTGTTGTAAGTACAAATAAGTTGCATGGTGTTGGGTATTTATGTCTCGTTAAGTGTTAATTTTGTGATATGTCGTCTGGTCTGTGATGTTTTGCTGGAAATATTTCATTCTGCTTAATACTGTGTAGCATGGATCTTATTTGCGCTTGCTGTCCATCTTGAAACCGTGTTCATTTTGTATTTTTCCTATGTGAAGCTGCCTAGTGAGGATGGTGAAGATCATACATTTTTTGTTGAATGTTTTAAGTATGTTATCAAATCTGTACAGATGTATTAAATTCATCGAGATGCAAAATTTGATATTTTTTGTTTTGTGTAGAAGACTGGACTTCAGTTCTTTATTTCCTGTGTCATTTGTAACTCGTAGCTATGTTTTTCTTTTTTGCGTGTTAATTTTAAGGTTACCTACTTGTACAAAGTTCTGTCAATGTAAGAAGTGCCAAAAACTGTTTCAAATGACATTACGCAGTTTTTAATGTCAGCTTATTTGGCTTTTTATTCATGCATTTCTGATAAAAATTTAATTTTCTCTGAAGATGATAATTTTTTTATTGTTAAACTGGAAGTCAGCTGAATTTGGTATACGATACAGTTCCTAAGATTATTGATGAAATTACAGGCTCAGGTTCAGGCTTCTGCAGTCGCCAGTGATGGTGGGAAGCTGTTCACATTGTACACAATCAAATTATTCTTTTTATCAAGAATGTGGATTAAGCACCTGGCATCTTTTGCTACAAGGAATGTCAATGCTACTTCCATTTTTATGTCCAATGTATTTCTTGTAGTTTATTAATCATTCAAATATATTTTTTGATAAAGGTTACAGGTATTACAAATCAGTCTATCTATATTTTGTCAAGATATTTTTTTATGAAGTGTGGGATTTTTTGTTTGTTTATAAAGTTGTGTCTGTACTGGAATAATATGAACCAAAATTAAATATGCTTCACAGTTTTGAATCTCTTTGAAATCTGTTTAGGAGTTTTTTTTAAGTTATAACATGCAGACTTATGGTTGGACAGACATGAACTCTCTTCTGCATGCTGTTAACGTGTTTTGTCTATTATAGTGCGGTGGTTTTAGAATTGATGTGAAGATGTATATTAGTTGCCAGAACAGAACTTTAGTCTGTTGCGTGCTTACTTTTGATTGTAAAATGGATTACAACCTTGTGAGCATTGCAAACATTTTTACTGCCAGAATTTTTTTAGATTGAACCGTAGAATATCTTGGTTTATGGTAGTCTGAGGTAATTTAAATTTGTGGTAATTTCCACCAGCACCTTTTGCATTTACGTTTTTTCAACTTGGCTTTCCGTCAGTGTCTTGTTACATATAGGCCTGTAGATGTTACTAAGCTTGTTTATTATGACAAAGTTGAATGAGTTGCCTCTTTGTATTTACTGAACCCTGAGTTAAATCATGATGTTCATCAGGGATAATATGTGAAAGAAAAGGTATATTTCTACGTGCTCATGATTAGGGATGCAAGCATTTGTGGTTTGTTATGTTTCTTCTTCTGTGTTGAGCCCTCTAGCAGTCTACATCTTCATTGAAGTGCGAAACTTTATGTAGCACAGTCTTGTAGCCTTATGGTTGTTATTTGGTTTTATGTGATACCAGACGGTAAAATCTTGCATTTAGCTGTGGCTGTGCTTCGGACCGGTGATACGGAATGCTCGCTGGTTCGAGTCTCGGGGAAAGAAATTTTCTCATGAGCTTTCGACCAGTGTATGGGACCGGTGCCAACCCAGCATCGTGAGGAAATTGGGGAGCTACAATAAGTAGCGTAATCCGGTCAGGAAAGCTAGCAATGGCTGGGGGTTCGTCGTGCTGACCACACGTCATCCTATATCGTGTTGGATGATCGTTCACCTCTGCTTAGGCATGTGAACGTGAGGCCAGCAGCCAGCTAGTCGGCCTTGGCTCTCAGCGGGCTGTTACGCCACGGATTATTATTATATCGTAGTTACATAAAACATGTGAGTTAATTCTTTCTTTGTCGTAACATCTCTCGCAAGTCGATCTGTTTACGATTCCCAGTTTCAATAGATGTTTTTTTTGAATGACACATGCCTCGGCTGGTCTCTGTTTATTCTCAATAGTTTCCGAGTTCTTTTGACTGAGGTTTCTTGAAAGGAAACTTTTACGTGTTTTTGTCCAGGTGTGGACTTAGAGTATTCCTGGGCTTTTCTGTTCATCCATTTCCTGGTGGCCCAATTAGCTGCTCCTCTGAGTTGCAGGAAATCGACTGGACGATCGGACAGCTCAACTTTAGATCAACAAACATAATTTGATTTTTGTAACCTGGAAGATGCCAAAATTCAGATTGTTACTTTTGCTGACTAATGGACAGAAATTGAAACTGTCCTCATGAGAATTTATTTTTTAATAGCTCTTGTAATGAGAAAGGTTTTACTTCGTTGTTTCTTAATGAGTTACTTGCTTCAATAAAAGTTTTTGTTCCATCCGCGTGACAAGAAGAAGAAAGGGCTTTAAGTAAGAGGAAGGTGTGTTTTTGCCCAGTGAGCTCTATTTTTATTCAATTCTTAGCGTACAAGCATCTGTGCACATAAAGATAAGAGCGTCAGGTGTTCCACATTGAACACTTTCTGTTGAAAGACTTTTGCAATATTCATTTAATGTGCATTTGTGATGACAAATACAGAACACACTACGAAACTCATCTCTAATGGAAACAAGTCAACATATTTTGCTGTGGAGTACACTTAAAAAAACTTTTATTTTATTGCAATTTTTCATTGCATGGGGATGAATTTTTTTTCTCCCATTGAATTCAGACGAGTGGTCTGGTTGGTTTTAGGAGTGTGTCGAAACATGTTAGAAAATGTCATATTTGTTACATATTTTTAAGTTGGGACCCTTCAGCTGTGAGAGTTAACATGTTCACTAATTTTGAAATATATAATTTGAAAGTTTAGATTATATAATCCCATGAAAACGGATTTTGCCTTATTGTTGTAGATGAGTGAGATTTCTTTCGCGAGTTACTTTGGTGCATGTTCTCTTTGGAATTTTTTTTTTAGCATCTTCGTTCTTCAGTGAGGTATAATGTGGTTTTGCATATTAAGTTGGAGGTCTGTTGCATAGATGAGCAATGTTTTCACTCTGTTTTAGGTGTCATGGGAAATTTAGAACTTGGATGGAAGAATTTCCATAACATACTCTCATTTGAAAAATGTAATTCCATTATGAGAACCCTGTGCTAAGAAAGTTCTTTTTAGCTGTATTTGTTTTTCGTGTTTTACACCCTGCAGTCACACTGTGTTGCAAGTTAAAGATTAGAATGTTTTGTTTTTGTATTGCACAGTATTTGATAATTACTTTCATTTCATGTACTCTGAATGTATCTGAGGGTTAGCAAATCTTCCATTACGTATGCATTATTGTGTATGCGTTGGAAACTTGATCTGGCATCCTAAGAGATGGACACGTTCTGGGCACTAACCCGAGTCTCCACAGAGTGAAGCCGGCGACAGACCACCTCAGCTATGAAACGACCTCTCACCCTTAATTTAATATTATCTCTTACTTGTTATTGAATTAAAGTTCATTGTGTTCGTTTCATGAGATGTTTACATTCTCATTTATATTTCACAGTTTTAACCTCCCAAAAGTGGTAGTTGTCACAGCTCGTATATTGCCTGTCTCGTCTATGTGCTATGTGATTCTACCATCTAAGAATAATTTTTTTTTTAATTCATACTCCTAGCCGGCATTGAGAGTGCTTATGACTGAACGGCTGTCCATGAAATATTGTATATGCCTTATGTTTACGCAAAATTTGATGTTTACCTTCCAGTACATTCACCAGTTTGTGTGAATGCTATGAAGGCTACTGAAGTAGCCGAAACATGTAGACTGGATATTTGTGGTAAATAATTACATTACATTTTATACTATTAAGACATTACAAATTTAAATACATTTTCGGTACTACCCTCCATTTTGCTTAATTTCGTTTTTCTGGCTTTTCCTCTGTGTGCTGTTTGGAATGAAACGTAAGTTTGAGGGAAAATAACAGTTTCTCCGCGAACGTGTACCTGGAAATTGTGCGTTCATGAAAATAAATGACATTTTTAAGTATACGATTAGAAGTTCCAATTTTTAATGTTTCCTATTAATTTATTATATTTTAGCCCAGGATTGTGAAACCATTGAAATAAAGGACTTGCGGAATAGGTCCGATTTATGAAACAGGAAGAGCGTGCAGAATTTTGTTGGTCGATTGGAAAGCGACCACTCCTAAGGCCTGAAGGAAATTGGGAAGGTGATGCTGACATAGAAAAGATGAAGTAGATTTTTAGGAGGTAAAGGCTTGGAATCGGTTGCTGTGGCGGGCTAAAATTTTGGCGTTATTTTAAACTTCAGTTGAAGTTTGAACAATTTTAAGAACGATGACGACATACCCCGTGGTGTGAATTTCTGGGGAAACTGAGGGGTTAATCTTGTGATTATGTTCATTTTGGCTGCTGTTGTGGTGGAGATGGATGCATATTTCATTACCTGCCGAGAGATGTCGTTCTACCAGTAACATTTGTCTTTGTCACTTTGAATAGGATCATGTCGTGTGTGTAAAGTGTTCGGAGTATTTGAACATGGGAACGAGGATGTAGACAGGACCTTGTGTGTGTGTGTGTGTGTGTTCTCTATTTACATCGGGGGTTTGGGTTTGCTTGGCTGCATCCCAAGGGAAACTAAAACTTGTGCAACAGTATCCTTGTCTTTGTTTCCAAACTTCTGATGCCACTACGTTTGCTCAGTATTTAAGGCATGTTGTAATTTTATCATCTATCGATCGTCTTTTTATGTAACCATGATGTCTGCGTCGACAGAGTCGGTCAGCCTTGTCACATTATACCGTTTTGTCCAGTGACTTCGACGCCAGTAGAAAAGCATTTCCCTAACGTCTGATTCTACAAACTTCATTTGAAAATATAGTGGCACCGATGTCGGTGGCCGAGCGGTCTAAGGTGTGGACCTTGACTGTATGAACATTTGGATCGTGGGTTTGAATTCCATTGGAGGCATGGATATGTGCCAATATTTTCTGTGTTATTCTGCAGGTAAATTAGAGATCTGGCTGTCCATCCAATTTGTCGTACCAAATGTCTAAGAAGAATTAATTTTTTTCAAAAGTAATTTCGATTGGAACAGGCCATGAGGCTTAATTCGTACAAGCTGTAAGAAGTAGCAGCCTGTTTAGTATCAGATACCAGCCTATTGGCATTCACGTTAGTCTATTCATTACATAACATTATGGCGTTTCATTGGTTTTCTTTTGCGCTTATTCACGGAGGAAATTCTTGTTGATAACATATAAAATGAAATTTTAATTTTGCTTGCAATAAGTATTACTAAAATGTGTCCAGAGATTTCCACCTCTAGTGTGCAAGGCAATGCTTCGCCGTTGGGCAGCGGGACTGTCCAGTGGCTCCATGTTTTAAGTACAGCAGCAGATAGGTACAACTCATTTAAAGTAAACGTTGCAGTGTCTCGTGAAGTAATAACTTGTAGACTGGACATGTCGAGAGAAGCAGGGCTCAATGTTCAAGCTGCATTTGGTTGCTGTCGGCCGTGTTCTTTCTGGCTGGTATGGCGAAAACTTCCCATAAGGAACAAAAGCGCAGTATAACTTATGGGGAAAGTCAGCGCCATTCGAACTTAGTTTGTTTTGAAATACGGGAACTGAAATCCTTCATTAAATTTGGTAACCTCGTGAAAAGTGGATTGTGAAATCGTGCTTAAAAATCTCATCACACAAGCGTCTGTGCAAAGAGATTCGTGGCCTGGACCCGCATGGAATTGACCCGGGATGATTTCCGGTAATAAATGAATCCCGTTTGTTAATTAAACCTTATAATTGGTTTACTGGACGTATTCGTGCCCTGCGATACTTTTATCATCGTCATCTCTCGGAGTGCTTACTGGTTTGTGATTCTTAGGAGCGTCGTTTGCGTGTTTTATAATTATTTCTAGGATTCCGTTTATACGTGCACCAAAATGGAATGCTCTGCGCACACGCACGTGGTTTCCATTCGCTGCCCGCCAAGTGCTTATCGTCCCCCTCAGGTTGTCAGGCCCAAGGACACGCAATTGGACCGGCCCGAGTTCAGTGGACTGTGGGCGATGCTTTTCAACTTCTCGCTGCTACCGGGTCTTCAATTTATGCGGTAACGGCCTTGCTTGCATTGCGTGCTCGGCAACTGATTTCGGCAATTACCCCAGAAGAGCTTCGTCGAGTATTTAGAAATATGTTAAGGAGATGTGAAGTTGCCTGCAAGCACAAGGAAGTCACTTAGAACATCTTTTGTGATTTAAGGTAAGAACAATTAATGTAATAACATGTTTTAGTGACGAGAAATATTTGTAGTTCGCTGTTGCTAGCGGTACTGAAACTGATTCGCCTGTGATTCACGGGAAGAACACGCATCAGTCCGGCCGACGTCAACAGTGTACCGGCCGAGCACGCAATGCAAGCAAGGCCGTTACCGCATAAATTGAAGACCCGGTACTCGTATCACTGTTGGGTGTCCAGGCCAGAGAAACGTGTACCATGGCTATCGATCGCTGCTATTTGCCGCATTACGGCTTGTTACAGGTAACGAGTAGCGGTTTTATTTTTATTTCTACGGGAAATGACAGGTCTCTTTGTTTGGAGAATGGTAAAAATCACAGTTGCGCATTGTATTGTGCAACTTAATATAGGCCAGGACGAAGTTGTAGGTTATCATTATCGTGTTGGTGTTTAGAATCTTCGAATAATATGAACCGCGATTTCAGTGTGGCCTAAAAGTGAAATAGATCACTTACAAACTTTCTATGTGGATATATTTGAAGACAAGGTGTCATGATATTTTTCTTACGGGCATGATTCTGAAGTAGGCGTAAGAACATTTTCCTGTGCTCCTGCAAGCCCACACAAATTTGGAACTATTTGAAAGGTTTCCGCTCCCTCTTTGTTATAACGTTACGGATGATTGATGTGGCGATAGGAACACTTTGTGTGAATAGGAAAGGTAATCACCAGCATTGTTTTGAAAAGAAAACACGTTCATTTATTATATCAAGATTTTGTTTAGCATCAGGTTGTAGTTGAATCTATCCGAAGCTCAAGTTTCAATTACGTTTTAAACTAGGAGCCCTCATTTCCTAAGGCTTTGTTTCCTGTGTACGTTATATCATATCCTTCAGTTTCATGGGCATAGTTTGAAATAGTTTAATAGTGGATCGTCTTTCTGGTCCGTGAAGTATTTTGGTTTTATTAACTCTTAGTGCTGCATGGCGCTCTTGTGCCCTGTTTATATAAACGTTTCGTTACCCTCAGGAGGAACAGAAAGGAAAAGACGCAGGGTCGGCAGTTCGTGCCTCATCCACTGCTCTGCGGGTCTGCTGGTTAAATCAACATACTCCATTCTCTACCTTTAATCTTAGAAATGTCTACAGTCTGTCTAAGCCGAGCTCAGCTCTCTCGACCCGTGGAAATTAGCTTAAAGATTTTTTTGCCTCCCTCCATACATCGACGTTTCTTGACTTCACAGAACTTTGGTGTTTCTGGTGCAAAATAAGCAGTTCCTGAAGATGACTGTATTGTGAGTTGTTATGCCGTGTAGTCTGGTAGAAGTATACCGACGTTTCAGAAGTGCTTATTTTATCGTCAGAGTGATCGTTATTTGGCTGGAAGTTGCATGCACCCTTGAAACGTCGGCGTACTACCAGACTACACGTGCAGCAACCCAGAAGGCGGCGATCTTCATACTCTCCGCCCTGAGAACCTGAAATCTTACCTAAGCAGTCCATATTCTTTCATCAGATTAGTGTTCGATATGAGAGATGCGTTTAATTTTCTGTCATTGAAGTCTGTCTTAAAGTGCCTTTGACCGTTTCTGTCAGGCTTTTAGTGTAACGAATTCAGTGCCCGTGTTTCAGTTTTTGTAATCCCATGACAGAAGAGGTTTATTCCATGTACCATCTCAAACACCAAATAAACTCAGGTCGTAAGGGCCTATATTTCTGTACGAAGTATCCCATGCTCAGTGTGTTGCATTTTAATTGTTATTTCAATGTTGGGTGTTACAGTCCATGGCCATAGGGCAGACGTCAACCAGAATGTGTAAGAAATTCGTCGCAATTTACTGTCATCGTGCTTCTGATCTGTGCTGGCGATAATTTGCCAAGTGAAAACATAAATGTAATCAGGAAAAGAAACCACAGAAACTGTTATTAGACGGCAGTAAAGAAGTTGGTTGATATAGAAATAAACGCGGAGAGGCTGAGTACTTATTCATGTCTCGTCAGCAGACCTCAGGAAAAAAGCCGTTGGAAAAGGTAGCAGAGTTCAATTCTGGTACAATGTCAACAAATTAGAACTTTATTCACAAGGAGATTCCCGGAACGTGATTTAGAATCTTGTGTTTTTCTGTCTGCTGTCTAGAAATGTAAAGACTAAAATACACAATGGTCTCTCACTTTAATGGCAAACCACAGATTAATCGTGTTTCAGAAAAAGTTTCTGCGGATAATATTTGGATTTAAGAAGGATAATAAAGTTGCATAATGGTCATAGTTCTTTCTCTTCTCCAAATATTAAGATCAGTTTAAGGAGGATAGGATGGTCTGGACATGTAGCGCGAATGGGGAGATGAGAGATGCGTACAGAATTTTGGTTGGGAGTCCTGAAGGGAAGAGACCACTCGTAGGTGGGGGATTGTATTAACATTAATCGGTCGGAAATAGGGTTTTTGGGTGTGGATTGGACTCATGTGGCTGCTGTGAACACAGTGGGATCTGTAAAAGAGCAGGGAATGTCTTGACTAGTTGAGCGCACTGTTAGCTTATGCTGTGCGGAATTAGTTACTGGTATTTGAATCTTTCTGCCTTCTCTTACTTCAGCATGTGGCAGTGCACACATCCCACTGTTTCTTGTAAGGGTTTTATGTCGCATTGTTCCTGTGGTCTGTTATGGGATTCACGAGATGTCAGACAATTATGGCTCAGTAGACGTGCAGTCTCCTATTCTGTATGCATTTGAATCTGCGTATTAAGATGAACGTTATGCAAATGAGTACTTGTAAGCGGAAGTTGAAACTGGAATTCGGAGAGAGGGCTCGGTAAACTTAACATACAAAAGATGTCCTCAGTTCTTAATTTGTTTACAGATCAAATATCGGAGTATAAACTTTTGATTGTTCGTAATCCGGACATGTTGGAAAACTTATCGTAACTGTGCATCATGGAATAATGTATTCCAGAAATTTTCTCATTAGTTTTGCTTAAAATTTGTTACATTAATGTAGTAGTGTATAGGCATGGTTAATTTATGGCTGGGCTGTCGTGTAAAAATTTTCAGTTTGTTAGGAGTGAGGGTAAATTATTAGGTGGCCAACTTCGCAGGTTCTTGTGTGTTAGTGTACTCTAGGTCTGTATTGAAAGTGTTCAGTTTCTTTCATGAAAGCTACGTGTACAAATACGTCCCGAAAGAATACTCACAGGAATGGACGGAAATAAAATTAATATTAACACACAAATTACTTTTGTTTTTTGAGTTTCGAAGATCTCTTTTGCTTTAATATTGCTAATGAATGTGCACGTCTACAAGTTGTTTTCTTTGGCGTTTAATTATTCAGTTTGAACCGCAATGAGTGAAATATTGTTCACTTAATAGATGCGTGCGACACTTGTTAATTTGAGAGCTGAGAAACTGAGTCCGTTACGCACGTATGCTCGTATACGACAAGGTGATCAAAATCTAGGCCAAAGTCTGTGGATATTTTGTGAATTTTTCTGGGGTCTTTGTTGGCCTACATATTCCAGTACAATGGTCCCTCGATTCGCTATGACATCGATTAACGATCCGCATCCTCTATGGTCCTATTGTTTCTATTAGCGGTAAATTTGTGATTAACAGTGTGTTTACGATATCACACGGCAACCAATTTCGGCCAGTTGGAGCTATCGTATGTTGACTCAGCTGGCCTTAGCCAATGAGTGACCCCTTTTCAGCGTTTTGAGCTCAGCTGGCTTGCTTTTCAGTTTTTGACATGCATTGCTTGTAGAAACATCTCTCTTGAATACTTGGCATATTTCCTATATTCGATTAACGATAATTAAATTAACGATGGATTTCGTGGAACCAATTATCGTTAACCGAGGGACCACTGCATTGTTAATAAGGTGCGCGGGTTATTCCGTGCCTGTATGTTTCGATAACTGCTGTTTTGAGATGAGCAGTATGAACTGAGTACCATTAGGGCCAGCTTAGTCAGTTCATGATATAAATCTGTGGCCAAGTCCCTGTCAGTGACGTACTTTGTTCCAATCTGGACATTTCAAGGTTGTTTATTTTCATGATGTCAGTAATTCAGACTATTCTGTGGCGTCGAATTATATTAATGAATAATAAATTGGAAGAAAAACATATGGGACGTATCGGTCGTGGCCTTATTCAAGTACTTTCTCGGTATGCCTCGAGGGTCCCAGGAAAGCCTCTAAAACCTCACGATAACTGGTCTCGGGAGCGAAATTTGAAACCAGAACCTCCCGAATACGAAAGAACGGCAGTGTTCGGACCCTAGGTTATTTGTTGCAAGTAGCCAGTACAAGAACCTGGGAGATTTGCTGAATATTATAGATGAAGAGACGTGTTTTATCTGTGAGATTTCAGGTTCTCACGGTGGCGAATATGTTTATCTTCTGGATTGTTGCGCTGCGTAGTTGGATAGAAGTTTACCAACATTTCAGATGTGCTTACTGCCACCATCATCAGGGCCCTGATGGTGGAATGGTAAGTACCTCTGAAATTTAGGTAAACTCCTGATCAGACTACACGGCGGTCATTATACCAGAAGACAGACATTTTACTTGCTGATTCACGTTTGTTCATTTAGGTACTTGAAAACACTCTCGAGGTCAGTTAAAGCCTAGCGCTAAAAACAGCACAGGTTAAGAATAAAAAAATTGGAAATTACATAAGTGATTAAGAAATGACATTATAGATTGAAGGAAACACAGTACTGATGTACAATGTGAAACCTAGATGATACGAATAAAATTAGAAGAAAGTCTAATGATAAGCAGTGTTCTTAAATGTTTGTTAGCGAAATATAATTCTCGTTAAAATTGTGTATGTCGTTGCACGCAGCATTGGCAGTAGAAACACATCTAGCTGAGGGAATGATCTTAAAATTGTGATTTACCATAAACGTAGTCTCTAATTTTCTTGGTAGGTACACGTGAAATGAGAGAATCAAAAATAGAGAAAAACAACTAATTTTGTTTTTAAATCGCTTTATTAATAAGGAATAGGTTATCTAGATGCGGATGCCTGAAACAAAGTGTTTGAGGGATTCGGTGTAGGTAAAATATGTATAGCCTAATTCTTGCAACATTTGTTCGGAGAAAAATCTGTATAAGGCAGCAAATTATCCGGAACTGTTTTGAGTTTCGTCGGATACATCGATGCATTGGCGTTCCAGGCAACTTATGGCGTGCTCCAATTTGGGTCGCACAGGGATAGTATACAAAATACAGAGGCCGAATGTTGAGACTTTTGCCTATTAAGATATTGTAGATGCGTCATATTGTGATTTATAAGTATTAAAAATATTAAAAATATATTAAAATTGGCCGTCAATCACAATATAAGATAATTAAAAGTTCCTTATCGAGTACTCGATTTACATGTGGAACATTTACGACATGTTTCGGCTATATATAGCCGCCATCAGGTGTTATATTATAAACGTTTTACTGAATTACTGTTTTTTACTGATATTTAATGTAACACCTGATGACGGCTATATATAGCCGAAACATGTCGTAAATGTTCCACATGTAAATCGAGTACTCGATAAGGAACTTTTAATTATCTTATATTGTGATTGACGGCCAATTTTAATATTTTTTTAATATTTTTAATACTTTTGCCTATTCATAATGACCCGTGATCAAATCGGCCCGGAGACAGGCTACCGTGACATCTCTCGTACTTTCCCTCAGGTCACGCAGGAAAATTCTGGGATAGTACTGTACGCTATGCCACGATCGCTTCCATCTGTATCCTTTCCAGTTCATTTATCTTCCTGTCCTTCGACGTCATATGCTTTGAGCTTCTGACAGTATCTTTAAATAAGCCATGTAAGGTAAATGTGTATTTTGATATGAGCTGTTCTGAGATAAGATAATGCATATTTACCTGTGTAGTCCGTTCCTGTTTCCCTCGTCAAATGAGCCCGTAATTTGAATAACAGCTGAAAAATAGTGCCTTTCTGTACCATGCGTGCCGTTTATGGATCATTAGCCATCATATCTGTTGAGTAGTAAGTAATAGTTTCAGTGCATGTTACCTTTCATCCCTTAATACAGTTTTGGAAATTCTATTCGTCCTATCGTGGGTGACGATTGATGGTTCAGTCTCGCTCGGTATGTTTGCATTATGCAAGCGCCATACAGCCCTTATCGTCCATCATATTTAGACAACATGGGTCATACCATTGCATGATATCTGTCGTCATAGGACTAAACACCCTGTCTGTGTCTCTAACAGATTACGAACTCGTGATCACTGGGTCCAGGCATCTTAAGACTGCGGGGGAAGAGGGCTGGTGTTTTATGTCGCACGTGAACACACACCGAATGCAACGGCAGCACGTGGTTGTGATAGTGAGCCCTCGCTTTGTGAGGACTCGGATCACGAAATTTCGCTCATAACCACTGCTTGGCTCGTCATCCGAACGCAAACTCGCATATCCGAAATCTTCCGAATATAATGAAAAGTGCTAATTAAAACTCGAAGAAAGGATACAACGTCTCACCGTCAGTGAAGCCATATGGTTCAGTTCGTCTCACACACTGCTTTGGTGTGCACTTCCAGAACGTATGCAGAAATGTAGTATGTTTCCGTTGATTGCGTGTTTCGTTTCAGGAAATTAAATTGTTGGTTTCTATTTTTCCTGATTTTTCAGTCGTTCGGGAACATTGTCTCCAATTATCACATTGTCCATACGGAAAATATCGACCCGTTCTACGAATTCTCTCCAGGAACGTAACAGTTCGTAAGAGCGGGAACTGCCTGAAAAGTGTTGATCTGAGCAGAAACCGTATATGCCAGATATATTTCTACGAAATATCGCAGAAACAGGGTGCGCTGTTTGTAAGGGCCGAGGTATGTCGGGGTTAGAACACCGACTTCAATGTGTCTTTCAGAATCGGCAAGTGACCTTTTTGTATCCAGTCAGTAACCTGTGAAGTTGCATTTAAGGTTTGTAGTAATGTACATTTCACACCTTTGCGAAAACCTTGGTATTATATTACATTTTTCTTTGGTAAAGAATTGAGAATTAAATATCGATTCGCCATACCACGTCGACGTTCAGAGAGCTTCTACAAATATTTGGGTTACTGAGGCAGGTGTTATCTTTCCATTCGACTTCACATATTTACACTGCATTCGACCGAAGCGCCCTTTTTATGAAATCGCCAGATAACACAATCAATTGTTTCTGGAAATCGATTAGTGTATGCGGAACTTGTGACCTGTAGCCCTAATAGGTTACTCTCCGACAAAGGACTGAAATCTCTTAAAAAAATTAGCACAAACCAAATCCACAATGTAGAATGGTGTTCGTTGCATTACAAAAGGAAGGTTCTGCAGCAAAATGAAGCTGTGACTTTTTGTAATCGGTTGATCAACTGCCGTTGGTGACAGTGTTCATTTTATGGTACGGACTGGTCAGTGCAGAGATAAAAGACACAACACTGTTGAGTCAATGCAATGCATGTGTCGGTTATAAACCAGCGTGGTACATCTGGTGGCCCGCTGGCTACATCCGGAATGAGACAACTTGTAATCACGCCCACGAAATTATTAATTTGTTGCTAGTTACTACAAGCTCATTTATTTTCTTCACTCCGAAAAAAACTGACTAAAATTGATGATTATCTCGTCTGCTGCGTTACATATTACCATGATTTTGGCTTTAAAACTCTACCGTGAAATATAGGTTTTGCAGGCAGTAATTGTGTCGGTTACAAGAATTTGCAGAACCAAATTTAAAATAATACACAGTTCTATTGTAATTTATTTACATTTCAATACAATATGTACTTGAGTGTATAGGTCATTTGTAATTTTTGAACAAGTTTTGTTAAAAACAGCGAAAATTGGCTATAGGTTTGAAAAAATAGTCCTTAGGTTCTGCGGAAAAAAACTATTTTTGGCCTGAGAGAAGAAGAGAATTGGATCACCTATTTTAAACTATTAACTCGCTATTTCTCGTTGGTTTTAACTAGTTCCGTTAAAGTTTCGGCCACATCACCATCGTAATTCGGACAATTTAATATTGTATTACGTGTTGATAATGTGGTGATGTAATAGAGTGTGAATCGTTAAAATATGAAAAAAAATAGTAGTTAATAGGCCGCTGACGTTTTAGTCTTTGGGGGCCGGCCATGTTACGGTAACTTCGTTTTCAACGCCATCAACAATATTTTCGTCGTGTTTTCGTGTTATTTATATGAGATAATCGGCGCGTGAAGCTGACAACTTACCTCAATCTGATGCTGATTTTGAGTACTTGCAGCTGTTACTTGTAAGCTCAGACATGACTGTATGTGGGTGTGAAATTTTGCTTCTTATTACGAGCACGGACATAAATTGAGGAACGACGCGCTGTGGAAGATGTTCTGATGTATGAAAGAACATGAGCAAATTACATAGTGAGGAGCTCATTCGTCACCCAGCTGTGTTAGGATAATTAAATCAAGAAGAGTTAAATGGGCGGGCATGGTACACGTAAGTGGGCAAGTCCTGTGTGTAAATGGGATAATATTAAAGTGGATATTCGAAAAAAAATCGCTTTGGACTGAATTGAACTGGCTTAGGATATGGTGAACGCCACTAACCTTCGAATTTTATAAGAAAACAGTGTACTTGACCGTTTGAATTAATGTAAAGTCTTAAAGGAAGTCGTTGTACGGGGGACTTCCGCATTTCCGCATATACGCTGTTTCATTTTGTTATTATTAGGAGCATGTGTCCTATGCGCGGCCAAGCGTCGAAAATTCTCTAGGCTAGTTAATGAATCTAATTCAGATGATTAACTTAACATCAAAAGATTCTGGCATAGTTGATCATAAAAATTGCGATTGGTATGCGTTTTCGTTATACGCGGCGGCAACCCTCATGTATAACGGATCACGTGTACCGTGAATTTGTTTGTAGAGGAAACCCTAAAATATGTATGCAAACATTCTATGAATGAAATAAAGAAATGCTAATAAACTAAATAATAAACTAAATAAACTAAACTAAAATGCTAATAAACATTGCATACGTCAGCATTGGCACTTAATGAATTAGCGAATGTAGTGCAGGTGTTCAAAATGACCACTGTCAGCTTCGTCGCACAGTTGACAGCGGTGAGCAACTGGATGAGAAGCAATCACTAAAGTACTTTAATGTGTACGCATATTTTGGGACACTCTTCATGTGTAGGATTTTATACCTTCGTTTGAAAATAGAGGGAACATAGAAATATGTTAACAGTTATAAGTTACACTCCATATAATTTCATCGTGAATCCAAGTTCGCTACAAGTAGGTGCACCTGCCTTCCTTCCGTCATGGACAAAATGTTGGGCACAACGTCCACGTACCTGCTGGTTAGATCAGAAAGTCAGAAAAACTTCGGGCGGGTTGTGTGTCGCACAACTGTAAGTAAAAATTACTTTTCTCAACACGTTTTGAAAATATACTCAACCCGCTATAAATCTTTCCATGTGTTGTGCACGGAATTTCTAGGTGAAAAGTTTTTATTTACTTCCCTCCCGGTTTCCAAGCTTACAACTAACTACTTCTTAATCCGAACAACTTCGCGGAACACAAAAAATTTTCTGCAACCAAAATATGTTATTTTAATTGACGTTGTTATATGTTATTTATGCAAATAAATGTCATATGGGACATTTGTTTCCTGTTTTCCTGGTATGGCTATAACGTGTTTATTGACTTCTTCTTCTAAAAATCTGACTTGAAACGAAGAGAAATCTTGCAGCTTCCGTTGATATGTTTTTTTATGCATTTTGGATTATTTTTCTAATGACCTTGTATAACATGAGATTTCAGGTTCTCACGGCAGAAAGTCTGAAGATGGATGTCTTCTGGTTTGTAGCGCCGTGTAGTCAGACGTTTCAGAGGTGCTTGCTGTCTCATCGGGGCTATGAAAAAGCCACAGGCACCTTTTATATTATTTGAATTTAATTATACTGATGGCCCGGTAATTTTAATCGTAAATAGTTTCTACTTCAGTTAAACCGATGATTATTTTTCTATAAATACATTACAGTTATTAGTTTTGCGTCTGTTTTCTGAACATGTAATAAACTACCTTTACTTCTAGATCCGTCAGTTGCCAGATATTTATATATAGTTGGCTAGAACTCACGGGTTAGCACGTAATGTAGACTGCGTAGCGTTGCATGATGTGTTTCTGACTAATGGCACGTTTTGTAGTCTGAAATCCCTGATTGGTTCTAGTTCAGATTACCGGTACATTGTGTCTGTTGTATGCAGACCATTGGGTTAAGCAGTAGTACTTTGCCCTGATGATGGAGGCAGTAGGCACCTTTGAATCCTCGACAAACTTTAGACTACACGGCGCAATAACCCAGAAGACAGCCCTCAACAGCATTATCTCTGAAACTACACATGTAAGGGAAGGGGTGGGAATTAAAGCACGCTGAGATATCTATTATCGTTTATTTCTTGAATGACGTCACATTTCACATGTTATGGACTATTGCCATAATTATGCGTTAGGTGGTTTCTGAAGAGATTTTAGTGTGTTACCATGCAGAGTAATAAGGACGCTTCTTTGTCGTTGTTTTCAGAACAGGAACACTGCTCTGCCAAGTTTCCTAATTAATGCAAATTACGTCTTTAATCACGACATGCAAAGTTAGCAATTAGTTTGTTATCCGGTTATTTTACTACTCCGTGGAGTTATAGAGAATGAATTGGAAGGAATGTCGAAATAGATTGTAGAGGCGTTTTTTGCAGCTCTGTTCTGGAATTGTCCTGCAGGACAGCGGGATATCCAGCTTGAAACTTTCAGATTCTATGACCCCTAACAGCTTTTATTGTAAGAGTGTGATATTTTTATGGCATAGACGATGTAGGGTGGTTTGTTATTTCGTTATTTTATGATTCACATCAGTCGCTGAAGTTATGTTGTGTCGAGCGAGGTTGTAAGTCTATTGTAAATGAATTAGATTAAATAGAAGGGATGGCGGCTTGTTGTAGCTACTCCGATATTTGTCTACGTGGTTTGAGGTGAACGACGATAAAGTACAATCTGGATAAGCGGTCCCCATTCGGGATTATAATCTGATCTCCAAAAGCAGGTTACACTCATTACCGCTGTATTTAATTGTTTTAACTACATGCAGGGGGACTACTGGTGATTAAAACATGTAGGACGTGACTTGTAGTTGTATCTGACAGGTGCACTTTGAAAGTGCTGGAATGTTAATGGGGGTTACGTGAAGAATGGTTGTTTATGCCAGGAGGTGAGTGTAGTAAGTACATTGTGACTTCCGAGTGTAATAGTTTGCATGCGATTTGCAGAAATCTAGGGACTCGACGAATCAGGGTTAAGTAGATGGGAGCAAAGTTATTTACTTGTTATGGGTTGTGAATATATGTTACACTTACATGATTTTCTCCTACGACCTCGTCTATCTTTAAGTTGCCGCCTTCGAAAGGGTGTCTCGTCCGCAGTTCTACGTGCATTTTATCAAGACAGTCGTAATCTCTGGATTTCACTGTCGACAGTGCGATGGTAGTTGTATAAACAAGGAATTGTTCGTTGCGTAATGCTTTCCATACTTTACTTCGTCTTAGGCCGAAATGTTTTCTAACCTCTCATTTGTGGATGGTGTATAGCACCGAGGTCCAGCTGGCGGCCCCGCAGACATCCGGCGCGAGAACTTGTAAGAAGGCCGGGAAGTTATTTCTGAAATTGTTTCTAGTTGCTTCGAGCTCGTTCATGTTCTTCGCTGCGAATGATTTGAAATATCATCTGCTACTTTACATACAAGTGACATGCTACTTCAAAGCCGTACTGAAAAATGTCAGGTAAAAATTGTGTTAGATTTAAGATATTTCAGGAACAAATGCAAAGTTTTAAGTAACTATAATAATTGAACATATCAACAGGATTTATATTTGGGCATATTCTATCGCAATGTGTAATTTATATATAAGTACTGTTGAATATTTTATGGAAAACATGCCTAACTCCCCCCCCCCCCAAATATTTTTGTGACCAAATTAATTAGAAAGTTCTGGGTCTGTTATTTTTCAGCATTTACGTAAACTTATGAAATATTCTCCCGTTTTCATTTGAAAAGATAAGCCTAAATAAACGTGATATAGTGGAAGAAATAAATACAAATTTTACTCATGCTCCCTTTTGTGTGTAGTTCAGAAACTTAAAGTGTGCGTGATATTTTATTTTCAAACCAGTATCTTTCCCTTTCTTGTCTTACTATATTTCTTATAGCTGTTATGAAATGTATTATGTGGAGTCACCCCAATATTCTGCAATTTTCTACACACTTCGTCATTGATTTTGTGAGGATGTGTTTTGTGTTTGCCTCTGTTGTCTTTAGTAACACCTTCACTTAAAATTTTATTTTTTACTAATCATCTACACAGCTTCGAACGGAAACTGCAGAAAAAACTTCTACAACCCCTTACATAAAACTAGTGAATCCAACAAAGGTCACAATTTTCCCTTTCCCCATTGTACTTGATATTCTTGAAAGGTACGAGACCTTGGCGCAACATTCTACTATGGTTTTTATTTGAGTGTCATAAAATGATTTGTGTGAACATTTTTGTTCACATACAGTGATTTTGGAGGAAAAAATCCTAGCACAGCATTTTTCAACAAACCCCTTTCTCAGCTATAGGCGATCAGAAGAAATTCTTCTCTTCTCCCACTCCTTTTGAAACACTTTGTAGAAATGTTACTGTCTGTACAGCAAACATACGCTGCTATCAATCTTTCTCTGTTACTATAATCTTGTATGTCTGCTGTACTCTATAAATATGCAAACAATTGTTCTCAGCACTCACAAACAAACAAACAAACTCTTACTTGAGTGCGATTTGACAAATTACTGCCACGAGTCACACAAGAAAAGAAAGAATGTTTTCCTCATGGATAATCCACGAAGCTGCTGGCCTAGGCGCATATTCTAATAAACACGCGCCTACCCCAAACAACTTGAGCAGCTGTAACGTTTGACATAATGCAAGAAATGCGATAAAATCCTCTTGGACGACAAACCGCGTCAGAATGGAACCGTAGTCCAGCGTTTCAGCGAATCTCCGTTCCCATCATCAGATAATGATGTGACATTCCCTGATTTTATTGTTATATAATAAATATTTGTCAGTATGACGCTCGAAATCATTACGCTGCAAAGAATAATGGCATGGGATGAAGGACAAGGTCAGAAAGCCTTTCCCCTTATATGATTTTTGTTTACATCACCTGTAATCCTAACGGGAATGTCGTATAGGTTAGAGTATAAGATAGTGTAATTGCGTCATATTGTGAATATTCTAACAATTATTTATTTTAATCCGTCTTATCACAATATTTAAAATTTCTTATAAATAAGATAATAAAATATCATTGATGTTCCATATCGATTGATCGATTTACATTTTGGAACATCTTTTACACAACATGTTTCAGTTTTTATAAAACTATCATCAGGTGTAAAATATTTACGAACTTAAAACTCAAATATGATTTCATTTGGTGATGTTTCATGCCATTTGTTTTTCAATTTTGGGCGAGGTGTTGTCTTTTCTTAAATTTTATCAGATGTACATATCGGTCATAGATGACAGTAGTACTTCTGGACATATCGGAACAATCACTCCTACATCTATGACCGATATGTACATCTGATAAAATTTAAGAAAAGACAACACCTCGCCCAAAATTGAAAAACAAATGGCATGAAACATCACCAAATGGAATCATATTTGAGTTTTAAGTTCGTAAATATTTTACACCTGATGATAGTTTTATAAAAACTGAAACATGTTGTGTAAAAGATGTTCCAAAATGTAAATCGATCAATCGATATGGAACATCAATGATATTTTATTATCTTAATTATAAGAAATTTTAAATATTGTGATAAGACGGATTAAAATAAATAGGTTAGAGTATGTTGCATGCAATAAACTAATATGCTTTTGTACGAATTACCGCTGTGATTTCGCTTTGGGTTTCTCGTGTAATAATCACTAGAATATTTGCTAGATTCTTTGCATTTACTACATAAGCTCACACTTTTAATCATCATGTAATATTTTCATTAATAAATAGAATAATATATTATTAAATTGTTCTGAACTGACCACTAGAAATGCTGCTAACTGAACTGAATTTCCAGTTACTAAATAACACTGTCCGATTCTCAGGAACGAAAATTTTGTAAGGGAAACACGGTTTCGTTTCAGAGCTAGTGCTGAGCTCTGTATTTGAGTTATTGAACTCAAACTTTGCAGTCTTGTAGAAAGAAACTACGAAGAAAAATAAAACATAAAACATGCTTTATGGTAAAAGGGTGAAAACGGGTTTTCTCTCCATTCCCATCAAACTTCTCAGTTACAACGAGTTCTTTCTAGACATTCTTATATCTTATTCGACCGGATTTTGGCGTCTCTCTTTGATAATGCCGAATTGAACTAGTGTCTCGTGTCTTTTGTATTTGCGAAAGGCTGTGGTTCTTATGTCGCTTTTGTGCTCACGTTCGTTGTTCCTTTAGCAGGGCTTCCAGCTTGAAGGCGGAACTAAGATTGCACTGGAATGCAAATTTCTTATATGCCTGGTCTTTATATTTTGCTGGACAGAAATGAATGATATGGTCCAACCATGAAATATAGGCTATTTGCGTGATTACTGTATAGATAATACTGAGTCTTAATAATAAGAGTTGCCATGCGATTCTGGTAAATTCAGATAATGAACTTGCGTTTTGGTTGCTGTTACTCCCATGGTCCCATACATTGTCCTAAGTAACGTGGTTCGATCCTTGCCACGCTCTGATGCACTCCGCTGGAAATGCTTTAATCCCCTCAGGTTTTCATTTTGGAATAAATGTATCGCGTTCTACGTACGAGGTGCGATCGGAAAGTTTCAAGACTGTGTCAATAGCGAGAGAACCGGATGTAGTACGAGCTTCTGACTTTAGGGGGTGCGACCTACATTCATAGTGAATCAGTGTGCCAGCCGGCATCATCGAATTAGCATTTGTTTCTTAGTTACGGGCGTTTTGGTAGTGCATTACACCGACCCTCCTGCGATTTCGGAATGGCGTGTGCATCAAATTTTGCCAAAGAATCGCCAAAACGGCTGCGGAAACCTATGAAATGCTAAAGCAAGCATTTGGGGAGTCCGCAATGGGTCGTGCACAAACTTTTGTGTGGCATTCACGTTTTAAAAATGGCCGAACCTCTGTCGATGATGATGATGACGAGCGTTCTGGACGACCATCTTCGAGCACAACGCCCGAAAATGTTACGAAGATTCGGCAGGCCATTCACGAAGATCGACGTCGTACCATCAACGACTTGTGCGACATTGTTGGGATAGGCTATGGGACCTGTCAGCTGATTCTAAAGGAAGAACTCCACATGCGACGCATCATGACAACGTGCCAGCGCACACCGCCCTCGAAGTTCGGCAGTTTTTGGCCTCAAACACCATGGCCGTCATCCCGCACCCTCCTTATTCGCCGGATTTAGCTCCGTGTGACTTCTTCCTCTTCCCAAAGATGAAAATTCAGCTAAAGGGAAGGAGATTTGAGACGATAGAAGAGATTCAGGCAGAATCGCAGATGGTGCTTGACAGGCTGACAAAGAAAGATTTCCAGGGATGCTTCCAGGCTTGGCAGTGCGCTGGGATCGTTGTGTTCACTCCCGGGGGAACTACTTCGAGGGTGATGGATGAATTTAATACCTGAGATAAGTGTACGGGTTTTTATAGGCGCAGTCTAGAAACTTTCCGATCGCACCTCGTATTCTGTGACACTGAGTTCACATGTGGACAGATGCAGATGCTTATACTAGTGACGTCTGTCTACGGGGACGCCTAGTGTCTTCTAGCAGGTAATTTCCCATTTTGTCGATCTACCCCTGATGAAACGCGAATGTCCGTCATGTTTTGTTGTACGAGTACGCCGTTTGTACGATGTTGAAAGAACTGACATTAATTTTTAATCGTGGCTACTTTGATAGCAAGAAACGCAAACTAGGTTATGGTGGGGTTTGGCGGGAGTCTGGAGACGCTGTAGTTTTTGCGTCGGTACGTTTCTCAGGAACCTGGTTTCAGTAGTGTAGATGTTTCCGTATTTAATTTGTAAAACTACTATATAAATTCTGAACTTGAGATTTGCAACGATCATTCGTCAGTGAAGTGTATTAGAACTCTAGTGCAATGTCATTATTATTGCTGCCGTGTTGTGTTGAGATTATATGTTATATGTTAAATTACTTAATTTAATGTGACACGTTGCGTGGTGGTCGTGGGAGGGCCTCGTGTTTGGAGAGGGTATGATCATATCGTATTGCCGACGAGAGTCATCACAGGTTGCAGGGATAGGCCCTACGCTTTTGGCGTGCGTTGCGTGCTGCAGATACTACTTTGCAGTTCTAGTTGTCAGGTGCACTCGACAAAGCTGTGCGAACACGAGGTTTTGTTCAATGGCATCGTCTGTCGCTGCTCTGGCGTTTTTCGCACTGGGTATTTTGGTACAGGTTTCATATTCCATACGCACAGCTTATAACATGGCGTTCTCTGAAGAATGTAACATTGACAGAATATGTAAGATTTGAGGTTTTCACAGCGGTGAGTATGAAGATTTCTGTCTTTGGGTTGTTGCGCTGTGTAGTCTGGTCGATGTTTACCAACGTTTCAGAGGTCATACTGCCTCCGTCATCAGGGCGATGAGTCTGAAGATTTCTGTTTTCTGGGGTGTTGCGCTGTGTAGTCTGGTCGATGTTAACCAACGTTTCAGAGGTCATACTGCCTCCGTCATCAGGGCGATGAATCGACCAGACTATACAGCGCAACAACCCAGAAGACAGAAATCTTCACTAACAGAATACTTTTGCCCGAAACTCCCTGTTGTTGGTTATGGTAATTTTACCGCCTTCTTTCATACACTTAATGATAACCTTTAAGGTGCGTGATCAGCCTTAACTTCAGCGGCACAACATGCGACCACAGCACCACCACCACCACCGAGAATATCTCGGCGTGTTTCGGTTGCAGGTATTTGAATTTTTTCTTCCATATTTTCCTGGGCGTCCCTTCGCTTTTAATCGAGAATTTTTGGGATTCTGACATTATTTTCAAATGTTACAGCAATTTATTTTGAATGTTTTATTATTAAATTGATATCTCGTGTTCTGAGTTCTTTTCTGATATCTTAATTACTGCTATTATCCGTCATTCTTTATCCTCTAACCGCTCTGAAGGAACATATCTGCCATTTCCGTGTTTCTCATTTGTGTTTTCATTAATGTATTTATATCCGTACCCCTGTAAGAAAGCATGTATGTCTGTCACTGTATTAAACTTTAGTCATGGCAGTTGCAAATGAATAAAAAATGACGCTTCTATTGCGCACTGCTAAGGTCTTCACACTTTGTACAGCCCCGCAGTGTCGATTAAAACTCGCTGGTTATTTTATTTTTATAATAGTAAACGTAACGTAACGTAACGTAACGTAACAACAGTTGTCGACGAACATTATATAAATTATAAGCTGTTCTAGAAGAGGGGGATTGGTCTTACAGTGAGCGGAAACGCGAAATTGACTCAAAAATAATTTGTTACCCGAGAAAAGAACACGGGAAAGGAGTGACATCTAGGGGAAGGTCACTATAGTTAGAGGGATTCGTAATTTGGCGATATTTAGTAACACAAATTACATATGGTGGAGAACGTGCCATGTTGTTTTCATTGCGTTCAGAACGATGATGTTTGAGAAAACTGCCGAGATAGGTTTTCACTTGGTTTGATATGATTTTACTCTATTTCACTTCTTATATTTGGAGAAACCCATTTCTTGTTTTGAACATTTATTTACCAAACTTTAAGCCTAAACAGGATGTTTAGAAAATCGAACTGTCTTGTTATCAATGGACCGCTTATAGTTCCACTGATGAACAGCTGCTCATAATGGTCCTTCCGTGGCGACTTATGTTTTAATTGTTTTATAATTTTATAGCCGTCGTTTAATCATTGTGGTTGCATGGTGATTTGAATTTGTAGACACTTACGTCAAATTTAAAGGGATTTGAGATTAATTACAGTAAAACTGTTACATGTGAATCTGCCGACGGAATTTTTTTTTAATTTTTAAAACTATTTGCTGCTGTCATAAGAAATGATTTACGATGCTGTTATCCGAACACTTACAGCAGCTTTGAATATATCATTTAGAATTCAGATCCATATAGAAAATTTCTTAAATCAAAGCCTTTAAAACAGTTTAATTTATGCTACAAAATCTGTTCGCAGAGGTGTAAAATATGGGTCCTGGGGCGGAATAAAATATAGAACGGGAGTCGAGATATTGATCTCAGTACTCTTTCACGAACATATTCGATCCCCAAAGCCGCACCGAAGAGACGCTTCGATGGTAAGAATTCATATGCTGTTGGTCACAAAACATCGTTGGTGGCTTTGGAAATATTTCTGAAGAAATTGAGAGAAACTGAAGTATTATTTTTAGAAGCTTGAAGAGAGAATGTTAGGAATTATGCCTTTGGAGCTGAGGTCCATAGCGTATCAAGTGGCCGAAAGAAACTGCGTTGCTCGCAGGTTTAACAAGGACAAAACATTGCAGGAAAGAAGTGGTACTGTGCCATAATGAAAAGGCGCCCAGAACTAAGTCTCAGGCAACCGGAATCAATTTATAATGAATTCTTCTCGGTCTACCAGCCATGTAAGGTGGTTTAATGAAGAAAACTCAAACGTTTCGAGAACCATCTTCGTCATATTCCTCACCTTACACTGCTATTAGCCCGTGAATTCATTATTTTTAGCCGCCGTGAAAGCTTCCGATCATACAGAATCAACTTCTTTAGCACGAGAGAGAGGTTTTAGTAAATCAAAAGTTCATTGACTTTTTGGAGAAATTGGTAGACCAGAGTTTTTAAAATGTTGATGCAGAAGGTACTAATAAAAGTTATCGCACAAAAAGTAAACGCCAGATTGGTTCTGTTTCTAGTGGAGAAAGAGGAGATTGGCAATCGCGGTGTTGCGTAAGTGCGTCTGGCCTTTACGTCTCGCCAATGATGGTATTGAAACGCGCAATGGAAAAGGACGAAACCAAGAGGGCGCACCTTCCGGAACTCTCTTTACATTTAATTCTAACAGCAGTTATAATACTAAAGAACGTTTCTTAGTCTGGATGACTCATTTTTTTAATCCAGTAAATTCCCGGAGGGACAAGAGTGTTTTGCTGCTATCAGATGGCCTCTCAGCCCATACCGAGAGGCCCTGGAAATGACAAGTGAACACTGAGTCCCGTCCTGGAAACACACCACAGAGGCTCAAGCCACTGGACTCGTTCTGTATCAAGGCCCTTACGTCCTGCTACGTCGACGAAATGGAGAAATCGTTAAGTGCTGTTCCTGGACGTTGTGCGACTCAGTTCAATTAGCAGCCGTGTTCGGGTCGGCACGTTGTAGCTAGTACTGACAATGCTGTCAGCGGATTTGCTTATGCTTGATCAAGGCCAGTTGGCAGAACTGTTCCAGGATCATGATTTATCTGCAATCACTGTACTCCAGGATGGCAGTGGAACAAGTTAGCCAGTTCAAATTATAATCAATAAAATTTAATAACTTTTCATAACACATATTATATAAATTTTTTCCCTTACTCAGCTCTAAGGTCCACTGGAGGAGAAAAAGTGGTCTATCATGGAACCTGGTTACTTTTGAAGGGGCAGTAATTGAATTACAAAAAATGTTTATAAAATATGATGCACAGATTTCTTCTGTGATGGTATTTGTCACCATTCGGCTTCCTGCATGAAAAAGGTAGGCACGAGTAACAGCTGTAAGAATCACAAACAGAGAGGATGCTGCTACGTATTTTTAAGTGGTCAGTCTGTAGCGACATTAAATCAAAAATTTGGGCCACCTTTATGAAGCACTAGAACACGTATCTTTTGTATAAATGAAATATGGCCTGCCTCCATTTGCTGATTTTAGCTCTGGTGCTAGAATCGTATTGCGATTTCTGACGTATTCACTGTCTTTATGCCTAGCGCACATCGAGCGTTCTGCAGAAAGAGAACACGAATTTACAGGTCAGGCGGTACAGAACCCATCACCGAAATAATCGAATTACATTGGCCGCTGATTTCTCTTTGCTAGATGCGCTCTTTTGCAAGGCCATCGAAGTGAACGGCGATATCCATATTTTGAAAGCTGGTGTGTGTGTGTGTGTGACGTTGGCGAGCAGCCTGTGTCCATTTCGTTAATAGGTGCTTTGAAACTTAACACAGGCGCACGTTCGCCTCGTCATTGGACTCTCTGAGTGCATAAAGTGCAACATGGAAGTTCTTGTGAAAACGAAAGTGATCCAGAAATAAACATGTTTAAAGTGAAAATATTTGGTGATTAGTGTCCGTAACGTAGAACAAGGTTGTAATAAGAGGTAAGAATTGGCAGTGATGAGTCCAATAAAGTTTGAAGGTCTGGAAACGATAGTGACAAATTAAATTTTAGATAATGCTGTTGATCTGGGTTTTGGCGCTGTGTGGACTCCTCGGTAGATACCATCTTTTCGGAGAAACATACTGCCTCAATCTTCAGGCATTATATGTTTCCTCTACTTGGAGTTCTACTTTGTGTGATTTGGGGTTTTCACGGCTGTAATGATGATGTTCTTCTGGGTTTTGCCGAAAAGTTGGCATCTACCGACGAGTCTACACGGCGCCAAAACCCAGAACATCACCACTTTCGTCACCTTCAAAACCTAAAATCTCGAGTGTTTCTAGATCAATTTTTAGCAAGAAGTATACTTGGATCTGTTGTGTCATCATTTCGCCCTGTGCATTGGACGATCATAGGATTAAGTTATAGACGTAACATTATCTGATTTCCTATTCTTTGCTGCCTCGTCAGAAGTTTTCCATAGTGAGGCGTTTACAAACTGTCTCCGCCACTAACAAATTCTGTTTCCATTTGCTGCATATTTGATGGATAGAAGTTGTTTGATATTGAGCTGTGAGAGGCGAAGTTACAAGCGATTCGAGATAATTCCTAAATGTGAACTTTCTTAACGTATACAGATGATTGAATCAATACGGTTTGGATGGACGGGGCATGTAGCACGTGTGGTTTAACTTAGAAATTAATACATCGAATGTTGATCTGAAGATCGGAAGAAATTCACGTAAGAGGTCAGGGTGTAGAAATGATAATGTTAAATTAGATCTTTGAGAAATAATATGTGGTGGTGTGAAATGGCACAGGATCGATTCAAGTGGCGGTTTTTGGTGAACACAGTATCACCTTAGGGAGTCATAAAAGTATCTGAATAATTATAAACTGCTAGGAGAATTGCCCTGACCATGAAGCTGTACGTTTGGCTCTGTCCGACTGAAGATTTCCCTGTCGTGCTTTTATAGACCGAGGTCAAATTTTTTGCCAAAGTTACATTTTCGGTCTTATACCGCATTCCGCAGGTACTTTGACTCTGCTCTTGCTCGGAGATATTTTCGTCCAATATATCCATACAATCCAAAACTCACTGTTAAGCAAACAGAGAATCAAACAAACCTTTGAGTTGAGTCCATGTCAGACACACAATTAAAATTAATATACTTAGTAGACGTCAATGATACCTCGTAGCAGAGGGGCGTATTGTGAGGCTGGCGATAACATGGCGTGGCAGCGTATCGGTGGGTGTTAAGGGCTGTGCAATTGAAGCAAGAACCCAGCCGTCCTGATGCTTTCTCCTTTCTGTCTCTCTTTCTGTGTATGTGTGCGATAAAGAGCGGGGATGAGAATCTCTTCCTCTTCTGTATTCATGATTCAGCTTTCGTTACCATCTTATTATCTAGCATTGACGTTAAGTGCCACTGCCGTCGATATGATATGGCTAAATAACCGATGATTTTGTGCGTGGGAGGAGTTGAATTAGGTCATTACAGTTTCTTGGTGAACGTTCTTTGGATTCCATTCGTGTAGATAGGACAGGGTGAGTACTGATGAATTCCGCGTTTGGTTAGACATAGTACTTAACCCACATTGCATTTTAATTGTGATACATTGATACCGCTTTGCTTTGTCTGGGAAAGCTAATGCGATAGATTGTAGTGAGCGGGGTTTTGAAACCGGCTTATACAAATTCTCGGAATTTCTCAGGAACACACATCTCGAAGTGTCTTGAGGTGGAGAAGCGAAAACTTGAGCTCCTGTGTTTGAATCATCCATAGATGTTTACATTTATTTAAGTAAACTTTTATACTTAATTGAATTTGGTACTGTTTTGCAAACCAAATGGCATGATTAACCATTTTTACTTAGATACGACTGCTTTCATTTCAGTGTTTGAGTGACGCCACTCGCAGTACAAATTCAAATTCAGATATTTGTTCCGTAGATTAAAACGGGAGAAATAATTCTGTCGTATTTTATATTTTGAATAAGAAGATAACTAGATAAGGGTTTAAGAGCAAATTTTATCTTTTTCTGAAAACATACGCTTATATTTTACATTGTTTGCCACCTGTTGGTACGTTTATGTGGATATGATTTATACACAGTGCACGAACACTAGTTCTCGACCTCATGTAGGAGCACTCAGAATGAAAAAAGTGCAAAGTACGCGTATATAAACTATGTTATTCCAGTATGGACTCACCTTCCAAATCTTGTGACCCTAATAGCATTAACCAGCTGATCTTCGTAACTGAGATAAGTCGTGTTTTTTCTGAGGTAGAAACTGAACTTTTAAACACTATTCAGACAACGTCTGTGCTCCAAATACTTGATTAAAGGCCATCTGTTGTGATCGCATCACGTTCCAAGTGTGGCTTTTCTAATCACAAGTAAGCAAATAAACCCACAAACCCGTTCCTTAATAAAAACTTTAGAAAGCCAATCGTATTAAAACTGACTGCGTCTATGGTAATCCATCACTGAGTCTCCACAGCAACTACAGGGTGATTCAAAAGGTTAGGACCAAACTGAAGGAGCGTATAGAGGGACTTAAGACGGAACAACTTTCGAATAGGAATCCATGTCCTTCGAAGTTATCCTGAGTCAGTCAAGGTCATTGAAGGTAAGGAATTCTGATAACATACCGCTGAAATAATTTGGTTTGTAAGATTGCTAATGTAATCCTTGTACATTAATAAAAAACAAAATTAAGCTAGTAAGAGAATAGCAAAGTACGATTATTTCAGCGGAATGTTATCAGACTTCCCTACCTTCAATGACCTCCACTGGCTCAGGATAACTTCGGAGGACATGGATTCCTGTCGGAACATTCGTATCGTTACAGAATATAAAACACCGGTGCCTAGCTATGCTCACGTCGACATTCGCCCCAGGACTGCGAATGGCATTTGGAATGTCCGCAGACCAAATACCACGATCGGTTATGCTGACGTTTACCACTGAGAACACATAAATCGTAAATGACCTCCATACAGTAGCCAAAATACAGGTTATTTCATATCATACCTCCAGACAATAATAATTGTCCCTCCCGCAAAACGTTTGAAGCTATATCATTGCATTGTATAATACAATGATTCAGAATGATCAAGACTTACAATTCGAAGCGGTTCGAATATAGAAATAACTTGAGACATTCCTATAACACTTCGTGTGTAGTGCCACGTACAGAGGTTCACTTAGTACCTGTGCAAAGCTGAAAAAATAATTTTTTGCTGTTTCGCGAATCAAAATCCGGCCGGCTGCCAGCACGTAAGCGCACGGTGGAATCCGTATCAGCAGCGATCTAAGTCCAATAAGTCAAAAGCCAGAAACTGAAACTACCGAAAATGGCGGTAAACTTCGAGTGTTTCTGCACATGTAACTGTTTTGATCCATTAAATACAGCAAATCATAATTGTTTTATGCAGAATTTGAGGTTTTCACGGCGGTGAGTCTGAAGATGTGTCTCTCTTCTGGGTCGTTGCGCCGTGTAGTCTGGTAGACGTTTACCGACGTTTCAGAAGTCTGCAAACTTCTACCAGACTAAATGGCGCAATAACCCAGAAGACAGCCATCTCCATAATTTTCTTTATCATTTTCAGATATTCTGTATAGTGTCACACTGTGCTCAGAATGTAGAGGTCGCAGATGGACCGGTTAAAAATTTCTCTGCTGGACGTCGTCCAATCTTTGTACGAGTTTTGAACGTCTGTGGGTACCTTATGTACGGAAATCCTTCACACACGAGAGTTGCAATTACCAACATCAACAATACGGGTTTTGAAAAAGCGACCATCTCTGCAGCTGGCTAAGGGGACGGGATTTAAAGATTGGCATTACAAATCGTACAAACGAATAAAACCATTAATGAATTTTTATTTCAGACTAAGCCACTTTAATCCCTATTCCGACTTAATGCGTCTGAGACATGGCACTCTGATGATAATCTAAAACGGGGTTAACTTTAGTAAGAAGTTGATAAAAATATGTCTGTACTTTAATTGATTGAGGAGATACACCATCGTAGACAGGAGGAGACGTGAAGTTAGATGTTAGGTGCCCGTCCGCCGGAATTTTCCTATTCCTAGAAACTCGTTTGTATATGTCACAATCCCTTCACAGCAGGAAATAAGATTGACAGTCACAAAATTAACGACGTATATTTGTATAGGTTTAATGTGGTTTTACAGTGAAGTTCATACGTCTGATATTTAGAAATCCATTTTACTGTCCCACGACCTGGCCAAATATTAGTTTTACTGATCCCTCAACGCTATTAAATCGCGGACTCAAACATCAAACCAGCGTAATTACGAATTTCGCTTTATCGACGATTCAACATTTGATGTTTGTCCACTAAATGAAAATGTGTACAAACACAGTGTTTTGCTCTACGAACCAACAAAAATTCGATATTGAATTAACGAGGAACTGATGCCAGGCATGGAATTTAGTAGCCTTTAGCTAAGCGCTAATGATGAGGATGCTTTCCTGAGTTACTCAGACTCTGGAAAATTTTATTACGTTACATTGTTGCTGTCTGTCAATTTTTTTTTTGTAAATTGTATCGTAAATATTTCTTCCCATTTACATTATTTGTTTACTTTAATTGTTGTCGGTATGTTATTTTGCGTAATATCTCTGCACGTAACATGTCTTTGAAGATTTCTGTCTTCTGGGTTGTTGCCCTGTGTAGTTTGGTAGAAGTTTACCACCGTTTCAGAGGTCATACTGCCTCTGAATTCATCGCCCTGATGACGGAGGCAGTATGACCTCTGAAATGTTGGTAAACATCGACCAGACTACACAGGGCAACAACCCAGAATACAGAAATCCTCATACTTACCGCATCGCCCTGATGACGGAGGCAGTATGACCTCTGAAACGTTGGTAAACATCGACCAGACTACACAGCGCAACAACCCAGAAGACAGAAATCTTCATACTTACCGCATCGCCCTGATGACGGAGGCAGTATGACCTCTGAAACGTTGGTAAACATCGACCAGACTACACAGGGCAACAACCCAGAAGACAGAAATCCTCATACTCGCCGCTGTGAAAACCTCAAATCTTACATAACATGTCTTTCTTTGTTATTTGTTTATTCTTTGTGGTGTTTTACTACATTTTGTGTCTTCCCTTCCATCATTTCTGGGGTATACAAGGATGAATTTTGCTCCCTCCGCTTTGTGTGTTTCACATGCAGGCTAATGCTGCTTCTTACCTGTCAAATCCCATCCTTTGAACAAACCTCAAATCGAACGTTTCTCTCAAAAACAAATTTACGTCCCTGAACGTGGAACAAACATAAAATATATGTTGCAATTAAGACGTACTACTATTAAACCTTATCGATACTTGGTGTTGGTGAAAACCACGAAAGTAATTTGTTATTCTGTGTAGTGTGGTAATCTGTCGTGGAATATGCTTTGCAACATACATTTGTGCACATTTCCAATTATGTGTTATGTTGTCTCTCCATAAATACAAATCGTGATTCGGCGGCGCTGGCTTGTTGAGGCAATGAGTAGGCTTCTGCATTGGTATAGACTGAGAAGAGTCATCCCTGATCTCATCTACCTGTAATAAAAGAGCCGACTAACCCCTGCGTGGGCTGTCACCAGCATTTCGCTACAACACTCTTCTCAACATCTGATTCAGACACATATACCATTTGAACTACAGATGCGTTATAATAATTGTCATATAAAATCTGAATATACTGGATATTTTGATGTTTCAGTTCAAGAAATGTTTACTGCGTTGACAATCTTATAATTTGTTAATGTTGAAGAAAAGAAAATGTTAATAAAATTTAAGTTCAAGGTCTTCATTTATAAGTCATGTGTTCTTTAAGCAATGCTAATCCCTAAGATTATAACACATTGTAAGATTTGAGGTTTTTACAGCGGTGCTTATGAAGATTTCTGTCTTCTGGGTTGTTACGCTGTGTAGTCTGGTAGATGGCACATTCATCGCCCTGATGACGGAGGCAGTATGACCTCTGAAACGTTGGTTAACATCGACCATACTACACAGCGCAACAACCCAGAAGACAGAAATCTTCATTATAACACATTGTTAGCTTTGTGGTAGCGTATCGGATTCGTGAGCAGATAGTCATGCGATCGAAAGTTCGGTTGTTTCACGCAACCGCCATGCTGTGTTACACTGATCAACGAATTGCGTGTAACAAGGGACCTGTATTTTTCGAAAATCTATTACCATCCATCATTTCAGCGCTCTGCATTAAGAGACGTTAACCTTGTCCCTCATCCGATACCATTTCGTGTTACTGTTATGATTTTTTTTTCAAATAAAGAAATAACAGTTATATTATTTTTTGCAGCGATGATGATTTGAAGCGTCGTATTGTTTCGTATTTATTACATAAATGATGTTAAATATCACAAATATAGATGCTGCTAAAGATATTTCTGCGCAGATTACTTGGGGTGGTGTCATATTTATTGTAACAGCTCGTACGCCAGTAACTTCACGGGCTATACAGGAAAACATTCTTTCGTTTGTCGTGACACCTGGCAATGACTTTTTCCATCTCACATATCAAATAAGTTTGTAATTATAGTGAGCGTTGAGAGTATTTGTTTATGTATTTGCAGTTAGTAGGCAGACAGCATTTCAGTAACACAGAATGTCTGCAGGACAGACAGAAAAGGATTTGGAGGAGAGGGGAATTTGTTTTGACCGTTTATAATCTTATGGGATAAGTTTTAGCATGGCTGTCACCTCACAAGTTCGTGCGTCAGCCATGCTGGTATAACCGATTGCAGGAAATTGAAAAGGTACGATTTTAGGAAAGCATAAATTTTCATGACGCCCTTGCTAAATGTCGTAAAAATCCGTCCCCAGATGAAACATGCGGACAGCGGACTGGCAGACACAGTCAGCCGCTTATGCGCTATCTTCATTGCAGAGAAGGCATAAACCCTTTTTGTTCTGAGAATCATTAGAAACCCGTGGCACGGTCAACACAGAATACGGCGTTGTTTAATGTTAAATCAAATGGTAGGCCTAATTATAGCCACCTCTGTTTTCTCAAGTGTTAATAGGCTGTACATTTACACGCATGCACACCCCCTCCCCAGGGCTGTCTGTCCCGTCCAGGGTTTTATCACCCCCCCCCCCCCCAAGTAATTGGAATCACATCTGTGTTATTGTTTCTTCTCCATTTGTGTTAAGTTTTTTGAAGTTATTTCGTATATTTCAGCTCTGTTAATATTATGTATGCACTTCGTTGTAGTTTGTGATTAACAGATAATGAGAACTCAGCATGTCTTAAAGAAATTCAACCGATAATATTTCCCCGCAGACCTGGCCTCTCTTCTTCTTCTTCTAGAACTCTCGTTTCACATCGCCATTTCCCAACTTCTGTTTGCCTTTGTGTACTTAACTATTTCCACATTTCACAGCTTACTGCCCTTGATCATCCCCTTTCATGTGCATATTTTAGTTTCCCTGTGTTTTCTTATGAAGTTCATTAAGTGATGAGTTGGAAGTCTGTTGCGCCTGTACGTTATCCTACGTTACTGAAGTGATTTCTGCGAAATTTAGTATTAGTGGTTTATTCTAAGCATTGTCGGGGGAATTTAATTTTGGTTCGTTTAGGCCCTAGATGGTGCCTCCTTTGTATGAAGCTGAAGTATAATTCATTATTTTTTTCTGAAACCAGAATCACCGCGTTATAAATGTGTCATAAAATTATTTTATTAACATTGAAAACTTCTGTATTAATGTTTTTGAACGTGGAAGATGCTAGCGAAATATGATAGGGTTACCCTGTCAGCATCTGCGATAGTGGATTTATATATGCATTAAACGGGGATTCGACGTTGATGGCTATCATATTTTGCATCGCTTCATTTCCTGTTCGGAGTCATAAGGGATTTTCTTAGCCACTGTGTAGGATCTGATGTTTTCACGGCGGTGAGTCTGAAGATTGCTCTATTCTCATCCACTACCTGCAGCTTCTGACGGTCTGACGTGGTATTTTATGGTGTTATTAAAACAGTGCATGTCAGTTGACTAATGGTGAAGAGATCGTCTGAAAGTAAATCCTCAGAAATATATGCTAGAAATTACGATGCGTTTACTCCGAGACCAATCAAGTGTTAGGTCAAAGTTGAAGTTCCAAACTGAAGACCAGTAAACCGTTGTTTTGTCAGAGCTTTCGCACACCTCGTGGAGCGGTGATAGAATGAATATGGTAACAGCAGGGGAAAACATAAGATCTGTTAATTGCTCTTTCATCCACCATGAGTCTTACCTACGTTACCGGGGATTGAACCGGGGTCTCTACGGTGAGAAGCGAGCGGCTGTACTCCTGACCCATAACACGGCCTCATGAGTACGTGTTGGAAAGATTAAGTTGCAAAAAGTATTATTGCACTGAAATAAATAGTCTGGTACGTGCCTCCATGGTCTCGTATCTCGTTTGTCTAGTGTGTGCTTCATTGTGGCCTGAACTTGTGTTGTAGAATTTAGAACAAAGATTTTGTGTAAGTTACCCTCCAAGTTTTTCTCTGTAACGTTTCCTACGGGAGCGTTCTTCTGAACTGCGGGAGTTACTGCATGTATTTTGTTTCGCTGCTTAATGACGGCTGTACGTTTTCGCCTAGGCCATATTTGTTTCACAGCTGCCATTGCCATTGGGATGTCTCATGTTCTGCGTAGCAGGGAGAGTTTTGACGGACAAGTTCGTGCAGTGGTAACCGTCTACACTTGTACTTAGTTGCCTGTCTCGTTCGAATTTCGGCGGATTTACTGACTCTCCTGATGTTTATCGCTGTTTTATTGAATTTATCTGCTTCAATTCCAAGAAAGTATCTTGAAGTAGGCCACACTCGCCATTTTCCCATCATATTCAACACCAAGTGACCTCTGTGGGTGGAACAGAGTCGATAGTGAAGAGGGTTTTCATTCGAAACGACTTGTATTTCCCTGATTGGGCTGGAAATCGAACCATAGAACCATACTTTGATAAGTCGTTTGGAGCCACTCACATTCATAAAGTCTGCTCCTTTCCGTTTGAAGCATGTCAGGTTGAGCGTGATGTCAAGAGACGTGATGGTTTGCCGGAGGGCCATTCTGTTTGTTGATGCATCTCGCGATCCCGTTACGATATGTGGGCTCTGTACTGTATAGCAAGAGAGGCAGCGGTGTGTTCGGGGTGGAGGAAGTCGATTAACTTCTGCCGGTTTCGTAGAAGATGTTGAGGTTACATTTCATTTAATATTTATATACAAATGCACAGTTGAAATATGTGCCTTTTTTACCTTAACATTACTCACGAGCCGAATGGTAGGGAAATGACAACTAAACGCATTTGAGTAGGTTATATGATGTTGATCGTGCCACTTGAGTTTCCATATCCTTCCACTTGAAGCGCTACACTCACAGTTATTAAAATGACGTCTCAAGTCGAAGAAGCTAAATTCGTGCTGTGATTTCGCGAATCTAGGTCTGCAGTTGCAGTACATTGTCGAGTTACAAACAGTATAAAGACTTACTGACTGCATTTGTAAAGGAAAGAGCCCTGGAGACGACCAAGCACTGAAGCTCAGATGGATACGGTTCGTGCTTCTCTCGTTCGCAGTCCACTGCAAATCAACTAGGCATGCCGCCCGACGATTGAACATGCCGCACACAGCAGTGGACGAAATTATTCAGAAACGTTTGAAATTTGAAAGTTATAAGTCGTTTAACTGCCCAAGACAAAAAAGTTCGCTACTCATTATTGTCTGACTTTCTGTCAAGTCTTTGCCATCTAAACATCCGCGAAATGTTGGTCACAAAATCTTTGTTGTATAACCTACTTAAATTCGTTTAGTTTACGAGTAATTTCACAGTAAAATGGTGCACGTTTCATATTCTCGTCCTGTACTAGATAGTAGTCGACATGCTGTGCCCTTCAGCTGCACAAGACAGCAGAAAAAGCGGGGGAAAAAATGTCCCCGTGCAACATTTGATGTTATCAGGGCGGTGGCGCCGATCTAGATCTTATCCCCTGTGACTGTGTGGGTTTCTAGTTAGATGTCACCGCTTCGAAAAATTATATTGCTTCCATTTTACACGAGTTGTTGAAGGAAGTATGTTTTTCGGAAACGTTACGTACAAGTCCACACAGAGTTATAACCAAGAAGACCGAGATTGACGTAAATGTTGCTGTTGAGATTCGTATCAGTTACCCGGTGTTAAATTAAATTAAATCCGTGGCATAACAGCTCCAGAGAGCCAAAGCCGACTAGCTGGCTGCTGGCCTCACGTTCACATGCCTAAGCAGAGGTGAACGATCATCCAACCAGATGTAGGGTGACGTGTGGTCAGCACGACGAACCCCCAGCCATTGCTAGCTATCCTGACCGGATTACGCTACTCAGTGTAGCTCCCCAATTTCCTCACGATGCTGGGTTGGCACCGGTCCCATACACCGGTCGGAAGCTCATGAGAAAATTTCTTCTCCACCGAGACTCGAACCAGCGCGCATTCCGTATCGCCGGTCCGAAGCATGATGCCTCAGACCGCGCGGCTACGGCGCGGGACTGTTACCCGGTGTTCTAGGGAACGAAATCTGCGCTGCCACGGTAATCGTCAGACTGTTAATTATTCCGACTGTTTGTTGTTACTGTATGCTGAATTAATGGAATTTGTTTAAAATAACTTTAGTACGTGTTTGTGTTTTTGATTGTGTATTTGTGAAATTAGTGTTAGAAGTAGTTCATACGTGGATGTCACTGCAGGACGAATTCGATATGTCGGTGAATGCTTCTAGTTGGGCTGTGTGATGGTTTACCACAGAGTAGTAGAATTCGTTACGTTCGAATCATATTTTAGGGTTTTACGGCAGTTGCAGGCAATTTTTCTCACCCAAAATGTTGTTAACAACCTAAGCCTTGAAGACGACAGTGTTACAACACAAAATACTACAATTCATGCTTTTGATTGATTGCTCGAGCCGTTTTAACGAGACTGTTGGTTTAGAAGCTGTTTGCACTTGGTTCTGAGTGAGAAGGCGCGTTGCATCTCATCGAAGACGTTGGAAGCACACACATTATGTGTAGTGTATAGGGTACTTACGTCTTCAAAGGCGCGTTCTCGCCACTGCAGAACGCCTGTTAAAGTCTGTCTGTACTATTTAAAGACTCGAGGACAGCTGAACGGATTTTATGATGTTTAATATTAGGGAATTTTACAAAAATTTGTCGGCGAATTCGAATTTTTATTAAAATTAAGTAGGATTTGAGGTTTTCACAGCGGTGAGTCCGCCCTCATCGCCCTGATGATGGAGGCAGCAGACACCTTGAAACGTTGATAAACTTCTTCCATGCTACACGGCGCTACAACCCAGCAGATAGCCATCTGTATTAAATTTGGCCAACAATAATGGTCACTTTGCATGAAAACCAACTATGGCCCGTCTGTCTGTGCGCCGAAGTGACTGGTTAGCGAATCTCTAGGCTGTCTTTGTTACCATGAGTACAGCGATTACCTTGAATACATGTCAAAGGTTAAATTGTGGCGAACTCGTCAGAATTGTAGGATTTGCAGTGAGTACGAAGATGTCTGTCCTCTGGTTTGTAGTGCCGTATAGTTTGCTAGAAACTTGACAGTGTTTCAGAGGTCTTTGCTGCATCCATCGCCCTGATGATGGAGCTAGAAGAACCCGGTTATCTTCGTTAAAATTGGTGCGTTGTAATCCTGCCTATATTTCGTAACTAATGTCTTCTACGAATAGTCGAATGCCATAATCCTTTAATTGGAAATATTACATTGTTATTCATTAAATTACACATTTAAATGGTCACGACAACCCACTTTTCATGTACGTAGGTACACTTCATGCATTTCTATTACCTATCTGAATAAAAGTGAATTCACTTTGCTAAAGAAACATTTCCCGTGTGTTGTGTTTGTCTGAACGGTGGATCCGCGGTATTCTTCACTGTCATAACAAAGGTTTCCGCTCGGGCGAAATCTAGAGCTAAGGCATGGTTCTAGGCAGCGCATTAATTTCGTTCTGTTGAAGCTTCAGACTGAGTAGTGTTCTGTATTTATCACTGTTTCTTCTGGATCTAGAAGCACGTGACTGGTGTCAGTCGCCATTATTCGTTGATGTTTATGTTTTGTGATAAATGTAAGTGGCGTGACATGTCGTAGATCATGATACCTGCAGAGCAGAGTGCTTAACATACTTCATTCTGCAAAGGTTTGTGACAATGGTTGATTCATTATGCTAATATGGCGTTGGACAGTGTCTGAGTGATGCATGCGCATACGCGACGTTTCGAAGGTTAGTTTTACTACTGTCTTCAGGTGATTGGTTTTCTTTATTCCGCCAGATTTATTTATTTTACTTTTAAATATTGTTTTCGACGGTTGGGTTGAATCCGGGACTTTGCGCTATCCAAAATACTGATACTGCTAATGAATAGCATCTCATACTGAAGAACTTATAACTTCACGTCATTTACAGTAGTGGAGGATAGTTTATCTGATATTATGTTTAGATTTTTTGTTTGTTTGAAGTGCGTTTGATATGTCAACATGATGTTTCGGGAATTAGCTCTACTTCCATCAGCAGGTGATTGTCAATATGCTAAGGGATTTTTATTTGGTCTAATTTTTATTGTTATATTACTATAATTAAACAGCTATTTCTGCAAGCCTTTACACAATAATTGAATACCCGGTGTAGGACGGGAGTAAAAGATAAGTACATTCGGAATCATTCCTAAGCAAGGAATTAGACGTACAAGTTACGCAGTTTGGACGTCTGTGCAGTAGGAAAGCAGGCTTTCTGATTCCGTGTTGTTTTTTGCTGCTGAAATAAAGAGATTCGGACCATGGGAACGTAGACAGCGCGAGTTGTATGGCAGATTTTACAGCAATAGACTTTCTCCGTATGACACGCAGTATTTGTTGAAAATAGTGTATTTGTTGAAGATTTCTGTCTTCTGGGTTATTGCGCTGTGTAGTCTGGTCTACACAGCGCAATAACCCAGAAGACAGAAATCTTCGTATTCACCGCTGTGAGAACCTCAAGTCTTACAGTGTATTTGTTGTTTTAGAAACGCGTATTTATCGGTTTTACGAGTGTATTTAAAATATCGAAAATACATGTTTTAGTGTCTGGACTTTGGAGAACTGAGTACCATACAAAGGTGAAACTTGGGTGCAAAATATTGAATATGAATCCAGAACTAAAGCAGCTGAAATGACGTCGTGCTTGAGGAAGTAAATTGGTAGCATGCTAATGACAGCCGTATGTAATATTCAGGAGTGATACACGCTAAAGTCATGCTCATTGAATTCCCAAAGGCGGTAATGTTTACACTGTTAAGTAGTTCATCAGTTGTGCTAACAAAATACAAAAGCCAAAGGCGATTGGCTTCCGTACATTGGGAACATGTGGTTAATAATAGTTGGTATTATAAGCACAGTTGAAATTTCTGCAAATGCGTGGCTATTTTAAGTTTATAACATTTATACATAATACGTCACTGTTCCCAGTTGTCATGTCTTGCTACAGGTGTAATTGACGTGGATTTTTATTTAATTTAGATTCTGTGCAAATACGTAATTGAAAAAAGATATGTCTGCTTATAGTTAATTACATATTGAATCTCCGTGTTGGTCTCTGACGATGTCAATGTTTGTGTTAGTGGTAGCAGATAATTTTTAAGCTTTTACTATAGGATTACATCCGGTATCATGACGTTACATATTTTCGTGACATTCGCCCTTTTGGCTCAGAAGACGCTAAGGACACACAAATCCGCACGCTCAGATAAACGTGTCTGTTTTTCAAGCGATGGTGCAGGGTCTTTCATATAAAGCTAATAGTCAATCACTTAGAGGCTCTTGAAAGTGGCCGCTTTCTGTGGATTCCGACGATTAATTGCCGTGTTAAAAATATTCTGCCATGAGACCCTATTCTGATAAGTTGCAGATGGCGCCGGGGTGTCATTCTTGCCAGATTCGATGAATGTCTGGGCATCAGTAATATCAGATCGACGGTCACTTCCTTTACAGGAAGCGTTCCGCGTTTCTTATTGAAGGCTACTAAGTAATGAGAATAAGATATTGGGAAACACACGATTTATGCATTTAAAACAAGGGTCCTCGACCTTTTTCAGAGTCGGAGCCACATTCACCCTTATCACCTTGCTGGACGCATGATTATGAGAGCAATTTGTGTCGAACCCAGTGACTGTTTTTTAAATGTTAAGGAATTACCGCTACTGTTGCAAACATGTCACGCGACAAATTCCTCTAACAAAGTGAATCATTATCGAGGTAATTTGACACTTCTGTTGCTTGATTAATGTTTCAGGATCATGTTTAATTTCTGCTGCGATTTGCATGCATCCCTCGAGTGTTCTTTAACAGCACGCGTCTTAGTTCTTGATTGACGTTTTCAATAACCTGAGCTGCTCACAGCACTGGCTATTGACTGATAACGACGATAGTTACAAAATATACTTTCTGGTGTCAGTTAACTATATTTTATCATGCTGGATGACACAATATTGCAAAATACACATGGGTGGATAGAATGTCAGTAGCGGGTTTAGAACCCCGGATGTAGAAGGAAGAAACCCAGCCTCCTATCCAATGGGTACTGGGGTCATTTCCCGGGGGTAAAGTCGGCCGGGGAGTGATGCTGACCACTCATCCCCATCTAGTGCCGAGGTCAAGGAAGAGAGGAGCTATACCTCCACTCACCCCAAGCGCTTATATGGCGTATAGCGGGACAAACTTTACTTTACTCTTACCGTACGTACCTGCAGAAGCCACAGTGATACAGAACTTGTAGGGGTTCTCTGCCGGCTATGAAAATCAGTGAAAGTTTTCAGGAACTGCTATTGGTGTTTGGTCCAACAAGAATTGTTGCTCTCGTGTTTTGCCCGGTCAGGAAGGAGGTGCAGTTTCAGTGACTTCTTGTTGTAAGATGTGGATTCGTTGTCTTTTTTATTTTATAAATCAACTATGTTGGCTCACATTTGTGCAAACGACTGCACAAATTGGACCGTTGTGGATATGATTTTGAAAACTGGCTTTCGCAGTTCCTCACTTCTTTTTCTCTCTCTGTTCGGATTGTTTTCCTTGTTCTTCCAGCTTCCTGCAGACTCAACTGTAGCGGGATAATGGATGGGACGTGTGGGGATAAATGAGGGGCGGAAGAGCTGGAGTTGCACGAAGGAAGGGATTGCGGGGAGCCAAAGGTTACTTTGCCCCTAGCTGAACACCCACCTGTCTCGACTGTGTGGCACCGCTGTTGTGCTGTTCGTGAAAGAGCGACATTTATCGATTTGGATTCGTTGTGATTCAGTTGACTGTCAAGAAAAATACGCGCCTCGTACAGGATGTGGGCGAAACCTTATATGTCATCCGTACGTGCTTGATGGGTAGAATAAATTTGCCTGTCCTGCATTGTGTTCCGTGGGTTGATACGTATCAAGCGAATACACATCTCCGAAGAAGATTGATTGCTGCTAGATCTTGCTGGAATGCATGAAACCTAATGTTTATAGGGTCTGAGGAATTCGTCTCCACGGTACACGGTACTGGCTAATAAACTCCTCGGCCCTTTAACCCTCCCTCACCCCACACTCTGACAACCTCGTGTAACAGTTAAATGAACCTTGGTATATAATTTGAAGTAGCGTGTTCTGATATTCCGATACTGGCGCAGTTTAATTTCCTGTTTTTTTCTCTCGTATTTTTGAAGTGTGACGTGCTGAAGAGAAGAATTTCTTATTTTATTTATGCGTCGCCTAAAAATAAAATAACTTTGAAAAAAAACAGATTTGTAATATAACTTCTCCTTCGGGTGTAAGCCGCGTTGAAAACTGATTAATTTCTAGCGTTTCGTGTAACTGCAGTTGCCATTTTCAGGGCGAATGTGCAGTGGGGCTGATTTTGGAAGCGAGTTGGTGCTAATTGTTGGAATGGAAGTGGGTTGCTGTAGAGTGGGAGAAGAGCATGTGGTCGTGGAAAAGAGGTGATTGAGTCTTTTTAGGAACACGTGGTGAAAAATAAAAGCCGCACTTTTGCTCCACCGATCATCACCATCAAATCCAACTCGCCACCTGCTGCATGCCCTATACAAGGCTTCCAGAATTCTTCCCATTACACAGTCACCCTGAAGATGGCAACTTTAATGTTTTTCAAGACGTTGGATAATACTCAACATTCTGCGAGGCTCACACGAAAGCCGAAGTTATACGTTGAACTCAGCCGCGAATACCCAAGGACTAGAACTACATTTGTAGGATTTATACAGTGTTATATAAGGAAAATGAAAGCAAACATTTTATAATGTGAGAATAATAATTTACTGTAATGATAGAAAGACATATATCGTTTTCGGGAGATCTGGGGTTCGAGTCTGCTGTTGTCCCACTCGATGTCTTACGTCGTTCTCCATAATCCCCCTCTTATAATCACAGGCCACACATGGTTCCTTCAGTCCTTGGACGCATATAGACCTCCAGCTGATAAAACGACGTTATGCAAGTCAGACACCAAAATTGTCATTTTGAAATTGAATATTTATTTAGAGTTTGCCGGGACTATTATATTGAAGAAGTGAAGTGGTGTCATTGTACATGGAAGCACGAAACGGAAAAATGTAATGGGAAAATTCATTGAAAAAATACAGCGAAGAAATATTTTTTATACAAAGGCGATTGTTAAGAACCTGGTAGTAGCGATTGTATTCGGCTAGAGGACGTAAGTTCAGAGATGGTCGTTGGACAATTGGCTATTCTGGTCACATAACACCAGAGAGTTGTTACATAATGAATGGGCCTATTGCTAGTCAAGTGTTCTTTGGCATGACTTCAGGAGTAGTTGCAAAGGGAATCACGCCGGGCTCTGTTTTGTAACGGCGCACGAAGTGGGCGATCGTGTTCGTACCCAAATTAGGGAGGCGCGAATTTATTGAAAAAGTACGTTTGGACAGCCGACAATAACGAGCGGTTGGACCAAAAACACGTCTTAGAAACAAAGTGCCGGGGCACTTTCAGGTTGAAATGACTCCACGAAGCCATTCTTGTTGACACTTCTTGATAAATTTATATTTTTAATTGGAGAATTGAACGTTAAATAACCCACACTGAAAAAGATTATATGGTTAGGGAATTTTAATATCAGCAAAGTTTCATATTTTCCGTAACTTCAAAATGTAATGATTTTTCTAACAACCTAGAGAGGCATAATATCTACATTGTGACTTTCTTGAGTGTTTGGCTTGCAGCCAGCCTTGTCCTTAGGCTACGCTGCCTGCATTGACACCGCTATCTTTAAAGAGAGAGCCTTAGCGGCGTTCTAACCCTCAAGAACACGCGGGGGGACGCTGTGGCTCGATGTCACCGTAGAAGCAAACTCTCGTATTAGAAATTTTTACAAATTGTCTGGGAACTGCACAGTTCTTTAAAGAGCAAAGCAGTCGACGGCCCTTTATGAGCAGGATTTAAATGTTCTGTTTCGTGATGCGATGACCGTCTTTTGTAAAGAACTTGATTATCTATAACGACAGCTGATGTATTGAAGTAAACTATCGATTGCGTAAGGAATGCCCTGTGCCATGTGTAATTTTGTTGCGCCTTGGAATATGGAATAGTCTCACTAAATACTTTGACATTAGCCATCTTGTGAATATGTAGGCGTACGTGATAGTGTAATATGATACGTTTAGCCGCCCCATATAAAATTTTCGCAGAAAAATAAATGTCCTTATGGGAACCAATGTAGACCTGGCAGCAGTGCCCAGTTTTGTAGGAAGAATTACAGCTAATATTGTTTAAGGTTGGAAGTAGACCCCTTTTTAACAGGTTGTTATCCTAAATACGTTTAAATGCCATTCAGTTATGTGATAAATTGAGAAAAAAGTGTTGTTTATTGCATTACAAGCGTTTGTGTTCAGATAAAACGTCGTGACAAGAAATTTTGTGGCTGACCACATGTATTCAACTTCGGAAATTGGTTTGTGGGTATTTCAGTTATGGCATGTAGGGAATGCCGGCAGCGTTTATCTGCGTTGTTCACCCAATTAGACCATCCCGATTAGATTTCAAATATAATTGTATATTGTGTTATATAATACACTATAATCCAGCACCGAATTTTTAAGTTTGAGTGCTTATTTTGTTCGAAACACTGGCTCAGACGTCTTTGCGTGTAATAGGGTATATCCTATTCCATTAGAAGGGGATTTTGTAGTTTGTTCCTGATTCCAGGTCGAACCGTAACGGTGGTGTTAGCCTTGAATTGGTGCCGCGGTAACCCGGGTTCAATTCTAGAGAAGCGTCTATACATTCCAGCATTCCACCAGTGCTGTGTCTCCATCAGTCACCGCCCTGAAGTATGCAATTTGTCTGACCAACAGGAGTAAATTTGGCCAGTCACGGTTTCAAGGCCCTGTACTGAGCGGATTCCTACACCATAACGCTATGAACTTGTATTTGTGAGGTACCTGGTTAGTTTCTCCCATTACTGGCTACACTGGCGTTTTTTTTTAAGTTTTCGAGACTTCACCAGGAGAAAGCCAGTATTGTAACTTGAAAATAATTGCAGTCGCCTCCAGAAGTCGTTATATATTTATATTTTCATTTATCAGTTTTCTTGATTTGAAACTTTATCTTTAAATAAACTATGAATATATCAGACCAGACCACTGCGGATTTAATTTGTTTTGCGTCGGTGTATTTTGAATTATGTATGTGGAAGCTGAGATCTTTTCAGGTTTATTTGAGTTGTCACCAGCAGAATTTGTTGTCTAATTCTCGAATCGAGTTGTGGTAACATGTCAACACAGTGATGCATTTTATCGACATTTTCTGAGAACCCCGTCTCTTAATGTCATGCACTAGTTCTTCGGTCTGAAATATTCCCAATAACTATGTTGTTGTACGTAACGTAAACGCTGAACAGTTATTGAATAAAATGGTGTTGCGAACATCTGCTTGGGGAACCATTGGCCCTGTAGGACCGATTACTTTATTATCGAAATTTTCTCTGTGTTTGAGATTTGAGGTTTTCACCGCTGTGCGAGTTGTGCCATTCTTCTGGGTTTGGACGCCGCGTAGACTCGTCGGTAGATGCCATCTTTAGGGCTTCAGTTGAAGATGGAAGTAGTATGTTTCTCCAAATCCTTGGCATCTACCCACGAGTCTACACGGATCCAGAACCCAGAGGAACAAGTGTATGTATTTTTCTTTTGAAATTCGTTTTGCACCGTTTGACATCTTTATTGTCGCCTTTAACTAACAGGATCTAACACCGTCAATTAGAATCCATCTTGAGAAGCTGCTAGTCGCTCAGAACGTGAATAAATTCCCCGCCTTTTATGAGTCCCTAAAGTTCATTACCATTTTTACAGCAGTCCGACATTGGACCATATCCCGGTTCGATAAAACCATTCTGTACCCTTACACTCTCGTTTATTTTGAACCACTTTTATCCCTCCCCGAATCTACATCTGAGTGTTCCAGAGTTTGCCGGCAGAAATATTATATGCGTTCTCCGTGTACTCGCCCATCACATACCCCTAGATTCGTTTCTCCTAATAATATTTGGTGACGAGTATACTTATTTATTGTTTACTTTTCGACGCCGTCGCTGACTATATAGCGTCGATTGAAGAATATGGATTATGACACTCCACATTATGCGACTTTCTTCTTAATATGTGATTCATATTTATGTTCCAGTCGGCATGTCTGTTGCTTTGTGTTGAAAGAAGTAGGCCTGCCCTTGCTCTTACTGTTACATCACTTAAGTAGCATTGCATTAAACTAATATTTTCCTCGTCCTCATTGCACACTGTAGCACTGGGATGTGCCGTGCGTCACAGACGCCTGTAGACTTAGTGTGACGCGACTCTACTCTGTTAGACCGTGTACTAACTCCTCTTACACGCGAATAATACAGATGTCTGCACTTATTGTTGAAGGATTAAGTAAGTGTTGCGTGAAAACATTGGTTGCGGTTTCTGTGGTACAATGTCTTCCAGCTCTTCCTTGCAGGTACGTGTGAATCGATTTGTTACGAACAGTTTGTCATGACTCTTTGGACTCCCGCTGCCCCAGAGGGATTCCAGAAGGTCCCACTATTCTGAGTGGAGTTAATCCCAGCACTTTTTATCCATAAGACGATAACAGATTACCTGGATAAACTACAGAGATTGTTTCGTACCTTGCTATGAATTTACATTACTTCGTAGGATTTCAGGTTTTAGCGGCGGTGTGAGTTTTCGTTGTGGTGTTCTTCGTTTTTGCGGTTTACAGTCGTCGGGTTTTGCATTAGAGTTTTGGAAGAACATATTGCCTCCATGCTCACGACTGAGGTGAGAATGGTTATGATGCTGGTGGTTTATATAGGGTTTTGTGACGGATCGGTCCAGGGAGCACAAGAAGATTGATCAATTGGAGTCATGGGAGCGATAGGGGAAATGAACTTTTTGTACGGGTACCAGAGGATTAGGATGGATACAGAGGGAAAGAAACACCAGCCCTTTTTGGGGCCCTCCGAAAGGAAGGTCTGGTGTATGTCGTGTTTGTAAAAGGAACCTACCTTTGTTACATCAAGGCGTAAGCAGAGGCTTGCATGATCTGTTCAGGTAGAACCCATCTTCTCTATTCATATTATTAGGACGGAGTTCGATTTTTATCGATTTCCCTGTTATCCTGTCCGGGTGTCTGAGTTTCTCGGCCACGACACTGGTGTTATTTAACGAGGATACAATGGCTCAGGTTCGTGCCGTGTTCAGCCACGGCCGACTTCTCAGGATGATGAAGCCTGATTTGGTTATGGTGCTCTTCGGCTCTTGGCTTCCTTGTAACGGCAATGGCGCATTCTACTTGACGTGGTGTTGACGTTTTTTCGGTGCTCGTCCTGCTCATTCGCCTGATTGCAAGAGTGTGGTATAAATAAATGCCAGCATATGAACAATCGGGTATTACAGAGGTTATCCTCATGTGGGTTTAAAGTCCTGGTTACCTAAGACTGTAATTGTACGGAACAAATCCTTCGAAACTTTCGTTTTGGTGAAAGGTATTGATTGCTTTGTTTCGGAGAACGTCTGTTAGCGTCTTGGTTTGAACGTTAGTCAAGTGCAAGGACTTCTTTGTGTTTCATTGGATATGTTTAACGTGAGAAGAATAGCTTTAAAATGGGACTTTTATGGTCAAAAATCTTGAAGGTTAAGGAAGGCTGCCTTTACTATTCTCGATGTGCCGGTAGCATTTCGCAGGAGGTAACTGCCTTGTAGTCCTACGTCGTTTGAAGAGGGAACAGCGTTGGTACTGGAATTTGTATATATACCTAGTTATCTGCACGGTTGTAATATTTTTGTGTGAAAATTTTAAAATGAGTTCCATTTCTGTCGCATTGTGTAATTACAGCCTGTCACTGTCATAAATTCACCGCGCTGGGGGCGAATTGATGCAGATATTTTGTTTTATATTATTGACAAAGCGAGACAAATTAGAATTTTGAATGTGTACTGTAATAAATTTTAGAACTCCATTCTGTCGAATACAACGAATGAGTGATCATATGTGTGTCAGAGGCTTGATAATGTCCCACCCTTCGACTTTCAGTGATAGAGGCTTGCGTAATGTGACATTTTGGTGTGAGAGTGAGATTATCTTGTGTATTTGTCATACAAACGAACACTCGTCTTACGACGAGAACGCGTGAAGTTGTCTGGTGTCCTAAATTACTTTTGCTGATAGGGTTGTTAAATACGCTTAACGCTTTTTATATTACATCGCTGTATAAAGTTTGCGCGCCTGTTAGCAATGAAGGCTGTACCCATTAGCTTGTAATTCAGGGGTTATGAGGACGTTTAAGAAACTGGTTAGCCAGAGCAACATTGAGTGGCGAGATGTTGCTGTGGCTAGATGCTATAGGGTCATTTTCCACATTTTAGGATTTTGCTTGATTTGAATATGTTTCAATTATAAATTTATTTTCGGATAGTGTAAAGTATCAGTCACCTATGTATTAAATTAGAGTTACATAAGGAAACTAATTATCCTTATTTTACTTTGTTTTATATTACTTATTTAACCCGATATCGTGAGCCAAATCATTAAAAGCAAATACACACATATATGTAGGCTATATGCATACATGCACACACATACCCTCGATATAGAAGTAAGTGTGAATAGTTGGTGATTGAATCGAGACCAGTTAAATCACCACTCTGTTGGCGATTCTCGCCCACTGTTTTTCACTTCTGTAGCCCTCCAATACCCATCGGTTCTTTATTGCCTGGGGTGTTGCACGTCCGACACAGTGCGAGAGCAATCAATCAATCAATTGTTATTTTGTGTGATGTCCCACACGAACTTCGCGTTCAGTTGACCGATTCCAGCATGTTTGTTTAAAGCAGAGGAACTGTAGCGCCTACAGAACCACAAAGACACCGTGCCCGCATTGCACCCGAGCGAGAGTTGTTGCCGCTACGTCGCGGCGTATAGCCTCTCTGTTTTCCTCACGTTTCATCGTATAGCATAGCTCTCTCTGTAAAGTGACTGGACTACGGGTTGGATGGCAGCGGTTCGATTCCCGGGAGGAGCTGGCATTTTTATCTGCATCACGTCCAGACCAGCCCTGGGGCCCTGTCTTCGGGTTGAGTCACGTCTGTGTAGTGCCGATGTTAAGACTGCATGGAGCTTTGCCTCCATGGCGTGGTGCTTGAGTAGGCCTTCACTTTTCATGTATTTTTGCGATGATCAAAGTAGCGAGGTTGAGAAAGACAGGACATGCAATAAGAGTAAGGAATTAAATTAGGCCTTCGTATAAAATTTTAGTAGAAAAATCTGAAGGTAAGATGCCACTTGGCATATACGAGGATAATATTAAAATTGATCTGTAACAGAATAGGATGAGGAGTTGTAGAGAGGATTCGTCTGGTTGACGATATGGACCATTGGAGATTTCTTGTGAACACGGTAATGAAATTTAATATCCCATGGTAGATGTGTCGTTTCTTGATCATTTGCAAAAGAAAGTTTCTGCTCCATGAAGGCAGTTAATTTTCTTGTACGCTGCTCTTATTTTCTTGGCAAGGAAATGCGCTCATTGGCATCATGCCGTATGTGTGTTTGTAACCCCCTTACTAACTGTTCAACCAACTGAAACGGTTTTAAGTGTTAGCGTACCTTTCGAGGAATTTGTTACAATGAAATGGGTGTAATATTGCGAAGCCCTAATGCATGCTCACTGCTAGTTCTTGACTGTCGTTTATTGATTTTGTGGAGGTCGGTGCTTGCGAAAATGAGGTGCTTATGAAAGACGAACATGGCAAAAATTACATAAAGCTGGGCAGTCATAAACATTTTTGTTTACGAAATCGCAGTATTTTTAATACATCTGGCGTGTAGAGATCTGTTCGGGCTTACTCTGTTCTTTTTTAGTCTTAATTTTGGTAGAATTGTGTTAGATTATAGTGCAGTTGAAGACCGTTTATTTAGAACATTACTAAGTCCTGTTTGCAGTAACATGCGACAGACGGAAATAAGTTTTTAATCATCATTCTAGGTATAAACTTTCTGTTTGTTGCTTGTAAAACCAAAACCAGTCCTGAAAATGTTCGATTGTACACACCGGCTCTAATAGTAGTCCGAATTATAATTGTAACTCTCTTTTAGCGCAGAAATTTTATAAATAGCGGCCGTTCTCATATAATAGCATAATAGTATCACAGCTTATAAGCAGAAGTGGATCGATGGTTCTGTTCATCATTTTGTTGAGACAGGAAAAGCAGAGTTTTAAGCTGGCCAGTTTAATTTGTATTCGTATTTTATCTAAGAATAGTTTTTACTTGTACTGATAAAACTTTCACAAATTCAATATCTGTATTATTCTGTTTAATGCTGTATTAACGCCGAATAATAATAAATATTTTGGACTATAAATGTAGTCGGGAACTAGTTCAGCGTTATAGTAGCCCAGGTGGAATTTCGTAAATATTCTTGATGTGTGTGTTTGAATGTAACAGCAGGAACGCTAGGTTCGGGACTTTTGCCTGATGCCTCGGTACTGAACTCTGAGCTGCGGATTCCACATTCCTGCTAGGAAATACTGGAGATGTGCCAAGCAAATCCCAGCTCTGGTCTCTTGTAATATGACGGAGCTACACTCACAAATAATCGGGGGATGGTTAGCAAGTGCTCGTATTTTTTTTAAATATTCCAATTTTTTAGTATTTATTTTCAGCATGTACGTACACATGCCTGGTATAAGTAATTATTTTTAATCTCTTCTGATTCCTTACGAATTTCCTGGTCGGATATTGCACGTGCAGATTTTTAAGCAGTGTTGAATTGTCGCCTGGTTATGTAAGCAGAACCAGTTTCCGAAATGTCGTTCTCTTAACTTACAAAAGATGAAACGTACCTAATAATATGGATGTGTTCAATGACATAACTCCGTCTGAAACATTTAATTTTAGACTTACTACATAATAGGCATAGTAATAATTTATAATGCAAAGAACGGTCTGCATTTCTATATTGGCGTGTCATAACGTAGTCTGTCGAGTTTACATTTGGGGGTTTCACTGCTGTAAGGATGATGTTGCTATTCTTCTGGGTTCTGGCGCAGTGTATATTCGTCGGTAGATGCCTACGTTTCAGAGAAACATCTACCGACTAGTCTGTACTGCGCCAGATGCCTGAAGAAAAGCACCGTCGGCCATATACCGCATTTTAATTTTACTTATATCACCATGTCTGATGATAGTGTTACCAAATTGCATCACGTGATTTTAATTGTGTGAATATAAATGCAGATGTGTGTAAGTATGTGTAGTAAAAACACTAATTCGGGCTAATTGTGGGAAGAGGTATTCTGAATTGCTGAAAAACTCGAATTATTTAACATAGCCATAATTGTATGTATATATTTCAAGCTCTAGTTCATGAAAGAAACGAAATTATTCACAGTCTATTAATGTGTATTAACCTAGGTGGTATGAGACACAGATATAATGAAAATTGAAGTTTTATGAAAATATTACATTCAAAACGAAATTGTACAAAGAATTCAGATAGAATAAAACACATTATGTGATATTTGTGCATTTCGATACCTGTTTAAGCCGGCAGAAGATGGAAGTTTGTATCATAAAATTCTCTTTTAGGAAACATTATCTAAGATTTGAGGTTTTCCGTTCTGCACAAGTGAAACACATAATAAAGAAGGCAGTCCAAATTATCGAAGGTGTGCGACAAGTTATATGTCAAGTAGGCCTACTTTAAGTGCATATGAAAATTATATGTACTTATCGCATTGCACACTTAAGCCATTCTTCACATTTTATTACAGTTCAGTCAAGCGAACACATTCCCCTACTTATTTTCTTAATGATTGTGGTGTGAGCTACACCCATTGTGTAGCAAAGTGGTTTAACCCTAACTGGCTTGCTGTTGAGTCAATGATAGGACAGTTTTGCTACGGGGGAAAATAAATTCTTCTTAGACTAGAGTGTAGGGCATCCTTAATGTAAGTATATGCACTCAATACTTAGCAAATTCAGCGAAGTTAACATGTTTTGGAAACGACACTCTCCGGTCAATATTACATTAGCGAAGAAATCGAAAATAGATTAAATTGGAGGAATCTTTTATTTTTATCTTCCCATCTTCTGTTTCCTGGAAAAGCAAAGAAAAAATGGGTTGAAGAGAAATTTGGATTGTCCTTAAATTTGCGGACGATTTGAAGGGCGTGTAATTGTTTATTTACAGCGCATACCCTTTAACATTCTTGAGCTCATGTAAAGAAACTTGAATGTTATCTGTTTTGTAGTGCATACGTTTTTCGTATGTGTTAAAAATAAACAGTTACACGCCCTTAAAATCGTCCGCTAATTTATGGATATCCGGTATATTTTTACCCGGTTTTAATGGCGTGAAAGCTGGTCCCTCGTCCTAAAGTAGCAAACAGATTGAGTGCGTTAGATAAAGAGATGCTGAGAATGATGTAGAGAGAACAAAGAGAGAAAGTGGAGAAGATTTCTTATTTACGAGTTTCATTATTTATACTCGTCGCCAGATTTTGTTAGGGATTTTAAATCCAGGAGAACTGTATGGGTGGTGTATGTAGCATGAACGGGAGAGATGATTGACCTACACATAATTTTAATGATAGGTTATCACTTGGGGTACGTATCCGTAGATAGAATAAAGTTGAAGTAATCACAAATAAATAACGTGTGAGGGTGCTAACTGAATTCGCCTGATTAATTGGATTGGGTTCATTATCGGTTCTTTCTGTACACGATGATGAAACTTTGGGATCCCTAAATGTGTGTAATTTATTGTCTGATTGAGCGACTGCTAGTTCTCTGTGAAGAGTTGTTTATTGTTTTATTGACATTTGAAGAAATTAACAATTAGGAAACAGTTGCTCAATTTGAAGCAGTATTTTTAAAGAAGACTGAAGGGAATCTTGTTATTACTAAGCGAGGAACTTCTGTAGGCCTTCGCCTGCATTTGTATATTTTCTTAATGAACAGTAATAATTGTATTTAATTTCTTTGTGACAGCCCACCACGTTAAGTCGTAATATCTGATACTGGATGCTTCGTAAGATTCTGTTCTGGATGGCTGAGGGGTTTGTGAACTTGACTGTGAGCCTTCTTTTAATACACCGTCCCCTTACATCTGGGGTTCGCAGTGGCCGCGCGGTCTGAGGCGTGGGCCTTGTGCCGCTTGGTCGCAGAGACCGTGGGTTCGAATCCCACTCAAGCCATGGATGTTTGTCCGCGTTTTTCTGTGTTGTGCTGTCCTGTGTACAGGTAGAGGCCTTGCGACGGGCCGATCCATCGTCCAAGGAGTCCTACCAAATGTCAATAGATGAAGCCAACGAAAAAGTTGGGACCCGCAGTGCTCAGGCAGTTGAAGAACGGGTCGTTCCCAGTATCCCCTTTCATCTCGCTACGCCTCGAGAAGTGTCTTTGGTTTTTAAAGTGTTGCTTATTTAGGATATGTTTTTACTTGTACTACATATTTCAATTTACAGTACTACGTGGAATCCATGATAAATAAATTGTAACTCTGAGATAGTTATTGGGAAAAAACGTGACGAAGTGTTCCAGGGCTTCTTACAATTACGTGACAGAGCATCCGAGGAATCCTTGCAAGGAAACCAGCATCGCCTTGCATCTTATAAACCTAACCCATTTATGAGGAAACACTTTCCTCCAATGCGTGGGTGGTATAAACTAGACGTTTATTCTGTCGTGACTCTTGACTTAATTCCGTCGCTGCAGAAAAAGTTTATTGATAAATGTGATCAGTGACTGGAATCTTAATTCAAGTGTCTTTTAGCGAACGTTGGCTAAATGTGAAAAATTGGTATTCTTGGCTCATGCAAAGAGCGGTTTAATTTTCGTTTTCTTTCATCAGCCTACTTATAATAATACCGCTTGCATGAACAAAAATTAAAGTAGATTTGATCTAGAGAGACACAGATGGTAAAGTGATGATCAGCGCGTTGATTCCGGCTCGTGGCATTTGAACTAAAATACACGTCATTAGACCTCTACGTCACTGTAGCTGTTTATGAACTGCAAATCGAGAATAATCCTGTTCTAGGAATTATGTGAATGGTATATGAGCTCGCGTTAATTAAGATCCAAGTTAAAATTGTCAGAAACAAGTTCAGACTTGTTAAAACGATAGGTCTAATGAGTTTAATTTTCTATTCGTCGACTGTTTTAGTCGTATCTCACCCTCTTGGCAGAGAAATTCAAGCATTCCGAATACACGGCTTGAAAATCGTTCGTGGGAAAGTTTATGAGACTTGCTTTAGTGCGAGTGCTTCGGTACATATGGTGAGGCTAACAGGAACTATAAAGTAACTAACTTCATGAAGCTGAGTCCTTGAGACGCTAATGTGGTTTAGAAAATCTTTATTTTTCTTTGGAATGTGAGGATTGTTTATCGCTTTATCGTGTTTACAAGACGACGCCACTGGTCATTTTCCTTGGACACATAATTTAGTTTGCACTCTTAGTTATTTATTGTGAGCTCTGTTTTAATACTGTCCTATCTGCAATCCGGGCTCCGAAGTCGTCTCTTTCGTTCAGGTTTCCGGACGAAAATTTCGTATGCATTTATCATCTGTGCGTGCTACATATTCTTTCCGTATCGTTCTCCTTGATTTAATTGCATTCATAATATGTGGTAAATAGGACAAAGTCACGACGATATTTGCTGTGTATTTTTCTCCGTTCTGCTTTTAACGTCTTTATCTTGGGGCCCAGATATACTCGTCAATGCATGTTCTTCGCTTTGTGTGGGATACGAAGTGTCACACCCGAACTTAACAAGTGCAATTTATAATTAGACATTTTTGTGTTGGTATCTATTTATGTTGTATTGTTAATTCCGTATTTAGGCTAATATATTCACCATTAAATTGGTATTATAGTTTACACTTTAATTAAACATTTCGATATATTATCATTTTTACGAAACTTAATTATTTGGTGTTTTTCACGTTATGTCGTCCGAATGAATAACGTCTTGCGTGGCCCCACTCTTGGGAGATAGGCAACCCAAATGACCAGGGTCGTTGTTGCTAACCGTTGGGAGCCATATCTCCATTGATGGAAGGCATTACTGTGTAACAATGACATTGGGCCCCAGTGCAGTAATTACCTAAATACATTATTGCTCAACAGTAAGAACCGAGGTCGTTTTTGAGTACGTTGTTGAGCAAAAATGACTTCGGATGGCATCAGTGCAAGAATGACCTACGTGATGTGGCGTGAAGAATTTTGAAGTGCTTGTATAATCCAAAGAGTTCACTTTTCCAAACGTTCTATGTGCTAACGTGTGTCGAATATTGAGTGTCAGTTACCGAAATTCTCACACTGATAAGTTGCTAGAAATTAAGCCCTTGAAATTGTAATTCTTATTCTGTCATTGCCCGTTATGCTTTATGTTAACTTTTTTGCATCTCGTGTTTCACGAGTGTCCTGGCCGTGAGAACCTTGTGGCTGCGTTGTTTGTTACTCATTTCCTTTTCCTTCCGTTGCAGTTACTTTTTGTGCCTCAATGCTGTGTCTGATCACTGCTGACGTCCATTTTGTAACCGAGTTTCTAACGCCACCTGGAGTAGTAGTGATGATAGTTCTTCTGTCCTCTGTTGGCCTGCGCAGTGCGAGTGGCGGAGTGTTTGAAAACGCAACGGAAGCGCTTATCACAAGTCTTCTGATATAGGTTTAATGAAAACGTTTTAACGGATTATCAGAATCTTCTGAAATGATATGCCGATAATTGGGAGAGCTGTACATTGTCAAATGCATAGCATCAATCAATGACGACGTAAATTCAAGTATTAACAATTCATAATCGATATGACATCTCACACCACTCCAGATGTATGGCAGGTTGGAACGTAATTTGTCATCCAGTCTGATAAAATCCAAAGAAATGAACGAACTAAAAAAAATTGACGATGCTCGTTCTTAGCACGGGGTCTAAAGGAGATTACTCTTCAGTGACTCCCATGTGCGTAAACTGTCTATATATTCATAGCCAATTTGCGTGTTTAAGTTTCCTCTTTATCCCAGGATGCAGCCAAAATCGAGGCAAGTTAACAAGTTTAGCATGCGCTAATATTGGAAGAACTTGAAGTTAACATGGTTTTGGGTGGGGGTACTGCTATGACTGTGTAATTAGATTCTCGTAGCTTGTTCTCCAATTATAATGTGGTCTCATGCCCCGGAGGGTGGTAATGGAATCGCCAGAGCACTAAGTGCGGTGGTACTGCCCGTGATGGAACACTACAGTGATGTAAATTAAGCTGTGCGTGGTATACTGTATGGAATCCACATCTGATCACATTACAGCACGCCGCTATGTGATCTGATAACGGACAGAGCTCTTAATATGCGTATTTTGATACTTGGTCTTTTAGAGCGTTTCGCAAAGACTAGTGTTGGTGCCCGGGCTACAGGCTAGGTGACGTGAGTTCGATTCCCGGCGGGGAAAGATTTTACTCTTAGCCACAACATCCAAACTAACTATGGGTCTCACCCAACCTCCTGTTCGTCGACGACTTTTTTTTGGGGGGGGGGGCGGTAACGCGGCTGCGTACGAAGCTAACCACTCTTGAGAACTTTTCTGTACCTTTTACTGATATTATTTCGTTTGATGTTCTTAATATTTTATTCGTTCTTTGTACAAAGTGCATAAATGAACGGATGTGTCACTGTGCTTGATCTCCGAGACTTCCGTTTTGTTTAACTACGCTGCCAATAACCCACTCTATATAGCGTCGATTGTTAATGTGGTTAATTATTTTAAAAATTATGAAGGGAATACCAATGATTTATTTTGATGGACTCATTCAATTCGGTCTTTTTCATAAACTGCTTATCGTACAAATACTCTGTATGCGCTATATTTTTTTTAAAGGCCTGCATTTTATTTTAGTCTACTCCCTTTATATGAAGCATTTTTCTATAATTTATTTTCAGTGCTATAGCTTTTGACAGCGTCGCTAAGTAAACAACAGATTAATGAATGAATAAATATACTGTATTATACTTTACAATCCTCTTATTGGGATTTCAGCAATACTTTATTTTATTTTATAAATATTTATTAATTTACTATATGTGAATATTCGTTACTGCGCTAAAGTAATATTTTTATGATATTAATAAAATTACTGGCTTTAACGTTAATTACGGAGTTCCTTAGAAATAAGTACGTGTATGCTAATTCTGTCTATTATTTTAAATCTTTTCAAATTAGTAATGCATTCAGGCTTAGTCAGAATGTACATTATTTCTTTTTTAATTATGATGTGCCCCAGGTTAGCTGAAACGTCGCAAATATGTGCCATTACAGATGCTAGTAGACAAGTTACTTGTGGTCCGAGTTTCACAGCCACACAGAATGAGAACCAAAATTATAACTTTGTGGGCTGTGTTTTTAAAAAAAATCATTTATTATATAGGAGGCGGTTAGACGTTTTCGGAGCTTAAATGGGGGCGAAGGGATGACTCTGGTGTATTGTAAAGTCTTGACACTTTGTTGATTTTATTTTGTTTAATCTCATTGCTACAGCCATCAAACTTGCACGTGGGCCTGCATTCTAGTTATCTGTTTATTGGTTTCTGTTGCCGTCACAGTGTCCAGTGCTGAAGTTTGGCTTTTTCTCTGTTTGTTTTACTCTTCTGTAATGCCATACAGCAATTTGTAGTCTGTTGAGTGCTGTTGGTTGTTTCTGCATGTGCTGTGTTTCAGTGTCGTTTAGGGAACGAAGAGGTAACGCGACCCATATGCGCCATTTGAGCTTTGTCAGAAGCACGTGGAGGCGGTGATACGTGTTAGGTTAATATGAACACGAAGAGCAGTAGTGTTGTTAAGCACAATTCTGCAAATATCCCCTGGGAATAAGGAATTTTTGTTGGCAGTAAAACAATTAGGTAGCACGCGAATTTTACGACAGGCGGTTAGTTATTTTCGTGACTTCAGCTGTATTGGCAGTTTGTTCAGTGACTCGTTCGGCCTCTGGTAACTTGAAGAGTTCTGTCTTCTGGGTTGTTGCGCTGTGTAGTATGTTTACCAACGTTTCGGAGGTCATACTGCCTCCGTCATCAGGGCGATGAGGTTTTCACAGCGGTGAGTATGAAGATTTCTGTCTTCTGGGTTGTTGCGATGTGTAGTCTGGTAGAAGTTTACCAACGTTTCAGAGGTCATACTGCCTCGGAGGCACCTGAAGAAATAATATCAAATCCGAAGACGCTGAAGGCCGAATTTTCAGTATTTGAGGCAACCAATAAAAAACAAAGAATTTAGATTTATTATTTGATGCCCTGAAAACGATAAAACCAAGTTCAGTAGCCAGTGAGAGAGTATTTTCTATTTCAGGCAATTTTGTATCTAGAATAAGAACAAGATTAAGTAATCGTTCAGTGGACATTTTATGTTTTTTGAAATCATATTTCCTGAAGAAAAATACTAAATGAAATAAAAATGTATAATTTGTATTTTGTACGGATTTTAGTTATTTTAGTTTTTTTATTTGGTTTTTTTGTATGGAGTATATTTTATTTTGTTATATTTTTGTAGTTCCATAAATATTAAATAAACTGAATTTTTTTAAAATAAGTATATTTTTTACTGTTTTAATTATATTTTTTGTAAAAATTCGAAAACCGGTTTAACCGGTTTTTTGGGAAATACTGGAATTCGAAAACCAGTTTTTTCAAAAGTCGGTTTTTGTATAAACCCTACTGCCTCCGTCATCGCCCTGATGACGGAGGCAGTATGACCTCTGAAACGTTGGTAAACATCTACCATACTACACAGCGCAACAACCCAGAAGACAGAAATCTTCATACTCACCACTGTGAAAACCTAAAATCTTACTCTGGTAACTTATTACCGAAACGGCACTGAGTCGATACCGAGGCAGTGCATTTTATGAACGTTTGGTGCCACAGAATTTAGGGTAGTATGCTGATTACTGGGGGACCTGAGATCCCGTTAGTGAGTTGTATATCTCCCGGGCCCCAGTTTCAGTTACATACATTACTGCTAATGGTATTAATTGACAGATTGCCGAGAAACTGTAAACGAATATCATTGGGTTATTCCCGTCTTGTTAGTTTCATTGTATTTTCAATCAGGACATTCTGGTTGTGGTATTTATGACCCTGAAGTAACACTAAAGCGGTTCCTGAAACTTTGTATACTGTGCTGTAGAAAATGCGCTTTTATTCAAGACATTTTAATGCAAATGATGACCACGCGGATACACTGTGCTTTAGAATAGTAACACGGGTGTTACTATTTTGAAGCTAAGAGACACGGAGAGGGATTAATGGAGGAAAGAATGGAGGTAAAGATGCGGAAGATAGAGGAAGGAAAGCTGTCAAGTGATGAGATATGACCACTTGAATGAAGGTCACGGCCTTCTGGTGGTCCGCGGACCACTCTTTGGAAACATCTGGACTAGCGGTCGTTGTAGGCAGTCCGACGTGATCAGCGAGCCCTGCATCGTATCCTGTTTAGGGCCTGTCTAATTCAGTCAAATTCTTGTCTCATTTCCTTTGATCCATTTTAATATTATTCTCCCGTCTGCGTCAAGGTGTCGTAAGTGGTGTCTTCCTTTCATGTTTTCCGACACTAAAATTCTCATTTCACACATCGTCAAATTGACTTATTCTTTGATTATTTGTGGTTAGTGTTTTTAATGATCCTGCAGTGTAGAGAGTCCAGATGTTGTACATTTTAATCTCACGCACCATTAAACCGAACTCATTCTTGTTAGTGTTTTAATGAACATAACCTGTAGAAACTCCTGACGTTTCAAGTCCCTAATCACATGTTCTTTTCCATTTGCTCAGGTGTTAAACAGTCCGTTCAAGTCAGTACCCTGTGATATTTTGTTACTTTTTTCCTGCTATGTGTTGCTTGCCCCAAGTAGTGGCTCACCCCTCTTTGTCGGCTGTCTGCAACTGCGTTTATCATGTCGTGGTGACAAGAGACCAACTGAATATAATTGAAATAATTATGTATTATTACGACCGCTGTCTCTTGAAATAGCCTCGGTTATCATTTCGGAATGTTCTCGCAAATCAAGTTTATTGATTTAAAAGTGTACAGTCATGATCATCCGATGCAATTTAGACTTGAAGATGAGGCAGAAAGCTAATTTTTGCTGAATTACGTATAATCTTACAACAGTTAGCAATTTAAAATTAAAATTGTGCATGGATGTTAGCATGTTTGCGTATAGCTCAAGTACCGATTTGCATCAAACTTGACATGCTTGTTTCCTGAGACCAGAAAAAGAATATAGAAGTGTTATAACTCCGAAACAGTGTCCTGAGTTTGAGTCCCGTTGAAGGTATTTTTTATAACTCGGGAACTAAACACGAAAGATGAACAGTGTGGCCAAGACCAAGTTGTTTCGGTGCGGATATTACAGGAGCTCATGTCACAAACGCGAAAACTGTCCTGGATTCGAGTCCAAGTGAAGACGTGTTTGGGAAGTATTATTCTGATAGCAACAATAATAATATTTTTATTAAATTAAATTATACGTATCGAGTGATCAGGCCAATGGTAAGCTTTCGGGCAGTAAAGAATGGCGATCGTAGGTATTTGTCGAATTTCGCTGCAGTAACACTGTGGCTGCTCTGCTAGTTCCACATATAAAGCTGAAAACGTTTTGATTGTAATTTTTTAATTTTTTATGCTGGTAGCGGGGGTTTGTACGGACTGTGTAGGTTTAGATCGATCTGTAAGTGTAAATGTAAATGTAATTGCTATACCAGTGATACAGCGTGGTGCAGTGACGAGTAACCCGAAAAGTCTTTCCTTTCAGTAGGCCCGCAAGCACGAAATTGGCATTAAGGGTTGGAAAATAGTCTTAAATATGGCACAGGGGTTGTTGTTTATTTTTTAATATGACGGAAGAATGCCTAATAATGAAACCTCATGGAATGTTACACCACGTATTCTGGTAGATTGACCGACGTTTTAGAGGACCTTATTGCCAGCAACATCAGGGCGTTACTCTTACTACCAGACTGCGCGGTGCAACATACCAGAAGACAGTCATATTCTGACTCGTCGACCTGAGGACCGGAAATCACATAATGTGGCACCCATCATTCTTTTGTTTATTCTAGACCTAAGAGAGGTTGCAAAGTGTGGCTACCTGATGTTGGTTTGGATGTTTGTTTGTGTGACAGTTGTTCTAGTTTGCGTGGAACTTTTCGTTGGATTACGCTAATTAATATACAGTTAACAGTTGAAACTCAGCCCTCGCCGACCGCCTGCTCAAGACTGAGTTCGTTAATTTTATACGGCACTTATTTGGAATAATTAAAACGTGCAGTATTGACTGCATTTCCCGCAAATTGCATTGTGAGCGGGCGTGTTCGTTTAGTCTCTCGTCGCCTTTTGTTTATGTGACTGCAAACCTGAGGCTTGCTAATGGCGCGCTCATTACTGTAGCTTGCTTTGATATGTGTTTTAATGGACACGAACGTGTATTTCCCATCTGATATAGGACTGTGCCGTTCCCTGCAAATACGAACTAACCCCTCCTCCATCAGCATCCTTTTCAAATATTATTTTGATTTGACATATTTTACTCCATATTTGTATTAGATGTATATACGTTTTGATAGCCTTCATGTTAAATATTCCGTCGCCAAACAGACAGTCCTAGATGTGGCGATAACGCTGGTCTCTGGGGGGAGGGCGGTTCCGAATTGAATCTCCGCCCAGTTACGAATATACCTACTGAGGTTTTTCGTTGTTTGTCTTAGACTCTCCAGATATGCCTTCAGTTCGGCTACTATGGCTAGCTTCCAAATTCTTACCTACTCTTTCGTGATTCTTCCTTAAAATTGGATGTTACGTAAGAACTATAATTGATACAGGATATTTAAATTACTTTACCTTTGAAATTCCTCGTCCCGTGGTCATTTGTTTTTGTTGTCTAGTAATTTCAGCCGTGACATTCCTATTCGTCAGAATGAATGAACCATACCGGGCGTACGTTATAGCAAGTTCCTGCCAGACTGGGATGTCACAGTGCAGTCCTGCGAAATGTTGCTGGCTCCATTTCGAGTCCGCGGGTTTTAAATTTTGCATGGTTCTACTGCGCGTTACAGTCTTCTATTGATAAACATGCGACTTAACGGAATTTGATAGCACTTCGCAGCTGAAAACGTAGTAGGTTACTTATTAATATCTGTAACTTTATTGTAACATTTTTTCTGGAGCAGAATCTTTCCTTCCGTCCAATGTAGAGTTATTAAAGATGGCTGTCTTCCGGGTTTTTGCACTGAGTAGTTTGGTACTTGCTGCCTCCGTCATCATGGCGATGATCGCCCTGATGACGGAAGCGACAGGTACCTCTGAAACGGTGGTAAGCTTTTACCACGCTTTATACTCGCCATCGTGATGACCTCGCATAGGATTCATGTGTTTTTCCTTATGGTAGGCCTATTTATGTTTTCGCCCGATGAATTAACGCTATCAGCATATACCTGTAAGAAATTCAGGTTAAATGTTTGTAGTATTTCTCTCCGAAATGTGCTTGAAGTCTCTAGATAGCTTCCTATGCTTAATTCTGATTTGATATTTTATTCGTTCTGTTTGGTTCACCTCCCGCGGCATGCTTGCAGTTGACAATAACATGTCCGATGTACAGTATACATAGCGCTCTTTATCAAGGTATAGGCGCATCACGGAGGCCTGCTAAGCCCTTTTCAGTCCAAATTATTAAATATTTTAATTGAAGTCACTGGGGTTGTTTTTGTCATGCAAAACCGAAAAGCGGAAGCTATTCACATCGGTATTTTTTTTAATTGTGGGAATTATTTCTCCCGCTAAACTTTAAAGGGTTAGTGACTTTGGTTCTTAGTCTTTGGTCCTTAATTTATATGAATAAGCTATCGTATCGCCATGTTATTGTCCCCCTACCCGATTCCTCCCAATAGCTCCCAAATATGAATAATTTACGAAACTTCATAGACGCGCCTTCTCATAAGTATAAAATTATACCTGTCGAAATTATAAATGCAGAGTGTGAATTATAATTTGGGCACGACTTTCCTTTAGAGGCACGTAGGTTGCACGATTAATTATAACAGAGGATGCATATTTTGTAGGTAACTTCAAAATGACTGTGTTGTTAATAAATAGCTTTCTTATTATGTGGATATTGTGATACAGATTCTAGTTCGAGCTAGTTAACCATTTCCGTATAACCAGGAGGAAGTTCATTAACAAAGAAACGGTGGTCATAATTTTTCTTCTTGTCTGTTGCTCTGTAATGAGTGCGTTCGAAATATTTTCATTCCGACCAGCCGACACGCTACCGAACACTGTCCGCACTCCGTGTCTGTCTGCAGGTGTGAAAAGTTAAACAATACAAGCGATTTCTACTCTTTGTGTGGACGGATTTCGTACGGTCGAATTGGAACGAGGTATTTGGAGCGAACGCGACGTAGTTGAAGGATCTGAGTATGGCCATACGTGAATGAATGCGCCTTGGCAGACGATAAAATTGCTTTGCAGTGCGGCCTAACTCATCAGGCGGCACACATGCTATAAAACCTTTCTGTATGTTTTCCGTGCCCCTCACCTTGTACATTTTTTTAAGTCATTGTATAAAATGGCCACGTAGTGGGACGATAAAGTCCGTCCGGCTGTTCTCAGCCTGACGCCTGTAAAGTCCGCCTACTCACTTATCGGATTTCGATTAGTCTGCGTTTGTTTGGTGTTGGGGTGTCCGCACCGGAAATTGTTGGAAGAGATACTTTGTAGACGGTGTCGTCGATGCACCAGACTTTGAGAAACTGCTCGTCTTTGTGGAAATCCCTGTTAGGATTCGTACGTAACCTTTTTTTAGATACGTTCTTCTTTATAGCGTGTGTTTAACCAGACGCAAGAAGACAGCTGTAACATATCTACTCTGTTGGGCCCAACAGAGTAGGTATACCTGAAGACATAGATAGAGTACCATCTCCGAAACGTCGTGAAATTTTATGATTTTATTAGACGATGGAAAACATCCGGAAAATCTTTTATTTTAAATATCTACTCTTAAAAATCTGTCACTATCGTATCTTTAACCAATGAACAGAGAGACGAACGAGAAAAGCAGAATAAATAATAACATGTATGGAAACTGATTTCCAATGTTTTGTAATTTGCACCTAATTTAGGTCACAGATCGTGATTTCAGATTTTGCAGAATACGCAGGTTGATATTTATTGAAAATTGTTTTTGCTCGAATTGCAGTCTACATAGGTAGATGCTGTTTAGCGTCGTTGATTGTGGCGGTAATGAGTCCTGATGGGATAATCGGCAGCAGTCGAGGTAGAACATCGATACCCATCAACACAGATAATAAATAGGAGATGATGGGAATGAATTTTGATCTTCCGAACCCTTGATCCAATTGATAACAGTTAATGTTATAAACACTGCTCAGTACTTCTAGATAGCCGTGTGAGAGATTTATCCGCACTTGTTATGAAATTGAATCACGAACGTCAATATAGTACCGGATAAAATTAATACCTAAAATTCAATGATACTCTATTGGAAGAGGATAAATTGTGCACTGATTGAAATAAATAATGGCAAAGTTTCGGTAAAATTTCGTACATTTAGGAGGAATGTGGGAAGTACAATGAGGAGTTCAGCATAGCTGTTTCTCTGAACTTGATCCATCGTTCAATATTTTAAAAATGAAGCCATTATATTTCGATAAGCGGCTCTTCAAGTGGAAATGTATTTCTGTTGAGTTCAATAGCAGGGGTTAATTCCAATCCCTGGATTGAGAACATTCATTTTTACCTGAATACGAGAGCAGAGACAGCTCCTGACCTCGTTTTTAGAATATTGAACGATGCAATACTTAATGTAACGCACCATCGTTAGAACTCCGTAGAGCTAGCCTATATTCATCTGAGGAGTATAATGAATTATAGGATAATCGAAACGGATAATGTATTTGGAGAGGCCGAGAACTGATGGAGTGAGGGCGAAGATCCTTCTAGCACCTTGTTTGGAGAAATGCAATTTTTCTGGAACTCTTTGTAGGGGTCAATTTTGAATGTGAATGGGAGCATCAGCTAGGCTAGGCCATTGCGTAGAAACCGATCGAGGAAGACATTTCCATAGAATCCGGTTGATGGATGACTGCGTTCTCCGAGTGTGAAGAAATTGGAGCAAGAAAGAAGGGACGGACGGCACTGCGCAAGCGCTGAGCGTGCTGGAGCATGAGTAGACCAAGAGCAACCGCCGACATTTCGGTGGGTGCACCTGCGACAGGCGTGTGCTCCTGGAATGGATGATTTCTGGTGCATTACTGCAAGAAAATTGAACGTTCCTCGGTAATAACTACGAACAAACACTTCACGATGCCTCTAGAGAGCGTGGATATGTTTCTTGTTTACGTCAGCCAGGAAGGTCTGAACTTAAAGAAAATCTATTTTTGTTTGCAAAGGGGCCGTAAGACGACGCATAAACGTAGGGGCGTCGGCCTGAGAAGAGAACTGATCGCACTTGAGATTTCTGGTTAACAGTGATCACAGATTTAAAGCTTGGAAATCGAGCGCACAAAAAAAAACACTTTCTAGAATTACGTCATTTTATTAGCATGTCAGCAGTTGCGCTCCTGGTGGTCGTCGTTGGAGTTAGTCAATTCTCCCGCCTAGTACAAAAAATTTTTATGTTCTCCTTCCAGTGGTGTAATTTTAATTTCTGTATGTCTTTTTTTTAAAATAACTGTTTGACACCGCTCAAATTATTATCCTGTCCGATCAATAGATCGGAGAGTATGCATTACATTGTTCTTGAAACCACAGAAACATCGGAAGAGATTTTTTGTTTATAATTGTATTCCCTGACATAGGCTATTACTTTTACCACACCGTTGTGTATATTAATATCTGTGACACGAGTTTTTGCCATTAATTCCCCTTGTACCGTTTTCATAAATAAGTTTATCATCAGCGTCGCTGGCTGCAGTGTAGTTCCCTAAAGCCTAAATCTGCTCCCGCGTAAAGCATAATAATGCTGTACAATGTAAAATTTATATTTGGACATACAAATTCCATCACATTAGTTTGTCTGGTAGTAGTCATAGATCTAGTCTTGGCTGCGCTGACCCTCATTGGGACTAGCACAAAATATCCAAGTTATCGTGCGTGAAGTCGATCATTTGTATTCAGATATTTTATATGCGTTCTTTTGTTTCCCTCGTGTTTTCTCTTTAGGTCTGTTACACCGGGACATTGATACACTAGTGGAAAATTAAGAAGACATGCAGAAAAGAATTAAATCATAGCGAGAAATCCATAAACAAGTATTTCTATTAGCTAATATTGAGGCGTCATGTGAAATATAAGAACCAATTATTATGTATTATTTGTCTGTCTTTACACAAATGGGTTCACGTGTACATTTACACACTCACGAAAGCGTCAATTGACTACATGTTTTGGGTATATACACCCATCATCAACGATTACAGTGACGCGTTTGCAAAGAAGACGTATTTATGAACAGGTGATGGGTGTATACACCCAGAAGGTTGAAATAGAACTTGCGCGTAAGTCAGTGTAATCGTACATGTGAACACATCTGTGCAAAGACGGACAAACAATATATAAATGGTTCGAGTATTTCTATATTGTTTGAAAATTTGTATTCGTGGGTCATATTTTGGCGTATTCTTACACTTTCAGTTTTTGTTTGTTGCAAATTGGGAACGGGTCGAATTCAAATTGGCTTTCTTGTGCGTCCTTTGAAACACACTGATTTGTTCAAAGGTTTTATATACTCGTCTATCTATTAGGATATTTTTAGTCGATGCTGTCGTGTTTCTGTGTTGTGCAGAAAATGGCTGTGTGTTTACCGATAGATGTATCCGGCCAGTGTAGTGTAACAGATTCACCATAAGGAAGCTGCCAGCATAATTGCAGAACATAACAGTGCATTCTGACTCGGTGCTTGTGTGTTGACGTCTGTCCATAAAGTACCAATACCTTTGCTTCTGGAGATAAATGGGTAAATACATTAAGTGAAATTGAAGCCTGTTTTCGTTTCTTTATTTCTAAATGTTGTGTCTGCTCGTTCCTCCGTCTGTTTAATGACGTATCTAAACATTCTGTGTGCTCTACTGGTTGGGCGCTCGTCTCTGTGCGTCGTAATGCGATGGAATGAATCTGATATATAAGTTACTATATGTTACCGATTTTCCAATAATACCTCGTCTGTAGAACCATTTGTTGTCCATATAGGGACACTCTGTAATTGGAATACGCAATATCTATGAATGTCACTCTGTATATCTGTATGTGTGGTTGGCGTCTTCTGGGTTACGACACCGCACAGATTTGTGGGTGGCGAGAGGGACATTCTACCCCAATCTTCAGAGTACGGGCGATATATCTCTCCGAAACTAGGCAACACGTACAGACTAAGGTGAGTCATAAACTCGGAGGACGACAATCTGCATTTTCACAGCTTTGAAATTCTCAAATCTCTTAAAACGTTAGTCCAATGTGAGAAAGTCGTTCTAATGTAGATTGGTTTCGACAGCAAGTGTTTTAGATATACGTGATATCTCTGTACTTGAACGGACTGCGAGTATACTGTTGTTAAAACAACGCTGACGTAAAGGCGTGCATATCTTTTTATGTATGTCTAAAACAAAATATTAACAGCAGGTAGTGTAGGTTAGAGGCGTGTTTACAAACGGTGTAGGCCTGTGAAATTTCTTTGAAGGTAATAATTATCAGCTGTGCCAACAGTTTAGATGAACTGTTGTTGAAGTTACGTTTCAGTTAAATGTAAAGAAAAGAAAAAAAGAATCTACTTTCTGATCCTGTGGGTGTTTACTAATTGAGTGCGAACGTTTATTGTGTCAAGTAGGATTTGAGGTTCTTAGGGCGGCGACGACGAAGGTGGCAGAAGTTTTCGCTCCGATGCAGCAGTTTCTGAAATGTCGGTAAACTTTCGTATACTAGACTACTCGGCGCTACAATCCAAAGACTCTCATCTTTATTTGTGCGCTGCATTTCAGCTGCCCTGCACCTCTGGGACCAGTATTATGGTTTCAGTGCCGGTTGCGTAGAAGTTAACGACTCTGTCGTGCTGGGGCGCGTATTCGGAAGGAAAGCAGCGGCATGTCGAGGATTTTTCATGACCTGTTCCACTTGGACGATTTACTACACCTTCATGTACTGTCTGACGCTAGGGGAATATCTGTCTCTCCTCTCACCCGCTCTCCTATAAATGTACGTGCCACATCATTCGTTTTGGGAGAGGCGAGTGATTTCGCAGTTTTCCTTGTCAAGAAGGAACCTCATTTGTTTTTTGTCATATTTTCTAAGTTACTGAACAGAAGGAACAGTTAGTTGCTGCTTCAGTTACTTGCTGATGGACTGAGTCTGTCTCTTTCACTGGAGGATATTCAAGGCGCAGTAAAAAGGGACGAACTCTGTCACATGGAATAGCTGTTGTTTCTGGTTGCTTCGAACGAACAGCGCGAGAAGAACCAATAAGAAAACGAAGAAAAATGGCTGTGGTTACATGTTTGATGGTGCTGTCTGAATCTTTATACCTACCAGAATACAGTATTTTTTTCTTGTGTGGCGGATAGTAAATTTATCAAGTTTTACAGCAAGAATAGTATTGGTAACCGCTGGATTTTCTACATATATCCGTCTCTGATTATTATGTAGAAAACTCAGATCATTAGCTTTTTCGTTGTTATTGGAAAATGTTTCCTTCTCTCACCTCCTCCGTTATATTCCATACGGAAAATATACGAGCCAGGGAGCACAGCGGTTCTTTTGATTTCCTAACCTAGGGCAGCTGTTGCCAAACAAGGCCATGGATTTCGTAGGTGTCTCTTACCTGTGGCTACGTAAAAAGCGACAGACCTCGTGTCAGATGAGGCTGTACGAGTACACCGCATCGTTTCACATCTATACGTTTTCTTGTCAGAAATAAGCATATGAGGTAGACGACTGTAACACCGTGTGAACTTGTAGGTAGATACCAAGTTTCGGTGGTGCGTACTGTCTTTATCTTCCGGGCTGATCTGTGCTGTTGCAGGATAGAGTTTTCAGATGCTCTGACTCCACAGTTGACAGAAATTTACTGTCTTCAGTGATGGTATATTCGTGTATGTAGGGAATCTAAGCATATAGAATCTTAAAATCGTTAGAAACCCATGTGAGCATAATATCCAGTAATTGCCCGTTTATCACCTCTGAGAATACTTAGTTAAGTGAGGTTTACTTTCAACATTATCAAATTATAAGAACAAAAGTGATCTTAATTTTTCTGACAGGTTCGTTTCGGAAGTTACCGAGTGTTGTCGTCGGCATTGTCCTGGTGAGTTTTGTGCCTTAGTACCGTTTTTGTTCAGTCCAAAGGAAGACATTATTTATCAAATGATTAAACCTGCTGAGTATGAAATTCTTACATGTGTTCTATTTGATATTTTCTTGGTTTTTAGGTAAGTTGATGCATCATACAACGGCCACGAAAGTTTTAATAAGTTCCCTGCGATGGATGATGGTGTTGAAGGAAGAAGGAAAGACATTAGAGATCAAAACAGGTATTGTTTCCTGTAGTCTGTTTCATCTTGTATGCACTGATTTGCTTTTACCGAATGTGACCCGCCTCATATACAGGCGAACTCCAACTTACGAACGTAATGTGTTCTTTGAAATGTGTTCGTAAGTTTAATTTATATTTTTCTAATGATAATATATTGTTAAATTTGAACTTCGCGCATCGTAAAATGTTCGTAAGCTTGGGGTTCTGTGTTCGCTAAATGAATTTGGAGTCGCAATTTATTAGTCCGTTCAATGCCCGTAAATAAGAATTGTTTGTTTCTTGAAAGTTCGTGAGTAGAGGGTTCGTCTGTAGACGAAAACTCGTTAAAATTGTAGGATTTAAGCATTTCACGGCGGTGAGTCTGAAGATGGCTTTCTGGGCTGTTGCGTCGTGTAGTCTGGTAGAAGTTTACTGACGTTTCGGAGGTCCATGCTGCTTCCATCTTCAGGGCTTTGGTGGCAGCAAGGACCTCTGAAACGTCGGTAAGCTTCTACCAGACTACACGGCGCAACAACCCAGAAGACAGCTATTTTCGTTGTTAAAAGTTTTCTGCAGGGAGGACACAGTTGTTCAGGGCTCGATGCTGTTCATACTGCATTTCTCCCTGAATGGAATGTATTCACCGCTGCAGTCCACGTTGCAGTGTTGCATGAATCTGAAGAGTTAATTTTATTAGAGAGGGAAGTGTAGAAACATACGTATGTGCTGAAATAGCCTAAGGTCGTGTGATGTGTTGTTCTCCGTCTCGCATCTTGTGTACAAGCACACTACAAAATACAGGTGACTCTCATTATACACGGGGGTTGTGTTCCCGTGAATCGCCTCGTATATCGAAAACGCCTGAAGCGGGGAACGTATGCGTCATGAGAGAGAGGACTTCATTTGTACCACCCGGATGGGCGACCTAGTGACACCACGCGCGACTCATGCAGATTCTACCGTGGCCGCTGATAGGATATTGATGCTCCTCATTCACGATACTGAAATAAAATCACCGATATACGACAACGTAAGCAGCGAAAACGCGTATAACGAGGGTCGCCTGTAGTCTGATTGTATGAAAGTAGTCGAAACTGAGATCATCATAGCGGTTTTATGGTAACGATATAGTACTTGGGGAAGTCTGGGGGCACCATGAAAGTCCACAGGTGTCGGCAGAGGGGAAGGGAGGGCATGAATCGATTGACTGTGATGATTTACCGTCAGGTTTTCGTTTATGATAAGAGTCGTATAAATGGTTCGAAGTTGTTTTAATATGGGCTACGTTTGTGTCTGTGTTGATTGAACGTTATCGTGCTCACATGAACAATTTATTACAGGTATAACTTTAATATAGTTAGAAGCAACCCTAAATAATTTCCCCAATAAATCGCTTTGCGCTGAAAAATTGGATTTAGAGAATATGCTGAACATGAGAGCCATCATAAAGTTTTAGAAAATATAAAATAAGCAAACAAACAACTATTAACACTATAAAAACGGTACTAGTGCCATACGTGTTTCAACCTCAAGAGGTCATCATCAGTGGCAACAAGGAAATTACTTCATTTAACCAAAATGGTTTAGAAGACTAATATTGAAGTAGAGTATACAAAGTTTTAAGATTTTAGAAAATAATTCCAATAGTCTGTTTAGATAGTGGTATTCATGTTATGGTGCCGTGTAGTCTTATGGGTGGTTATTAGTGTTCTAGACCAGTGGTATTCAACCTGGGGTACGCGAAGACATCTTAAGGGGTACGTGAAATTTAAAATATATATATTATTTTATGATAAACACTTAATAATCAGTAATGTAATTTATTTAATTTATTTTAGATGTAGATTATATACTATGTATAACTTGAATTATACACCAACAAATTTTGTTGGTTCAAAGTTGAAGAGAAATTATATCTGGGGGTACGCGAACAAAAAAGGTTGAATACCACTGTTCTAGACGAACACATCTCCTCCATCTTCTTTATTGAAGACCCTAGAATTCTTTGTGAAAACCTCAAATCTCGTTCTTCAAATTGTATCATGTATTCTGTTGTGCTGAAGATGTTATACGTCCGTTTATCGAGGTCTTAACAGACTTCTCAGTAAGAGGCCACGAGAAACCTGTCTTTTATTGTGTGTTCCACATCTGGCAGTGATAGGTCTGAGTGCAAAAAATAGGTAGTAGGCTATGTAGGTTTTCCTGAAACTTGGACTTGTCCAGGGTTGCCCTGACTGACTGCGTTGGCTGTAGCATCGTTTTGCTGAAACCTCATCGTTGTCAGACACAAGTTCCTGGCATGACACACAATTTCAATCAGGAAAAAAAAAAGATTGCTCCCTGTACTTCCAGCTCTCTTAGAATTTTTTTTTCAGAGATTTGAAAAGCCGTGCAATAGCTCGTGACGTGCGCTGAGTTGGACGAACTGAGTTCGGTTTTTTCTACGTTACGTAAAAGGCGGGGGATTTCTTGTTCAGGTAATTAATTGACTATCAGCTTAACAAGAAGGGCTGTGCTCCGTGGAGTTATGTACTTGCGGCTTCGTTCAGAAATCAAGTCATAGCACATTGAAATTATTTTACAATAGGCGTTATTTTTTTTTCAAACCAATTTACTTAGGATTGCAGGGATGAATTCGATTCCTATTGGAAAGCATTAGGAATTCACACGATTTAGAGATATACTGCAGATTTTATAAGGTAAATTGTGTGTAAAAGAGAGAAGAATATGTTTATTGATGTGAGATTTTAAAATGTCAATCCGCATGTTTTAAAATTTTCCGTAAAGGTTTATATTAATAAGCATCTCAATATTCTTAATAGTATCCTGTTGTTTTAGTAGCTATTTTCCTTTGGAATCATAGGGCCATCAAACAGTTATGTCTACATGTATTCAAATGCTTTATTGAAGTCCACTACTCGTTTTGATCGAAAGTCATCAAGTGGCAATATATAAAATAAAAATTGGTACTATTTGAATTATTACGTAAATTGTAAATTTAACCATATTGAAATGGTTTTGTTCAGTAACGTTTGTTTAATAGTAGTATAGATTTATCGGCCTGCAGGTTCATCAGAATTGTCCGGATTTGTTTGCTTGCTTGTTTGTTATTTTATCAGCCGAAGGGTTGTATGAAATAGAGAAATAACCTTCATTAGACACGCAAACAAACTCAGGTCAGTCTGTTCATCCGTAATCTCAGTGATTAAAGAATCTCGACCCCACGTAATCCGAGACGAATAACATTTAGTACTAAGATAACAATCATTTCACAGTAGCCATGACATCCTTGCCTGCACCCTAGGAAGTTGGTCTCTCCGTAAGGCAAAATTATATTCAGCACTCACTACGTTTCAACTTTTGTGTTACCTTTAAGTACTTTGCTGGCTTTCATAATAACGAAACTATTGCAGAATGCTTCTTTTCATAAGCATTAACTAGAATGTTTATGTAATAAGAAATAAATACACCCTGATGACAGCAAGGGAGCACACGACACTTAAAACTATACAGTCCACGACTGTAATCTTGAGTCTTGCGGGGTTGAGGAGGAAGGAGGAGAGATATCGTCTGCCTTTAACGCTGCGGACTTTGCATTCCTCGCAAGTCTCAAGATTACAGTCGTAGACTGTAGTAGTTGATGCCGTTTTTCAATACCTCGCAGCCATGCCGTCTTCGCTTACGCATTGCACTGGTAGATTAAGCACTTTGTATGTTTCCCGTGTGCGCTGCTAGCAGACCGCTGTTTCGGCGCGAGATAAAGACGAGGTATATCACACGTGTGTGTGTGTTTGTGTGTGCTTGCGCCTTTACCAGGAGGAAACGTGCCCAGGGCCCTACATGGGTCAGGTTTACTCCAAAATTATACCACAGCGCTCTCGGGTCGAAGCTCGCCCCACCTGGCCGCATTTTATCACTTTGAGTTTTTATTTGCGGTAATTTAGTCTTGTACATTTCTACGCTTTTACAGCAGTTCTGAGCGCGAATGAAGGGTGATTGGAAAATCCAAAATGGATTCTTTTGTGCTAGTGTAGGCGTTATATCCAACTCTGAGCCTTGGTTGCCAGCATTTAGAAATTTTTGGACATTTGGCAAAACTCCTGGACTGGTTGGTGGTCCTGCAACAAGGCCTTCATATACACTGTAAAACATAACACAGGAATGGAGTGACATTTGAACACACGATCGTAGTGTTCCAGCGGCAAATACCCAAGCCACAGAACGTGATTTCATGTCTGATTTTGACTCATGTTGGTAACGGTAACTAACTCACTCACTTCATGGAGCAGAGGCCTTGAGAAGTGATAGTTGCTTAGCTGGTCAGATTTCCAGTCCACTGCCGGTACGTATCGCTGGACTTCAGTCCATGTTCACACACTACTCTCTTCAGGTTAATTTAATTATAATTTTCCCATTTGCATCTAGATAGTGTCAGCAGTCTGTTCCAGTGACAATCCTCATTTTATACTTCACTCGAGTTATTTCCTAATGCATTTCGATTAAGTTGCATTTGGCTGGCGACACCTATAAAATTTTGCTGTGTTCGGAAATAAAACAGCAAAGATTATTTCCAAGCGTGATCACTTTTCCCACTCTGGATGAAGAATTTTATTACGGCTGATGTAACAGTAAACTGTTAATCGCATTTATATAGGTAGGATTTGAGGTTTTTACGGCGGTGAGTCCGAAGATGGCTGTCTTCTGGGTTGTAGCGCCATGTAGTCTGGCAGAAGCCCCCCATCATCAGGAATCATCGCCCTGATGATGGAGGCAACAACGACCTCTGAAACGTTGGTAAACTTATACCCTATTACGCGGTGCTACGACCCAGATCTTCGCATTTACATATTCTGAACTAACGATGTATCGTTTTGTAATTGACAGTATTTTCTCAGCCTTTGATGCAAGGCTATACATCCCCAGATTAAATGGGGAAATCTGATTAATTGGCTATATTGTTCCCCATACATCTCAACTAGCCGTATATCAGGAACTTACCCGCCACAACCACAATTCCGCCGACATAATTCTGCTTTTAAGAGTGAGATGTGATATGTAAAATGAACTGGATTTATAGCTTTCCACCAGTGAAGCGGAATGGCGTGGCTGTGGCCATTCTGTGACCAATTAACTGTTTAAAATTGAACATTAATTGCATCTACCTCGTGTTCAATTGTCAGTAAGTTGCATTATGGGTTTTTAATGAGAATGCACGACGTGTAATATGGACTTCTATTTTATGTTTCTCTTTTCGATTTTGATTTTAGCATCGATTGTAAATGAAATTAACGTGTCTCATTTTAGAGCTTTTATACAATTTTTTGTCTCTCAGCATCTGTCAGTGGGTAGGTACAATCGACATTTCATAGGAATCACATCTATAGGCCGGTCTCAATAGAAGTCGAACGTTCGGCATCTCTAAAGGTACAATTTGGTTGCACGCGACAGAGACAAGCGACCGAGGCAGGCGACAGAGTTACGAGACTGAGACTGGTCGCTTCCTGTCTGCTCTCTGTACAATCGTATGAAGTACAATTACGAGCGCGAGACAAAGCACAGGAGACCGCTCTCGGACCAGTAGTGTCTCGCGACGGGCTCAGGCAGCACGTGTGTTGTTGAGTAAAATAATGGCAGAAATTAAATTTACTGGTGACCAAGATGAGCAATTGGTAGAATTAGTAGCAGAAAACCGACCACTGACCACCGACAGAAAGATCCTTCTTCACGTCTGGTTTTGAATATTGAACTCATAGGTTTTCTTTGTTTCTTTCGCAACAAATAACACAGCAACACGTCTTCTTCTTCGAGTAACCTTTTTAGAAGCATTTTTGTACTCATTTTTCACAGAATATGTGCACGTATGTCTCAACAAAACAAAGAAAACAAACACTTTGCCGCATGTCTCGGTCGTCACATCAAAAGTGTGTGGCGACAAGCTTCGATGTGTCCGTCTCCCGTCTCTGTCGCCTGCCTCTGTCGCTTGTCTCTGTCGCGTGCAGCCAAATTGTACCTTAACACACAAACCTACCAGCGGAGACTGCAGTTCTGTACGAAGACTCAGAACATGTTTTATATTATTCATTTTAATGTTATTCTTTTACCATCGTTTTGTTTTTCCAGGCCACCTCTATCATAAAAGTTATCAAAGTTTTTAACTTGTTTCTTTGATTTCTCTGACGGTTTAGCTTGTCTCTTGGCTTGACTTCCCAAACTACGGTCTTGTGCAAATTAATGTGAACACACGGTTTCTTCCACATCAGAGCTTAATTTAATAAGAGACTAACTAAGTGTAACAGAACTTGTTATTTCGCTGTTAATATGACCTTTGGTTTTTAGAACAAGTTCTTAACCTTTCAGGAATAACGCTGACACGTCTTTTACAAGATTTTTCACTTAAGTTTTTAATTTACTCTGGCTGCAAAAGTTGGTATGTTCTTGTTACTATACATCATTGCATCAACAGGTATCGAGGGACCGCTGCCATGGTGCCAAATACAGCGCCAGAACTCTAACGCACTCTTAATTTCCGACCTCTTTGACTTATAATTTGTTTGTCGTCATACGAGATATGGAGCAATTCACGCCAAATAGTTATCACTGTAAAGGAAAGGGCGGTCGCCCTGATGATAAAGGCAGCAAGTGCCTCTAAGACGTTGGTTAATCTCTACCGGACTACAGGGCGCTGCAGCCCAGGTGACAGACATCTTCATCCTACTGATTGATTCTTTTGGTCCCCTCAAACAGGTCTCTTGTGTTCACTTAGAAGTGAGGCAGTGCTGCTGGTGACAACTCTTATCTGCTCGTTCCACCAACAAGCATTGCAATTAATTTTAAGAGACTGCATTATCATTTGATGTCGCAAGACGTAATTCAGCAGCAGGATGTGAAAGGTGTAGACCATTTCGAATATTGTAAATTGTTTCCAAATGCTTTCGTCGCCTGTTTGTGTTCCTCACGTTTTATCGCCGTACATGTTTGTTATTGTGTGTCCCTTGCAAGATGTGTATGAAATTAATGCATAAAGGGCTGGTTATGTCTGTCTTCCCGCATAATTCAATTCAAGAATCACTAGACGACTGTGGACGAAATTTGGTATGAACGTTATGCTGATATGGGCTACCCTAAAAGCGTACTTTTCAATTTTCCACAATCCTCAATATCAACATGGCGGATAAACAAACTTGTCAGGTCAAATCGAAACTAACGCCACTTACAGGAGGGTCATACAGTGATGTATGGTTACATATTTTTGAAAACACAAAATTTTGTTACAGCAATTATTTGTATAAAGTAAAATAACATCATGGCGGCTTCATGAAGGAAAAAAAAAGTTTTGATGTGACCGGGATTTGGTCTTTGGAGCCCATACGAACGAGTCGATTATGTACCACCTAACACTCCTTGTGACATAGGGGTATTGATTTACAGTACCTAAAGAAGACATTAAGACCGCAGGTTTTGTACAGTTGGTAATTGAAGTTGTCTAACTAAGTAAGGTAACGGACGTAACCTTTTATTAATAATTCAGAATTTGGAAACCCGCGTGTTTATTCTAGTATATATTCCACTTTTACAGTCTTCTTCAAGTTTAATGTTAACAAAACGAACCATTTTCATAGATGTTTACCTTCGAAAAAAACATACATTAATTTTTTCTTGTGTTTATTAGGTCTGTACACGCCATGTCGAAAGATGTTTAAAATCGTATATCTGAGGGGATTTTTTTTTGTTTCCTTTGTGACTTGTGTCCATTTTTCACAATGAACCACTTTTGAAGAAGTTTACAAAATGATTTTTTTTGTTGAGTTTTAGCACATAATGGATCTACTGACAACAACAAAATAGACTCTGTGCGTGAGGTCCGACATTAGCTATTATGTAGATGACTTCTGGCTTGTTTTATTTTGATCACTGCACTAGTTTGCTCGGTTGTTCACCATGGCACAGATAATTCGGTTCCTGCGCCCTGTTCTTAACTCCCTCCATCTGCATCCCCTTTTATTAACTACACCCATTCGTGACTTTATATCATTATGTTCCTAGAAACGCTTTGATAAAACGGAAGTAGGTCTGCCCTAGTTCAAGAGTTGCCGCGGCAAAATCAATATACCTGTGTGGCTTGTCAAGATGCAAGTACTTGGGACAAGGGATCGTCTCGGTTTAACGTTTGCCGAAGATACAGGAAAACTGTACTTGGACTGAAAATTCGTCTGATAGAAGTGGCTCTTAATAGCAAGAAATATCACATCGATAATTAACTTCCCCATTCTGCCAGTTTGTCGGTCTGTTCTTTCATAAGTTACAACACACACACACAGATATATATAAAGATAAAACTATTGGGAGCTAGACGTGAATTAGTCATTTGTCTGTCGGCGTCTACCCACAATTCCACACGGTGTTACAGCGCAAAACACATCGACGTCTTTAATGTCTCCAGATCCTTAAATCGTATACGGTAATGTAATTGTTAAGGAACTGCCAAGTATCGTGCTTTAACAGGACAAAACTGGCCCTACATTTTTAACTGAGCCACCGAAGTTAACTAAGAAGCGAGGCCGAATACGATTTGTCCTTTTGAAGGTAGCCTTCTACACCGAGTTCACTGGTAATGTTGAACTCTACTGTTTGTTCCCGGCTCGCGGCTGGAACTGCATGACTCACTGCCAAGCGCTGAAAGGTTTTACGAATGCGTGCCGAGTATCACTGTATTTAAACAGTAATATTAACTGACCTATGTTATCGGAGTTCCTGCCGCGAGCCGGGAAGTGACAGTAGAGTTCAGTATTATCCGGATCTTAGAATGTTTGTAGTTGCATGCCATGATCCTTCAGCAGGATGCTAGATGTTCCTCGGATAGGCTACAGGTAACAGGTTCGCTTGGTCGGGACTTGTGTAGACAGGTGTTTCCATGAGAACAGCCTCTTCACCTACACTTTATGATCACCTCATAGTTTCTCCTTCTTGTTGAATCCGTTCTGCAAGTGATCACCCGGTGACTTCATGTACACACTTGCAGAGAATCTGCATGCCGCCTGGGAATCAGCGAAGAAATTGTAAGCGAGACGAAACATCACATTAATTTCCACATCAATGTCAATGTTGTTTAAGTAATTCTCATTTTATCAACTTGCATTTCTCTGGGAAATACTGAAATATATGTGAGATGTGTAATCAGGAGTTAGGAGTTATTCTGTGTTGTCTGATGTTCCTTCGGAGAGAACTGATGAATATACTTGAATCCTATTAAATTCCGCTGAAAGGAGGCGAATTCCCAAGTTTTACATGAGAGGCTTGTGTTATTTTCACGTAAAAGTGGACTTTTAATAGAGTTTTAATTAAACGTTCACAGTTGATTTGTGATGGCCTCTTTGATCCTTGGAAGCGACTTATTACAGTGTGTGTATCTATTTTTTGTCCCGAAGTTCTATTTATAAAGTGAATAGTATGTACGCTACGTTGGAATATCGTTCAAATACAGTGCATATTTGCGGGTCCGTATCACCTGTTTTGTTATAAGCTAGCTTTCTCCACTGTGCAACTCCATTTGCAGATGTATTTCTTTACAGACGTATTTTGTTCGAAGGAAGCTGTGATTTACGACACACACACGGCTGCTGCTTTTGTTCTTGATAGGAGCATTAGCTTAAGGCGGAAACAGACACCCAGAATGCCTGCCAGGAAACTAGCAGGAAGTAAAATTGAGCGTCAACTCGGTTGCAGATCGGTGTCATGTGCGGTTTGTGTTCACTCGAGGTGAGATCCTATAATTTTATTTTTTGTTTCCAAGTCAGTTGGAGATGCCATTCCGTCTCAGCGCAATTGCACGGACGTATTATTAAAATGGACGGTGAAGACGAGGTATGACGTCGTGTAAGAAGATGCAATGAATTAGTATAACGAATATCACGTTCATTAAATAGTTGACGTAGATTTATCTGAGTGCTCCGTAATGCAAGGAGCATTTATTATTGATCAGTGAATTTGGCTAATACAGAACATTAACCTTTGAAGCGTAGTGTCACATCTCCTTCTTAACAACATAAAAGTGCAATTTTTATGATTGGTATAATTCTGGGAATAATCTGCGATTAATTTCTCAAATAGCTTTACTGAACTGATCGTCCAATGTTGCAGTTATGTTTTCTTTTGTTTTTGTTTTTTTATTTGTTTCCCTTTCTCGGTACGGAGTGAGTTATTCAATAAAAGCAAAGTCCCCGCAGTGCTACTGCTGGAAGATTGGAAAACCATGTTATCTTATTAATCTGTCTTGCTCGGAAGCTCTTCTAACGCCAGAACATCTGACACATAGACCGACTGTTGAATATCATGTAAAAATACAATCCCTGAACCAAAGAGCATTTCTCATGAAAGAATTATTTACAGAATTTCGTTTAAAATATATTCATAATGTCTGTACATTTCTTCTGTGTCAACGTGTAGTCATGTCTGATGATGAATTGAGTCAGAAAATTATTACAAGAGATTGTCCTCATTAAAGCAGGTCGGCTCAAAGACTGCTCCTACCTGCTCAACTCGGCACAGGTTTGGACATGATTGGACAGTTTCGTCAGGCCTCAGCAGGGCGGGTCAGTACAAGTTGGGTTATGTTAGCATAGATCAGCTTAGGTTAGGTTAGGTTTAGGTTGGGTTCGTTTTATTCTTATTTTCTTTTTCGTCACGTATCTTAAAGTTTATCCGCTTCTCAGCGCTCGGCGTCTTGACCATTTATCGTCGATACGCTGGTCATCGGTTTGCTAGATTTGTATGATTCTGAAGGCTTATCTGTGCTGTGTGTGGTAGTCGGAGTCATTTTGCCAGAACCTTGTGTAGCGTCAGGAAGCGTCTATTAGTTTAACTTAACATTCAGTCCTTGGTTTCGGGGTTTTAGGCTTCGTGACGTCGTTTTCTGACGCCGTGTCCGCAGGCATCCCGAGTGTCTCCTGCGTTACATTTTGCGCTTTAGCCGTCGGTACGACGATTAGCGTCGTTTTTCGAACGTCGAGGTTCATTTGTACTAAATGTGGCATATTGTTCGTCGCGATTTGTAGCGTCGTTTTTCTGCTTGGTGGTTAAAGGCATCCCGCATTTCACCAATAATAAATATGGCCTGTTTCGCGATGACGCCAGGCGACTTCCGAGGATCCAGTCACATTAGAACCCTGAAAATGGGGAAAGATTTTGTTCCCGAAACGTCGGTTTACTACGGTAAGCAAGTAGGCAGCCAGCCAGCGAGCCAGGCCTTGGGCGGAAGCATGGATTGTCTATAATACGAGGTGCGATCGGAACGTTTCCAGACTGTGTCAATAGCGGGCGAACCGGATGTAGTACGAGCTTCTGCCTTTAGGGGGTGCGGCCTACATTCATAGTGAATCAGTGTGCCAGCCGGCATCATCGAATTAGCATTTGTTTCTTAGTTACGGGCGTTTTGGCAGTGCATTACACCGACCCTCCTGCGATTTCGGAATGGCGTGTGCATCAAATTTTGCCAAAGACTCGCCAAAACGGCTACGGAAACCTATGAAATGCTAAAGCAAGCATTTGGGGAGTCCGCAATGGGTCGTGCACAAACTTTTGTGTGGCATTCACGTTTTAAAAATGGCCGAACCTCTGTCGATGATGATGACGAGCGTTCTGGACGACCATCTTCGAGCACAACGCCCGAAAATGTTACGAAGATTCGGCAGGCCATTCACGAAGATCGACGTCGTACCATCAACGACTTGTGCGACATTGTTGGGATAGGCTATGGGACCTGTCAGCTGATTCTAAAGGAAGAACTCCACATGCGACGCATCATGACAACGCGCCAGCGCACACCGCCCTCAAAGTTCGGCAGTTTTTGGCCTCAAACACCATGGCCGTCATCCCGCACCCTCCTTATTCGCCGGATTTAGCTCCGTGTGACTTCTTCCTCTTCCCAAAGATGAAAATTCAGCTAAAGGGAAGGAGATTTGAGACGATAGAAGAGATTCAGGCAGAATCGCAGATGGTGCTTGACAGGCTGACAAAGAAAGATTTCCAGGGATGCTTCCAGGCTTGGCAGCGGCGCTGGGATCGTTGTGTTCACTCCCAGGGGAACTACTTCGAGGGTGGTGGATGAATTTAATACCTGAGATAAGTGTACGGGTTTTTATAGGCGCAGTCTAGAAACTTTCCGATCGCACCTCGTACGCGAAGGTCATAACAACAGAGCTAAGTAATCAAAGTACAGGTGCTACTGTGGCCCATTCTCGTTCATACGCCATATTGTGCAAAATCCTGTTTATAGATGACCACAGATCTCGCTCGCGCTGTTCCCTCTATGCAGTTCTAATACGAAACAACGCAATGGAATTCTGTGACTTTCGGATTTTTTGTGAAAATAATATGTTTTATGAGGGTTTATTGGAGCGTTGTCCATGCCATCTTGATTTGTGTGGACTGGATCTTACTTAAGAGTGACCCATGTAGGAGAAACTGCCGTTTGAGGAGGTGTATAGTTAGATAGAGGTCTTAATAGGTCGGCTGTGTTATCTAATTTACTTGCCAGTTTCTCAAAGCGGCACTTGCACTGAATTGGAGTTCTCCCGTCTTTACAATTACGGACGTAATTTATTCTATGAAAACTGTTCATAAGGTAAAAATTCGTTAATCGAAAATGAAATTCCCACCAATTTCAAAGCAAAAAAATTCTGACTGATAAGTCACCCATTGTGTTCCCACGTGTTATAATGCTGTACAATCTTAAAAAGTTATAATGCTGTATTTTATGATACATACTGCGTATTTGACCATGTAAATCACTATTGAAGTGTTCAATCAAACATTTAGTTTGTACAAGAGTTACAATATTTACAGCATAAACTTCTGAACTTAGATAAACAAAGAATAAACAATTATCTTTATTGAAACCTTAATTACTGTGCGTTTAATATCCATAAATAAACGGTTATACATTAATTGATTCTTCGTTGTAGAGAAAATAGTGTTCGTAAACCTAAAATAGGTATAAATTTACCTGGTTCTTTGTTGAGAAAATTTGTAAATCGACGGATGAGTATGTTTGCTACAAGGAGCTCTAAGATTGGAACAATAGCCGATACATTTAGCTCCAACAATAATTTACTTTTTGTGTTAAATAATGAAAGGTTACAGTTTTGTGGTCGGAAATTCTATAGCTTGCTTCACTTACTCATTAAACAGGTAAATACTGGAATGTACAATTATTTCTATAATTTGTTTGTAGGTTTACATAATTAAAAAATTAGCTGCTTCTTGTGTAATATAATTCATAGTTTTATAAAACAACTTTGATGTAAAATCTTGTGTATTTTATAAATGAACATAATAAATTTGGTTAATGCTAAGTCTTGTAAATTAAAAGGCAGGCTGAAGGTCGCTGTCTTCTGGGTTGTAGTACCTTGTAGTCTGGTAGAACTGTACCAGCGTTTCAGAGGTCCTTGCTGCCTCCATCGTCAGGGCCATGGGTGAATTTAGCCAGCTTCGATCTCACCTCCGTGAAAACTGCAGATATTACTTAGAAGGCATTAGCGAAACATGAATTGCAGCGATTTAAGAAATTTCATGAACGTTTCATTTAATTTCATCTTCGTCATTATTTTAAAATTTCGTGCCACGGGCCAAGGGCCAATGGTCACTCACTGGAATGCTGAATGAAAAATTCGATCTGCATTCCAGACATAATTTTATGAATAAACCGGGCTCAGCCCGCAGGTGGCATTACACAAATTCGTTCAAGTTGACAGCTTTCTTCTTATGCGAAGCTTTGATGAATTCCTCACATAATTCAAGGTGTAATCTTCACCGCCCTTTGTAAGTGAAAGCCACTGAGAGTAAGGGAACGCACTCGGATAGAATCACTTGCCGGCCGAGCTTCTGCAAGCGTGTAAAGCCGCACAATAGAGGAGCAAATGCCGGCGAGGTGACGTTTTGTCACCTTAAGCTAGAGAGAGACCTCAGGCTGAATAACGACCTTCCAAGTCTGAAGCACAATATTGGGTGGTTCTCTCAGAACATGATTGCCTGTTTGGTGAGTGTTTTGCGAAACAGCATCACGGGCCGATGAGATGTCAGAACAGGGCTTAACGAGACCTACGCTGTTACCACCTTTGTGATCTGTAATTTAGATTAAAGGTATAGGAACTCATTAGAATTTAGAATGGTACGGCACACTGGTTCAGAAACACTACGTTTCATAGTACATACGGTATATTTCGTAGTCATGTTGAGGTACTGAAGTAAGTTTGCCTTAATTTATACACATTGTATTTGTTTAACGATTTATCAGAGTGAAACGTACCATTGCTTTAAAATTACATTCGTATTAACTATAATTTTGTTTCGTTGTTCTTCTTCCGCTTTTCCTTTTACGGGAGGTCCCGGTTTCAAATATCGACCCGGAGACCGCCTATCTTGACCGAGGGTTTTCCTCAGGTTCCCCAGACAATATCCGAGATACTGCCTTTAATTAGACGACGACCGCTTCCATCCATATCCTTTCCAATTCGTTATTCATCAGTAATCCGACGATAGAAAGAGAAAGCGAGAGTGTGGACTGGATTAATCTGTCTCAGATTGGGCCAGTTGCTGGCTGTTGTGGGCACAACAACGAAACTTCTGATTCCATGGAAAGGAGGTGATTGCTTTACTATATGCGCTACTGTTATCAGCACAAGGAGGCCTCTCTGCGTCATGAAGTTCGGACGCGGAAGCCGTACTGAGGACCTTCTGACAACTGTAAACGGACTCCTTGAAGTTGAACCTATGTTTGCTCTAACGTACATTAAATGCGAAGGAAGTTAGTTGCCAGGTTTATATGAATATTAGCGGAGCAGCGGGTCCACGTTGTGACATCGTGACGAAGTTTGGTAAACTACCATCATTACTTATCGTGTTGTTACACAGGGCTGCGAAGGGTAGACGTGTGGAAACAGAAATGTTGCAGCCGTAGGTCTGTGCCATCCAGATCTGTTGGAGAAGGGAGAAGTAATTCGATAAAGAAGAAACTCATTACATTAAAGTAGGTTGTGTAACCACAGTTTTTCAGAGCTTCGCCGTGGAAAAGCAATGTTTTCATCCATAGGCACGATGCAAGGGGAATTTATCTGCTTCTAAGTGTTGAGGAATACTGAAGATATGTTAACCAGATAAGTGGTGCCAGAATTGAAATTTATATGTATTTATGTGAATCCTAGTCTCAGTGATATGTTTAAGAGCTTCGTGTAAATAGTAACGTTCGTCTTTGGTGCAGTGCGGTCGAACACGTGTTGAAATAACTAACTCCCCAACTTTTTCCCTTTTGGCTCACCATTGAAAATTCTGTACGCATATCTCATTGCCCCATGAAAGCCGCGTGCCCTGCCCATCGTATTCTGCTTGATATGATCATCAGAACAGTATTTGGTGGAGAAAATAAATTATGAATTGTCTCATTGTGCATTTTTCTCTTTTGTCCTGTTTCTTCATTAAACCCTGTCATTTTTTGTTCTTCCCTGAATGTGAAAATCGTAGTTTCACACCCATCTAAAAGAAGATACGAGGTGCGATCGGAAAGTTTCAAGACTGTGTCAATAGTGGGCGAACCGGATGTAGTACGAGATTTTGCCGCTAGGGGGTGCGGCCTACATTCATAGTGAATCAGTGTGCCAGCCGGCATCATCGAATTAGCATTTGTTTCTTAGTTACGGGCGTTTTGGTAGTGCATTACACCGACCCTCCTGCGATTTCGGAATGGCGTGTGCATCAAATTTTGCCAAAGACTCGCCAAAACGGCTACGGAAACCTATGAAATGCTAAAGCAAGCATTTGGGGAGTCCGCAATGGGTCGTGCACAAACTTTTGTGTGGCATTCACGTTTTAAAAATGGCCGAACCTCTGTCGATGATGATGACGAGCGTTCTGGACGACCATCTTCGAGCACAACGCCCGAAAATGTTACGAAGATTCGGCAGGCCATTCACGAAGATCGACGTCGTACCATCAACGACTTGTGCGACATTGTTGGGATAGGCTATGGGACCTGTCAGCTGATTCTAAAGGACGGAAGCGGCCGTCAAAGTGGCGCAACCACAACTGGCTGCTGCATCATGACAACGCGCCAGCGCACACCGCCCTCAAAGTTCGCCAGTTTTTGGCCTCAAACACCATGGCCGTCATCCCGCACCCTCCTTATTCGCCGGATTTAGCTCCGTGTGACTTCTTCCTCTTCCCAAAGATGAAAATTCAGCTAAAGGGAAGGAGATTTGAGACGATAGAAGAGATTCAGGCAGAATCGCAGATGGTGCTTGACAGGCTGACAAAGAAAGATTTCCAGGGATGCTTCCAGGCTTGGCAGCGGCGCTGGGATCGTTGTGTTCACTCCCAGGGGAATTACTTCGAGGGTGATGGATGAATTTAATACCTGAGATAAGTGTACGGGTTTTTATAGGCGCAGTCTAGAAACTTTCCGATCGCACCTCGTATAAATTATAGTTTTGTATATTATTTAATCTGTACGTTTGTGTAAAGTAGAAAAAGATGGTGGACTGCATTGCAGGAAGAATTTTCCTAATTTAATCTGCTTTTAATTTTTTCGTAAATGAAATTTTGATTTGTTATTGTCATTCACAAGTATGTGAACTTTGCCACATTTTCCATTGATTTATTTGTTAGATCTGCCTTTGTATTAAGATTCTGCCCTGCAGCCTAGAGACGAGACGACTGCAGGCGCATTACGTATTATTTGACCACATGAACAGTAATCATTCGTCTTGTACGGGTACCTGTGAATTCACGTCTTATGGGGTACCTACGACTATGCCTCTTTGGTGTTTATGTTCTAAAACGCTGCACACTCTCTTGCGGTAGCATTACCTTTCAAAGATTATCCATCCGCCGCTGGAATCTTTTCCCGACCGGCTTTGCTTATAAACCGATTCCACGAGCTGTATTTTCAATTATGAAATTAATATCAGACTTTGTCCTTTAATATAGAGACCTGGAAGTGCATAATAGCTCTTTAAAGTGGCTCTATACGGGTTGGGCGATGGGGTTTGAGTCTTGTCAGGGGCATGTGTTTTCAGATTTTTAACACGACCACACTTACCTAAGGGCAAATCCAGTGCCCTATTTAGTGTCTATGGGAAAGCCCTTTCTTGTACCCCCCGCCCAGAAGCCGTTTTGGATATGGCGGTGTACTCTTGAACCCCGGTCGTCAGTGTCGCGAGGTTCTCTGCCCGGCCGACCTTTGTGAGCGCTGCAACAGTTGTCATGTTGCTTTCCATTCAGGGAGTGCTGGACCGAGTTGTGGGGCTGTGTTTCCGCTCTTGTAGCCAAGGAGGACCGGAATATAAATGCGAAAATGGGATGTCATATTTACTCACGCAGCTTGCCCTTACCGTAAGGTGTTATGAAAATGTTACAGAAACCTCTGACGTTTGAAGTTGCTGGATGCCGAGACAACTCGATGGTTCCATCCAATCTCGGCGGACGCTTGAAGTCGGCGTAGTCTACATCGAAATGAGTGGAACTAATACGAACCACGACGGCCCATTCATAAAATTGGACGACCGGCGTATGATATTTGAATATCGGCGATCTTATCTTAGCAAATAAATTAGTTTGTTTCCCCTTTCTTACAGCGCTAATGCCATACTCTGTTCTCAGAGCAGATACCGTAAGATCTTGTCGCGTTTAAAGTTTTTTCTCGTTAAAGCTTGACAACAAATATTATTAGTGGCACTGATCTAACGACGGCGAGTATGAAGATATTTTGTGTTCTGGGTTGATGGTGGAGGCAGTAAACACCTCTGAAACGTCAGTAATCGTCTACCAGACCACACAGTGCAACAATCCTGATGACAGCTATCTTCAAATATTATTATGGCACATATGGGAGGGTGATACAATTGATCTTGAAGAAATAAGTTTATGAAATAACCGATAGGATTTGCCTGGTTCAGGGCAGGGACTTGTGAGTGGCTTTTGTGAGCACATTAATTAACCTCCAGGTTACATAAAAGGCAGGAATTGCTTGGTCAGCTGTGCGACTAGTGACGCTCAAAGAAAGGTTCCGCTCCAGTAGGGCTGAGAGAGAGACTTTCTGGCTTAGAGAGAGTAAACCTGGTTTCGTTATTGATTTGTATGCCTGTGCTGTGTGAAGTCAGATAAATATGAGATTCCAATGTGTTCGTTTATCAAGAAAATGTGTTTTCGACAAATTGAGCTGGTTTCTTATGATGCGAGCGAGATTCTCCGTGAGAATCAAACAGCGTCATGAGTTCTGCGGTGGGCCGCCATGTCTCCGCATCGATCCAGTAAATAACTGAATAACGGAGTTAATTTTAACAACTTGCGCCTCTACAGCATTTGTTCTCGTATGTAGTTACATTAACGTGGGGATATTACCTGTGCAGAAAAGCCTTCGGGAATTCTGCAGAAAGTGATTCAAATTCTGATGGTTTTCATTGCCAGATGCAAAAGTTTGTTTCTGGAGTTGGTGTACGTGGCGTGTTGTAGGAACTGACAGATTTGCTTCTCAGTTCGGTACATCACAAGCCAGGTTTGTAGGAGTACAAAATATTCTTTTACAAAATCTTTAAATGTTTCTGTAAAATAAAGAATTGATCAAGGAAAATATTTTTATGTATATTTCCTACATCTTTACGATTTTCGTGGCTAACAGAAAAAAGTTACTGTATATAATTAATTCTATGCAGTGAGCCCCTTCTAATGATGTCAAGAAATATTTTGGAACCCTATAGTTTATTAGCGTGTTCACAGGTACGTCTGTCTGTTGGTAATTAATACTTGCCAAGTTTTAGTTTGAAAATCTGAAGAGAAGAGTTATTTGATTACGCAGGCGTAGACGAGAGTATAATATTAAAACCAGTTTTCAGGAAATAGTCGTGAAGGCGAGAACTGGATTCATATGGCCCAGGATACGAACCAGTGACCGGTTCCGTCTGCGTATATCTGTACTTTGTAGCCACTTGACATCTTACCCTGGTGACAGAAACAGACAGTCTCCGAAGTATTGGAGGTTTGGTCTGCTATCACACGGTTGATCGCCTGAGAGGATTTCGCTGCATTTAGTCGCCTCGCCGCTAGGGCTTCTAGTCTGACTCCTTTTGCAATGGGTACGAGTTGGATATCCAGTACTCTGGTTGGCGTCTGGGGCTAACCGCCATGGTTGGCGTAGGAAGGTTACTGGTTTCTCTGACCGTTTGTTCAAGGTCACACCGTACATAATATTTTAGTTATGCCATGGAGATGCTTGTGGGAGTAGAGGTGTAGCTCCACAAATTCTTAACCGTGGCTCTGGATAGGAGTGAATGTTTAGCTTGACTCATACGGCCGCTGTTTCTGCGAGGAATGAGCCCGTTACCTGTTGGAACGGAGGCTGGATTACTTCGGAGAAGCTAAAGTAAAGAGAAAATTCCTACCTTGTCGGGAATAGAGCCCCGGTCATTCAGCCTGTAAGCATGGTCACTGACTGAGCTATCCAGGCTCTTGCTGAAAGCACTAAAGAAAATTGCTCCGTCACATCGAGGTGTGTTTGGAGGGGATTAATCAGCTCTTCAAAGTCGCGAAGTTTGTGGGGAAGTATGTAATGGATGATTTTGACTCACCGTGTATCGTGTATAGCTTGGTACAGAAATGTAAACTAAGATTAAATTTTACGGACATTTTTGTTTCGCTTACCATTTAGTTTCAGAGACCACCGGTAGAAATAATTTGAAGTCCCATTCTGATTTGCATAAAATTTGAAAACAATTAGTTCTATCCATTGTAGTTGCATGTTCTGCTGACCTTGTGTATCAGATTACAGTCGTTTCTCCCCATTCCAATTAAGTGCATTAAGTGTTACAAAACCAGTTATCAGTTAGAGGACACACCAGGTGTGGGTAGTGGAAACATTCACCGCCGTGATCTGCGCCCAAATGAAGTCTGAAAACATCCAGTGCGGTTAAAAAGTCTTCGTTTTTCGGTTTGCTGGACGACCGGGCTTCGATCTCCGAGGATTTTTCTTCTGTATCCATACCCACTCACCTCCATCTAGTGCCAAGGTTAAAAATCCCCAAGCGCCTACATGGCGTATAGTGGGGCAGCTTAACTTTGTATGATTTAAGGTTTTCACAGCAGTGAGTAAGAAAATTTCTGCCTTCTGAGTTGTTGCGCCGTGTATTAAGGTAGTTGTTTACCAACGTCATCAGGGCGATGAATTCATCGCCCTGATGACGGAGGCAGTATGACCTCTGAAACGTTGGTAAACATCGACCAGACTACACAGCGCAACAACCCAGAAGACAGAAATCTTCAGCTAAACTTTACTTACAAATACTACGCGTGCCGTTCATTGTATGTGGCTATTTCAGCGGCATCGTACGTAGTGGATATTCCGAAAATGTTCCCTGGTGACTGGGATATAACTCCTACGCCACGTTCAGGCTCATATACTGCAGTTTCTTTGGATGTACGGGACACTTCAAAATGAATGTCTGTTCAGTTGTTCTTGCGTGTTCTTGGATTGGTTCGGACACTTTAGTTGGCTGTTCCTGCTGACTAGAATATGGGAGTTGCAGGAACAGTCTGTCCACTGGGGCCGCTGGCTGCAGTGAGTGCACGGCTTGTATTCTGCAAGGTTTTATTTTCAGTAATTTTGTAGCAGAGATGACTGTCTACTGGGTTGTGGCGCCGTGTTGTCAGGTAGATCGTTTGTACTTACCGCCGCGAAAACCTCAAATCCTACTTTATTTTGTGGCGCTGTTCTCGCTGTGGTTTTCCGTACCTCCTGTTTCTTGTGTGGGGTGTCTTACCGTGAGATTGTTCAAGCCGATCTCCGATTTCATCCAACTCTTTTCCTGTTAATTAATACTCGGCCGTTGATGTCTACCAGTACTTACTTTATTTTCAGAACTGTGAGTAGTGTTTCTGTTGGGAACTCAAATTCGGCCGCGAAAGGCCGTGACCCTGTGTATCCAGCAGATGTCGTCCTAGTCGCAAGCAAATGTAAAGCGTACACGGAAGAATATCTTCACGATACTGTACATTCTGAACTGAGTTAAAAATTCTACCTGTCCTCTCCTCCCACTGTTTTGAACCTCTTAATCGCTAAAGTAAAACAGTATTTGATTATCGGGTTCTCATTCCAGATCAGTGTAAAGGGTATTTTATGGAAAAGCGATTACTGGTTATTATAACAACGAAATGAAGCTCATAAATCAGTTTGTTGACGAAATTAGTTATTGCGTGTTTAAACAGGTGATATATACCAGTGGTATTCAACATGGGGTACGCGTGCCCCCGGGGGTACGCGAAGGCATCTTAGGGGGTACGTGAAATTTAAAAAAATATATTATTTTATGATAATCACTGAATAATCAGGGCCAGATTTAATATATTATTTTAAATATAATTTATTTAATTTATTTTAGATGTATATTATATACTATGTATAACTTGAATTATACACCAACATCTTTGGGGGCACAAAGTTGAAGAGAAATTATATCTGGGCGTACGCGAACAAAAAAGGTTGAATACCACTGATATATACCATAGGTATCACTGTTATTTAAAGAGCTAAAATATCTTCTCAACTTCAATACGAGGATCATATCCAGGTCATAAATGTCTGCTGTAAATTTCGCCGATCACAGCCGTTAATATACTCTGCTTTATAGGACACACTATTTTGCTCACTGAATCATTAATCGCGTGTTTGACTGAGGACACATGATCTTGCCCCATAACATTCCCTTTAAGTCGAATCTCGTTTCTTATTGATTGTGGAGAGCAGATATCAGTAAGATATCCATGCGCCTTTGAGCACACAGGGCGTTCCGGGTGCCTGGTATTTGGTCCCAGCGTACCTAAGTGCTTCAGTGTGCAAGAAACAGTCCTTGTCGCTGCGAGATAACATTAAACGGGTTCATCGGATGAATGAATTATTAAAGTTTGCTCGATTCAAACGAGGAGGACTCTTGAGAAAAGTGTTTATATTTCGTGTTGATAGAAGATAGCAGTAGCAACAATTTTAGCAAGAACGTTAAGGGACTTTATTTTACAGCGTTAAGTAATTTAAGAAGTGAAACTTCTGTCTTCTGTGTATTTAACGTGTTTATTTTAACCTGGGACAACTTATAAAGTAGGAGAATTGTAATTTAAACTGTTTGGACATGATCCAACTTAGTATGTACGTAGTCTGTTATTTAAATTAACGATTTTGAATGGGTCTGAGAGACTTAACAAGTTCCTCTGAGGTAACATTTTATCGTAAGTGAAAATGTGACTACGCTTCAGAACTTTATTATGCAAATGTGTCCAATTACCGCGGACCATTTCCAGCGAAGCAACAGCAGCAGTTTTTGCGCCTTTTAGCGTGCCGTTCGGTGCCGTGTTTCCTACTGCAGCACGCTGCAGTTACCTTTCCAATTTTTTTTTATTTCCTGCGCTTTGTCATCATTAGCGAGTGACGATTGGAACGAATTTCACAGCGACTCCATGATCCCGCATTCGACCCACGCTGCTTCTTTTTTTTAATTTGCCCCTAAACGTATGCAGGCACACGTGCACCCCATCTCCACCGACGTGATTAATCTCAATCCAAAACGTGCAGACTGCAGAACAGCGTGACATAATCTAGATGCTGTGTTATCAGAGCAGCGTCGCAACACTTCTTGTTGCTAGCAACACACTCCATCTGAGTGTTGGCCAAATACCAATAAACTGTGATAGTTGCCTCCTGGTAACCCAAAGCAACGGCACGCTGTCTCCTTCAGTGTATGGACCACTAATCTGTAAGAAGGTGAGTTATCAGGTTCACACGGCTGCGAGTATGAAGATGACTGTCTTCTGGGTTGTTGCACCGTGTAGTCTGGTAGACGTTTACCGACGTTACAGAGGTTCTTGCTGACTCCATCATCAGGGAATTACCGATCTGATGATAGAGGCAGCAAGGAAATGTGAAATGCCTGTAAATTTGTACCTGACTGCACGGTGCAACAACCCAGAAGACAGTCATTTTCATACCTGAAATCCTGAACCAAATGTCATGAGAGTCCATGAAGTGTTTTCGTATTTTATATTGGCTGATGGACATAACCTGCTCCCATGGCGTATTTGTTTCACTTATTGCTCATAGAACGCCTAAATGCAGGGGCGAACGTTGATAAGGCACGCCTCCTCATTGAAACTTGTCATCTGGCTCTCACTGGCTTCCTCCCTTATGAAGTATTAAAAACTACAAGAGCTGACATAAGCTTTGCGTAGTTCTCGGCTCCGTGTAGTTTCTTCAGTGCAGCGTTCTGTAGATGAGCCTACCGTATCTCCAGGCGGCAAAATAGGATTTATCTGACGTGAGATTTCTAGCAAAACGGGAGACTGTTGACACAGATAAACGTCATCCCAGGCAGTAAGCTTTTATTGGTTCAGAATTGATCTTCCTGAGAGAGGGAGAAACCAGATGGGTACCTCTGCTTGTGAGACTTAACTTGCGCTTTCACCATCGTTCAGCTGTCACTTTGCTCTAGTCCCTGGTTGGATGCAGCAGATGAGAGCTTATTGTATCTTATTTTAATGTCGGCATTCTACTCCAGAGAAATTGTTTTTATTGCGCCTTGTAGAACAAGCGTGTGTTGTACGGAGCCTGTAGCCTACCTGCACGATGCGCCGTCTTTTGTTTAGCTATGCAACTGTCAAGAAACTTTCTGCCTCTAACAGAATCTGGAGATTAATTACCGTGTTCACAAAATCCCCGCCATATCCGTGCCAGGTCATCCCCCACAACGTACATTTCACACTTTATAATACTGTCCTTCCGTCTGCGCCTGTCATTTCTTATACTGAAGATTTCTGTCTTCTGGGTTGTTGCCCCGTGTAGTCTGGTAGAAGTTTCCCGACGTTTCACAGGTACTTGCTGCCTCCATCATTAATTACAATCAGGTCTTCCGTTCTTGAGTTGTACGGTGAAAGATCACATTCTACGTCACAGCTGCACAAAGGCTTTCTGGTACACATAAATACCACACAAAATGTGTGTGTGTGTGTCCAGTGCATGTGACAGTAAGTGCATTACTTGCATCAAGTCAATGTGACTGGTACCGAAGTGCCAGGGCAATCAGTTCAATATTCCTCTCTGTTTCATTACGACAGCATGCGGTCGCTTTGATGAAACCCACTTCAAGGAAACATCGTCTTGATGCATCACGCAGAGCAGAGCAAAGGTTTCTACTGCGCCTCAACATGAGGTCACAAGTGCATGAACTGCTTCGTACTTCAGATTCCTAGATCATATCGCCGAATCAACTCACACTACAATGGCACACCGTCGGTGGAAACATGCAATACCACAATACATCTGACGTCGAAAATGTTCCGATGTAACAGCCTGTGTTTCCTTGGCCACGAGGACTACCATAACATTTGACATTTTCAAAGTTACAAACATGCTTAGTAAGATTCGAGGTTTTGACGGTGGCGAGTATGAAGATGGCTGTCTTTTGGGATGTTACTCTGTATAATCTTGTAGAAGTTTACCGACGTTTCATAGGTGATTGCTGCCTTCATAATTAGTGTTGTAAATCCCTGATGATGGAGGCAGCAAGCACCCCTGAAACATTAGTTAACTTTTATCATACTACACTGCACAACATCCCAGAAGACAGTTATCTTCATTAAAATTTGATTAGAAAGAGGCCACTAGGGGGACTGAGTCGTAGGTGGGAGGAATGTAATATTAAAACGGACATTAAGGAATATTTGTGGACTATTAATTGGATTCAACACGGCGTCAGAACCGAGAATAGCTACTTCAGTCGATAGAAAACTTGTTACTGTTACGATTAACTCACATTTGGGTCATTGAATTTCCAACTAGTGAAAGTTTTGAAACAACTTTTTTTTAATCTTCTCTGTTAAATGGGAAATAATAATTTCGCAGTGATACTTGTATTTGATATTATTAAATATCACAGGAGTTTAATAGTAGAGGTACTCATAACGAAACGCTGTTACTAGTAACTGATCGTCAAATAAATACTCTGCACTTGAAGATGGCCCTCTTCTGGGACATTGACCAGCCTTTCAAAGGAACTTCCTCCTCGCCATGAGAACCTCACATCAAATCTTACTAAAAGGCTGTCCCGCTATTCGCCATTAGGTGCTTAGGGGGTGAGAAGGTATAGCTCCTACTCATTCTCAACTTCGGTCAGCCCCGGCCGCGCTTTACCCCCGGGAAAGGGCCCCGGTCTGGACGCAAAGGCTAGAGGAAAAACCCTCTTCCCTAGTCGGGGTTCGAACCCTGGTCGTTCAGTCCATATTCGGGCACCGTACTGGCTGTTTATATTATGGTCGTTTGAGGCGTATTTTTACTCGCATTTCCATTCTAGGGCCTTTGTAGACTTCTTCTTCTTTAATGTGGTGCATCCATTCTTAAGTATTTTGTGTTGCTGGTTACCCATGCTCCGTATCAGTCTCTGTCACGTGGACTTATTGCTGGATCATTACTCATTTTGTGTTGGCTGATGCTTCCTCCAGCCTGCGATCTTTATCGATTAATATCTTTCGCATTGCGTAGTAGAAATTATAGTGTTCGCTGATGTCATGCCGCGATATCAGCGACATCAGCTCTCGTATCCGGAGTGATCGTCTGAGATACTTTGGTATCGTCGTCTGTTATTCTCACTTAACCTTCAGTGCCTACCAGTAAAAATCTTTTAATTTTGTAACCGAGTTATGTTAACCATGTTCGCCGCGTTAGCCCGTCTAGCACTTTGAAAAGAGAAAAATAAAATGTCTGTCTTACTTTCATACATCGTTAACCAGCTCCAGTCAGGCGTTCTTAGAATGGTTACGCTCGCGGGAGCAGAAGAAACTTATAATTTTGTTGTTTCTCAGAGTGTTAGCCGGCTTAATACGGTTAACATGAATGCTTCGCTCGTGATATACGTGCCATTATGGTTACCTGTACCTAGTCATTGTTCATAATTTGTGCCCCTTAGTAATCCTTAAGCAAGAATTGTGCATTGGTATTGGAGCAGGGCCTACAAATAACAGACTATAACGCAGAGTGGTTGCTGGTAAGACACTGCGTTGTGGAACACTCTGTAGTCTGCACCAGAGTTATTCAGCCTTTTTTGTTCGCGTACCCCCAGATATAATTTCTCTTCAACTTTGTACCCCAAAGTTGTTGGTGTATAATTCAAGTTATACATAGTATATAATCTACATCTAAAATAAATTAAATAAATTACATTACTGATTATTCAGTGTTCATCATAAAATAATAAAAAAAAATTTAAATTTCACGTTCCCCCTAAGATATCTTGGCGTACCCCTGAGGGTACGCGTACTCCAGGTTGATTACCACTGGTCTACCATATACGGATGTGTGTGCCGTAGTCTTGAATTAATCATTCCCTAAGCGGTTGTACCTAGTAGCGAAAAGTATTTGTGTTTTATCGGATCTTATGAAAATACTTACAGACTCTTAAAATCAGAAAGTACACTGAAATCAAAATCAATTATACACAACATTATTAACTTTCGTTCATACTTAGCTTAACATTTGCTGCATTATTTGACATAACTTAACGTTGGTTGAATAATATAAATGTAAGTAACTATTTAATAACTTTCATATATCAGTGGATTGTTGTGGGTCGAAGTTCCTTCTGATAATAACGACACGCCAGTCTGGTTTTCATATTATTATTATCCCATCTATTCACCACTTTATGGGGTATGTACTTCCATGTACCCGAGACAGACCTTGTCCCTAAGGTACATAGGGCAGCAGCTGTTTCCGGGACACATATTGTTTTTAGCAAGTGCTACATGTATTATATAATTTTATTTTATGACAGCGTCTTTCGAATGATGTATGAAGATCCCAAAATGGCGGTCTTCTGCAGTTCCCTAAAGTCGTGTTCGCCCGGGATGTTGGCCAAATATTTTCTAAGTGTCATCATCATCGTCGTCTGTGTTTTTTAAATTACTAATTCAACTTCACATCTGGAAACGATCCGATTTTTTCAACTCTTTCATGAATGCAGTACTTTTGTAGTCCGCTGGTTTTGGATAGCTACGTTCTGTTCGAAGCATCGAACATGGTAACTCATAATAACTGAAGCGTAGAAAAATACCCCTTCCTGTGCCAGCTTCAAGATGAATATGTGTTTCGAAAGTTTTAATGGTTAGCAAAGCTATAGATTTTGACATTCGGTGTCCTTTTTATATTGAATCGCCCTCTTCCTTGCTACGATTTTCCGGGGTATTCCAGGCCGAGCGATGTAGTTAATATAAAATATAGACGTTGCTATATTCTGTTAAAGCATTGCCGCGAACATAAGGGTAAAGACATGCGGAGCTTGTTACTGGTACTAAGAAGTCGTTAAATAAGATATTATGAATGGACAGACAGACCTAGGTACCTGCGTAAGAGAGAAATTTCGAGTGGTGTGATATTTTGTATGTATTGACGGAACATGAAGCACTCACGTCACCCAGGCGATTGTTAGTTGAATGTCAACGTTCACTTTTATATTTATATAATTTTTTTTCTAAGACGTGCGTTAAAATTCTCCCAAACTGACGGACTGTCATTCATGTCTTAAATGAATGTTTTGTATTAAGTTGTGGTTTGTGGCTCTCAGTTTGTGGGCCTTGGTGAAGTTTTTCTGTGAGTGTGCGGTTAAAATTTATATTCTGGGTGAATTTACTTTTTTAGGACATTGCATACAGCATCTGCCATTGTGTTCCTGACGTATAACTCAATTCCGATTTTCTGAGATATGAACTTCTCACTGTGGCGAGTGTGACGATGACTGTCTTCAGGGTCGTTGCGTCGCCTTATCTGGTAGACGCCGCTCGGCTTACTCATCGCAGCATGAATCCCTGAAACGTCGGTAAACTTCTACCGGACTACGCGGTGTATCAACCCGGGAGACAGCCAGCTTAAAATACCGGGATTTTTAATAGCCGGAAACAGTAACGCATAATTTATGTGAAGACGTACTTGCGTATCTTTGCGTGTCTCGATCGTAGCTCTCGTCTCGTATGCATTTTTTTTTCGAACAGGTGTTGTAAGGAGAACCCGAAACGTAGTCCTATATTTCATTTCCAGTGCACTTTCTCCGTGTCTTAATTTTTAAAATAGTTGAATGAAAGAAATTTTGATGCTCTGTCATCTCGCAGCTCGGGAACTGTTGGACACATTTTGGTAACATTTAAAATCTAAGGCCCCTACTTGTCCCCCCAACTCTTTACGCAGTTTTTTTTGGGTGCGTAAAGAGTTATAATTTATTAAACTGTAGGGAGAATAACAAAACGAACTGGGTGGAATTTAATTTTTAATGGGCTCTATGGCGCTTTAAGGTTTGTTTAGTAACACGGTGATTTGTGTCTTTAAACTCATCACACTTTATTTCTTTGACATTTGAAATGAACTGTTCGCTCATGGTGTGTGATAACGCATACCGAATAATAAGAGATAACGTATTGACTCTTATTGGTCACCAGCTGAGTAAAGTTAAGTTGTCTCTGTGTTTAATTAAGCATCACGCCATGAATATGTATGGCGGTGTGGAGGTATAACTGTACTCATTTATAATCTCTTCAATAGGCCTATATGTAGATGGATAGTCAGCTTCACTCGCCGGCTGTATTAGCTCTGATTAAAGTTGACGTCATCTTACAGCAGAACATTCTAAAATCCGTTAAGTGACGACATACGCCAATATCGGTGAACTTCAGGCGTAGTTAAGTATTGAATGTCATTTGGATAGTATCTGATTATTTGCTTCAAGTGTCGCAACTCCCTTGTTACAGCCCTGAACTGGGTTTTCACTTGCATCCAGTTGTATCGGTGAACGAATTGTGTAGGCCGTATTTTAGCCACTGGTTGATGTGTGGTTTAATTTGCTATTTCGATCCAGTTTTGAAATGTGCAAAGCCCGGAGACTAGCATTTAGCCTGCACCCCATTGGTTCCGATTTTAAAGAATTTTGGTATGTACGAGGCTTCGTATCACAGCCATTTGAACGTTGTCCTGGACTCTAGGAATCCCATCCTCTGAATAGAATGTCAAAAGCGGCTGGAACAAGCACTGACAGTTCACCCCCTATAACATGTAATGGATACCTAATACTATTCAAAAGACCAAATTGTCCATAAGGACACGCAGAGAGAAGAATGGTTAATAGAATTTTTTTAGGATGTTAGTACGTAATTGACCATCAGATTAGGTTTACTCAACTGAAACATTGTGTGGTTGGGTTATAAAATTTGTGGCAAGAATATTTGTACTGACTTAAAGCCCTTTGGCTGGAACTATCTAATAACATACAACGATGATGATTCAAGACCGCGCTTCTGAACACTGAATTTTATTGATTTTCCTGAAGAAATGTGCTCTGGGGTTGTTCCTAATTTTTTATCCGAGTTGCTTCTGTGCCTTGTCATTGGCAAATGGGTCGATCATATTTAGTGATGATTAATGGTTGCTCAAACTGGAAGAGTCGTGCATGTGGTGTGTCATTAGGTACTTGACATTGAATTGCTGATTATTAAATACATTAGACCCATTAATTCCATGCAGTTATCTTCATTTGTCTTCGCTAGCTTGAAAAGTGTAAGAGTCGCTTTTGTAAAGCGAATGGATTTTTTAAAAAAATTAACGTTCACTAGTCTTTGTATGGTGTTTCTTTTATTCTGTCGAGAAAATTTGGTTTATTTTCGTGGTCTCTGTCGGTGTTGTATTCTGTGCCCGGCTTTAATGTCTCTTTATGATCCTCGGATTGCTGTGTGGTTAATTAAAGCTTGTAATGAGTTCGTTATGCGGGCGCAGTTAGAGGTTAGTTGTGAATATGGCAACAGATGACGCGATTTGTACTAGTATTTTATCGGATGTTGTCTGTTGTCTGAGGTATATTTGATAACAAAATACCTACGGAATTTGGCTCCGTTGCCGTCTTCAAGTGATTGGCCTTAATTTCACACTCTTTTCGCATTGCTCTACTTCTTAGTACTCCCTTTCTTTCGGATAATGGGGCATTGTGTGCAGGTCAAATTGGGATATTCTGTGGTTTATCTTTGGCCAGTTCTGGGTTTTGGCTTGACGTTGATCTGTTGCATTGGTTATGAGTCCGCGCAGGTTTGCTTCGTTTTATTGTCCGAACTCTTAACCCACAGTACACTTTTCACGTTCTTTAAGGTTTTCTATCATCAGATTGCTTAAAATTACCAAGATTTATTTTTCGCGAATAATAGGCGTAACAGATTTTATGTAAGAATTACAATCACAGCAAGGGACGACGATCCATCTACAATGTAATACATTTAGTTCTCCACCGCTGTATCACTCTATTTTCTCGGGTTGCCCACTCATAAGCCATTTGAGGTTCTCACTGCTGTGAGTACGAAGATGGCTGACTGCTGGTTGTAGTAGCCGTGCAGTCTGGTGGAAGTTTGCCAGCGTTTTAGAGGTCCTTGATGCTTCCATCATCAGGGCAATGAATAAGTCTGAAGATTTCTGTCTTCTGGGTTGTTGCGCCGTATAGTCGTGACGGAACCAGCATGACCTCTGAAACGTTGGTAAACATCTACCAGACTTCACGTCGCAACAACCCAGAAGACAGAAATCTTCAGACTCACCGCCGTGAAAACCTCAAATATTTCGATGAAAAAGTCAATTATAAGCAACGTGAAATTGGTAGAAATGTGCTGTTTCAGTTGCTATCCTGCTTTTAGGTCAGCCAAATGACATTTTGACATCAGTAACAGCGTGAGTCACTGACTTGTGTTCTCAGTCGGGAATCCCTGGGTTTAAAACCGCATTATAGACTAGTAAATGAAACTCGTATGATTTCCGTACATAATGTATAACAACCTTCATGAAATTTGCTTCAGCCAATAACTCGGTTTTGAGAAAAAGTTGGCTTTCTGCAACCACCTATTCAATTGTTTTGCAACAGCGTAGTGGTACCTATATGCAGCACATGCTAACTCCATATTTTACCCACGTAATGTATTTATGGGTTTGTGTGAACACTGAAAGTATATTATTTCCTTAAACATATGCCAATTTATGCATAGAAATAGGTAACAAATGGTTTTTAAATAATATTTGAGTGAACCTCTGCCTTTAAATGGTTAATTCGATTTTCCGATCTTTGCTGTCAGTAAGGATACTTGCAGTAATATCATCTCTGGTGTTCAGCCTCCGCCAAAGTTGAGTTAAACAGCAACGTTTCAGAGACCAAAGTATCAGTTGGCATGGAGCGACTTTTCAGGGAAGCCACAGAAATACAGTTACACATGACATGAACAAGGAAGAAGGCCTCAAAGGAAGCCAAGCACGGAACTTGACTGCTAGGATTTTAAATTTCGATGACACAGGCAAGGACAACGTTGAGCAACATGGAATCGGTGCAAGGTGTGGATAGAAGATCACAGAAACGTGCCTCTGCCCTCCGGGTGCACTGCGCCAATTTAGAAGGAGCAACGCATGAATTGGCCGATCAGTGACCTGCGGCGTTTCGTGTTATTGACCATATTGGTGGATAGAGAAATGATTTCCGAAATGTTAGCTTTTAAACTAAACTTCGACGCGACTGATCGTCGGAGAGGATTTTAGTACATTTATTCGCTATGAAAGCCTCAAATCTTAAATAAGGACTCTTCATACGAAGCAGACATAGTATTGTCATTACCACAGCTTGTTGCTAGTTTTTGTACTTATTTTTATCTTGTACAAAGCTCTCTTTGTCTCTCTTGAAAAATATTTTTTTGTAAATTTGCATGTCGTATGTACATCGTCTCGTTACATTCGTTCACCAATATCTCGCGATGTATTTGTATGAGAGAGATGACAACCTAAATATCTGCAACAGTGGACTAAGTCAATTATGAAACACCCCAGGAGGTGAGTTTTATGGAGGATTATAGTGGAATATTTAACCTGCTAATTTTAGTTTCATTCTAATCACAGAAAGTTTACAGTGGCTTAAATGCTACAGTTTTCAATTTTAGTGTGGCTAAGCTGTTAACTAAATTGATCTAAACAAAACAGACGCTTTTACTTTGAGATCAACCAGGTGGCGGCCGGGTCAGACAGAGGTTAAGCCCCTAACTAGGGACCGTAAGTTTGATAATATGCTGTCTTCTTACACCTCGTAAGGCGGTGGTAGATGAGTGTGGAACGATGGCGGAATTGTGATTAACTAAGGAAGACCGAAGAACTATAAAATAAAAGCTCCACTGCCACTTCATCTGCCATGAATCTTACTTGAACTTATCCGGAATTGAACCCGGTTTTCGTTGGCGAGAATCCGGCGCCAGAACTCAGCTGTGGCACGACCTTCACTGTGGCTGCTAGTGGTGGATTAATATTTGTCGTCATGGTTCGTGGAGTTAGCACTCTGGCGTCATGCGATTAAGGATTGATTGTGACACTTTGAAAACTTGACATTCGGTAAAGTTCCTCGGACAGGGGAAATGGTGCTTCGCAAGGTGTCTTAGGGCTCAAGACTGTTTATTCCACCGAGAACCGCCCAGTCGGTGACCTGGTTGCATTTGTTACGTTGTAAAATGTCGTCACTGTATTTAAACACGCCGCTAAGAAAACTTGTAGCGGAGTGGAGGTAACGCTTTACGCATTCTTCACGTCATCGATAGCTTGACGCCACAGCTACGTTACCCCCGGTGTGCACTGGGATTGAGGCTTGGCTAACCGCACAGTCGGTCTTACCTGAGCGCCGTCCCTGTTGGTTGTCGAATCCCGGTCGTTTGACTAATCATTTGTCATTAATCAGAAAACAGAAATATTAAACATACTTTGGTTTTATATGTACATTGTATTCTCTGTTACGAAACGCTGTCGAATTAAAGCTTGCCGAAATTTGAATTTAGCAGACATCTACAAAAAAAACGTGAATAATATGCGAAAAAATTGACAAATATTTTGTGGCGAGTAACTGGAACCCCGTACAACAAAGAAGCCAATGTAATAACTAACAATTGGATGTGATAATGACAATGTTAACCTCAGTATGTCACGCATGAATTTAATTTGTTGTCGTAATCATGAATATTAGTGAAGAAATGTATTTTGTAAGAATCCTTACGAATTGCCTTGTGTTCGATTCCAAGGTGTGAATAAATTGTCCCTTCGGTTAGGCTGTAAGACCATGATTGTTGTAATGAAGGCACAAATATCCTCACAAATTGTGGACTTCGTATTCGAACGAATGCCCTTCAGGAATGTGATAACCTTCCATCCTTCCATGTGTTCAGTAGTTTCGTATTAAATTGTTTTTATACCACATGCAGCTGACAGTAGTGTCCATGTGGAATAGAAAAAATCCAATTGGATACAGCCATCAGCCGTGTTCTAGTACCCAACGCATGTGTGCAACTCAGTCACGTGTATTGTGTTCCGATGTACTCATTGATTGATCGATCGATTGATTGTCGAGTTGGATGAGACAAGTCGCTTAGTACTGCTGTTTAGAATGAGCCTTATGTACACACAGCATACACACTGTGCCGTGTAAAACGAAAGTCAGCAACAATATCGTAGCACGGTTCATAAATTAACTCGTAGGCAGTTCCGTTCCTGTGTAGTAGACTGTCCCGGCATCCCCCGAGACACTCGAATCAAGGTCAACCTTGTTGCTAGGCCGCTGCTGATGCGAGTTGTGCAAAAGCTGTGCAGGTACGAACATGGCGTATTCACGTGAAGGACGTGTCTATTCTCGAATATTACTTTGCATATGAATCGTTTGCTGCCGTTCGTGACGCATTCAGCAGTGCGTGTCCTGACATGGAAATACTGCGGTAGTCAATATGTCGACTGGTAACAAAATTTTGGAACACGTGCTGATTTTAAGTAGTGCATCGACTGCAAAAATTCAATATTACTGTTTGCATCGTCTTTTTGTGCGTGGCGAGATTCGTGTGTGGTAGTTAAGGTTGCGTTTGAAATGAGACATCCCGTAAATACATGCATGCATACATACGTAATTTCGATCGGTCATCTTTGACTTTGTACGAGGCGCGTAATCTAGCTTTTGTTACTGGTAAGCTTTCCCTCGTTGGACGTATGCCATTTCTGTGCTTTCGGCTTTATGTTATTGAGATGTGGAGAGAGGTTTTGGAAGCAGATGGGTTATATGTCAATTCCAGATCTTGTATCGCACTTTCAGGGGTGCAGTTTTTCTCTCTCTTTTTTCAATATCTGATAAACTTACTACTTCCATTTATCTTTCCTTGCTCTTGGAAGCATTTGCCAGCCGACCTGCTGCTCGAATGCCGTTCCATTGTTCCATTTCTCCGTTCCTCAAGGAAATGCCAGTTAACAGTCGTTAAGTAAACCAATAAATAAATAGCATTTGCCAGTTACGTTACTATGACTACTACTTATTGCCCGCTTCAGTGGGGCGAGTAACTTCAATGAGGATCATCAGAATAATAAATACAGCATATGTCGACGCGGCAGCAGCTTCGTGAAGAGAAGAACAAAATTATGGTCCCTACCGGGAATCAAACCCCGTTTGTTGAGATATGTACTGTAACATGTTGTAGACGGATTGTAGCCGTGCTTACTATATTTTCTCCATGTTAATATTAACTGATAGTACGATTTGAGGTTTACACGACGGTGTGTACGAAAATGACTGTCTTCTAGGTTGTAGCTCCGTGTAGTCTGGTGGAAGTTTACCACAGTCTCAGATGTCCTTGCTACATCGCCCTGATAATGGAGGCAGTAAGGACCTCTGAAGCGGTGGTAAACTTCTGTGAGACTACACGGCGCTGCAACCCAGAAGACAGTCATCTTTGTACTAACTAATGGCTCATGAGGAAACAAGCTTACGATATCATGAACTTTGTGCTGGAGTATTTATTTGTGTGTGCGTAACATAGGCCTATATATTTTTAGGGCTTAATTTACAATATTAAGATTATTCAACAGTTATTACCTAGACAGTAAAGTCATTACTTTGGGCCCCTACAGGTATCTTCCGATTTAGCTGTAGCTGCCTTCTTAAGATTGGTCGTGTTACTAGAAATATTTATTACTTCTCTGGTTTCATTTTCTTTAGTTTTATTGAATAACGCTTTTCATTTGACTATAATACCATTCATTTTAGCCGTTTACAGTGTTATTTTATTAGTTTTGAACAAATATGAGTTAGTTAAAAAAATAATAAAAACGTTTTAAAGCGAAATTCGCCGAAGTCGGGAGATAACGATGTTATGGTGGCATCATGTTCATTAGAGGCCACTCTGCGTTGTACTTTCTTTTTGTTTTCTGTGTTTAGTAATAACAAAATGGCCTCTGCGTGAATTTCTTGGGTTTGATTGACACAATAACGTGACATTTCTTGAATGTTAATAATTACAGATACGGTGACGATGTATTAAATCTAATTTTCAGGAAAAGGATATTCCGGTAGAAACCATCACTGGCTTTTATAATGTCCTATTTATAATTTTTACGTACTTTTTATAGACAAAGGAAAGTATTCGTGGATGTTTTCAAGAATTTTTGTTGTAATTCTGGTATGCCTGTGCATTTCTGAATTTAATATTTCAGCGCCGTTATAAATGTCATGAAATATACTAGGTTTCGAGTTACTCAGTTAATCAGTATACTAGCATGTCTGCATTACATTTCGTGCATTCATTGGAAATTTATGAGTGCCAGTTTGGATTTTTCCATCTGTCGTCTATGTTGCACGTCGTGGATACACGCTTGTGGCTGGGCGTAAATATGAACGTGTTCCACTTGTGTTCTGTGCAGGCCTGGAGTGATGGATGCATACTTGTGGCCCCATGCCATATTACTGTGACCGTTTGATGTCGGGTCGACCTTAATCTATACTGATGACAAGCTGGAGGGAGTATGACTTGGAGGCAGCTTTGAAAAGAAGATATTTTCTTCATTCGTCTCCACCCTCATATGGCCTGCTTGTTCCATTACTCTCACAGTCTCTATCTTATAAATCATCATTATTTCCGTTACGTCTTGGTATTCTAGGCAAAGCTTGTTACAAAATAGGAAGGATTCGATTTCCTGACGACATCATACCGGAAACTGTGATTTAATTTCCTGCCTTACTCTGACGTTCAGACAGTTAACTATAATTATGTAGCTTTGGGCACTTCATTTGACGCACTGCTTGAACGTTGTCTTCTTCACGAGAACGCATTCATTCACACGTTGAACTTTCAAATACTTGATAAAGCAATGAACATTTACTGAAGTACGAGGTGCGATCGGAAAGTTTAAAGACTGTGTCAATAGAGGGCGAACCGGATGTAGTACGAGCTTCTGCCGCTAGGGGGTGCGGCCTACATTCATAGTGAATCAGTGTGCCAGCCGGCATCATCGAATTCGCATTTGTTTCTTAGTTACGGGCGTTTTGGTAGTTCATTACACCGACCCTCCTGCGATTTCGGAATGGCGGATTTTCATGAACAAATCAGTTTTGCCAAAGACTCGCCAAAACGGCTACGGAAACCTATGAAATGCTAAAGCAAGCATTTGGGGAGTCCGCAATGGGTCGTGCACAAACTTTTGTGTGGCATTCACGTTTTAAAAATGGCCGAACCTCTGTCGATGATGATGATGACGAGCGTTCTGGACGACCATCTTCGAGCACAACGCCCGAAAATGTTACGAAGATTCGGCAGGCCATTCACGAAGATCGACGTCTTACCATCAACGACTTGTGCGACATTGTTGGGATAGGCTATGGGACCTGTCAGCTGATTCTAAAGGACGGAAGCGGCCGTCAATGTGGCGCAACCACAACTGGCTGCTGCATCATGACAACGCGCACACCGCACCCTCCTTATTCGCCGGATTTAGCTCCGTGTGACTTCTTCCTCTTCCCAAAGATGAAAATTCAGCTAAAGGAAAGGAGATTTGAGACGACAGAAGAGATTCAGGCAGAATCGCAGATGGTGCTTGACAGGCTGACAAAAAAAGATTTCCAGGGATGCTTCCAGGCTTGGCAGCGGCGCTGGGATCGTTGTGTTCACTCCCAGGGGAACTACTTCGAGGGTGATGGATGAATTTAATACCTGAGATAAGTGTACGGGTTTTTATAGGCGCAGTCTTGAAACTTTCCGATCGCATCTCGTATATGCGGTATTCGATTGCAGTTCCACGAGATGAGGAAAATAAGAACTTTCACAGTGGAATGAATATTTTACTTGCCCCTGCTTTTGTAAGAAGCAGAACACATCCACGGGGCATGATATTCGGTTAATTATGACTCGGAACACATGCCGTCCTACAAATTGAGACTCAGCGCGCTCTGCGTGTGTCCGCGATGCTTAGGAATTCGAGAATGTGCGAAAAGCAGGATGGTATGCAATGAAAATACCCTTTTCTCGGAGGTAGAATTTATTTTATTTTATTTTATTTTAACACCACTTTTCTAAAGCAATAAATTGTGAATTTCAATCAAATACCATACATCTGTGCTGTATACAAATATAGTATGAAAGAAGTCCATCGCTTCTGTGTCAGCGGATAGCTTCCAAACTTGGCAGTCATCGCGGTTCGGTATACTTAGTTACACCCGACCGTAATCATCGTTACGTTTCAATCCTGGGAGATATCCGGTTCGAATCTGCCCGAGACTACTCCGGTAAAGACGACAGGATTCTTTTTCCCCTCAGTCGATTACTTCAGACAAGAATACCGCAGTAATAATTTGGTTAGCAAGTTCACACACGAGACTTCCCATTTGTAGTGTAAATTTGCGTGCCTACTGAATATTATAGAATATTTGGTGGCAAACTACAGCTCGAGTTCCGCGTGAATTCAGTTCCTTCGTTCGCGGAAGCCAAGTTCGAGTCCGGCTTAGGCCGGCGAGGAGAACGTTCTGTAAATTGTGCTAAGCGTGAAGCCTTTACTTGCCGGATCATATTGTGACGTGGTGGGTTTAATCGGCGGTGCAGCGCGTTGACAGATGCTGTATGTAGTTTTCAATGATTTGGGCTCTCTGGTTGTAAAAGTTGTGTTGTCAGACAGTACATAGAAGATGACCGGTAGTTTTGTAAGGAAGGTAGGTGATTGAGCGAATAGTAGGTCACGTGGTGGGGATGTGTAACGCCGATGTTGAGAAGAAACCTGTCGGCATTCTTGCAAACTCGTATCTGTCGCATTCACATTTCGTAGAAAATAATTGTTTTCACCCCATACGTTCCTGCTAATAATATTTTTAATGGTTCTTATTAGATTGAAGCATCTCTTCGCCTAAGTGAGCTGAGCAGTAAATGCAAATAGGCGGCTCAGCGCGGTGAATGTCGCGCACTTTCGGTCCAGTAAATCTGTGGCCAATCTCAGTCCTTTTCTGTTGCGTTCTTAACCTTCTTTCGAGAAGAATTGAGTGTACATATCCCGCCTGACCGATTCTTTTGTTTGTTTCAGAGGTCACACGAGAAGTAGCCAGGGTACAGGCTTCGGGGAAGCCGTTGCCCAAGGAGAGTAAATATGTCGACATCTACCGGGAGAAGCCGATCCGTGTTGCAGTTAAAGTGCTAGTTCCCATTAAGGAGCATCCTAAGGTATGGCGTCATTTATTGCCACATATTAATTCTCTGCCTTTTGCTGGGACAAGGCGCGTTTACATGTTTGAAGGTTTTTGGTATACCGTATTCGAAATATATAACTCAAATAGCGTTTTTGATTGCTGACATGCATCCTGCTATATTATTTCATTGCATTTAGGGACAGTGAAATATTGGCATGCAGTCGATGGTCTATTTCCAACTCGCGTGCTGCAGTTTAATGTCTTGCCTTGCGCGCTTTCACCCGCCCACGATGACCTTTGCAGAGATTGTCGCGTATACTAAACCGTTTGTGTCGCTTGCTAGTAGCATCTTGGGTGCTGAGCTTCAGTTGACGCCAAAAATCAAAGCGAATGGTCGCAGTGTGCAATTCTTCCTACATCTCGCAAGAAACTGGGAAGCTAACACCGGAGGAGGAGTGTTCGTGTTAACCGTGTTAGCCCGGCCAACACTTCAAAACGCAAATTAAGGAAGTCGCCTGTCTTACGCTAATTTGTTCTCCATTCGCTGGAACACTGACAACCTTACTTATTTACTCCCTGGAGCCGAGTCCGTTCTGAGAAACCAACGGTCGCTTAGCCACTCAAGAAATTTCCAATATTTTATGGAACCCGGACGTTTACGACTGTGTTCACAAGAGCCCGCCATTTTCCTTCGCTCAAGTCGTTCCAAAGAATCCGTCCCAGTCTGTGTAACATTTCGTAACAAGATTTTATTCTTACGGGGATGAGTATCACCACACCCAACCCCCAAGTCGGAGGACCACCCGTTGTCGGCTGTACGCTACTGTTTATTCAGTATATTCTCAGCTACCCTCCATATATGGAGGCCGTGTTCTCCATCCTCAACCTGGCTGAGGATGGGCCTTGCCGTGGTGATGCAGCACAACCTTTGAGATAAAATGCATCTTTAGCCAGCTGCAGCCAGGCGTCCTCTTTGCGAGCTCAGGTCTTGAGTAGTTTTTGGTGATACGCTTTGATTGAAGCATGCTTCCGTTGTATCAGTTATTTTAGGCCTGTTATAATAATTATTGCCTTTATTAGTCATTTTTCTGAGCCAGAAAAAAGCCTTGGGTAGCTTCGAAACGCGAATTGAAATTATAATTAATTCCTTACTGTGTGTGTTGTGTACCAACTTCATTAGAGAACGTGTCACGATTTTTCCTGAGTTTCTGTATGTACTGGAAGGTGGGGGGGACAGAAGTCCGTCTTCAGCCCTTGTACTGCAATCACTTAGTCCGGGGAAGGAAGATTTCACAAAAATCTTTATATCCAGGACTGGAAATGAATGACGCTCCACATTAGTGGGAAAGCCCTTGTAAATTACCAACGCATTATAACGGTCTTAGCTACAGTTGAGGTTTGGAATTCGTTGCTGGAAACGAGAGTCGTGGCACTAGAATAACTTGTTTAAAGCAACGCTTTTGAAACAAGTAGCCTGCATCTGCGATCGTCTGCGTCCATTTTCAACCCTGAATATCCTGTAATTGTCTTCTTGGAACTGACAGCCTGTCTGAAAGTGTGGCGATACGGAAACCCCTGCAAACAATTAGGAATTTTCTTAGTGGCATGCAAACAGTTGATTACAAAGCTCTGCACAAGACGAGCGGATTGGTTGGTACGTGATGAGCCTGCGGAAAAGCCTTAGGTGGTGACTTAAAGAGACAAATGCGTAAATTCTTTATCTCCGAGTTAAAAGGCGGCTCACGAATTGTCTTCCTCCCAGAGAACAATTTTTGTATCTGTACACGTGCATGGTGGGCCTGCTGTAGTTGCAGCGTAAGACATACTTTTCTTAATTTATATTGTAGGAAGTTATAAATTGAAGACAAAACAAAAGACCTGATGCATATTATTGGAAATTTTCTTTCTTGTATTAATTAAAAGAACGTTTCGGGAGCTGGCTCTGCTTTTGTCATCGACATCTGAAATGTTTTTGTTAATCGGTAGGGTTGTCAGTATGTTTGTTGTGTATGGAATGCCACTAATTCAGACCGATGTTTTGAAATTATTGATATCATGTTCCGACCGATAGAAAGTAAACAGAAAAAAATAGGTATTTCAGTTTTTATTGACGGGGTCGCAAAATCTAAAAAGCTCAAATGAGTCATAACCCTCACTTTCTCGTGTTGGAACAGAAGTTTTCATGAACACAGTGTTCATCTTAGTCCTCGCATTAACAGCCGTGAAGTGTTTTAGATGTTTTTATTCTTTCTCTGAGATGTAGTTTTATGGAACAAATTTTCGATTTAATGAAACTGGCCCACATAGTTTTATATATATACGAGATATCACTAACGGGGTCCGCAGTGGCCTCGCGGTCTGAGACGTGGGCCTTGTGCCGCTTGGTCACTGGGACCGTGGATTCGAATCCCACTCAAGCCATGGATGAGTGTCCGCGGTTTTCTGTGTTGTGCCGATCCCTCGTCCAAGGAGTCCTACCGAATGTCTATAGATCGAGCCAACGAAAAGTTGGGACCCGCAGTGCTCAGGCACTTGAAGAACGGGTCGTTCCCAGTATCCCAGTACATCACTAACGCCGAATAGTCCCACTTGCGACATTCATCACACAACCGGTCCTAAACAGTAGTCCTGATGTAAGCTCCGTGCATCCTTCCAGTGGCCTGATGCAGTATACAAAATTCAACGTCGCCGATCACTGCTACTGCCTCGAAGATACGTAAGAGACGGGAGTTTCCTCGCATTTGCAAAGAAACGTGGATTGTAACTTAAATTATGGTCCCATCATTGTCTGTCGGCGTTCAGCAGTTTTAATCGTGATGTTTCTAAAGTGGTTTACATGCTACTAAAGTAAATAAGTCCTGTGGTGAGGCGTAAGTTGGTGGTACTACATAGCTGGGGGTGCTAACATGTCATTTGTTGCGTAAATAAACAACGGAACCTTTTATTTTTAAGTTGATGGTGATATTTGAAGTTCTTGAGGCTTGATTTATGAAGATGATTGTTTTATGGATTGTTGAGTCGTGCTTTCTGGTAGAATTTTACCGACGTGTAAGAGTTGCTTGCTGTCTCTATCGTCTGGGTGTTTAGTAAGCCGCGCAGCGTAAAAAATGGTTGGTGTTTTATACGACCAGAATGGCAGCTCACTGATGTGTCGCTTTATGTCTTTATTAAGTTTTTTCTTGTATTGTGCTTTCACCCATTCTATAAAAATAATGCGACTGTGATGTAAATCGTCTTTGCCTCAGCAGGATGGCAGTTATCGCTTCATAATGCGTTCGCTTCAGCTTCTGTGCTTATTGAAAGTGTACGGCGGTTGGCAAAACTTGTGAATCTCTTGGGAGCATGAGAGGAGTGGGGTAAAGAATTTTCTGTTTTTTGTCAAGAAATTTGTCTCGCATCCCATCCTTCCATTTGGCACTCTTACCTAAGAAGATATTTTTGTTGTATGCGTTTTGAGAAATAAAAAATAAATGCTTCGTTATAAGCACGGAGACTGTTTGTCATTTATTCTGCCATTTGTTGATGCGTAGTCGCTAAATGCGCACAGACGAACATGAAGTTTCCGCGACAAGATGGATGTGTTCTGGGTTGTAGTGCCACACAGTCTGATAGAAATTTGCCCTTCATTTCAGAGGAACTTTCTACCAGACTACACTTCGCTACAACCCAGAATAAAGCATGTTTATACTCGCCGCCGTGAGAACCTCAAACATTACCTCTTTACGGGCTTTTACGAGTGATCTTTACAGATACATTTAGAACTAAACAGACCTAATTCAGAGTTTATGTATTTTACTGTTAAGGCATCGGATTCAGTTTGCAGCTTAAGTTGGTAACGTATGTAATTTATCTATTAAGGAAAAGACTAGTTACTGAGCGAGTTTCCTAGACTCATCTGCATTCATATTCGGCTTTGTGGGTAAAGGCATGACAATTCACTTGGATCGACAATTTCCTGACATCGCACATTGTTTTGTTTGCCTAACGGAGCAATCTCATGGGATACGAGAAGGTTCTGAAACACGTTTTTGTTATTCCATATTTATCACTGGTTTCAACACAGCATGACTTATGTCGCATTTGTGCGTATGTCTAGGAGACAAATGCTGCCTCTGCCATTAATGTTCCGCTCATTTAATTTTAACTGTAGCCTACGTTTTCCATTGTGTTTTGAAGAAGGGTTTGGTGAATGCATTTGTCTCTGCAATCGCGTTGTATGGAGACGTAAAATAGTCCTATTTTTAATAAAGCGTATAGGCCCCTCGGTATTGTAGTTCATATACCAGAGTTTTAACTTATTGGAGGCCCGGATTTACCGCAGTCAGGTAAATCTCGCGAGAAATGGTCTTTGATTGGAAATTCTTAAATATCTGTAATTTATTCGCATTGACAGGACGCACTTGGAAAAGGAGTAAGAATTGCGTTTTATTAATAAGTAGTCTAAACACGGTATTCTGAACTCTGATTAGCAATCTTAAGGTGTGAATAATGCGTATTAGATACATGTAATGTATAATGGTCCGTATTCGACGTTCCATAACCCAATTTTTAGTAAATTAAAAATTCGTCTGCGCGGGCCCCAGTACTTGACCGTAATGTATTTTATAGTTAATAGTATTAGAAAATACAGAATTGTTTCGTTCTGAAACCGAAGCTTGTATAAATAATATTTAAGAATTTATTGCGTACCGCGAAGAAAACAACTTTTCGCCAGTAGTACTTATTTCCATTCTAGGAAATAATCCCTTTTTACAGTGAGAATCGTACGAAATCCATAAATACAAAATGAAGTTATTAATTGTTAAGCAGGTGAGACTTTTATCATTGTGCTTTAAAGGGCTGAATGTCGTGTTATAGACTAATGATATTAAATACTGGTAGGTTCAAATGAATTATCTGTGTGGTTTTATAATACAAGATTCTGACTAAAGTAAGATGTCATTTACGTCTTGGAAACTTCTTTTGGCGTTGCAAGACGTGTAGTGTCGACAGATATATTATTGGCTGTATATATTGAATCTTGAGATGGATTCGACTAAAGACCGCTGTTATAACAAGACTGCACAAATGGAGAAAAGGAATAACTGATGGAATTTTAAGTCCCTTCTCGCCGCGTAATTAAAACTGTTATTAGGGAAACGCTGGGACTAGAAAGGGGTCCAAGGCTAAAGAGCTTTCGGTTAAAGAAAAAATGAGATTGAGTGATTTCTCCTCATGTTAATGGGACGACTTCTAAGCGGGCAAAAAATTTCCCTCTTCATTCAGAAATAGAGGCGTCATTCCGGCTTTGGAAGGCTTGTGTCTTATCTATAATAAATGGCGTCTCCTATTTATCTTTGTCGTCTGATTCTGGCAAGAAATGTTGGCGGACAAGGAGAAAAGTCGTGTTTTGATGGATGGGTTACAAGTTATGTTTTTTTTAAAGTGTGTGGACCGCAGTTGAGTTTCATTGTTGAATGTTTCATTTCCTTCTGTGGGTCTAAACGACCAAGACGTTGTAACGGACGCTTTGTAAGTCATTGCTTTTTCGTGGCTTTAATCTTATCTTTATGTAAGGTAGGTTGTAGACTTTACAGTACAGGCTGAGCACAAACGTTTACAATTTAAAAATGATACAGAAAAAAAATGCGACGTACTCAGAACTTCACACCCACTCCAGTCGATAGAAAAGCTCTCAGGGTTTTTTTCCGAATGATCTGGGTGTTTGTCGTTGGGCGCCTCCGTTACGTGCATCTAGTTTTGAAGATGACTAGCCCACAGCAGAGGAGTTGGTGTGTTCTGCAGTTAGTGAAGAGAGGATATGTAACAGCCGTGCAACGTGCATTTTGCACACAATTTTACATGGAAACACCCAGCAGAGTATCCATTTACGCCTGGTACAAGACATTCGTATCACAACTGTCAGGAGTTTCCATCACTGGGGACACTTTGCACAGAGTTTGTGACGAGTTGGATCAACGTCTCGGCATCTGCCGTGTTACTCGCGGAGCAGATATCGAATCTGTGAGGTGTGCACAAAACGTTGATAGTTTCTTTTTTCTATCGACTGGTGTAGATGTGAAGTTCTAAGTATGACGCATTTGTTGTCTATATTATTTTGAAAGTGTAAAGGTAGTTTTTGCTCGCCCTGTATTTGTTGTCTGCTTTTTAGTTAATGCAACGAACCTGTTCGTCTCTCCGCATGTTTCATCTCCGAAGCTGCTAGTACATTGCTGTTACTTTTGACGTGGAGGGTCTGCACCAATGCCTGAAATAGACTAAAGCTTTTTAACGTTCCCCAAAACGGCTTTTTCTACAATAATTGGCCCACAACAAAATATAAATATTATTTTGTGCGATTTGAGGAGGTTCTCGTATTGGTCATCATATCGATTTCGGTCTTTTAGGCCTGAAGATGGAGGCAGTTTGCTTGTCCGAGACGTTGGGTCTACATGGCGTTGCAACTCTAAAGACCAACGTCTACACGGATGTAATTGAATATGAAACTTTAATTTAAAATATTTTTGGCTGTTGAGAAATGTTTGAAAACTACAGTGTGATATCTGCAGTAAACAAGGCTATTGAGATATTGGCAAGGAACTTACTTCGAAAATGTGTGTAATCCACATTTGATTATGATATTCCACTTTTGTCTTCAAATCGTGATATACGTAAGCCCACTTGGTGCTTGGTCGTTCTGTCTTCACAGATCACGGTGTGTGGGGAATGGATGTCCGATCACAGTAATTAGGTTGGAGGAGTAGAATGTGGAGTAAAAGCAGGATTAGCCGAACCTGTAGGCACACAGTTTGACGGCTACTAGTGTTGCAGTAATAAACGTATGTGTGGATGGAGTGATCCGTATGTTTTGACGTTTACAGTGCGGGGTGGGGAAATGGACACAACGTGCGAATTTTTTTTTTTTAGCGTGTGATGCAGTTTTTATATTCGGCTCTGAAGTAGCCGTAGTTTCCACCCAAGGATTTAACTACACAACTTTATTTTCTGCTTCGGGGAAACATTGGCTCAAAATATAATCCTAATTATGCGTCGAATCTGAGCTGTACATTTTTATGATTGACTACCGCATGCATATTGAAAATAACGCATTTGTTTGGAACGTTCTGGGGTGCTTATCAGTCTGATTTTTAGTATAATTAGTTCTAAAGTGATGTTTTACTTTTCGTTCAAAAAAACCTGTTGTTCAGAAACGTGCAGTACATCTGCTTTAGTCTACTTGAAGACAGTCATTGATGTGCAGTTTCAGTATTCTTGTTGCAGGCTATTTCGTTGATGTTAAAGAAAATATTGTGAGAGAGAAAGTTTTGTAGTTAATGAAGCCTTTGCGTTGACAATTATAAATCAATAAGTCATCTACATAATGCAAATAGATGCCAATTTCTTATGTGCATTGGAGTGTGGTAGACGGAAGAGGGAGAACGCTAACTAAATTACCCTAGTTTGTGAGTAAAGCAATTGAATAGTTTGAGGTTTTAATTAAAAGGGAAATCGTGCGACAGTTTGTAGCTGCCTTCTGATTCGCTTAATCAAGGCAGCCCCCTGCTTCTCAACCCCCGGATACGCTTCGTGTTTGAAGACTTTTCTCTAATTCCGTGACTTTGCACTAGCTGATGGTTTCGTTGGCAGAATTGTAATGCTCAGATTGGTAGGTGGCACAAGGTGAAGATAGAGCTGAATATAACTGTCTTCTGGGTCTGAGTCTGATAAAAGTTGGCCATCGTTTCGATTGTGCTTGCTGCATCCATCACCAGGGCGATGAGTCATCGCCCTGATGATGGAACCGTCGGTAAACTTCTACCAGAATACACGGCGCAACAACCCAGAAGACAGCCATCTTCAGACGTTTAGCATCGACTGCATTTATGCTAGTAATATTTGAAGGACGTTTGAAGTTGACGGGCATCATGCAGGTCTTAAGGCTTTGTAGTCACCGTCAACAAATTGCATGCGAGTGGAGACATCTGAGAATTCGCAGCGTAGTAAAGCTATAACAACGCTGTAGAGGTGACGTAGAACAGCGCAGTAAGGTGTGCAGTCCTTTCGTGGCCCTGAAGCATGAAATGTGGTGGCCTGTTGTGCGTCGTTTCGGAGAACGTATCTTTAATCTTACGTTTACATAGTACAAAGGGAAATCCCATAATTTTTACCATTTTTTCGTGTATGCGCTGTCTGTTTTATTCATAGCATTTGCATAACTGCTTTTGAGAACGTGTAGCCTATGGGCTGTGCCCTGAAGGTTATCTATACCCCCGATCTTTCGTATCAATAGAGGCATTTTTAGCTGGCTCGTGCATCTTAAATGTTCTGTGTGTCTGAATTGTAAATAATGACCCGTTTAGCATTTTAGAATACGAAGTTGGCGTGAATGCATCACACATGGCACCAGTAGGAGTATTTGTATTCAACGGTTGCAAATATTAATAGGCTTGCGTCGTTAAGAAAGTATTACGAAAAGCCGTTGAATCTTTTCGAGACGTTGGCAGAGTCTGAAATTTTAAAATAAATGCGTTGTATTTTTGCGCGTTTGCTGCACATGTTGATCCTGTACTCCGCCAGAAGGATCCTGTTTGCACGCTTATACTATATTTGGTAATTGTGGGTTATCGAGACAAATCGCTTTAAAAATAGGTTAGGTTAGGTTAATGTGTGTGGATAAATGACATACACTTGAAAGTTATTATATTTTATTTCAATAAATGACAACTAACCTAACCTAACCTAACCTAATGTGTCCCGATAACCCACAAGTACCCTATTTTTTAATGATTACTCTTTTAATATCCTGTCTGCGTCTTCCAGGTGAGCTCTTTCTTTCTTGTTGTTCTCTTAAAGCCGTGTATCGACTGCGCGCGGCTGCCGCGCGAGGCAATGTTCGTTGCTTTGCCTCGCAAAATCGATACCATGTTGCCGCGCGTGGCATAACGAACACTGCCGCGCTCGAACTTGGCACGCGTCGAGCCAAATCGGAGCGGTTCTTTGTCCCGCGGCAAAGGGATTTCAGCGTGCTGTGCTCTCTCAATTGAGACGGTCTTGTGGCGTTCCGTCGTAGCAAAATGGAGAATGAAAAGTGTGTAGCTCTCATACAGATTTATAAATCTAAAGAGGTGTTGTGGAATTCAAAAATTGTTAATTACCTTAACAAAAGTAAACTCTTGGCTCGATCAATGAGGTTATGTGTTCGAAATCCGATAATGACGTTCGAGTAAAATTTTTAACTGTATCCTCCACAAATTCAAATGTCATATCTCGCATAAGTCTATTTCCATATTGCATTCGCTGACGATACAATTCCTTAATCCACCAACGCACCTTTCATTTCGGTTTCTTATTTTCTTCCATAATGTTGAACATCAACATAAAGGCAGCCGTTGCACGTGCTGTATTCGTGGTGATCTTGCGAGAACTGACGAACAGCGTCGATCAACGGCCGAACACGGCTGCCGCGCTCGATGCTGGTAACCACGAACACGGTTTTAAACAATAAACGAACGAACGAGTTTGCCGCGCACGAACAGCTGCGCGCGGCAGCCGCGCGCAGTCGATATACGGCTTAAGATTTTGTATGCAGTTTTCATTTCCACCGTCTGTCTATTTTCCTTCATTCGACCACCTTGATATTTGTTAAGACTCAATTTGAAGCTTCTCATACAATTTCCGCCACGCTCTTATTTCCTGTGTCTTAGGTTCAAGTACTCTTCTCATCGCATTCTCATGTACTATTAATCAGTTTCCTCCTGTCCCCCCACCTTCACCCTCGTAGCCTATTGAATGTGTAAACTGCCTAAATGGTCCATTCAGAGTCCGTGGGGTGAAATAATGCAATTGTATTGCACTTTCAAGCTCTCAAACGTTTCTCTTTTCTTGCAGTTTAACTTCGTCGGAAAATTACTAGGACCAAAGGGAAATTCCATGAAGCGACTTCAGGAAGACACTATGACCAAGATGGCCGTCCTCGGCCGCGGTTCTATGAAGGACAAACAGAAGGTAAGGATGTCCTTGCGCCGCCTGACGTCTTTTGAGTTAGTTAACCACGAGGTCTTCTTTAATTGAAGGTCGCTATAGATGGACCAGCTTCGTAATTTGGAAATGTTTAATAAGTAACATTTCGTAGCCGTAAAAGTACAAAGTACGTTTTCACGTGGTTTTATCTAACTTTATTTTATTTATTTTTCTGTTTGCAAAATCCTATTAACATTATGTGAGTTTACTGTACATCATATAAAATCTGTGTTTCTAGTCTGCACATTTCTTGTTCTGAACATTTATGTGCCACTCTTCAAGACTGAACAAGAGGTTTAGAAAATGAAACTTTTGTTGCCATCATTGGACCGTTTCCACGGACGGACTGCTCCTCAGAGGTGGTCCATATATAATGACGTATAACTTAGTTGATTTAAAAATTTTTAGCTGTAGTTTAATCACTGTGGTTTAATGGTATTTTGAATTTGTAGGCAGAATTAAGTCAAATTTTTAGGGAGCTTTAGAGTACGTAGCTTCTAAGGTTCATTGGAGGAGAAAAAGTGATCCAATCATAGAACCTGGTTGCTTTTGACCAAGTGAACAATGGACCAATTACAAAAATATGATGTACAGTTTTCTTCTCTGGTGGCATTTGTCAATATTCGGCTTCCTGTTTGATCAGATTGGGTGCAAAAAAATCAGAAACAAAAAATTCAGCTACTTATTTTGAAGTTGTCCGTCTGTAGCGACTTTCCCTACATACACAATGCACTGAAGATGACAACAGGCCTTTCACTTGGTTGTGGAACTGTGTCCCACTGAGATTTTTCAATTTTTATTTCGAAATTTTTTCGATATGATAAATGTTTAAATTATAGGCCTATGTAAAGAAAATTGCATTATAATTACGCACCGTCGGTTTGGCTTTGCAACAAGAGGTTTATATGAACAATAAACAAACGGACATCGGGGCCAGTAAGTCACTCCACCTTACAAAGAATTCACTTGGGAATTATGTTACTCCAGCGGAGTACATATCTCCGCTATTGCAAAATATCATGGGAGGATCTTAGTGCTGTGTATGGCTTTTTTTAAAAAAAATCTTTACTCTCTACACACGTAACCTGAGATTTAAAGTTCTCATTCCATTGGAGATGTTGATCATGCTTATCTGGTTATGACGCCATGTGCCGTTCTGGTTCGTTACCAACTTTCCTCGGGGTTGTATACCGGCATGTAGTCTGAAGATTGAGGCGATACTTTCCTCCGAAACGTTGTTAACAACCTACATCGGCTCAGAAGACCACGATCGACCGGTTAGTTTAAAATTCCTGTAGTTGGTTGCTCACACTTTTCGTTATTTGCAGAAGCAAACAATCATTAGACGTACCTTGACACATTTCAGTAGAAGTGTTATTCAGAAGTATTCTTTCGCCTTCCAGCTGTATCTCTGTATGAAGACGTTCTTTTTTATGACAGGTCTACACTTCCTCGCTGATAAATATCATGGTCTTCACAATAATGGAGAACTAACTAACTAACTAACTAACTAGATGGCTTACCGAACCCGAAGGTTCATCACCGAATTAACCAAAGCCCTCCGCCGGACCCTGTCCTGGGCCAACAAAATCCAGTCTCCTTCAACTCCTATCTCCCATAGATCCCGCCTCAGATTATCCTCCCATCTACGTCTAGGTCTCCCCAGCGATCTCTTCCCTTCAGGTTTCCCAACTAGTACCCGGTGCACACCTCTTGGCCCATCCATGCGCGCTACATGCCCAGCCCATCTCACTCTTCTTGATTTAATCACCCTGACAATATTGGGGGAGGAGTACAGATTTTTAAGCTCATCATTATGCAGTTTTCTCCACGCCCCATCGTCTTCCCTCTTGGGCCCAAATATCCTCCTCAACACCCTATTCTCAAACACCTGCAATCTGTGTTCCTCCGTCTGAGTGAGAGACCATGTCTTGCACCCATACAAAACAACAGGCAAGATTATTGTTTAATGGAGAACTACGAGTAATTAATAATTCAGACATTGTTAGTAAACATTTCGAAACTGTAGCTTTCTTTAAACATTTGGGAACTACTGAAACAAATATGAATTATAAACATGTGGGAATTAAGAGCAGATTAAATTACACAAATGCTCCCTACCATTCAATTCAGAATTTCACTCTTCCAGTATCCTCTCTAGAAAAGAAAAGTTTGAAATGTAACCTACCTCTTGTTTAGTGTGTGTATTAAACTTAGTCTCCCACATTAAAGGTGAAGCATACATTGGGGTCGTATAACATTGGTTTTCATGAATAAGCCACTCCAAATGTTGAGAGCTGTCCAATATTTCGGCTCACATTGCAGTTTGCATTCGACGCGTTTAATCTCTGAGAGCAAAAGTTATACATTGAACTCCAGCCGCGATAGCCAAACCAATCGAACAGATTGAGGGCCACTGTGTCCCGGGTTCCGAGGAGAGTGTTTGACCGAAGAGAGCTAACGGTAGACGGACAAAGTTCCAAGCTTCGCAATTGATAATACAAAATATTGTTAGGGTACATTCAAAATGTTGTTCAGAAATTTTAAGGAAGATCACTTGGAGCCCTGAGGTTAAGTGGAAGGATAATATTAAAACGGATTAAATCTGAAAAGGACAATGTTAAGTATATATTCTTAGGAAATAGGGTTTGATGTTGATTGGATTTATCTGACTCGGATTGTGGGCTCTACTGAAGAAATTAATTAACCTTCGAGTGTTTTAAGAGGTGGTGAACTTCTTGACTAACTGAACGACGGCTAGCATGTCGAGATCAGCAGGCAGGAGTTTTTCTAGGTGAGATTTCAGGTTCTCATCGCAGTTAATATGAAGATGGCTGTCTTCTGGGTTTTTGCGCCGTGTAGCCTGGTAGAAGTTTGCCGACTTTTTGGAGGTGCTTACCGCCTCCATCATCAGGCCGATCGCCCTCTGAAACATTTGTGAAATCTTGCCAGACTACACGGCGCAAAAGCTCATAGGATGGCCATTTAATACCAGGTGTGTTGTCTTTGAGGTGAGCGCTGACTTCAAAATAGGCTGTTATCTGTATGAGCTTTGTCTTCACAGTGCAGAAAAAGCTCCTGTAATTAGTGGGGCAAGGACATCATAGAAGTTCCTCACTCCCTCGATTAATTATAAGGTTGTTAGATATTCAGATAGTCCTGTCTTGGTCAAAAGGGCGCTGGCGTCTCACTGGAACGTACTGTAAATCTAATTTTAATAACCTTGGCTACGTTCTAGGGAGCTTATGTAGCTGAAGTCTAGACTTCCTTGTCTTTAATGGATTATATTTTATTAGTGTAATTAATTTATGTCTCGTTACGGCTTTTGTGGCGTGGTATTTTGACATATTTATGCCCGAATGGGCACATGAAACTGCACAAACTGCAAAGTGCCAAAAAATGACTACACGTTGCTTGGAATTTCTCGGTGCTGGCAGGAAGACGTGTGGGCGCGTTAAATTCTCCGCCGTTCTCCCCAAGATGAGAGGCGATCTAAACAAATACGTGTAAAGTGAAGTACTGTTTGTTACTGCTTCGTAACCTTCTCCCTCATCAGGTTTCATTTCATACGTGTTCTTGCTTTTTCAAAGAATGAAATATCAATAAAATGTTCTCGGGCAATCAGCCGCGTTAACTGGTTACCGTAGTAAACCAACGTTTCGGGAACCAACTCTGTTCCCATCATCAGGGTTCTGATGTGACTGGATCCTTGGAAGTCGCCTGGCGAACCCTGATGATGGGGACAGAGTTGGTTCCCGAAACATCGGTTTACTACGGTAACCAGTTAACGCGGCTGATTGCCCGAGAACATTTTATTGATTGTACTCGCCCCGAAAGTCTCAAATCATAAATGAAATATCAATTAGAAGATGTAGGATTTGATGTTTGCACAGCGGTAAGTCTGAAGATTGCTATCTTCTGGGTTATTGCGCCGTGCAGTCTTGTAGAAGTTTACCGGCGTTTCAGAAATCCTTGCTGCCTCCATCATCGCCCTGATGATGGAGCTGACTACACGCCGCAAGAACCCAGAAGATAGCCATCTTCAGACTCACCGCCGTGAACACCTCAAATTCTACTAAATATTAATTATATCATTATTTGTTTGCAGCGATAATTATTTGGAGCGTCGTATTGGAAAGTATTTATTGCGTAAATGATGTTAAGTGTTTACAACTTGGGGTGGATGCATATACGAGGTGCGAACGGAAAGTTTCAAGACTGCGCCTATAAAAACCCGTACACTTATCTCAGGTATTAAATTCATCCATTACCCTCGAAGTAGTTCCCCTGGGAGTGAACACAACGATCCCAGCGCCGCTGCCAAGCCTGGAAGCATCCCTGGAAATCTTTCTTTGTCAGCCTGTCAAGCACCATCTGCGATTCTGCCTGAATCTCTTCTATCGTCTCAAATCTCCTTCCCTTTAGCTGAATTTTCATCTTTGGGAAGAGGAAGAAGTCACACGGAGCTAAATCCGGCGAATAAGGAGGGTGCGGGATGACGGCCATGGTGTTTGAGGCCAAAAACTGCCGAACTTTGAGGGCGGTGTGCGCTGGCGCGTTGTCATGATGCGTCGCATGTGGAGTTCTTCCTTTAGAATCAGCTGACAGGTCCCATAGCCTATCCCAACAATGTCGCACAAGTCGTTGATGGTACGACGTCGATCTTCGTGAATGGCCTGCCGAATCTTCGTAACATTTTCGGGCGTTGTGCTCGAAGATGGTCGTCCAGAACGCTCGTCATCATCGACAGAGGTTCGGCCATTTTTAAAACGTGAATGCCACACAAAAGTTTGTGCACGACCCATTGCGGACTCCCCAAATGCTTGCTTTAGCATTTCATAGGTTTCCGTAGCCGTTTTGGCGAGTCTTTGGCAAAATTTGATTTGTTCATGAAAATCCGCCATTCCGAAATCGCAGGAGGGTCGGTGTAATGCACTACCAAAACGCCCGTAACTAAGAAACAAATACTAATTCGATGATGCCGGCTGGCACACTGATTCACTATGAATGTAGCGGCAGAAGCTCGTACTACATCCGGTTCGCCCTCTATTGACACAGTCTTGAAACTTTCCGATCGCACCTCGTACATTAGGCCAACAACTTCGGATTATCCATGAAAACATTCTTCTTTATGTTGTGTGACTCGCAGCAGTAACTTTGTCAAGTAACACTAATCGGTAAGAGTGTTTGGTTGTGAGAGAGTGTGTCGAGTATGCGACTATCAGAGTGAGGAGAGATGGACAGGAGTGTTATTTATAAACTATGACCTTGAAGTTCGTGTTCCGTTAGGTGTAATAATGTGCAACTTTTGTCATGGCCGTCGCCGTTCGCACGATATAAAATAACATGGCAGCCGCGCGAAGTTTATGGACCTAGATGTGGTCTGTTTTGTGTACTTTACCACGTGGTTGCGCAAACATTTTTCATCACTTAGGTTCCTAACCGCATGGTCTCTAAAAGCTTTTCTCTTAACCACGTGACACCTAACCATTTATTGCCCCTTCCTGAACCACGTGGTTGTCACCCTCGCGTCTTTGTCCGCCCATTGACGTCATTTATCTCGCTACCCAACTAACATGTCCATATCTTTTTACAAAGGCCTCCTAACCCTTCCATATCACCCGCGGTTGGTCTCCGGCTTCTCACCGCGAAGGACGGAGTTTGTGCCCAGGGCGAAGTGGCACTGAAACAGGTTTTTCTCCGAGTCCGTCGGTTTTCTCCTGTCGCCGTAACTCTACCACTGCACTGTATTCACTCATGTATTATGTATGGACAATGTGACGGTAGCTGCCGCAACTCCATAGAGACGCAGTCTCACCCAGTCGTCGCAGCATTAAATAAACCTGTCCCGCAGATATTTCAGCTTTAAGGTGGCAGCTTCATTGTTTTCAGAAACGTTAGAGTATGTTAAAAGTTTCATGCATGGTGATGGCGTGACACTGACGTTATGTACGATTTGAGGTTTTCACGGCGGTGAGTCCGATGATGGCTGGTAGAAGTTTGCTGATTTTTCAGACGTCCTTGCTGCCTCTATCATCAGGGCGAAGTTATGTCTAACATCTGACAGATGCTCTAAATTTTTTCTAGTGGGTATCATGCACGCATCATTGGTTAATATAATTTTAAATTTATAGTTTTTTGTAGGCTCTGTGAAATGGGACGAATTTGATGGAAATTATGTGACCAAGTTGTTCCCATAGGATTTTGTATGCAGGAGACATGGTTGTCTGCTTCTCTTTCAGAGCTGTGGGAAATGATTTTTAATTGTAACTCTTGCACTCAGCGCAAATGTTATTGATGCTTGAAGTGAATTACTCGGCGATGTCAGCGTAGATTTTTTTTTCATCTTCTAGAATTTCTGTACTCCATTTAATTCGGCGCTGTGTAACGCCAGTTGAAACAGCGTCGTTGAATAACGTATCGTGCTGTGTTGCAGTGAAATTCAAATGGATGATGCCCATAAATATGAAGTCGATATCGAGCTGCAGTCTCGACATGAGCTATTGATGTTTTCAAGTAATTGTTTGTTTTATCCGCATTTCGTATCTCAGCGAAGTTGTGGGTGCTGTATCAGCCTGAATGCCCCGCCATCACCATTGTTATTTCTAGGGCACAACAGCATGTTTTATAAACACGTCGCATTGCTTCAAAAGAACTACATAACGAAATATATTTAAGGTACTCTCAAGCGTAATACGATGTATATACACGCAGATTCGTGACATGAAAAGAAGGCTCATTATTTAAAATCGCAAGACAAAATACCTGCCTTATTGAATTGTAATGCGTATTTCGGTTTATAGAGTATTGTCTGAAATAAAGCGGAAATTTTAGGGTTTAATGTACCCATGAATGTCTGAAGTGGTTTAGAAGTATAAATGTTTTACTTCAGCTATTTCATTAATAACTTAAAACATAACACCACTTCTTTTGTCATTAAAATTTAATTGGAGTTTCGTATTTAAAATTCCGTGGAAATCATTCAAAATCAGAAATTGCTTTCCTCGCTAGAATTTTAGATGAAATTCTTCCTTGCGTTTATAGATATGAGAAAACAATGTAAGACTTGAGGTTTTCACAGCGGTGAGTATGAAGATTTCTGTCTTCTGGGTTGTAGCGCTGTGTAGTCTGGTAGATGAATCGCCCTGATGACGGAGGCAGTATGACCTCTGAAACGTTGGTTAACATCGACCAGACTACACAGCGCAACAACCCAGATGACAGAAATCTTCATGAGCAAACAACTTTGCATGCGAGTGACATCACAATTATGTGAAAATGGTGGTGATTCATAACGAATTTGACCTCAAAAAGTGAAGCACTAGTCAATAAAACGAGATCTTGAAACACGATAGAATTGTCGTGTAACTTGCACCGTGGTCTCGACTGCACGACTTGAACTGATGTTTTCAGCATGGCGTGGCCAAAACTTCTCTCATGCCAAGTGATTTTGCCCGTTTTCGTACCAAAACACCTGGACACCTAAGTACTTGACTTCTGCGTATTGTATAGTTTCCACAGTAACCCATAACTCTGTTCATAGGCGGTTTCTCCGTAACTTATTTTTAATTAAGCTGTTGAAGCTGTTTCGATTTCGGTCTTGATGTCAAAACGCAGTAAGAGAATGTCCTGTGAACATGTTTATCTGTCCTGTCTGCTCTTCGTATTTGCGTAGTGAACGTAGTTGAATGGATTACATTACCTCCTTAAAGGTTTCAGTGCATTTCTTATAGTAGGGAATCCCGACTTAAGCTGAGATTTCACCCCACGTTTCCTTCCCTGTCGAATATACGTTGGGCCTTTGCCTTACAGTGACATACTGTGATCATATACTCTCAGCTATAACTTACAGTGTTTTCAACTTCACTTCTACGTCTCCAGCGCCATTTCTGGATTTCTGTAATCCTTTATCCCTCTTTGTGCAGAATTTACAATCTTTGTGGTTATGAAGACCAGCAACTTGTAGTGAATGACGTGAGATTTTAGGTTCTCACTGCTGCAGGCATGGCGATGGGCTGTCTCCTGGTTATTGTGCCGTATAGTCTGGGAGAAGTGTACAGACGTTTCAGAGGTACTTGCTGCCTCAATTTTTGGGGCCTGATGATGGAGGCAGCGTGCACCTCTGAAATTTTGGTAAACTTCTACCAGACATGTCTGTTTGTTTTGTTTTTTTGCACGGGTAGATGCTGATAGTGTGTCAATTTGCCGGTTCGCGAATTTCAAGCACAGTAGGTCCTTTCAAGGCCCTGGTACTGCTGACGGTTTCAAAATGCGCACTCACCTCATTCAGACTGATCCGTACAAAGACCTCGATCCTGATTAAGGACTCGTAAGCTTGCCATTAACAGTGCTGAAGGTTGAATGTGACCATATCGACTTTGAAGCTTTCGAAGCGACCGAGTGCTATGAAGTGTCAGGTGTTCAGTTGTCTGAACATAGACTTGGCATCACACGCTTTAGTGCCTCTGTGCCACCATCGTCATGGTTCGATGTTATCTGGTAGCTAAATAAAAGTATTTAGCGGCTATCATTTGTTTTCCGTCTCCTAAAAATGACATGAACAAAAGTCGCATATTTTTCAAGGAGTTTAGATACCAATTCCATGATGACACTACTGATCGCCCGCGAAGGTTACAGATTTTCTTAAATTTGTCAAATGTAAACTCAAGGTTTTGCGCTGTAGGTTGTACTGGTATTTGTTGACTTCCAAATTAGATTTATGCATAAGCTAATTTGTGGGAATAATTTGTAATGTGTATTCGTACAACAAGCCGTAAATGGCAATTTTTAACGTAGTCAAATAATAAGTGCACGCCGTCTAAATGTCTGAAGATTAATTTTAAGTTCGTGTCAAGTGTTATGTGCTGTGCTTTTGATGAAACAGCTTTGAGGTAATGGCTTTCAAACTCTGAAAGAAGCTTAAATTTCTGCAAGTAGAACATTATACTCCTGACTTCTATTTCGTTTCGTAAATGCCCGTTCTGGCATGTTCTTATCGGAACACTCCAGAGAGGGCTTCGTAGAAGATGTTTTTTATAATAAATGCCGAAGTATTTAATAGCTTTTCTATTCATATTTTGTAGATTTGTACGTGGTTCCTTCTTTGTGTGGTTAACTCCATAGCAGGAGACTGGGTCTGTTCAGGCTGTGATAGATGTCTGCTCCAGACGGTATTGTACACTCGATATGACGGGTTGTGTATTGACCTGTCCCGAACACCTGCTAAGCATGGGCGTAGGTTTGGTGTTTCTGTTTTAGAAATTTGGACGCTTAAGTTACAAAGTTGTGACCCCGTCATTTTAATTATATTACATTTTCGTGAGAATACTCCGAACACACAGTTGTCTGAGAGCAATGGATTTGCTATAGGTGTAGCCAGATTGATTTATATAAGAAAATTAATTGTGTTCCGGACGAAGTAGTGAACAGAAAACGGTGGATGTTTACGGTCTTTTTCATTACCAAAAGAAGACTGTGATGCTCCAAGTAGTGGAGTTTTTGGGCAGGTCGACAAGCTTCCCACATCGCCTCAACAACCTGGCTTCAGTATGAACTTGTGCCGTCGTAGTTGCTGGTTACATCACTTTTTTCATCTCCTCGAGCTGTTTCCTCACGTTCCTCGCGTGATTATGGAGTTGATGCGGCGTCGTTAACAGGACTCGGGAGATGAAAAACCATAACTTTTTACTATGTTTTTAGTTGTTTATGCGGATGGGTGTGCAAGACCATTTGGATCTAAGAGGGATAGGGTGACAAGGCTGGAGAAATTTGAAGTTTGAGAAATATTATAATTTGTACGTTTCTCCAAAAATTATTATAGTGATGTCATCAAGGAGTATGAGATGGGTGGGGACATGTAGCACGCACGTGGGAAATGATAAATTTGTGCAAAATATTTATTGGGAAGCCTGAAGCGAAGAGGCCATGTAGAAGACCTAGGTAAAGTTGAAGGATAGTATTAAGCTTGTTTACATCGGACAATTTTAATGACCACTTTACATGAGAATATAAATACTTCTGTTGAACTTCAGATAACTGCAAAAATGTTCATAAATAAATTTGTATGTCACTTGGACAAATATAGCTTCAAGGGCTGTTACATTAGACCAAGAATTAAATTTGGTAAACAATTTTATTACACATCTCTAGTACTCAGTTTGATCTAAATCTATTAATTGAGTACAATTTGAGGTTCTCACAGTGGTGAGTATGAAGGTGGCTGTCTTCTTGGTTACGTATAGCACAATGAAGTCTAGTAGGTAAATTAAAATCTTTAAAAGTGGTTGTGTGATCAGCATGTTAATAATGTGCGTATTAAATAAGCTTGTTGCTATGTTCATTGCTGTTGTAGATATAGTGGGCACATAGCTTCTGGTTGGGGCGGTCTGTAGAACCCGTGATGATGATGATATAGCTTCTGGTAATAATTTTATAGACTTCTGAAGCTAATTTTGTATTACTTCGTCTTCAGCAATTGTCTTATATGCAGTTTGTCTTGGTATGTTTATGGAATATTCTTTTTTGTGGTTGTTTCAGGAGGAAGAGCTTCGTGCATCCCTGGATCCAAAATATGCTCACCTAAGTGACGATTTACACGTAGAAATAGCTGCATTTGCACCACCAGCAGAAGCACATGCTAGAATTGCGTATGCACTTGCTGAAGTACGCAAGTACCTGATTCCTGATTCGAATGACGAGATCCGTCAAGAGCAGATGCGTGAGATGGAGCTAATACAGACAGTGACAGAACCTGGGGCAGCTGGCTCCAACAATGGAACTCCACCTTCTGGCGTCCGGAAACCTGTCCGCGGAGGCCTTCGGGGGCGTGGAGGAGGTGGCATCGCCATTCGTGGTGCAGTAGGCGGCTTGCGGGGTGGAATTCCTCCTCTCCGTGGAGGAGGCAGGGGTCTTCTTACGCCACCTGCAGGTGTTCTGCACCCTAGAGGGGGCCCTGCTGGCGTCAGGAAACCCCTTCCCCCTCCACAAGCCCTGCTGCCTAGACCAACACCCACAAAGACAAAGGTGCTGAGCATTCTGGACAGGGCCAGAGTCGCCATGGAAGAATCCTATGGTTGCGAGGATGACATGGGCGGCAATGTCGGTGGCTTCTATGAGTCTTCGGCCTATGACTCTTATAATGCCACAGGGTATGTATCTTTTTCGTCATGGTCTTGAATTCAAATTGTGCATGAATTGTTCCAGTAGAATTAAAACTGAAGCTTGAGTTATCTTTAACCCTGCGTTAAGAGATTAATGGCAAGGAGGGAAGTACCACTAATTCTACAGCCTACCAGTATTAAAGTCAACCAGTTTTAATGGTGCCCACTCATTTGATAGGAGCACCTCATTCTTGAATTTGTAAAACGAGAATAATTCCCAGTACCACTATGTACCTAAATGCATTCTGTAACAAATCATTTACATGTTTGACCGATGTAATTACTCGGTGAAATTATAAAAGTTAAAGCTGTTCATCTTTATACGAAGTTTAATGGGAAAATGAAAGTATAGGTGAGTACGTTCTGATAACAGTACGTGGAAATAAGTTGTCAGCTTCCAAGTTCTGGTCACATTTCTTTCATGGAAAGAGCCTGTGGCTTTCATGGGATAGGGTCAGAGGACCTCAGAGCTTATCTGGACACAGTGGTAAAGGGAACAAGTTAGGAAATGTACCCAAATTATAACAATTCTGGTGTGTCTGCTGTATTGTAAATAATCGGACAGATTGGACAAAGCTAATAGGGGCATTTTTGTATTTTCTGATTTCAAATGTGCCTTAAAGTCCATGCCACTGAAAGAGCTTGGTCTCTAACATTTTTTACAAGTTTTAACAGTTTCGTGAAATTATAAATCCATGTTTTGCAGTACAGGCAACTCTCGGTTTACGAACATTCGCTATAACGAACATCACTAATCATTCAATTTTTTTTAAAGTCGCCAATAGATAGGGTTCCTTATAAAGCGAAATGCCAAACGCATAGTAACATAATTAATAATAATAATAATAATCCGTGGGGTAACAGCCCGCTGAGAGCCAAGGCCGACTAGCTGGCTGCTAGCCTCACGTTCACATGCCTAAGCAGAGGTGAACGATCATCCAACCAGACATAGGGTGACGTGTGGTCAGCATGACGAACCACCAGCCATAAATAAAATTTTAAAAAATGTATTTATTACAATAATTATCAAACAATTATTATATGATAATTATACTGAACTGTTCTTGGTTATTAAAACTAATCTAGCCAATGAAAAACGTTGGTTTACATGCCACGCCGCATAGAATGTTTTCTGGCATAACGCATACATACATAATAATAATACATATTGTATTGACCAGTGGTATTCAACCTGGGATACGCGTACCCCCGCGGGTACGCGAAAACATCTTAGGGGGTGCGTGAAATTTAAAAAAATAATATTATTTTTTGATAAACACTGAATAATCAGTAATGTAATTTATTTAATTTATTTTAGATGTATGTATAACTTGAATTATACACCAACAACTTTGGGGTTACAAAGTTACAGAGAAATTATATCTGGGGGTACGCGAACAAAAAAAGTTGAATAACACTGGTATAGACCAGTCGATGTTTCGTACATGGTTTTAATGCTTTAAAATGGCTGCTAACGTATACGATACGTATCGTAAAAGCCAAGGAATGCAAGATACACATAACGAACAAAAACTTATAACGAACAAGGTGTTGGAACGGAACTCGTTCGTAAACCGAGTTGCCTATATGGTTCATGGAAATCTCATATGTAATCGAAAGTGAAATCTGTCGTGTAAGGAATCATGAATCATTTAAGAGCTTTACTTATTCTGATCGTCAGGTATGGCACTTACGAGGACTATGATGAGGGCTCTGGTGACTACTATGACTCAACAGAAGGCTACCCAGGTAAGTTGTGGCCCAAGTTTGTACTGTGTAAAAAGAGCATCCTGTTTGAATGATTATCGGAACGTTACCCTTTTGTTTCGCAAAATTCCTGTTAAATAGTCCCAGGTTCTCACAACAGTGAGTATGAGATGGCTGTCTCTTGGTTTGTAGTGCCATGTAGTTTGGTAGACGTTTACCAGTGTTTTAGAGGTCCTTGCTGCCTCTCTGATGATGGTCTTCTTAAACACATTCTACCAGACTATGCAGTGCTACAACCCAGTAGAAAGCCCTCTCAGTCCCAAGTGTGCTTTGGATTGGAGATTGTGAGATTGTGTAATGGAAGTTGACTGTGCCATGTAGTTAGTAACATCCTATCCTTATCCGTGGTAAATATTATTTCTTCATTTTATGTCATCCTGCACACAGTAAAACAGTTGGATCAATTGCGACATTGCTCAGTTAATATGCAATATTTCTTGGAACGCATGCATGATGTGATTAGATAGTCTCGTATGTTTCCAGATGAAGCTCATTGTTTCTAGCTGATGAATGTTTTTCTTAATATTAATTTTATGGAGGAACTCGATTATGAAATCTGAAGAAAATTGTCACAGTCAAAAATGAGACAATATCCTTTTTAATTTTCGGGCCTAGGTCAACCAGCCAGCCCAGCATACATTCTCTCTCCTCTCTCCCCTTTTATACCTGTGAACAGAAGGAGAATCCAGGTTTCGAAATGTTTTGGTTTTGTAATTTTGACAATGGGCAAACTCCAAAAGAATGATTTTTACAACACATTGTTTAAAACCTTTGGATTTGGAGGGATTAAATGGTTTTGCTAACAGTGATTTAAATGTGCGAACAAGATTGGTAGCAGAACAGATTAAAGTTTAAAGGTCATAGCTAAAGAGATAGGAGGGACAGGTAATGGTGGAAATTAGGTTGTTTGTGGAAAGACACAGGTGAGGATGGGGGACCATGGTTGATGTGCGTAGATATTGAAAATAGAGATTTCAGTTTCTCCGTATGTTACATTGCATAGTCTATTAGAAGGTCTTGATGATTATGGCAGTAAGAACCTCTGAAACGTCGCTAAACTTCTGCCAGACTACATGGCGTAACAACCCAGAAGACAACCATCTTCGTTTTAAGAATAGTTTCGTGTTATACTTTTAGATGCAAATAGACCCTTTACGTCTAAAAATAAAGTCTACAAATTGCTAATTCAGATCTGTCTCGTTTATGAGCGTACATAACCCAAATACTGCAAATATACTATGCATAGTTAGTTCTCCCATTTCATTCTCCGTCACATATAATGGAGTAGCTACATGGTATGAATTTTGCGCAACCATAATGCTCTGCGGCGTAGCTTCAGCATCTGCTCCAGCTATATTGTAGGACGAGGACGATAGGGGTTTTATTCCAGAGGATGGGAGTTCCTTGTGTGTGCGCGCGTGCGTGTGTATGCACGTGTTACATTTGCGCATTTGTTGAAACCAGTTTTATGATTTTTATGGGAGGAAGACATTATTTGTAACTTTTGATTTACGACACTTGTTATGAATTGTGTAAGGCCTCGAAAACTCCGTGATTACTATTACTGTCACTTTCCATCGGCAGTAAGTTCCTTAGACAAGAAATTATGACATATTGGGAATGGGTAATTATAATATTTCGTATTGAATTTTAAAAAAATCGGGAATGGATAATTATAATATTTCGTATTGAACTTTAAAAAAATCGGGAGTGGGTAATTATAATATTTCGTATTGGATTTTTAAAAAAATCAGGAATAGGTAATTATAATATTTCGTGTTGGATTTTAAAAAAATCGGGAATGAGTAATTATAATATTTCGTATTGGATTTTAAAAAATCGGGAGTGGGTAATTATAATATTTCGTATTGGATTTTTAAAAAAATCAGGAATAGGTAATTATAATATTTCGTGTTGGATTTTAAAAAAATCGGTAATGAGTAATTATAATATTTCGTATTGGATTTTAAAAAATCGGGAGTGGGTAATTATAATATTTCGTATTGGATTTTTAAAAAAATCAGGAATAGGTAATTATAATATTTCGTGTTGGATTTTTAAAGAAATCGCGTTATTGTCCAGTTGACAAATGTGGTTTCAGCCCTGACAAGTTCATATAACTGACTGTTTCAGAATTAACTATCTCCATAATCCTGTGTAGAAACAAATAAGCATACTGGACTAAACTGATGAAGACAATGGTCCTTAATTGTTTGGTACTGAAAACTAAATTGGAGGAAGGGAGATCTGTTGGATGAGAAGCATCCTGCTTGTGGTTCTGACAGCTTGAATCTCACCTTCCTCATCGGCCTACTAAACCTTCAGACACACAAGCAGGCAATTCTGAAGAAACAGTCAGACGTTATACACAAGCATGTCCAGTGTGGCTATTTGTAAAGTGTCTTTGGTTGTGGGAAAAGTTAGGTTTGATTTTTTTCTTATCGTCAGGACAAAGATGCATGTTCTCAGTGCCTCCAGCCTGTGGTGTCAAAACGAGGGAGTTCCATCATCGGAAATATTTTTTTTAGACTTTTTTTTGTACATTTATATATTATTACACAATTTTTGTATTAACTTCGCAGCTCATATTTACTGGAATTACCCATCATTACGCATTTGTAGTAATATTAGAATTGGCCGAGCAGTAGGCTTCTGTGAAAGGAATGAATTTTCTTCTTATTGTTTTGGATCAAATTTTCTTCGTTGAAGCCGGTATGGAGGCGAAACATGATGAATTCTGGTTAACAAAAAGTGTAGACCTACTTAAATCAAGCCAGGAGTCATGATACCAACAATCTGGGAAGTTTCACACTTCCAGCCCATGTGAATTCTCAGTCACTAATTGAGACTGTGGAACCGTAAAGTAAACAGAAAGATTTCTACATTTATTTCCAGTCACTAAAAATTGACTACATTTGAAAGATCGGATGTCAGTTGATATAGAATTATGTATTTGTGTTAAAGATGTTTGTATTGATATCTTTTCACATTAGGATGCATATCATTGTCAAATATATTATTTATTTAAGAATACCATCAGTCACAATACAAAGTGAAGCTACATTTAATACAATTCCTGCATTTTTCGACCTACTAAAGGTCTATATCAGGGGTATCATCCAGTTTACTTGTTATGGTTACAATATTATTTTTTCATAAAAGTGTGCATCATTTGAATGTTCGTTATGCAAATAATGGATATTTTAGTGGTTTCTCAGAACAAATTTAAATGATATACAGTACATTTAATAGTAAGATATATGTGAAGATTTAATCTCAAGAAAGCTTTGTTAAAGTAATGAACTGTTTGGGATTGTAGGATACTCGCTCGGACATTAAAATGTGACACATTTTTATGTTAGAGTAATATTGTACAAAAAATCAGTGAGTGAACTGGATGATGACCCTGATGAAGAACAGTTTGGAAACTATAAATTTTCAAATTTGACTTATTTTACTTAAGTTAACCTTTAACCCTTGTATGTTAGCTTTGTTTGTATTACAAGTTGTCGCACTTACATAGATCACAATGCTAGTTGTACATTTAATTTAGATTTGAAAGTAATTACTTTTAATGTGTATTGCTTTTGCTCATATTACACAACTGTAATTGTTATTCATAAATTTATTTTTTCCGAATAACCAACTGAAATATCTCCCCAAACTTTCTGTGGTGGATAGAATTCCTGATTTTCAGTGCTTTTGTATGAACACGTGTAATTTTGTTCCACCGAGGACTTAAGTGAATTATCAATATCGATTTATGATCCATATTGAAAAATCCATAAAGTTCTAAACATAATGGGTGAAATGGTATGAAAGTTGTGTAATAAAACTGCATGTAAACATTTTATTTTAGTAATATAATATTATATGTAGCATTTTTAATATCAAAATATGAGCTGATTTTTATGAAAAACATCTCAAGATGACTTATCATTTTCTAAAGACAGTTAAAAGCAAGGTTGCAGTATTTTCCTGTTTAATTGTAAAAAACATTTAAAGCTGGTTTAATTCATTGTATGTCATTTTAAGTAAGCGGTATGTCTCTAATAATTATACGTTAGGAAGATTTCTGTCTTCTGGGTTTTTGCGCTGTGTAGTCTGGTCGATGTTTACCAACGTTTCAGAGGTCATACTGCCTCCGACCAGACTACACAGCGCAACAACCCAGAAGACAGAAAGAAATCTCCATACTCACCGCTGTGAAAACCTCAAGTCTTACACAATTATAGGTTAGTTTCGTTTTCATAGTAATGATAAATTGCCATCCATGCCAGAAATAAAACAAGACGCATTTGAAGAGCTGGTGCTACTTTTTGTCAGAATCGTCGGATGGTTAATTTGTTATGCAGATATGAGAGACCTGCTGACACTACATAACTAAGCATAAATTATTTAATACATGATATATCCTAAAACTTACGTAATATTACTCACATTACCAAACAAATGAAAGTAGACTGGGAGAGTCTGTTGAAGCTTTTGTTACGTCAACTGAGAATAAAATCATCTTCCGGAACTAAACAGTATGCAGAGAGCATGAATCGTATGTGCTCTCTCTTTGACACTTTTCCTACTATATAATCTTACCTCAGACTAGATAGGGGTGAGTGGTCAGCGTCACGCCCAGCCCGCGCTTTACCCCCGGGGAAGGACCCCGGTACCCATTGAATAAAAAGCTGGGTGGACCCCAGAGCCGGCCTAGACGCAAGAGGGCGAGAGGAAAATCCTCTTCCCCCGTTGTTGATCGAACCCCGACTGACTGAGCTGCCCTGGCTCCTGTTTGGATAATAATTCTGCTACATACAATTTTGCAGTCAGGTGGTTATAACTTATGCTTCATATTTGAGAGATCTGAGGTTAAACTTATGGTCTGGCGGTTAGTTATCCTGAATGAGATTTTTCATGGTTTTGGTCTTCCGAGTATCTTTAGGTAAATTCTGCAGAAATACCTTGAAATAGGCCTTGATAATTTTCTTATCATGATCCTTTTCAGTTTGTCACAAATCCTTGTAATATTAATGCTTCTTTACATAATCGAAGCAGTCGGGAAAGTATTATTTAATAAAGAAAGAATGATTCAGTTCCACCCCATTCTATAAATCATGCCTGAAGTAATTATTTTTATAGTTAGTGTTATGGACAGAAACAAGAAACATAAAGTATCTCTCCATAAAACCTTTATGCATGTCTGTTGGTATTAAGATACTTGAGATACTTAGGCGACCCGTTCTTCAGTGCCCGAGCACTGCGGGTCCCAACTTTCGTAGGCTTTGATCTATTAGACAGTTGGTAGGACTCCTTGGACGAGGGATCGGCCCGTCGCAAGGCCTCTACCTGAACACAGGACAGCACAACATAGAAAAACACGGACAGACATCCATGGCTTGAGTGGGATTCGAACCCACGGTCACAGTGTCCGAGCGGCACAAGGCCCACGCCTCAGACTGCGCTGCCACTGTGACAGCTGGTATTAATAATGTCTCCCTGACAACAGTTGTTATTTTTAGGATTCGTCTTTGTATAGTGAAATAGATTCCATTACGTAAATGTGCTTGACGTGTGACCTACTGTGCATTGCAGTCTTAGCAAGGAATCTGCTATGAAGTAATTAATTTTGAAGGTCTAAACCAGACTTTGGGAGCAGGGATTAATGGCTTGAGAAAGGGTTTTTGGGCCGGGCAAGGAGGGAAGGCTGGAAGATATCTAGGCATTGAAGAGACAGGGTCAATCTGGAAGCCGAAGTGGCTGGGACAGCAGGTAGGGTAAGGCTGAAGATTAACATTTCATTGGCAGAGAACTTTAATTGCTATTATGAATATGCTGTGTTCATTCTCTGGTGAATCTTTTGTTATTGCAAGTCATTTTACTGACATGTTGCCGTTCTGTGTCTCTCCTATATTTTTTGAGAACTTGGTTTGTAAATATTTTAGGTTCCATTATGCTTATGTGGTATTATGCAGAGCAGCATCCTGAAGAAAATGAAATAAAACTTATTATTGTTAAATATGTCCTTGTTCCAAGGTTGACTTCTCAGCTTGATTTAGATAGGTGGTCTATCATCGTACTACTTCTTTACTAATCATGTTTATTCTGTACTCTTCAGAAACTCAAAAATTTTAGGGTCATTTGTTTGTCAATTAGTTCATTGGCCCATAAGAACGCCAATTCAAACGTGATACTGGCTCAAACTGACAGTTTTCAAAATTTGAGAGATTTGAGATTCTCATAGTGATGAGTATGAAGATGGGACATTGCACCCAGACCGCACGTTGCAGCATCCCAGCAGACAATCATCTGTACTAAACAAAAAAGTTGCAATTTCCTGTTATTTGGTCAGTACAGAACTACCCAGTCTTTGCCTTTCATTTCGTATGATAACAAGTGTTAAATATATATATATTAAGAATGCAATGTAACTTCAGTTGTTAAGCCTAACGTAAACATTTACATAATTATAAGCATAATATAAAGTGGTGCTAATAATATCCATTATGTTGTGAACATGAAAGTTTAGAATAAAAGTCACAGAAATTAAATTGTGAAGTGTATGTTGCATAGTGGAACCCATCTCAAACATCCCTCCAGTGGGAGTCTTGAGACATGTAAAGTAGAATAGATTTTTGTCCACATTTATGTAGTACTTTTCGTGTTCTTTTGTCACTCCCTGGTACTAATCCGACAGCCACTCACTCACAGGCTGACTGCCAGCTACTGGCGCTCTCTGCGGGCGGGAAAAAATTCACGCATGCGCATAAAGGTCCCCTACACCTCCCCACGGAGGACACCTCCCGTGCTTCATTTGTTTCCGTGGGGAAAAATTAAGATCCGATACTTTTTGTAATAACTCTTTCACTGCCAACTTAAAGTGTACTCATTACCTACACATTTATGTTACATGTGTTGTGAATATTAAATCATAGCACAGAAGTCCTAAGATGAAGCGACAGGAAATATTTCCCCCTAAAACTGATAGATTTCTAATGGAAATATGATATATTTCACTGTGTGCCAATTAATTGGTTAGTGGGAAGCATAATGATCTGTATAAAAATTAAAGGTTTGGATTTTTACTCTAGTGTTTTGGATTTCTAGAACAAGCTCAAAAATTGTTACATCTCGTGGCAGGTGAGAAGTGGCAAAGATCTGATTGTTGAAAATGTGAATGTAGAAGATTTTAGGGTGGTAAAGGTGTCCTTATTTGTCCTCTGGGTTGTTCTGCTGTGTGGACTTGTAGGTAGATAACCAGTAGGACCACACGTAGTTACAACACAGAAGTCCAACATCATTGGAAAAGAAGTCATTTTCTAGATGCTTTATACCTTCTTCTTCTATGGCTCTCTGGTCCATGGCCTTCTCAATTCTCCTCTTCCATTCGGTCCTCTGTTAGGTCCGTCTGTCCGAGGCTTATGATTGAGGTTTCGAAACATCTTCCTTTTTACGGTGCAAGGTTCTTAGCCTTACGACCAACCCCCAACCTGGAGGACCAGGGTACCTGTCTTAGTCTGACCTCTCCCCCTCGACCAATCTGGCTAGGGAGGCCCTACCAGTAGCTCTTGGGGTCACTGAGGCATTTTATCGTGCTTTGTATGCAGTTACAGACATTAACAATTGAAAGGTTATTATTAAATCGGATAGAGTAACCGCAACATTATGTCGGTTATTGTACCGTGCCACTCGCTGCTTGTTCATTGTCTCAAGAGTCCCCTGATTCTTGTGAGTGATCAACTTTGCGCAAGTGATGTTTATACCATCAGTCCAGTCTGCGCCAGGTGTGTATTGATTTGTAATCTGCGTATTGGGATGTTACGAGAAGCTACAGGTGTTCCTGAATAGAAATCATTTGTTTTGTTTGTAAGATACATTATGTGTAGCAACTAAGAGGTACAGAGTAACATTTTTCTTGATTCTGCGGTGAACAAAGCAGTTCCAATTTTAACAACTGTCTTGCCGCTGGAAAAGCTGGATTTTTAATCTTTGTTTGTATGTGCCAGCAAATTGGGCAAAAAAATCTGAAATCACGTATTTTAACCATCTGTATTATGTAAGTTAATTTAGTTGAATGTGTGTGAGTGCAGTGTACAATATTTAAAATGTAATTAAACTTATGGAGAAAGGAAGGAATGTTATGAAGTATAATGTATGGCCTTATTTTCATAACGTCTCTTTAAAGAAGAAGAATTTTGATGCCAGATGCCCGTCTGTTTCTTCACTCCATCAAAAAATAAAACAGATTTTCTGGCAGCATGGCTCTGCAACATGGGTTCTGTTAACACAGTTTAAATAGAAAATTAAATACTATTTTTTTAAAAAAAGTCACTGGTTACAGGAATATAAGTAAGTAGTGATATATATCTGAATAAAGAAAAGGACAATTATAACACGTGAGATGATGGCAAGAAAAATGGAAAATATTTTTGAGGATGAAAATTTTGATTCATGAATGAACTCTAGAAAAGAAAGTTAGAAAGATATTAATAAAAATATATTCTGTTGTGGTGCATATTTCTTCAAGTGTTCGTTGCACAAAGTGAATAATTACGCAGGAAACGATGTACGTCTACATTTTCTGTCTCGGAAAGAATCAAATGGACTTACAAAATATCTTGATCTGGATTCTGTACTGAAATTTTGGACTCATGTAACTGTGGGTCATATCATCTCACATGAAGCTTATATTATTCATTTCCATTTCGTTAAAAATATCAGTCTTCTCCAAAGTTATGCTTGGTTAAAATAAAGATGTCTTTAATACATACAGGTTTTAATAAAAACATTTCTTCGTGCAGTAAGTGTTTATAAATTACAAAAAAGTAATTTCTGGATGTAGTATGATTAGCGGTGTATTCGCATTGACAATAAATTAATATAAAGGCCAATATAAAGTGGTAGCACCTGTCCATGTTTGTTGAATGCGCGATTGGTGTACAGTGACAATTTTTAGATTGTAGGGAAATAGTTTGTGAGGATAATGGAACTGGTTCAAGATCATGTCTAATGGTGGTCTTTGGTTTTAGTGATGTTGAGCCCTTCCGTACTTCTACTAAACAATTTATTTGCAAGAGACATGACATATGTCGCTAATTGAAAAAAAAATTGGGTTAAAAGTGATTACAGCCATGTGGCAGGAAGGCTGGTGGCTCCTGCTGTCTCCACTTGCATCTTCCTGTACGATTCATGGAATTGTTCAGTTGCTATTAGATTAGTGGGAATGGTAGGTCCAAGAGGAGAACACAGTTCATGGAAGGCTTTGAAGCGGGGAAAATGGATTTTTTTAACATTGGACAGCCATCAGATTTTACCAGAAATGGGAAAATATCTTATGGAAATGTTTCAAATGATTTTGACCGTGAACAGACAGTATCCGAGTGTGTCACAGGTATAGTGATTATTGTAATTCACTGGAAGATGATCTGTGTCGCAGATGGCAGATAGCAGAGATGCTTACAGAGAATATTTGGATTTTAGTTGATATTTACCACCCCATCCTCCGTTTGTATCTAAGGATACCATCGTGTTGTGCACAGAATGCTGAAAGATTGGTACAGACTGAGATCCTACAGTCTGCCAGGAAAGGTACAGGGAAGAGTTTTCACACATCTACAGGATGCACTTTGTGTGAAGTTTTCAGAAATGTGGCCAGCAAAATACTTAGGCCTGAGCATGACAGATTCTTCTCGGCTCTTGTAACAAGTCACAAGCATAGCCCTGATACTGTTGATTGCACACACGCCACGTACTTCTCGTCTGTCACTACAGTTTTCAAGGCTGCAGCAGAGGTTTGAGTGTCTTCAAAGAATGTGTTACAGGAGGTTATTTGTGATGGCTTTTAGAATTGTTAACTTGTTTATAAACACTACTGGAAATGTGCATCTGCTGAAGGACCAGACTCTAACCGCAACTTTGTCTAGGGCAGTGTTATCAACCTTTTTTGTTCGCGTACCCCCAGATATAATTTCTCTTCAACTTTGTACTGCCAAAGTTGTTGGTGTATAATTCAAGTTATACATAGTATATAATCTACATCTAAAATAAATTAAATAAATTACATTACTGATTATTCAGTGTTTATCATAAAATAATATATATTTTTTTTAAAATTTCACGTACCCCCTAAGATGTCTTCGTGTACCCCCGGGGGTACGCGTACTCCAGGTTGAATAACACTGGTCTAGGGTATTCATAGTGCTGTCTGAGATGCCCATATTATGGTGGTGGTAACTCTAGTTGCTCTGAAGATAACATACTATGGCGTAGGACATTAAGTTGTCACTCCGTTTTTATGTATTCCTGGTGCTTTAATATTTATTCAAATTTTCTGGTATCTCATTCAGGTTATACAGTGGATTCCGGTTAATTGGGACTCATCGGGACTAGAACACTTTGGCACAATAAAGCGGCTACCCCAATTATATGAAGTTCCACGTAAAGAGTTAAAAAGTTTTGTTCTTTAAGATTTGTCCCAAATAAACAGCTGCCCCGATCAACCGATGGATCAATTGATCGGAATCCACTGTATATAAGTGTATTTAATTGTATGTTTATGCCCATTTCTCATTTGGTCTAAAAGCGTAACTACCTACAGATCTTAACTACGAAATGCACCTCACTTATTTTTGTATTTCTTTTCTTGCATTGGTACACACTCTGATTTTCACAAACATAGTTAAGCATAGGCAATGCCATAGCATTATAAAACTGTAATTTATAGAAAGTAACACATTAACTCTTGTTTTGTCAGTAATATCTATTTTTAAAAGTACTGAACACATTGATTCAAAAGTGTGATTTGAGATTCTCATAGCCTGGTTAAAAGTTTGCGTATGTTTCAGAGGCGTTTACTGCCTCCATCATCAGAGTTACTCAACACCCTGATGATGGAGGCTATAATCACCTCTAAAGCGTTATTATACTGAGAACCAGGCTGTATAGTGCAACATCCCAGAGGATGGTCACTTCCAGATTGATTCAGGCTTTCCTATTTTCGCCAGGTTACCTGTTTTCTTGAACCCTCAGTTTTTAGGCATTCCTTTTTTCTTTGTTCCCTTATGGGTTCACTGTGCTTGTAGATGCATGTGTGTGGGAAGCTTCCAATCCTTGTAGAAACTTTAGGATAATTATTTATAATGTAATAATTTCCTAATGCTTTCAATTTTGAAAAGAAGTGATATAAGGGAGAAATTAGATTATTTTTGACGTAAATACGTCTATGAGGAAGGGTCATTCGGTAAAAATGTGTTACGAAAAAGTGTAACTTCATTGTTATGTTACCCAGGAAACGTCATCTGTTTACTCGGCATCGTTGTTACCTATAAAACATTACCTTACCTTACCTTACCTTACCTTACCGTACCTTACCTTACCTTACCGTACCTTACATTACGTTACCTTACCTTACATTACTTTACATTTCATTACATTCCTTTACATTACATTCAGCTACCACAGACCCATCTTAAGCGTAACTAATTCAAGTTAAGCATTCAAGCATTTGTGTTACCTATAAAACATTACATTACTTTACATTACATTACCTTACCTTACCTTACATTACATTACTTTACATTACATTCAGCTACCACAGACCCATCTTAAGCGTAAGTAATTCAAGTTGAATAAGCAAAGTCTTAATCAAACTTATCTCATTTGTAAAGCATGTATAAAGGAAATATTTAGAATAAAGCCAATATATAAACTTCCTTTCCGTATAGACGTATTTACGTCAAATTCTCCGGAACCGTGGTTCCACTGACAACTTTTTCCCACGCACACCCATCCTGTAATCTTAGGCCAAAAATTTGTCTTTTTTACTTTATTCAACACACTTCCAGAAAATATTCACACTCTTTGTATAATTCATCACAGTTATGGCGAATTCTAAAGTCAGTTATCAGTGGGTTTACGTATACGTAAACACAACACACAGGGTGAACACAAAAGAATTGTGCCCTTTCAAAATGATACAGGAATCAATTGCACTTTCACTCCTACGCCAGTCGATACAGAAACTGTCAAGGATTTGTACACATCTCACAGACACTCGATATGTGCTCCGCTAGTAACAAGGCCGATGTCGAGACGATAATCCAACTCGTCCCAAACTTTGTGGCGTGTCCCTAATGATGTAGGCTCTGGCAGCTGTGATAGAAATTTCTTGTACCAGGCATAAATTGATACTCTGCTGGGTGTTTCCATGTAAAATTGTGTGCAAAATGAATGTTTCACAGCTTAGTCTCTTCACTAACTACACAACACACCAACTCTGATGTAGGGGGTAGCAATTTTCAAAACTAATGGCATCTAGCGGACGTGCGCTATAACTACTTCGATCATGTTAAACAAAACTTTGAGAGCTTTTCTACCGACAGGTGTGTGTCTGAAGTTCTAACTATGCCGCATTTGTTTTCTGTATCATTTTGAAAGTGAAAAGTTCTTTTGTGCTCGCTCTGTATTTGTGTTTGTGTCTTGTATGTATGCATTCATGTATGATATAAGGCTGTTAGGAATTGTGGGCCAGAAGAGAATAAAATGTTGTAGGACTAATCAGAGAGTGAAGAGTCCAGAAGTGCCTCATCCATGAAGGTGGTGGTGGTTGTAATTCATGTGATGACGTATATCGTGATGTTTTCTTTCATCCACTAAAAACAGCTTTTCCTTGGAACTTTGGGGAATGGGTTTCGGCATTTTTATATCGTAACTCCAAGAAATGCAGACAAACATACCTGATTCCATTTAACCGAGTTTCTATCTTCTCCATCTTATTTGGTTTAGAATTAAAAGCATTCTAATTGCATGGGTTCTCGGTGAATTGTAGTTGTTTTCGTTCTCTGTTTGTCCGACCCTTTGCTCGCAGACGAGACTGGCAACCGATGGAAAGGATTCAAAGCGCCGGCAGCATCAGGGGTCGCTACGGATCGCTCGCGATTCCGCCCAGCACCTTACACTCGCCCGACCAAGTAATGGGCCTACCACAGCACCATCCGCACCAATAGCAGCAGCAGCAGTGGTGGCATCTGCTGCTGTTTCGCCCTAAGTGACAACAGCGAGAGGGCGGGGGCAGACCTACACCACCCCTACCCTGCTCCACTCTGCTCTTGTGTGTTTGACAAGTTCTGCGATAATGCAAGATGTGAGTGAAGCTGCCCAAATTTCAATTAAATTCAGTCAAGAAAAAATGAATTACGTGATGGTGAAGATTATGTAAACAGTCTAAAATGGAGTGGAAGTGTGTCAGTGTCAGTGTTTACACAGCATGGGGAATGTCACTCTTCATGCTTAGTCTTTACTTTTGTGGATATATATTTTGTAGTTCCCCTTTAATCCGTCCCTTCAAATTTTATATTTGGTAAATCCTTTACCCCGCCCCCCAAAAGGACATCAAATTTAATTATTCACGAGTCGTTATCTTTGTTTAATAATTTTTTAACCATGACTTCTAATTTGTTTGTAATAAGTCACGTAATTTTATCTTCCCTTGTAATAATAATCACAGGACCAACTGAATGTAACAGAAAAGACAATCACTACAGAAGGGTGACTGATTAAGAAATAAATAAACGTGTGGACTGGAGACAGGAACTCCAAATTAGATTTGAACATAGGAAAATGTTGATTGTTGACATTCCATGCAGCACAAAGAAACCTGGAACTTATACACATGAGTTGCAGAAGTCTTGTTTAGTTCGTTGGTGCCAGCGCTCGAAAATTTTAGATCCTGCGATGTGGAATGCAAGTTTGGCATTTTAATGCAAAAATTTGTTTATGCAAATTAAGGTGGAACAACTGTGTGACGATTGGTTTTTGATATCAGGCTGCATTATTTAATTTAGTAATTAAGTAATTATTACATTCAGTTACGAAAAATAACTGTATATATTTATACATACTCATATACTTCTGTGTTCGTTTTAATTTTTATTAACAACTTATCGCTGACGTGATAAGTGTCATATGCGTTATGTCCAAGTAGAAGTTTAGATGGCGTGTGGCGACCGGGTGGTTCTGCACTGTGCCAGGCTGTTCCACCTTAATGCGCCACTCTGAATAGCCATGTGTTTTCTCGTAGATGTTCTCCAATTAACCACTACTCTTTATTGTAGATGTGTAAGAAAGTGGCTCAACGTTCTTAATCAGCTACCAGGCGGAGGGCTAATTTATCAAGGGACGGCAAATTAATATTTTGTAGTTTGAAAGAAAACGAAACTTTTTTCTAAAATAGTTCACCTTCCTTTTATGCTGTTACTTAAAACAAAATGAAAGAAAGTCCAAGAATCGGCGTGAAATTTAAAGAAACGACTGCGATAGTAGTTTATAGTTTAATGTACTTGGCTGCCCCAAGTGGATATTTTCATGAATGTAAAAACCAAATCTCAATCAAACACATAAATAAATGTCTGTCTCTTTGAAACTGGACCTAGATATTTATATGTCTTTTAAAAAACTAAAACATTATTATAATAATAATAATAATTGCTAGTAGAGTAGAATGAAATGTAACGATATCCTTAATTTGTTTCATACAAGTTTAATTTTTTATAAGATTATCTTGTAAGTTTCTTTCATTATTACATTTGTGAAACCTTTTCCCCAAATAAAGCTGTTGTCTGTAGAAATGATGTGAAATAATTTTTGTAATAATTTAATGTGATTGAAACCTATTTTAGACATCACCAGGTCACTCTTAACGTAAATCACAGCCATTTAAACCAAACTAAAAACAAAACTCGTGGCCCCAGAGTCTGGAACCGAAAATATGCCAGGTAAACGAACAGCTCAATTTCTAAAACAAGTAGTTTCCAATTATAGTTCTTCTTTCATATGCTAATTATAAATTCCTTGGCCCCCTAACATCCGTCTTTTAACAAAATTAAAATTAAAACCCAGACACATCTTAAATAATTAAACTCACTCCATATTTTAATTAAATGACAAAAACGGCATCTTTATTGGATGTAAACTTTTAAATAACAGACACTTCCTCCATATTTACTTTGAAAATAAACAGTATATTGCATTGCTAAATGAATTTATAGTTAGCATAGTAGCATGTTAAATTATGCGCATACTCTAATTAAATAAATTTGAATTTAATAAGAAAATTTGGGTATGTGTCGTGTTATAATACCTGATTAATATTCTTGATCTTATTGCAGCTTGGTGACGACACTGCAGACTGACCACACGAAGACACCGCCAGGGTGTCCTGGCCTCTCACTGCGTACATACTTGCGTAGTCAGTCAGTTGTGTAGAGATTAGTGTCTCATTTTTTGTACATTAGACTCTTTTCAGCAATATTTCATTCCAGTTTCCATGTGATGTTACTGTATTACTCATTAAATAAAGATATTTTTATATGTACGTAACGGACTATCTTACGGAAGTAATGTTCAGTTTCCTGTCCAGACGCCAGATTGATAACGCGGCTAACAATATTCGTATCCTTCCACATTCCATGACCACCTTTTCAGATTATATCTAAAAGTTTCACAAATCTTGCAAAATCTTTATGTTTATTTTGTAATAAGTTTTAATTACTGTACTCGTAGCCAGAATTGTGTACAAATTGTGCATTCTTAAGACACATCATTTGCTCTTAAAGTGTAAATAGTCTAAAGCTAGAAATAAAAGCAGGGATTTACAAAATTTGACACAGTATTTCGTACCGGGAAGCGTCGTATTGATATTAAACTATGCGTGTCAAAAATTAATGTATCCTGTAGTCCAGAGGTTCCCAAAGTGTGGAGAAACATTCTTAAAATCCTTTGCTTGGTTGAGGCAGTTTAGTTGTCTTACAGTGCTGTATACTCATAGCTAAATTTTATGTCAAATATGTTTCCTTGCACTTGTTCTGGAAGGGGGGCGGGAAATTTATGAAATGTTTTAAGGGGGCGCAAGGTATAAAAGTTTGGGAACCTCTGCCGTAGTCCATAATTAATATTGCCAAGTGTCACGATCTGGGATGTGCCAAATCTCTGGCTTGCAAAGGAGCAGGTAGATTGTGGAAAGAAGTGGGAACTTCGATGTGTCCATTTATATTTCACCTGCTCACGTGTGGAAGACATTCAGGTTTTTAATTCCCTTATCGCATATGAATATTGCATTAATGCATCTCATTTATGTGTGTAGAAAAGTGCTTTACTTTCGCAGTATTCACGTGCTCGCCTTGAGTTCTGTTGTTATTTATTTCAGTGTGTGATGTGGCTGTATTGTCGTAAGGCATGAGCCAAAAATGTTTTATTGTTCAAGCTTTTCAGTCACTTGGTGTTCTGTTTCGTTCAAGATGACTACTGAGTTGCCGAGCAGCGGTTTTGGAGTGGCAGATATATTCTGCTTGTATTTTGGAGCCAAATGTCTTGTTCAGAATATCAATTGAAATTTGTTATTTGTTGCTTACAGACACGCGCATTTTTTTTAAGTGTCATGAAAGTGTGAGAAAACACGAAATTGTGTTTTACTTTACGGTGCCTATATTAAAAAGACCAGTGTAGATTAGTGGAACATGGTTTTATTTCATTTAAATTTTAGGAATGATAAGAACTCTTATGCGAGACAGTTAATTGTGTTTTATTATACTAGTGTTGTGAATGGATTACATTAAAAAAATTTAGTTTTTGAGTGTTATGATTTTAGTTTAACTTATAAATATCGCCTGAAAAACATTTTATAGTACTAAGATTTCTAAAACATTACTGAAATAAGCTGCTAGTCAACATTACCACTCTTCTTATGGTCATACAGATGATACGTAACTGCATTAATCTGTGAAGATGTGGTTCTGGTTAATTTTAATTTTCTTTCCCATCAGTGTTGTAAATTTTAAACGGTGAAATTTTTGTATTACTTAACAGGTCTAGTTTATACTAGTGAAATGTTTAAGGAACAGTAATTGACGTTAACATAAAGCCTGCAGCATTGACCCTATGTTTGTGTGTCAGGTTATGAAGTTTCTCTTAGAAAGACGAAACCAAAGAAGTCAGGTACGCTACAATTTAGTCTACCCCAAGATGAAATCATGAAAGCTGAGAACTCGCGTAAAATAGAAATCTTTCAAATCATTTAAGTTCTACATGTTCCAAATGTTTCTGTAGAGTAAATACAAACTGATGTGCCTAATGAAAATATATACTACATAACAACGTATGCTCTGGTAAATCAGCCAAACAATGCAGTAAGAAGCAAAACATGCCTGAACTTAGGATCTCCCTATGGCCTTTTCCTAAAGGTGGACAGACTGCCTCCAAGCAGTACTACAAAGTGGTCAAATTGCCACTGTTTCATTATTACGTGGCTTCAAATTTGCACGACTTTACATTACTGATATTCTTACTTGTCTTTTTAAAAATCTTCTCCAATGAGCACTTCGAACCTGTTGTCCGAGTTCTATTGTAATTATGCATTTTATGTTCTGTTATCGAAACAATGAATAGAAGTACGCAAAAAAGCATGTATTTTATACCATTGATTAAGTTATGGAACTGCAGTAGTAACTAAAGAAGACAGAAGAAACATCAGATGATGCATAATGTAAGGACCTTCTGAGTGCGTGGATGCGTGTGTGTACGGTCGAGGGGAGAGGGGTAGCAGAACGTAAAACAATACATTTCAGACGGTCTGTCTTTGTCCACTGTTAAAACAAATTTATGCGTTTTAATTAGGGTAGATATTTAATTCCGTGCATAAGACAATCATAAACGAGTAGTCTCTGTATCCATGATGAGCCTGTCCGAGGAATATCATAGTTTCTTTTGTTTTCACCAGGCCTTTTAACTGTACCAGCCAACAACACCACGTGTAAGTGCTTTGTAGAGCATCGTCAGACAAGTGGCTGAATCTGATTGATATAATAAGTCAGATGTAACAATTATAATGGCATAAACTATTCAAGTAGTTTTATCGTTCTGCATACCCGTCACTCATTCCCAATGCAAACCCTAGCTTCGAGTGCGACTGGACCTGGGAGTTAATTCTTCTGCTTTTATATGTGTAGCTTGTGAGCGAAACTTCTAAGTCGAAGAAGGATATTGTGTGGAGAAAGGCCGAAAGGTAAAGCCCGGTAAAACTTTTCTCATTGAACTGCTGATTCAGGTTAAGTTAGGTTAGTCGTGATCCCTTCCTCCTAGAGAATTCCCAAATTTGCCGACGGTGGATTATTGTGTCGGGGCGGAGGGTACTGCATTGAGATGTCACTGTTCGAAAATACTCATCAACAGATCCTGTTTCGTTGGTTTAATACATGGTGACTACTCTCACCCCCTCCCCCCCAAGCGCCTACATGGCATATAGAGGGACAGATTTACTTTTTAACTTTCCTTTTGTTTTTGGCTTCTCAAAAATAAATCCACCTGCCCCACTCAGTGACAAAATTGCACAAAGATGTTTTAGTAACTTAGTACTTGGCGGTGATCGCTATAATTATATTGTAATGGTGTTGCGGTACGATTAAAGCGAATAAATAGGAAACGCTTCCAGGAGACAGAGTATTGATAAAAATAAATAGACCCAAGAACACATTAACTATCCTAAATTAAGTTTTCTCAGTCCCTCTAGGCTGTGAGAACATTTAATGCCAAAACCGTATTTCTGCAGTTCTACTTCATCTGACTCATTTGATGCTATGTAACTCGTGAAAATGATACAGTGTCGCTGTATAACCTACCCTCTTACCATCAACTAGTAGAGTTTTGTAATGAAATGTTACTGGGAAGTTTTTTCTCTAATTAACAGTGCTAAGTTCTTGAAAACGAGTGTGCATGTGTTCTCCAGTTCTCCAAGTGCATTTCTACTTATTCTGTGTTCCTTGTTCGCCTTCATGTTTATTTATTGATGATCTCAAAGTTATCCAGATCCAAATTTGCATGTACATGTTTGTATAGAACTTTATGTCTTCAATCGTTTATCATTTGAAGCTTTTGAATATTTTTTGCACAGATACTGCAGCTAATATGACGTCACCCTTTTCAAACTTGCATCGTCATGACTGAACGCACTCTTACGTCGTTTGTTTTGGAAGAAAGACGAACAGTTGAATGCTGTTCCGGCTTCCTTCAAGACAGTGAAATACTTGCAGAACAACTTCTAAGGTAATTTGTTTGTGGACTTCACCACAACACGGTAACCAGTTTACAGTGCCATATGCTTTTCTGTTAGTGCTGATAGCCGTAAATAACCCACGTAAATTCAGTGAAAGGGTCTTGCTTAAATTGGAATAGATTTGTTATTCTTACATTCGAAATTAGGAACTGTAGTGAGTGATTCGTTTAACAAGAGTCTAAATACTATAAAGGAAAACAAACTATAATAGACGTTAGTGAGGCCTAGGCGTTCCTAAGTGCAGAGAAAACGATATACATTACTTTTTATTAGGTTGCAGGTCGAAGTTGTGTTTCGAAAGTGCATTCTCGTAGTGACAGTGGATTTAGTCTCTTGATTTGTGAGTGATATGATTCAGACAGAAGAGAATGGATGTTTTCTTCAAGTCCTTCAAACAGAGGATTGTGTTTAATAAATCTGTTGGCAAATTCTTGGGTGAGTACAAAATTATTTTCCTTCCTGTGCTTTATGTCCTGTTTAACGTGAGGTATATTCTTTTTTCAAACATTGTTTGTAAATATCAGTAATTTACCCTCTAGTGAATAATTTGTTAGCTATGATAATACTCGCAGATTTTTAAGAAATAAACATCAAGTATTGAGTTATTCCAGAAATTTCTGTTTTATATATATATATATATATATATATATATATATATATATATAATTATCGTAAATTTTCTTAGAATAAAAATTTGAGATTGTGAAACGGGATTTCTGTTGGAGGCCAACTGTCATGATCGCACGGTATATTGATTATAATTTGAGGTATGATATTATAACAAGTGTAGGTAAACAATGGCCTACGGGTCGCATCAGACCCTTCAAAAATCCAGCCCTGCCCCTGACTGCCTTATATTAATTCGTTCTTTTTACATTTCTAGGGTGCATTGTAGTTGAAAGAAAATAGAAATGTTTGCGTAAATATACGTTTTAGTTTCGGTGTACACATTTTTAACATTTGTTAGTGGATACGAGAAAGTTTAGTGGTGTTTGTTTCATGACTAGTATACAAAAAACTAGCAGAACGTCTTCACGCAAGAAATCCACAAACTGCAAGACACATACACTTTCTTTGTCCCGAAATGTTGTTACCAGGCACGTGTCTGGAGACATCAATGCCAGTGAGATGTGCAAAGTTTCAATTAATGTACTGTATCGCATAACGTTAGTGACAAGCTATTGCTTGATTGATATCGATAGCATCTGCTAAATTGGTGCTTATAGAGAAATTGTAGGAAAAGTTGTAATTTTAAATTTGAGCTGTTAGTCACTTTACCTCATGGACGAAGTTTAAAAGTATGAGAGGCGTGTGGCTAAGATTTTCCACAATGGAATTAAAGCTTCAGAGTTAATTTTGTACAAAGGAAACCTATTGTGTAAATGGAATTGAAGAATCCAATAATTTCTCACCTTTTCTACTTCCTTCTATGGAGTGTGGGACGTTTTTATCTCTTGTAAGAAATAATTCCATACTTTTGCCTTGTAGCTTCGCTACGGACATGGTTGACAAGCAAAGCAGAAACTAATAAAACTTTCGGCGAGAGGGAACAAGAAAACAGAAAGGAAGAGTAAATAGTCTAAAAGAAAGCACTGAACAGAATGGTCGGCAGATGTAAAGACAATCTTGAAGTACAAGACTACGGAACTGTTTTTCCAAGCTCAACCGAACGCACAATAAAACCAGTCTTCTGTTATCAGAGAAATTCCCCGGAACCATAAATACAGGGGTTAGAGAAACGAAGATGGAGTCCATATATCTCTCCACTAAAAATAATTTTCGGTTGTATTCACTGATGCGAACCCGCCGTCCTACTGTTTGTTAAAAAAATAAATCACAGCGGCTGCTAGACATGTACCTGCAGGTTCTGCGAGAAGGATGAACTCAAATTTCTATTCATATTTGCTTTTCTTTTTTGCCTTCGTGCATTATGTAACTTAAAGCTTCTGCCGACCTCAAAAATTCTCTTTTTTAGCACCTCCATTTATCCTTCGCCATCTGCGTCCATATTTCCACGCTGTCTTCGGTCATATGCCTTCACAATGGTCTTTCTGTTTCGTCCTGTTTGTTATAAAATAAGTTTTATTACTGACATTAAATGTCTTCCATTTTGTCTAATCTTGTAGGAGTGGGTATTAATTTTTTTTATTTATGTTGCTCCTATCCTCTCATCTGTGTTATGTCTTGTGCAATTCTGACGTATTTCACCACTTGTTTAATTTATATGTTATTTTACTTTTAGCTCTGTTTTCCTACGCACTGTTTTACTGCGAAGTTACTCAACCTAATATTACATGTTATTACTCTTATTGAGGCTGTGTGTTCCCTACACGACGTATGTTCAAATGTCTCGTGTGAAAACCTGCTACGATAAGCAGCAGGCATGTACAGTTCACAAATTGGAAGAAACTGTTTTACTCAGCCGACCCCCTCTTCTATACATTCCAAAACATCCACGAGAAAAGCTGGCGCTGCAAAACGAGCTTTTGTGTTGTTCACCTCAAGCGAAAGCTGGTGCCGTGTAGAAATCGTTGTAGGAGACTGAGGACCACCTGTTCCATCACCACAATTGCCTCGCCAAATCTCAGTCTGTGGACAGTAGGATGTGCACACACGATTCTATTTCAGTATTTGTTATGGAATCTGCAAGAAAGTGTATCACAAGAAAATTGCAAGGACGTGAAGAAGCAGATGTTGAGTACGTCAGCGAATGCGCTGCGGTTAATGACAGTTTCCAGTATGTACGATTGTGTGAATTACGGATGGATTCATGTAAATTTCTTTCTAATAACCGCTGATAATTATCGAGGAATGTCCCTGTTATCATCTACCTTCATTTTATCCAACATTCTTCTGGCGAGGTTGACTCCGTATGCCAATGAAATTATTGGAGATACTCAATGTGGGTTCCGTCGTAATAGATCTACAACTGGCCAAATTTTCTACATTCGCCAGAGACCAGAGAAAAAGTACAATGGGACAGCCCATAACTATTTACAGACTTCAAGAAAGCCTATGGCTCCGTTAACAGAGAAGCTGTGAAGGATTTGAGGTTCTCACGGCGATGAGTCTGAAAGTGGCGGTCTTCTGGGTTGTTGCGCCCTGATGTTTGAGGCAGGAAGGATCTATGAAACGTCGGTAAACTTGTACCAGAATACAGCCATCAACAGAGAAGCTCATTAAAATATTTTACTTGAATCTGATGCACCTAAAATGCTAGACAGGCTAATTAAAACGTGTTTAAGTGAAACCTGTAGCAAAATTCGAGTAGACAAACATTTGTCCGATACATTTCTTATTCAGAATGGCCTGAAACAGGGAGATGGTCTATCGCCGCTGCTTTTCAATTTTGCCCTAGAACATGCCATCAGGAATGTTCAATAAAATCAGGGCGGTTAGGAATTGAATGGGACGTATCAGCTTTTGGTCTCCGCTGATGGTATTCATCTGTAGGGCGATAATATAAATACTATAAAAGCGAACATAGAAACACTCTAGAGGGCTGGTAGTGATGTTGGCCTAGAAATAAACGCACAAAAGACGGTGTATATGATCATGTCTCGGCATCAGAAATCTGGACAGAACCAGAATGAAAGGATAGCTAATGAATCGTTCGAAAATGTGACAAATTTCAAGCACTTGGGGACAGCAATGACAAGTGAGAAAGACATTCATGACGAAACGAAAAGCAGATTAAATTCAGAAAAAAACTTTCTATCATTCAGTCCAAAATCTTTTGTCCACACGTCTCTTATAAAAAAAAATAAAGAGTAAAATATACAGAAGTCTAACTTTGCCAGTTGTGCTGTATGGGTGCGAAACTTGGTCTCTCACTTTGAGGCAGGAACATAGATTGAGGGTCTCTGAGAACAGAGTGTTGAGGAGGATATTTGGACTTAAAAGGAAAGAGGATGGATCATGGAGAAAATTACATAATGATAGGCTTCACGGCCTGTACTCCTCACCTGATGTTAGAGTGATTAAATCGAGGAGCATGAGGTGGGCAGGACACATAGCACGCATGGGGTAGGGGTGTTTACAAGGAATTGTTTGGGAGGTCTGAAGGGAGGATACCGCTTGGAAGACCTGGGCGTTGGTGGGAGGACAGTGTTAAGATGGGCCTTAGGGAGATAGGAATCGATGGAGCTAACTGGATGCAGCTGGCTCAGGATAGAGTTTAGGGGCGGGCTTTTGTGAACACGGTGACGAACCTTTGGGTTTCGTAAGAAATGTGGGTATACTTTGATAAATTGAGTATACAATCGACTTTTCAAAGAATTTCATGCACCATAGAGTGAGTGAGTGGGTGTATGTAAATTTCTTTCTACTGACCATTAATAAATTACGGACAATTGCTGCAAATCCTGGACCTTCTCTTTGTTTCATGTTTTACACATTCGACCGTCTGACATATTTCAGTTCAGAATTAACCTCAGAAATTATAAATCCTTCTTGAAGTTGTGACTCCTTTTTAGACATTTGATTGGTGATATCTTGCATTCAAGTTTTCCGGCCAACATTTCGTATGCATTTCTTATCATTCAATAAGTACTTTGTGCCCCGCCCAATTTATCTCCTTTATTTTGATCATCCGCATAATATTAGTTGCAGAATACATATTACAGTATTGGAAGTACTCATTCGTTTCCAACCTCCTGCCACTTCCTCAGTGATGGATTCTCAACTACTTGTTTTGAAACACTCAGTATATTATCTCTTAATACGAGGACAAATTCTACGCCCACGCAAAACGATAGGTAAAATTATAGTTTTATGTGTATTAATCTATGGATTTTAAATAGACGCGGAAGACAGGAGATCTTAAATCGAAAAGCAGCATATCAGACCTTGCCAGTAATCTCGTCCTAAATTTTGAAAGCAGTAAATAATATACTTAGTGATTCGAAGATTTTCGAGGCTTCCTACAGTTCCATTACAACATCAGTGTACTTGACTGTAGTCTTCTATAAAGAAGTGATCATTGTGACTGTGCGTCTGTTCACAAGGAGAAGTCCAATTGTATTAATGAATTCTGCTATGTGGCAAACTACCAGAAATTATGAACAGACACACATTAAATAAAGTGTATTATTATCAAGTAGTAACACACGTTACCATTTAAGTCATTCGCGTGGTTCTGTATTACATAGGAACATCCACATAATGATGATATATATCACTGTAGTGGGAGTACAGTGTACTAATGAGATTCTGATTGCTGCCAGCATTAGCGTAGACGCACTAATGAATTTGCCCTTTCATCTGGTTTACAGACAGCTTCTTTCTTTCCAGGTCATACCTCAGTGTCCAGTTAGGTCAACGAATAAATTAAATGTCGGCTGTGATCATCTGTATAGTGACCGTGCGAACAGCCCTCATCTCCACCGTTGTGATAACCTCATATTTCAGATGACTTTCTAATGGAAACCGAATAATGGTGACATCACCAGTAGATGTCGCATGCGGGAAATACCACTATTAGTACGTTTAGGTTAAAACGTTTTGGAGTGTACAGGTGATTCTCGTCATCCGAGGTTTTATTTCAAAATGATTATAAGCATCTATATATCATCTGACCGCGTTAGAAACTGCCGTGCAGGGCCACTGAGTTGCGCGCGCAGTTTCGTTGACTCGCCCCACAATTTTGCCTCGGGGTGGTACAAACGTGTAGCAATTATAAATAATCCACATATACGTAAGAGTGAAGCACGAATCCTTATGAGATTTTACTTCCATTTCTTTTACTCTGTATGAATATGTTTTCATTTACAAAACGAGAGTTGCAGTACGATTGTGTTTTGTAAGAATGTACTTTAAGCAATTTTTAGTATATTACTAGCGTGAAGAATTTATTTAAATGATTAAACTTCATCCAATATAATGTATTTATTGAATAAAATTTTTCTTGGATATTATCCATCGTCTAGTAAATATAAAACTTAAAAAACGACGTTTCGGAAATGGGACTCTATCTCCGTCTTCAGGTTCCTACACAGTTGGGCCCACTAGATAGAGCTAATCCCTATCTCCGGACAAAGTAAAAAGTGAAAGTCCCGGAATAAAAAGGCCTTTTTATTCCGGGACTTTTACTTTTGGATAACATCTAAGAAAATTTTTATTCAATTGACTCTTCACCATCGTCAAGAAGTTTTAGATTTGATATAATGTACTTATATTCATAATTAGCGGGATAGTGTATGGTGGAAGGAACAGCCATCTACCGCTGTTGCGTGGCTTGTGCACTTGGTGATTTGGAGCGCAGTACTGTCCTATCCAAAGAAAAGATAACTGGTGTCGGTGTTTTAACGGTGATCTCTTGAAGTATAATTTGTGTTTTCCAACATAATGGATAATTTGTGCTTTTGCCAAACGAATGCCGCGCGCGTTTAGCAAATATTACAACGTTGCGGCCACAAGCGCAATGCTTCACTGTTACGTCCGGAAGCACTATAGCAAATACACGGTCATGTAAATGAGGTTCTGATTGAAGGCGGCGAGTTAAGATGGATGTCTTCTGGGTTGCAGCGCCGTGTAGTCTGTTAAGAGGTTTAAAAACGTTTCAAAGATATTTTATGTCTCCACCATCAGGGCGATGACAGCCTACGCGTCGCTACAACGCACAAGACAGCCATGTTAGTATTGTTCTCCGTTTTACTTGTTTTCGATCTGCGATTTGCAGGAATGAAACTCCCGCGTATAATGAGAGCCTCCTGTGTTTTCCTTTGCCGATTACAGTTCTATTAGCATGTAATAGCTGTAGCTGTACATCAGTTTACTCAACTCGTGAAAACTGTGCTTTTCACGGCGGAGGCCCTGGTTCGTTTCCACGTCGGTTCATGTGACGTTGTGTCGTACAAAGTAGCACAAGAACACGTTTCTCTCTTCGTTTTACGGTTTTTCTCTGTATTATTCCGCCAGTGTTCCATATTCACTCATATTTTCTGGGGCTGACTGGCGGCTTTAATTCAGCTGACAGTCTCACCTAATGCAACGATAGAAAAGTCCACTATTTTCTTTGGCGTTGTGTTGACAGCTTTTCTTATGGCTGATTTAGGCTTATCGCAGTGGCTGGTCTTATTTTTCGTGCTTTTATATGCTAATATGTTTACATTTTACTCTAGCGCTGAATGTCTTAACGTGTTTTATTAATGCCCCGACTCCGTGTCAGTCTTTAAGCGTTCTTGTACGTAACTTTTGAATTCACTTGTATAGAGACAGACTCATTCAACGTGCAGTTCGTGTTGGCCGTGTTGGATTTCATACAGAAATTGTTACTTTAGTTGTAAAAGATATTCAGCACAACTGGAAGTCAAATGAGATGCACAGATTCATTTGTTAGCACCGTTGGTGTATGAAAATATTAACATCACGATAAAGTTCACCATGAAATTAAATTACTGTTGGTGTCTGTAGCCATGGTCGTTATTTTGGCTAATGAAATACAGTGTTTCTCGTTAAATATTCGGTTATTACATTTAACAAATTTTATAATACCCCTGGATTTTTATTAACATTTTTATGGTTTTGTGTCATTATTTTGAGTTGTTTATTTATTATGTTACAAACAATAACAAATAAAATATAATACATAGTCCTGAAATAATATTGCCTGTCCGTATACGTAGGGACGTTTTAAATTCAGTCTGATATCTAGAAAAGTTTGCTAAATCTGTCTTGGGATGGTCCTACATCCATTAAGAGTGAATCTCTTTACTATATCGGTGTGTCTAGTAGCTGTTTCGATCTGCGTGGTATTTTTCCCTACGCTATATGACCTCTGTAGTTTATAAAATAGCGTCTCCATTACAAAGATCAATCGGTTAATTCTGTTTAAGGAAACAGTAACTGTGTATCTTGAGATATCATACGATATGTTAAAATGCAAATAGGGTGACTGTTGAAGTAGGTGGTACGTAGTTACGACTGTGCTTTTGAAGTGTTAAATTTTGTCAGTAATCGATATAACCTCGGTAAATAAGAACAAACCCCTCATATGCCGTGCCTCTGCTTGACGCAGGCTGCAAATGAACGGGCAAGCCTCTTGTTCTGTCAGAACATTCTGCGTATTCAGGGAATAGCTGACCCAAAGAGAAACGCTAGGATGAGAAACTCATTGCGGGATTACGCTGGAGTGGAAAACCGCACTTGCAAACTACTACTGCAAGCTCGCTTTGTGGATTTTTCTTACAGCTGCTGCAGGCTCCTTGCGTATTCCTGCCGTCTACTTAGGGCGAAGTTGTTGCACAGAACAGCGCCGGGCATCAAGCGGACAAAAGCCTTACGAATTGCGATGACTGAATTCCAAGAAGATTTGTGGAGCTTCAACTCTTTTAAGCTGTTTGCTGCAGTTCATGCGCAAATGGAAGGTAGCCGTGATGTGTTTCAGGACGTGTCTGTCAATATATACTGCATGAAACGTTAGGTTAGGTTAGGTCTGAAGGAAAGGGAGATTAACAAGAATAAAATTTTCATTAAATTGTTATTTATAGAGTGAGGACATTAATGATCTTTGTTGTGTTTTGTCAAGAGCGTGTTTTAAAACATACAAAACATAATGTATATCGACTGATAACATTTTAATTGCGGTTGTGAAGTGTAATTGATATAGAGTCTTGCAGAGACGCTGAGTGTGATACTAATAATTATTTATTGGTTTCAAAATGCAAGGAAATACTCTCAGTCAAAATAACGCAACGTTCATATAAAACCCAGATGTAGGAGTATTAGATCGTAGATGTAATTTGAGTTTTATAAAATGTGCAGTAGCTAGATAATGAAACTGGCACTTTGAATGAAATTATCTAAAATTTTGCCTAGATGAGCGAAGGGTACTCAACCAGTTTAATGATGGTTAGTAGAAATGCCATGAATTCGTATAACAAAGAAGAGGAAAGTTAGATTTCAGAAATTGTAAGTACTAAAGAAGTAGGTAAGGAGATAATAAACGTTGTTAAAATCGGAAATACAAAGACGAGATGGGAACTAATATAAGAAATTATATCAAAGGCATTCAAGAAGTACCGACTTGAATCTAAAAATATGACGTGGTTAGGACTGCATTAGCAGAGGAAGGAAAGAGTGTTCGATGGAGCATGACGTATTCCATATTTTGTAGGTTAGAAATATTTAACTAAATTTAAATGGGTTGATTTCGTTGTGCCGTAAAGACGTAAGAATACTTGGTGGTGAAGGTATACACATATTTGACTTCTGCATTAGTTGTAGATCAGTAATCTGCTTCTTGTTCTGATCGCTTCATCCCCGAAAAAACACTCGCCGATCCTTGTTTGAAGGGAGGCTGGAAGATCTCCCCCACAGAACCGGTCTCGACATCCCGAAGAATTTAAAAATATCTGTCCTGCCGGGAATCAAACCCTGACCGTCCTGTCGCAAACAGTTTACAGACTGAGCTACCATAATTAATTTTTATGAATATATTGGGTTAGTTATTTGTGCAGAAGAATAACTCAGAAACTTTGTATTAGCAATGTGTTTTTGAATATGATCTTGCAATACTAAACAAATCTATTGCTCATTTTTATGTTTCGGTGTGTTGATTGCACGTATTAGTATTCAGATACCAAAGCATGAAAGTTTCGCAGAGGAGACTGCAGTCAGCCACCTAATTTAGAATGTTCGATTATAGCAGTACAATCTCCAGAGAGTTATGGGGAAAAATATAGTAGAATTAGCAAAGGCGTAGTTTTAACGGCGACGTGCTTGGCTTTTGTCAGTGATCACTGCTGTCAAACTGTAGGAAGTCACGTCGCTTCGCTTGAGGTCCGTAGTAGAAATTGGTAACGTCTTACGAACTCCCTAGAGGACGCGTACAGCTTCCGGTGGTGTCAGCTAGGCACACAAACTCCGAGTGAGTTTCTGGTTGCCTATAGAACGCCTTGGTCTTGTAGGCAGTTAACTTCAGTAGCGCCTCCTGTACAAAGTCAGAATTTCCCGAGAATGAATTAGAAGCAGTTCACGGCGTCGAGTATGCAGGTCGAGTATTCAGGTATACCAGACTGCACGGCGTAGCAACTCAGAAGATAGCCACCTGAGTATTTGAAGCAGCTGATAATTTTCTTGTTTACTTGAAAGTTTGAATTGTAGAAGTAGTGATAATACTAGGAACGCCAATGATTCAGTTAAGTTCTTTTGCTGACAGCGAAGAGTTTATAAGAAGCAAACACTACAATACTAATAAATATACACTAAATATACGTAGATCAAAGCAAAATTAAACCAAAATAAACAATCTGGACACTTTCCTATAGAAGTGTCTGCAAAGGAGGCAACGTATTTTTGTTGTTGTTGTGAATGGGCCTTTGTCCAAGAGTCTACAAAACAATAATAACAGTGTTATAAAAACAATAAGAAGCGTAAATTCTTACTTAGGTTATTGTAGTTTCGCTTCCTATACGTAACATCTTTTATTCAAGTCGCGTAGTGGTTGTGGCGAGACCCGTTCGCTCCAGCAGGTTGTAGACACTTGTATACTGTTAATGTGCACATCCCGTGCGCTGTGCATCAGACAAGGGTCGTAGGTACGTTTTGGCAATGATACATATGAACGATCCTTGCACTATAGTATGCAGCAGAAATAAGGCATGCGAGTGAAATGTAGGTACAGAATAATAGGATATGTTTATGTGTGATTTGAGGTTTTCGCAACTGTAAGTATGAAGATTTCTGTCTTCTGGGTTTTTGCGCTGTGTAGTCTGGTAGATGTTTACCAACGTTTCAGAGGGTCATACTGCCTCCGTCATCAGGGCGATGAATTCAACCCAGAAGACAGAAATCTTCAGGATATGTTTATGATTGTGTGTGCGTGTTATCCATAATTGGCCTTCTTCTAAGAAATGACGCTAGATGACAGGACGTTCTATTTTACAACTTCAGCGTCTAGAACTTTTACTAAAGGCGATAAAGATGGAGAAAGGGTAATTAAAAGGAAACTAGGGGATGAGGGATGATAATGCCACAGAAATTTATCGCTTATATTCTACGACTTTTTCCCACTAGTATAAAATAAAATCGAGGAATTGAACATAACGCACTTAAATAATGTACTTTAAAGAATGAATTGTGTTGATAAAGTTTCATGTCTTCTGTGAAGCAAGGCTACACATTCGCTTTTTTCACAGTACGAACTTATGACTGATCAAGACTTTGCGTGATTTCAGATGAAACTATTTGAGTGCCATATTTGTTGACTTGTGAACTGAGCTGGTAATAGTCGTTTTGATGCGTTGTTGTAATTTCCTCTGCGTTGCAGCACGAATTATATTTGAACTAACACGTTAATTCAGAGACGAGTGTATTCCTTTTACGACTAATCAATCGTGATTCCTTGTACTGATACCGAAGACACGGGTCATCTATTGATAGAAGTTTGTAGGTATGTGTTGATGTCGAGGTAAGCCAGTATGTTTAATTGCATTTTTAGATTTATGGATAACGAAAGATATATCGTCTTTAGGTTTACTAGAAAAACGAGTTTGGGGAAGCGAAAACTGTTAACACAGATCGCACTACCCGAAATCATGAAAGCATGACTCAAAACTAATAATTAACTGGAGTAGAACACATCAACATGGCACTGTTTCAGGCAAAATGGATGCATCTGTCGGAAGAAATGGAGAATCAAAAATGTTGATACACCCCACGCAAGTGTTCACAGTTTAGTTTTAAAAAAATCTGTTTAGATTTACTGAGCTCCTTATCTGATGGACTACACATCGTTAAATACAGAATAATATTTAATTATACCTATTATATGTGGCAGTACAGACAACAGCACCTGAATGCGTCTTATTCCTATGTGGTTGAGGTTCAGAATACGTAAAATGCCCGTAACTTACATTGACATAACCTGTGCTAAAGATGAACTACGACACTTTCTGAAGTTTGTTTATTTTGGATGTTAGGTCAGGGAAGTTAGGTCAAGTCAGATTGGAGTAGGTTAGGTGAGGAGCGAACCGACTGGTACAGCGATAATGTAAATAGTAAGTCTGTTTGGGGCGGATAAATCGCTGGATTCGAATCTCGGGCGCTCTTACCGTCCATCCTGATCGAGATTCTTCTTGGTTTCATTAAGTCTGTCCAGACCAACACTGGAATCTTCGAACAGATAACTAGGCTTCCTTCTAAATCTTTACATCCTTGTCATTTATTATCATCTTCCGTTCCATTCAGTGCTACATAACCCATTAATCTGAAGCAGCATCGTCATATAACCATGCACACAATCACACAGTCTTGTGCTTTCCCAACAGCTGCGGTTACATCTCGGGTTTCAGAGTGCGTCACAAAGTTGTTATACAGTTAGAAATTTCGGAAAAAAAACTATGAGTCGAGCTGGTAGCGATTGCAACAGATGGAAGCTTCCAGTGTTGCTTTCTGCTTGATGAAGTTATTGTAGGCTAACCCGCACGAAAGCCATTTCTTAATAGAACACAAACAAGTAGTCATGCGAACCTGTTTTCAGCTTTATTTACCTGTAGTGTGTTGTAGAATATCTTTGTCGGCTCATTGGTAGCTTCCTGAGTACAGAAATTTTATGACCTATTTAGTTTCAGAATTCTGAGAACATTAATATTCTTAAATATGTGGTTGGGTTTGGGATCCCTGAATGAGTGGCCCAGTAAAAAGCCTCTAAAGACTTAGTAGAACACGGGAAAACACTCTTGATCCGAGCAGGATTTAAACCTACCGACGTCCTAAGGCAGGACAATATTATCGCTGATACTTCACCGATGTCAGGTCAGCTCCTGGACGAGTAAGTTTTGGCTTAAGATCGTCGTGGGGAGGATTTGACTTCTAGCTGTAGGTTGAGCCACCGTCGCGGATGCTCATCACACGAAGATGGCTGCTTCTTGGGTTGTAGCGTCGTGTGGTCTTATAGACGTTTACCGACGTAAAACAGGTATTCACTGCCTCCACGGCGTGAAAACCTCAAATCCTAACAAGTGTTTAACTCATAAAAAGTAAGGTGAATACAGCGATCAATATAAAGATTATATTTTGCCTTTGTCTGCTCGTTTCGAACTAGTTTGTTTACTTGCCTTATACGATGCGTTGTTCACGCTGACATTTAATTTCTTCCTTAAGTCAGTGAAGAATTGCAGGAGAAGTGTAGGAGGAAAAGTATTGGACATTTGCTGACTTTTCAAATTGTTTTCCAGAACTCAGCCCTATAATTACAAGACCGCACGGCGTCGATTTTCATCCTCCAGGTTCTTCGAAGTATAGACGTAGGAGTGCTGCTTTATATATTGACTGGTGCTTCGCTAGCGTTGGCTCGACAATTCCACTGTGCGGAGTCTGCTTCACCTTAGCTCCAGAAAAAAAAAACATTTATTTTTCACGTGTTCTATTTCCAGAGCAAACTCTGCGAGAAATGTTGAATTTCTCACAGAAAGCGGACAGAGTACGCGCAGAAATCTCGAGTCGATATGACAGATGTGACGTTATTTTGATAGCTGTCAGTTTAGTTTCGGTATATTTTTTTCAAGCACTTACTTTTGATTTGAATGGATGTTTTAGAATGTAAAACCTATTTCTTTTCCATCATAATTAGATACGGAAAATTAATTCTGTTGCTGGTAGCTACTACGTAATTGCGTGAATCATGTTTCCACTAAATCAGTGCTCGGCAAACTGTGTTCACCCACGGCACACTAATTTTTAAAATACGTATGACGGTAAACTAAAAAATTTTGCACATAGTTATATCCTGAACATATCTATATATCTTGGCTTATAAAATTGCGGGCATATGGAAACAAGACATAAAACACGTTGAATGAAACTATCGATGATGGGCCTGTGTGTGTGTGTATGTTACGAATTTAAGTTAAGAAAGATAAGATGTTTCTTTCCTGTAGCTATGGCTTCCGAATGTAAATTTCTTCTGAAAATTCGCGGCACATTAGTTGCGGAACACTGCAGATATTAAATAGGTCTAATACATTACAATAAGATTAAATGCCAGTGTTAATCGAAATCTGAGGGTTTTTAACAGTGTAGCATTATAATATTTAAAACTGTTTTTTTAAACTTTGTTCAAAGTTTAAATTATAAAATAATAAAAGTACAGTGTTTTTTAAGCTCGAAGGTAGAAAAGGGGAGAATAATTTTTACATGTTTCGCCCCTGGTTGAGCTAGTTTCAGACCTAGACAGCTATTGCGGAAATTTCAATGTTGTATCTGTCGAGGTCTGAGACTAGCTCAAATAAACGTACGTCAGTCACACTCAACAGCCGGGCACGGTCCGAGAGTTGCCTTTGCAGCAGTCCGCTTGGAGGAATTCTGTAATGCATTGTAGATGAGCATCGCGTTTTATTTTATTTCATTTTATTTTCAGATTCCACTAAATGGCTACTGGTTGTAGCTGTTCGTGCTGCAAGAAATTGAATTATTTGGTTTGGCTTCTTAATCATGTCGCGTCCTCCACCGTCCATTGCGGTATGCTTCCCGCAATGCACGTACTTCCAGTCGGTTTTTCTGGAATTCCATACACTCGAAAACGTTTAATTTCGTAGCTCCTGAGTTTCAGGTTGAGGTGGTGGGAGGGGATGAGTTTATTTTTGTTAATCGCTTCTCCAGTCTGTAGATACTTACTCTTTACCGACTGAAAGATGGCGAAGCAGTTTCACGTGCTGTTGCGCATTTCAGTACAACTGTGAGTGAAGCTGGTGTGACAGAACTATCGTTTGTGCTCCACAGCTCAAGCTAAAGCTGATGTTACAATGAAATGATGGTATAGAAAGCTCAACGCCACGTGTTCTCCCACCGCAAATGCCTCGTCAACTCTCATTCTGTACACAGTAGTGGAAGGCGTGAGGGTTATACTGTTACCATAGCGAGAGCTGAAGATTGGTCTTGTGGGATTTGTTCATGGCATGTTCCGCGTTTTGTCAAAGTGGACCGTGATTCGCCGCTGGACGATTTCATCAGAAGCAGAATGAGGTACTAGTAATTGTACCGAGTTTCAAAATGTGTTATTTGCGTTTATGCTCAACTTAACTGACCTTGATGCAGATGTGTCGAAAAATAGAAACATAACGCACTCATGGCTCTGTATTGAAAGCAGTTACGATTTCTTGTATAAGCTACACATTGCGTTTAAATTTTTCATGCACAAATTCTACATTCGAATGGACTCAGTATTTTGGATGGTTAAATAGAAGCTTGTCTCATCAAGGTAACAGGCACACTGAAATTAGTAACCTATAAAACAACACATCGTCTAGTCGAAAACCGACCCCCCACCAGCCAATTGTTAGTCTCAGCTGTTACCCAATCAGCTTGTCACGGTTCAGTCCTACAGCATTTCTTTGTCACTATAAACACGTTCCTATTAAGATACCGATGCATAATTTTATATTGCAGTAAGCTGGATGTTGAACTTCGCAACACTGTTTAACATGTTGAGTGTAAGTTTCAGGTCAGCGGTAAACACCACTTTAAAATTTGTTTGACACTCAGTCTGGGTGGAGTGAAATGATCAATTTCTGACATCAGAGATGTGACAGGAAAAATACATTAGGTTTGTGAGAGCCACCGAAATATTAAATGACCCAGACAGTAAGAGTTCTCAATATTTTTATCGGTGTAGGGTGAGCGTTACCGGTGGATCACGGTACAACATTGATTCCCGACATAAATAGGTTGGGAGCCAGCGTGTTAGTAGTACTATTGGCGAATATGCCCAGGGTGAACTCTCTGAGACGCTCGTGAATGTACATAATATATTACAGGAAATCCCATTTGTCCTTAGACCGGCCGGCTAGAAAACTATTCTCCCACGCCGAACCGTTGTCACTCGATGGCATATCTCGATAGCACTGCGTGTTTAGCATGGTTAGTTGACCGTATGATAAATACAGAGTTCCTAGTGTAGTGATGAACAGAAATTATTCGTATACGATACATTTGCACAACGTTCTTCAAGAAGGAAATACCGCAGATTGTAGGAAGTATCCTGACACCACAGCGCAATGTAAAGCAACGATTTACCATATCTTAACAAAATTACGTTCTGTGCGTTCGGTGCCGGGCAAAATGAAACCTCAAAAAGACATGTAATGACAGAAGAAAAACTTTATGACATTGGGGTTCGATTAGACGCAAGCGCGAAGAAGTTGTTACGTCTTCTGGCTTTTCAGTGTGGAATAGCGAAAAATACAGCTCACACTGGTGAAAAGTTTTTAAAGTTATGACCTTACAAGTCTACAGTCGTACATAGACTTTTGCCTCCAGATTGCGAAGCAAGAATTCGATGCTGTAGGTGGTTTCAGGAATCGGTATTCAATGGACATCTTGACCTAGAACTTAGATTCTCTTCTGGCGAGGCGTGGTTCACTTTAAGTGGCTACGTAAGCAGCCAAAATAACAGATGCTGGAGCACAGAAAATCCTCATGCTGTTCATGAAGTGTTGGTGCATGATTTAAAATTTGGGGCATGGTTTGCAATTAGTGCGCGGAAGATAATTTGGCTAGTTTTCTCCCCGAAGTAATCAATTTCGAACGTTATGTGAGACTGATTCTGTCACTCTTTTTCGATCAACTGACAGCTGAAGTAAAATTGTTTTATCTTCAGTCATTCATTTTTTTGCATTTGGAATCAGCTGTCATCCTCAGGACACTCTACAGCTTAATGTAATGAACTTAAACTCTGCCCACGAAGCCAAAAATATTTCATTTTTTCCACTCATATGCTTCTCCTCAGTTTCTGAACCTGGATAATTTCTTCTGCTATTTTATATTTCTCTCTTCCATCGTTTGTTTTTATGTCAAAGTAAAAAGTTCTGACGTCATCTCGGACGTTCTAGAAAATATATTTTCCCTCTTAATTTCATTATACACCTCATCTTTATTGTGAATTTATTAAACCGTGTATTCGTGAAGTCTGTTTTAGTTCTTGGTTCTGTTCATCGAGTTGTCATCTGAAATTTCATGCAAATTTTTGTTGTGTTATGTTTATCCACGGGAATGAGTAACATCCTTTTCCTTCTGTTGTCTTTTCCTAATTCTAATCTCGAGGTGCGATTAATAGCATGGCCTACCTGTGATTACCAAGCATTCTTTCAGTAAAACTTCCATGATTGCATATGATTCTGTTTACCGTGTCGAGAGCTACGCAGAGATCACTTAACAAGCCTTTAATGTAAGTATATTTGCGGTCAATAGAGCCATGCATAGTCCAAATGCTGAAATGTAGGGGTGAAGGTTTATCTGCTTCAGTTATCCCATGCTCTTGCTTGCGTGTGCTAAAGCCGTAGTGCTTGTTTAATGAACCTTGCTAGGGTTTCTATTACAGCATCGCCATGAGCTGTAGAATGACATGTATGGTCTGAAGCTTTCACGGCGACTAAGTATAATGAATTCTTCTCGGGCCACCAACCGTGTCAAGTGGATGAATGGATAAAACACCGACGTTTCGAGAACCGTATTTGTCATCGTCCTCAGAGTACAATCTACTGAGTTGTTACGTAATACTTCGCAGAATTTGTTGTAAATTTCTAGATACAAAATTATTATATAGGGTAATCTGTATTATAAAGCTGTGTGTAATTAGAGGAAGCTTTCGACTTTTCACAGGAAATTTCAAACTTTATATTCATGGTACATTTAGTCCTACATCACCAGAACCTGAAATAAATCATCTGTCATTCAAACAGGCATGGAACCGACGTTTTCAGTCGCATAACTGTTCCTAGGATACTCATACTGTTTATACTCATAATTTCCAGTACTTGAAATTATAATAACTCTTCTAAGCCCGAGTTCCCATAAATGGTGCCGTGATTATAGACTCATAGGCGAGAAGATAAATCCTTGTGAATTCAAAGGTAAATGTTTAAATTGAAAGAACACTTGTAGCGCTGTTTTGCAGAAGGGTGTCCTCCAAGATCAGCTGACCTTACGCCTTGTGTGACTTTGTTTATTTCTTTATGCTTTGTTTATTTAACTACACTGTCAGTAGCTCAGACTGTGTAGTGTCAAATGATAGAACTATTCGTGAAAAATTAATTGGAAATTATATGGAAAGAAGTAGTCATAACTTGAGATATTCAGGCATCTATCAGTAGAGGCTGAGGAAAGCCACGTAAAATATAAGTTGCCCGTTCTGCTGGTCGAGATTACGTGTGTGTTGGGAATAATATTACAGCAGCCTCAACTAGAGCTCTAAGGCTAAAAAAATACACATGAACGCCAACAATTCGCGGTCTACGGTGTCGATATGTGTCTGCATCCGCATTCGAATTGCACACGGCCAAAAGTTTTCTGTACTTGCAACAAGAAATTTCTGAAGCGAAAGCAAGCCTTAAGTTGCTGTTTGGAAATAGCCGTTTCCTAGCAGCTTGCTTTACATTTAACTACTTTGTATGGTGTTGATATTTAGATCTGTGTGTATGAATTATTAATATGAAGAAATGGCACGCACACGTTCGCTCGCATTTCTTTGCCCCGCTCAGTCATTGCTACGAAAATCAATATGAGCTGCAGAGCTTATTTTCATTCTTCAGGAAATGCTGTCGCTTGAGAACTTGGCGCTCCAACAAAGCGCACTGAAGGAACACGAAAGCTCATTTCTCAAGTGCTGGTGAAAATATCGCCAGTCTTCTTTTGGAACCAATAATCACATGTTTTAGTTGGACGAACACTCATAATTCCTGCCTTTATGGCGTTAGCAGTTAGTGAAATACATGTTAAAGAAAATAACAATGAAGGAGATATTATTTTAGGCTAACTGTAGTTGGTGTCAGAGATTTATTTCAGTTCCTTCTATATAATACATTAAAATAATTAGCAGCCAATCTTAATTCTGAAGATGTGATAGGTGCCATCTGATACTAGCAGACAATACGTCGCCACAACCCAGAATACCACAATCGATACCTTAAAACAACTTGACCTATCGTTCAATCCTTCCAGCTTTAGAATACGTACTGCTCATACCTACAATCCTGTGGCAGTTGAAACAGATTTGTTAAAGAATATGTTTTATTAATTTTCTGACGACCTCCGTATAACCTCCTGACATACTCTGTTGGGTGACACTTAATGAGCATTATCAAACAACTTTCCATAATGCATATTTCGACTTTCGAATACCGTTATATTCCGTTCTGAGTCAGTAGATGCAGCGTTGTTTAAACAACCTATTTTATTACGTTTGTAACTAGTCATTAGTGAATGAATTAATCGTGGAAAAGTTAAGCTGGGAGAGGTTTATGTTTCTAAGTTTCAGAACATCCAATCTGCAGGAATTTCGGTTTCTAGTCGGCTGATAGAGACGCACATAAATATTCGTATCTATGCTGTATTAAAATCCACTACTCTACAAAGAACTCAAAATTAGAAACCATTTCAAATAATATTTTATTGCAATGGCATTTGAAAATTGGCACTAGTTTTAGGTTAAAAGGCATCTCTGACTTTCTTATGACGTCTTAAGAAAATTTCGTGAATTTTTATAAGGCAGTCCACCTGGCTCCATAGTGACTAGCTACGGGCTGGACGACCGGGGTTCGATCCCCGACGGGGGCAGAGGATTTTTCCTCTAGCCTCTGCGTCCAGACTGGCTCTGGGGCCCACCCAGCCTCCTCTACAATGGGTACCGGGGTCCTTCCCCGGGGGTAAAGCCGGCCGGGGCGTGATGCTGACCACTCACCCCCATCTAGTGCCGAGGTCAAGGAAGAGAGGAGCTATACCTCCACTCACCCCAAACGCCTACATGGCGTGTAGTGGGACAAACTTTACTTTACTTTTAGTCCACCTGGCTCCAGGCAGCATGAAAGCGGCGTGATATTCCGTTGTGATTTCGCTGCGACGTTTCTGTCAAACCGGGCGCTGATATTGTTTTGTGTTCGTTTGTTTTATTTCTTTAGAGCAGATTTCGTGGTAGGTAGATCGACAGTGGTTTCGGTCGTGTGGAAAAACTTTTTGCTGTTATTAGGGAATTGGTACTACAGATTCAGAACGGCAGACGTGAGTAAGGAAAAGGTAATGTAGTAGCATTTAACACACGATTAACCATATTTGTGAAATGATATGGAAATTTCCACATATTTAATAAGTTATAGTTCTTTGAATGCCACGTTTTGTAGATATTATTTGATGGATGGATGGAGATTGATGTAATTCACGGGAGACCTTGTAAGAACATTTTATTAATATCTACATTTACATCAGAGGAAGTTACTGAACTATACCTGGAAGGAAGGGGGGTAAAGTATTATGCTTTATTGTAAAACATTGCCTACAAATTGTGCAGTTGAACAAGAAAGAGCTGGCAAGGGCGTGTTTCGAATTACAATTTAAAATTTGGAAGTTTCTGAAAAGAAAAAGAATGAAGAATTTAATAAAACAGGGCTGGGATATATTTGACAACACCCAAATGAGAATAGTGTGAGTGCTATATGAAGAAATATTAAAGAAAGGTGCGTTGATACAGAACGACAGAATCTATTTGCAGATATGAAGGAAACGAATTCATTAACATTGTACTGTGAGATGAGACTGGAGTTGGCTAGGGAATAACACACACATTTCACTTGGAATGCGAGAAGTATGTTATTAAGGTTTAAGACTGCTATTTGGGAGCTGAGAAGAATAAGGAGAAGAATCGAGAAAGGAAGTTGCCCTCTGTCTGGGGACGAAGATGCCGTGACGTACAAATAACACAAAAACGTTCGGGAATGGCTTGCGTAAAAAATGGCTTATTAAGAACTAAGAGTTAGCTTATGAGGACACAATAAATTGCGCCAATACTGTAGAATTAAAAATAAAGGAAATTATATTTACAAAATTAATGTAAATGGGAAAACGAAATCAGAAATTTATTATTTGAATTAGACAGCAGGGAGAAGAGGTAAAGTGGAAAGGACAAATGTGCGTAGTAAAACAATAGCGCCGTTATAGATAGTTAAGTTAGGGCTGTATTCAGCAAAAACTTGGTGTCAGGTGCACACAGCATCTGCATAGAGATCTCAGCTAAACTAATGATCAGCTGATTAAATGATGTTACATGGCCCAACTACAGTGTCGGATGATTTTGCGGCAAGAGATTGTGAGAATTCTCTTCGTGTCAAGTAGTCCTCACACGTTCTAATGCACTCTTTATTTTAAAGTTCAGTTTCAGTGTCGCGAGGCTGTGGTAAGGCCTCTTTTGTGCTCGGGAACCCACAGAAACGCTTTAACTGTTAGGAAGCCCTTTCACTGAGAACTTTCTGTGACGGAAATGTGAAAAAGTCCATTCGAGAGTTGTTTTTTTTTATTTTATTTTTAGCTCGACCATTCGAACTAAAATGTACACTGAGGGGTGCTTTGACGAGACGGTATTTCTATCCTTATTTTTTTTTCCTTTCTGGGAATACAGAAACAGAATATTTCCTGTGAGGGTTGGAAACTCAAAGGAAATTTTACACCATGAAATTGTGTTGTTTGATTTGTCGTGCAGTGCGAGATATTCAACCCGCAGTGGCTGAGAAACACAGACCACAGAAATATTTTAACTTCAGAACGAGCAGCTGTTTCATTCTGGACGAACACACAGTTCTACCCATTTGGTACATAATTCCAGCTTCAGTTTCAATATAATTTAATTCAACATATATTATCTTTATTATATATGAAATGTGTGATAGAATAATGTAACACACAAGCGACGTTCAGTGATGACAAAAGTTGTCAGTGGAACCAAGGTTTCGGAGAATTTGACGTAAATACGTCTATACGGAAAGGAAGTTTATATATTGGCTTTATTCTAAATATTTCCTTTATACATGCTTTACAATTGAGATAAAATTGTTTAACACATTGCTTATTTTATTTGAATTAGTTACGCTTAAGATGGGTCTGTGGTAGCTAAATGTAATGTAAAGAAATGTAAAGTAATGTAAGGTAAGGTAAGGTAATGTAATGTAATGTAAGGTAAGGTAAGGGAATGGAAAATAATGTAATGAAATGTTTCCTAGGTAACAATAATGCCGAGTAAACAGACGACGTTTCGTAGGTAACAATAATGCCGTGTAAACAGGTGACGTTTCGTGGGTAACAATAATGCCGAGTAAATAATTGACTTTTCCTAGGAAACACAACAATGCAGTTACACTTTTTCGTTTCACTTTTTCGTTTCACTTTATGCCGAATGACACTGACCCTAAAATATAGACGTATTTACGTCAAAAAATCATTTTTCATTACAGTACGAACCTGCGAATTCGCTTGGTAGGATTGTGAAAAGCTTTAGTCGCCCACATGAATACAATATTACGTTAGCCAAATTAATAGAGATACGTAGCTTCGATATGGAGAAAGAATAAATATGTGTTCATTGTTTTGATGGAAAAATCGTTGGAGAGCGACAATTTGTTAAGACCAAGTTGGAAATGTATAAAATATAGGCCTATAGTACGATAATTGTTTGTGAAATGTGAACTGTATTGAAGTATTTGTATGATATAATGACGCGTTTTTTCATTAGCAATTTTGTACATACTCGTTCTAGTAAAACCAGAGAGCTACTTAGGACACTGTTGTCTGAATGCCTTTGTGTTGTCCATTTTTAACATTATTTCAATGCATCGTGGTATACACGCATACTCCTATTTATCAATGCTTGCATTGATGTGAACATACCATAAATTAGACTTACAAATTTCTGAAAGTTTATTTGTTTATGTAGCTGTTGCAATAAACACAAAACATGTTATTGTGATCGCCTATATTTAGCCCAGAGCACGATTACATTTCGACTGCTACAGAATGACTCGACAGCATTGAACCCTGTTCGTGAATTTTACTTCCTTCTTAGGTTATTTGATGACTGTTTTAGCAACTGCGGTTATATTATTATTAATAATAATTCAATTCATTCATTTAAGTGTTTGCCAACAACAAGAAGCCAATAACAGGCAAACACTGACAATACAAACAATAATAATGAAAGAATAATGAAACGTAGTACACAAACAGATTAACTAAACTTATACATGTACAGTATTAAATATACTGCCAAGGACAGGCAAACCCAAAATAGAAACAATATTAACACAAAGCAAAATAAATGAAGAAATATAAATAAAAATAAATAATCCACCTAGGGAACACTAATATAATTGTAAAACGTTAAAGAAATATAAAAAACAGATAACGAAGCTAGATCATCTATCAAGACAACCTATCTAGATCATTTCCCTCATTGAGAACGTGCCCTCAAGGGAGACAATGTTTATGCTAAATACGTCCAAAGATTTACATACGTCATTTGCAGCGATGACGCACCTGGCTGAAGGACTATGTCTTAGCGCACTGCTCACACTAAAAGCAGAAAATTCTCTTATTTGCCTCGCCGGCACACGTAAACCAACAGCGTCCATAATGGAATGGCAATTTATTTTGCCCTTAAAGACATTAACAAGAAATAACGCATCGAGATGTCGTCGTCTGGAATAAAGTGTTCTAAAATTTAAAGTAGATAGGATCAATTCATATTTGCGTGGGATATTAAACTGAAAAAATTGGTAATTGCACAAACTGGCAAATTTTCTTTGAATATTTTTTAATTTATTAGAATCTGTCTGTGTAAGATTATTCCAAACGACCGAGGCATACCCAAGCTTTGACCTAATTAAAGCATTATACAAAACAACAAGGCTGTCTAGAGAAGAAGAATTATAAGTAATAAAACTAATAAGCCCTAAGGTCCTTAGTGTCTGAGAATGAACACAATTTACATGGCAGTTAAAATATAGTTTATTGTCTAACAAAAATAATAATAATAATAATACGTTATAAATGTACACACAGCGTAATAATTCTGGTGCGTTCAACAGAATTTGATCTTTGACCTTCCCAAATGGCGGCAGGGTAATCAGATTTGTTAGAATAGCTTGGGATTCCCAGAATAATCACAGTAACCATGGTTGTCAATGTAGCTTGCGGATTCCCCATCCAGTCACTTCGCGCTTGTATTTGCCTAAACTGCCTGTTTTTGTTATCCGATTACAAAAACAAAGTGAATTTGTCGACAAGTTTTAATTAGACTCACTGTTATCAAATTTGGTGTAAAATTCAGTCCTCGTTGTCTCGGCTGAGCTGAAATAGCAGTCTCATATACTATAAGTCTTTGCACTTACATTTCTTGGGAAGGACTGAGGTAAACATTGTACGGCGAAGTCAAATGCTCATCGCCTCTTGCGAAATACCGACAAAAAGTGCGACACGATACTTGTGTGATTACCTCCTGCGACCAATTAATTATTCATAGTATTATCAACATGTTCTGGTATGTAAGCTGTGACGTTAATAAAACATTGTTTTATGAACTAAGATTTGTTACTAATTTATGAGTTTGATAACGCTTTGAGTGTAAAATTTGTGTTGTCGAACATTGTTCACTTCACCCTGAAGAATAAGGCCACACATTCGCCCGAAACATTCTGATCACAGGGCCACACGAAGTCGCAGCCTGGAATACTCCAGTCGACATCTATTCCGCCGTGAGGAGTCAAATCGCAAAACCTCAGATTTATTACAACATTTGTTCGACTGTTATCACATTTTGGCCCTTCTTTCTACAAAACGATGTATGAAGACTAGACTAAATCTCGGGTATCCGAGTTTTATTTGTTCGCATTTGAAGGAGCCTAATGTATGACAGCCTAATTCCTATCCCATTTTATGTCGCCCGTCCTCACTAAAATGGTGGAGGGACAGACTGTCGTAAATATGAGGATCTACCGACAGATTTTTCAACTACTGAATTTTAAAATTACTTCATTATTTTCTACACGAATTTATTGTGAAAAAAAGACTTTCTCGTCTCTCTGCTATATTTACGAGTCACTCTGTATGGTTCGTCTGCTGTCTTGTGTGACGTGTCTCGGTACACTACCGTCACTTTGCCTGATTGTTTCCTCGAGTTATAATTTCACGGAGTAGAAAAATGGACGATCCTTGGTGCTCCTTAAACTTAACAGAATTCAAGTCAGAATTTGAAGTGTGTGAGACGGCTTATTTTCGTAGGTCACTGATGAAGAAGTAAATTTGGTTTCGGTCTGTAAAGTAGAATATTCTATTTTATGTTAAAATAAATAAAATTCTCGCACCGAACATCCCGGTGTTGACACGCCTGCTTCGTCCAGACGTCCCTACAGGAAATGTAGCAATAGCATCTTAAATAGACTGTAAGTTCTTCCTTCCAAATCCTTTCCAATTCAAGCATTATTTACAGTCTTTTTAAAATTTTGCGATGTACGATCTTCAACGTTGAGAAAGCGTCGTTAAATAAGCAATAAGCATTGGTTTATAAGTCTTTTAGTGTGCAGTAGAAATTAATTGTTCCAGTATTTTTAAGTTATGGTAAAACTAAGTGAAGGACCAACACAATATTTGGTCTGCGTCCTTTATCTTAGGCTGGGTTACGTGAGGACGAACACTGGGGTCCTGTTTTCAAATCTCAATATACGTATGAACGTTCTTTTGCGCTCTTATGTGCAGTATTATCTGGTACAAATAGATGCCTTGTGGGTGGCCGATCACCCGTCCAAGGAGTACATATATATTTATAGTTTATCCAAAGACTCATTTTCAGTAGCTTAGACTGTACAGCATCGACCAAGGAGTACTGCCGAAAGTATGAAGCATTTATACGTAAACAATTAATTTCGAGTTGGAACTGGCGATAAAATCTAATCGTTCACTGTTGTAGAAAGATCACACAGCTGATCCCACAGCATTACGTATGAAATGCTATCGTTAACTAATTGTGTTTTCCTGGCCGCTTTTTACCTTTACGATATTTCTTCTGTAAAATGTCAGTTTTAAAGCTGTGGATCTTGTTTCTTTCTCCATGGTTTAGAGACACGATTTTCTTGACTACTGTCTTCACCAAGTTCCTCTGAATTCCTACTTTATCGAAATTTAACTTTGCTTCTTGAGTAACTAGTGACAGAGGATAACTATTCTGCATAAGCTGTCAACATTCCAGGAGCCACCAATTCCCATTGCATTGAAACGTCGCTTAGGTACGTTGAAGGAAACCGTCGATCACGAGTTCTTTGTAAAGTTTCGTAAAGTAAAAAGTTTTAGGGCGAAGAATTGCTGGACCGACGCCCAGCAACCATATCTAAAGGACCACCCTCGTCGGCTGTTCGTGACTGTTTATTCTGTTATATTTTAACCTTGTCCTCATTATGTAGAAAAATATTTGGAACAATTGTGTTTCACGAATATGCAGACCTATTAATTTTTTTAAAAAATTGTAAGATTTGAGGTTATCACAGCCGTGAGTATGAAGATTTCTGTCTTCTGGGTTGTTGCGCTGTGTAGTCTGGTAAATGTTAACCAACGTTTCATCGCCCTGATGACGGAGGCAGTATGACCTCTGAAACGTTGGTAAACATCGACCATACTACATTGCGTAACAACCCAGAAGACAGAAATCTTCATACTCACCGCCCTGATGACGGAGGCAGTATGACCTCTGAAACGTTGGTTAACATCGACCAGACTACACAGCTCAACAACCCAGAAGACAGAAATCTTTAAAATAAGTTAATTTTACATTAATGTAGCCTACGTTTGCATTGAAGCTGATCTAAATAGAAGAGTAGTTTTGGAGATGAAACTTTAAGACAAAGCCCTGTCTATATTGCGTTCACTTTATTTACTGCATGAAATGACAGCATGTAATTTGTAAGGGCGGAATATTAGGGTCGAATCACTGTGCACTGCACTTGCTTTTGAGAGCCTGACTGGTTTTCATTAAAAGTTCTAAATCGCGACGGAGCAGGTCAGTGCCCAGGTATTAACCACGCGATTACTGGAGCACTCTCAGCATTTCCCAGAGCCATCAACCTTTAGTGCCTTTAAAGTTTTACGAGACTGATGGAGTTTTATTTTGCTACAAGTTTCGTGGGTACTACTTAGTTTCTGCTGTAAAGTAATACTTGTTAAGTTCTATAGTTTTTTCTTTTCCCTCAGTGTGTCTTCGGACTCCAACATCGAGGGTTAATCTCACTAGGATAGATTTGCTTTTTATATGTATTTTACAGCATGTTATAAGCGTCATTTGGCATTGTTATATATGTCTATTTGCCAATAAGCATGTAATACTTGCTCTGTGAATTTGCTGTTGATTACATTTGTATAGTCGTTGCTAAATTGTAGTAACTAGATTGACATTTTGTTCAATTTAGAAACATAAACTTTACATGAAAATTTACATGTAGTTCAGTTTATAACGAACAGGGAATAAAGTGTTGCAGAGTGCCATAGTGCATTCTTGTCGTTTCCGACGTAAAATATGCACGTGTTTGTGATTCACTAAGCTCGTGACAAGCTTGTTCCTTCAATTAAAAGGACACGTGACACGTTCTCTTATTAATGTGGAACATTATATAAAATTAAGAAACAGGAAATGATATAAACGTAGTTAGTTACGGATCTTTTTGTCTTGAAAGTGGAAAGGTTAAGAGATTTCTGGTTCTTAGGCAGTGAAGTTGTAACGGGTTTGTAAAGCCATGCACTCTTTTATATAGACACCAACGTTTTGAAGGAACAGACTTATCCCATTTTCATTGCTGAAGATGGGGAAGTATGTTTCTCCGAAACGTTTCATCTGGTCACAAAATTACAACCCAGAAGGCCATAACCGACGGAAAGATTGCTTTTCTTCAGGATGTAGCACGCATGTGGGGAAGGAAGGGGTTGCGTACAGAATTTTGGTGGGAAATCCTTCTGGAAAGCGACCACTGGGCAGACCAAGAAGGAGATGCGAGTTTAATATCTAGATGGATCTTAGGGAGGTGGGCTAATAGAATGGTAAATGGATAGATTTGGCTCAGGATCGTGTCGGTGGTGGGCTTTGGTGTTGTTGGTGTTGGACCTGCGGGTTCTGCTACCGGAGAGTTAGTTAATTTGTTCCGATGTTCCTGGCGTCTCTGTCCCATTTCTTCCAGTTCATGTCCAGTTTCTCGACTGTCCGTTTGCACCCATCCTATCTGTATACGCCTGCTGTGAACGTAGCACGGCGACATCTCACTTCCTGTTCTTTTCACTCTGTTTTCTTCGTGGTTAAGATTGAAATCTGAGTTAATCGTGACAGCTTGTCAGGTCTGATAGCTCGTAGGCTTCATTCTCTCGGTCCAGGTACTCGTAAGAAACCCAGCCCAACCTGCTCAACATTAGACCCGCGTTATGCTCAGTTTTACATTGAACCTAAGGCTCATTTCTAAACCTCTATGAGTTTTGTCTTACTATATTTATCAGCTACCTATCAGCATCATTTTAACCCTTTAGAGCTTAGTAGTATCTATATGTACCACCTGCTTTAACAATAATTAATTCGGCATTTTATATTCTTCTTACTTATGTGTAAACCACGAAAGAAAATTATTGTCTTTGTGACTTTGTGACTCCTCTAATTATTTTGTCCGATGAGAGTTTGATGCGTGGTCGGTCATACTTTGAACGACTTTTTACGGTTAAATAAAAACCGTCGGGGGGGGGGGGGTGAGAGAGGGAGAGAGGATGTTTTCTTTAACCGTTTATAGTGTTCAGAGAATGGCGTGAATTTTACGTGATATTTCTGCACGTAATCTCGTAGAAATTGACAGAAGTTTGAGAGGTGCTTACTGCCTCCGTTATCAGGGTGAAGAAGTAAGCACCTCCGAAACGTCGGTTAATTCCTACGAGATTATACGATGCAACATCCCAGAAGTCAAATTCATATTCTTTACCGTGAGAACCTGATATCTCACAAGAACGGACAACGTTCGATGTTCGTTGCTACGCCACCACCCTGGTAGTGTGGAATATGAAAAGTACACGAACAATTTATCAGTTACGTATTTGCAAATCCTCAGAGGAGAAAACTCAATTGATATTCTACCACTAATTGTGACCATTGAGGCAGCTGCAATGGCTGCTATGTTCTTTCTACCCTTTGGGGGCTTCGGAAAGTTCAGTATTGAAGATATGGAAACGCGAGACACTTGAGCAATTGCAACAACGGATGTTGAATTCACGACGCAGATTGCAAGACTAGAACCGCCGTGACGGTGGGAAATTGCAGGCAGAATACTGGATGCAACGGGCATTTGTTTAAAACAACACGAGATAGTGCCTCCATGTGGTCTGGCTTTCAACGAAATGACCACTCTAGAGGGCAAGCCTTATCGTTTTGAAAAACTGCTGTCCATTAATCCGAGCGGAAGTCCAGCTGCAGTGGCGTCACCAAATCCTGTTACACAGGAAAGTACAGTTCGCTGTGTAGGAAGTCCTTTACGTCTGCTTGTCTTACACCACTTGACAGCACTTGGTCATTTATGCTGTCTGCACCGAGTGTTAAATACTTTTACTTGTGGAAAGTATGCTCAGAAATAGCGCTGATTTTGGGACTATTGATTTTAATTGCTGATAGCCATTGGTGGTTGGCCTATGCATACAGAAAGACACTTAAAGAAAAAATTTCCGTCATAACTTTTTCTTCCGGATGTGTTTAACATTTCACAGTTATCTGTCTGTTTTCTCTCCATTGTCACACAGAAGCACATCAGCAAAAACGTGGACACTTTCAGAGTGTATCTTTCTCTCTCATACCCCGATGGAACATTTCGCCTCGGTGATACGCAAGATGATATCCACTTCAATGAAACGTAACATGTTATACACGTCAATGACACCTAACATGATATCCTGTCTCTTTTTCTGGCATGATTTTTTGTCAGCGAGTTACGTCAGAAAAAAAATGTTGTTTCCCTGAATAGAATGATGTTTTGACGGCAGTGAAAATGTGAAATGTGGTCTTCTGGGTTGTGACGCCGCGTACTGTTCTAAGTGGTTACCAGCGTTTCAGGAGAGCATATGTGAGTGGAAAGCGTGTGGCGAGGTCTCCACCCAGCTCCTGTCTCCATTACACGCCTACTGAACATCACAGTGGAGATGGACACAGCCTGACTTTACCTTTCTTTCTCAACCTTGTGTGATCGAAGGTTCTCACTGCTGGGAGTATGAAAAAGGTCATCTTCTGGACGTTCTGGACTGTTCACAAGTGGGAGAAGAGAAATGCAGAATTTTGATTCGAAAACCTGTATGCAAGTAAGAGACCAATCGCAAGGCGTATGTGAGGGATATTATTAAAATGGATCTTTGGGAAACTGGGTTCGGAGATATGGACTGGATTCATCTAGCTCAGTAGAGAGAGACTGGTGGCGGGCTCTGCTGAGCACGGTTATAAACTTTCGGGTTCTATGCAGTGTGGGAAATTTCTTGACTAGCTGAGTGTACTATTTCATTTCTGAAGAAGGACTCTGCTCAATGGAAATGTTATATTATCAAAATTTACCACCCTCTTTGGAAAATATGTGATGAAAGAAGTTTTAGCTAACACGAGGTTAGGAAAGGACATGGAAAAAGTTAAGGAGGTAGAATGAAAAGGTGATGAAAGGAAGAATCGAAGAAAAGCCGTTAAGAAGAAATATGGATAGTATTAAAATATATTAAAATTAGCCGTCAATCACAATATAATATAATTAAAAGATCAAAATATCATTTTACGTTCCCTATCGAGTACTCGATTTACATGTGGAACATACACGACATGTTTCTGCTATATATAGCCATCATCAGGTGTTATGTATATAAACTTTTCACTGAATTACTGATATTTTACTGATTTTTAATGTGTTTTAGTTTTCAGTTTTCTTATGATGTTCTTGTCCTTTATATTGTTTCTTCATTCGTTGTAGTATCACAGGTCACTAATATGTTTGTATTTCGTATTTCGTAGTGATGTCAATGTTTTGTATATGGACCAAGAAGTAATATCGTATCAGTATTATGAGAGATCGGAGATGTACTGTACTGTATTGGATCGTGGCTGGTTACCGACTACGGCTAATTTTAATATATTTTAATACTATTTAAATAATCACAATATGACGCATCTACAATATCTTAAGAAATATGGACATGGCTGTCTTACGGGGTATTGCCCCGAGTAGAATTTATTGCTTCCATCAACCTGATTATGACAATGGAAACAGCAAGCTGTTCTGAAACGTCGATAAGCTTCTACCAGACTACACGGCGCAGCAACGCAGAAGATGGCCATGTTCATTCTCGCCACAATGAGAACCTCAAATCGCCCCAAATGACATCAGTTTTCTTCCCAACTCACAAGTTTACAAACGGCCTCATTTAGTCGTATTCTTGATGATTGGGGGTTAAAATGTGAAAGTCCCCAATTACGGTATGTTCATACCGAGTTCAACTAATATCTGTGAGTTAGTGTCTGTGTTATTTGTAGGTTTTTGAACGAGCGGATAGACACGTGCAGCTGGCTAATGAAACCCTTTTGTGTTGCGTATGTTCCGAATGCGAATGAAGCAAGCCTTTTCTTTAAACTTGGTCCCTGAGCACGTAAACTCCAAAGCGTCAACCTGTAAATACTGTATTTGAATGTCTTTCACACGTAGAGTTGATAGGTAGCTTTTATTGCTTTCCGTATTCTGCGACGAAGATTTGGCCTGTCTAGTGTTGAATCAGAAATGTTAAGTTGCGAATTTGTAACAATAGGCCTTTGCGAGAAAACAGTGTGGGTCTGTTTTTAATACAATATTCTGGTTGGTATTTTGAACGATATTCGAACACGAGGCCTGTCGAAACGTATCTAACCGCTACACCTGGATGTTCTCTGAATAATTTTGTGTATTTCGTGGTGATGTTTTGTCGTTATATTGTTATTCATTCCAACGTGAAACCTGTGACGCATGTTACAAATAATTTAAATTCCGAGGACGTTTCTAACAGGTTGTTGCATTTAATGAAAATAGACGATGTCTCGGCTGCAATTCAACACCGCAGATACTTCAAGTAGTGTAGGTGACGAACAACAGGTTTGGTGAAACTGCAACGCTTCTGGCATGTTCAATAGTTATTCGGTTTGAAATTTATGTTCTGTCGGTTACCTGGTTAAGTTTCCTTGGGAGGATCTTGACTTGCTACTAATGTCCAATAAACTATCGAATATCTTAGTGGTTACTCTTAACCTAAATAAACTCTGGCCTTTTCCACTAGTAGATTAATTGCTGTTTGTACATATTCTGATTACTTATCCTACTTACTTCTGGTAGAACATCAGTCCTGGATAATGTAATTATACAAGGACTTAATTTAATATCAAATATATTCTTTATTTTACCTTCCTTCCTTTCTTATGTAACAAGAAGGCTTATTATATGACCGTGCTGTGTGTTTTGGCATATCCGCTGAACAAACGGGCGTTGTGCTGTCGAAGACCATCGTAATAATCTCTTTTATTTTAATTTTCTAAATTCAGTAATAACAACTTAAAGGACGCACAAATTTGTAGGTATGAAACTACAGTAACAACATTTACTGTAGGGTCTTGAAATGACGTGTGATAACACGTCTTCAAAAAACATGAAATTTTGTTCAGGTAGTTTCTATGTAAAATGTAGAAGAACGAATTGTATGGCTTATCAGTGCAGACATTTTCGTTTAGCATAGTTTACAGCAACAGTTATTGGACCACGGGAATTAAACAGACAAAATGTTGTAAGTAGACGGATTATAAGTATTGTTACAAATTATGCTCCATACCTTTCATAAATCAATAATTACAAACATGGCTACAGCGCGAATATTTGGGGTTATATCCAACAAATTTAAAATACACAGATTATATATTTCGGTAATGAGTTACTTAAAAAAGAAAATTTTAATACTGCCCATAATAGCAGAAGTCTGTAACATATATGCAATTGTAAGCAATACGAAACCTCTGACTCGAGCGTCATTTGATATAATATAATTTGGTATAATTATCTGCATCCGAGTCTGGCGCTCTAACTCAATAGTTTAATTGAGTTTTATGTCGTATTATAGGTTTATGTTACCTTAAACATGACATTAACAAAGCAAAATTTGTATAATAGAAATTGAGTGCTACGGAAACGTAGGCTGTATCGGTTCTGCCAGTTTTTGTCGGCTCACTTGTCAGTCAAGATCTTTTTAATTATCATTGCATAAGGGTCAGTTGCCTGTCGGGACCCATAGGTCATACTTAAAATTCTTGGGTCATGATGAAATGCGATTCGTTGGGTCATTAACTCATTTTATCGTGTCAGTAAAATATACTAACCACTTTTATATGCGAAGTATGCGATCATGTGTGAGAGAGGCGTATATTAGCAGCTATTCATGATGCACTATTAGCCCTCCTAATGGACGTATGAACGTGGTGTAATCTTTCGTACTTTGCATACTCCTAAATGTTCAATTAATCTTACACATGTCTCGCTACTTCCCGAGCTTTTCCTGAGAGGATTCCTATAAGCTAGCTTCTGCGGCGGTTGCATGCTAATTTTGACCCTGTTTTTTTGTGATGCTGCCTTGTAGGTATCAGCTCTATTACCGACGTTTCGGAGATTATTTCTGTCTCAATCTTCAAGGCGAGAAATTCGGGATTCAATTTATATGTGCATCTACAGGCTGCCGTAATCAAGAAACATGACTCTCAACCGATGGATTTCTCTGTCTGAAAGAAACCATCTAATGATTCTGTAATTAGTCTTGTTCTCGTCTATATTGGCCAATTACAACATCAATTACTTCGAATGATTTTAAACTCAATTAAAATCAAATTCGTGTAACTCATACTGAAATAGACAACTTACACAGTTCTGGTAACATGTGAATACAAAGCCAGTGTTAACAAAGGCACTGCCATTCAATATTCAAATGTAGCTAGGAAGACGAGCTGGAATAATTTAATCACACATGTTCTTCTGTGTCACTACAGAAGTGCTGTTTTGATTACTATCAACATTTACAGAGTCTGTGAACTAGATTCTTCTATCAATATACTACATATAATTAATGATATTACCATGTGTAAATTAAATTCTGTGTGTGATCGCAAAACGAGGAGAAAGACAGTTTAATTTAGTGATAGTCATTTGCTCTGTAGCTCACAATTAGAATAGTTGCAGATAACTAGGAAGAAGAAACTTTTGCATTAGTGGCCAACATGTCTGCTTAGCAGGGCGTGGCAGTTTGAGCACTTCCACATGGGCTATGTACTACACAGTGCATGATACGTTACACGCTGATGTAAGCATATTCATGTTGTAACTTTCAGTGTCTGTACGTAACGAGATGTGTACCCTACACATCAAGAAAGATCTCGATGTAAACAGAGAGCCTGAGAATTTGCCTGTAGCCACGACACGTGATTTGTAGACAGTTACATACTGAAATTCTCATAACGCGTGGTTGTATTTTGTCTATGATGCTTAAAACTAAATCATGGGGCGGATTAATAAATTCATGAACGTGTAGCAAACGTAATACAGTGGTCGGTCGGAAAAATTCCCTTGCCAACCTAGGCCAATATACGACAGAGAAGTGATTATTAAATAATGGTACTATTTCTTGTGAATGCGCACCGTGTTGACATATGAACACCGGTCTCCCTCCACTCGCGTGGTGGGCGGACCGTGATTGCCTCTCCTCTTTGCTTATAAGAGGATCATTCTCGGACGAGACAGAGAAAACTAAGAAATAACAGTCCTTCGTATGAAACTGATAGTCGATTTTTAACCCGATGTTCCCTAGAGATCGTCACTTGACTTTATATTGCAGCTGATTAGTCCAGTCCACGGCCTCACACCCTGTTTCTTTAAGATACACTTTAATAGTGTCCTCATAGCTACGCCTAAGCCTCCTAAGATCTTTCCATCACATTTTCCTGCTAAAACTACTATAGGTCTATCATTTTAGTCGTGTTTTGTGATAAGGTACAAAAACTTCTTTTAAACAATGTTCAAAGAAGGAATGTTGTAGATTAAATACGTGTGGTATCAGGCAAGAAAGTCACTGTCTCAGATGTATTTTCCGTGCAATTTCATGTGTACGGTAGGTTGAGAGGAAAATTCTGAAGGGAGAAAATACATTTACCAGCGTCTTCCAGACTATCAATACATTCCACAATTTTACACACACAAAAAAAGTTTTAAACCATTTATCATAAAAGGACGGAAGAGAACATATTTTCCTCCTGCAAAACATAAAAATAAATTGGGCTAGTTACCATGTTAGCTTAATAGTACTGAACATCTGCAAGCAAGAATTTTTGTTCCATCCACCATAAATTGTGTAAGGAAATGCAATGGAACATGAACGTTTGTGCCTTATCGTGTATTCTATTAAAAGTGTCAAATTTCATTAGTGAGTACAATATTATTCCTAGGGCTAGTACACCATTGTCATAAAATATCTTCCAAACTCTTAAGAAAAAAATATTCGAAGACCAAAATTACTTAAAATTTATGTTTGTGCTATTTGCTGCTGAATCCTAACAGTCACGTTATTAGAGAAGGAGTTTGTGGGATACAGAACACACAATAAATGTCGCTGGGTGACGCTCGTATTGTCGTCTAGGAGGGACAAAACGCACACGTACGAAGGTAGAGCATTAGTCGCTGAGGCAAGCGATGGAAGAGCATGAGGAATGATTTCAAGTAAACGTTTTTCCTGTGCTAACAAACACTATTTATGCGCAGGATTTCCGAGAATGAAGGTAACATTCCAGTCGTTAATTTCGGTACTAGGGAGATACGTATGATCAGTTTTATGCTGTGGACCCTTGCACCCGAAATGCAGACCTCGGGTTGGGTTAGACAGGAGGCCGGGTGAATTCCGGAACGGTTTGTAAATCAACTGAGAGGTGGTGATGAGAAAAAACCCAGACCCTCCCGAGAATTGAACCCAAGTCATCTAGATAACTAGGATTTTAAATCCCTCTTCTCTCTTTGAACTTGACACGTGTTGCAACTGTAAGTTTGTGTGGATTTTTACGGGGCTGCTTTGGCGCCCGTAAATTTCTGGCAGTGCACTTCCAAAGAAATCGACTGCTTGTTTGTAACGGGACTTTGCCGCCTTCTTGCGCCATCATTGTGACGATATTCAGTCTCATTTTGCTTTAGAACTTTTCATCAGTGTATTACGCTTTTATTATTTCAAGTTGCTGTCTGCAGTGCTGATATTTCTCATCTGAGCATTGTAATAAAACTAAATTTCTGTACTGCATTATATGCATCTGTGTTCATTAGGGACAGTAATCTGAGAGGAAGTTTTTCGTAAAAAGTTTCAAATTCATAACCACATTGTGAATGTGACATAATGACGAGACATGATTCTGTGTAATGAAATACTTACAGCAGCCATATCTCCCACCGGTCTGTCTCGCGTTTTACGTTTTAAAGCGAGAGAGCATTATTACATCCGTCCTATCTCTGTACTTCGTGACATTTTGCAGGTCAGGAAGATGGGTAGAACAGCAGGAGTGAGCCTGTCATCTCATTTCACGGCTGTTTATCCGGACGTGGAATATGACGAGTGTAAATCTCGTATTTTACGAGAACCTTGCAACGTCCCAATGCTTTATGGCTGACTTATATTCCAATAAAAATGGTTGGTACACAAATATCGATTTTTGGATTAAATGAAACTTTATGGCTCAGGTTGTGTGTATTTTGTTTCTAGCCTGTCCACCGTATTACTGTAATACATCTCTGTTTCTGTCATAAAAGAATAAAACTTATATAAACACTCAAAAATCCTCATACTTTTTATTGCCAACGCCTCAATTCTGTCTCGTGTTATAAATCTTGTATATTACTCCTATTCCTCGCCACAACACTTGTAATGCCGTCTATAAATTTGGCCAACAAGATACCTGCGGATGTTAACTTTGCGGGCGCACTGTATTCATGTTCTAATGACTATTTGCCGTTTTGCCCGCTGGATTATCGGTGTCGACTAACTGTCCCAGGTCGGATTATCGTAGCTTCTAAACTAATGACACGTCACAGCTGTTTGAGTATGGAGAAAAAATACTTAGTTTGTCCGGTCTCTGCTACCTGCCACGATATACAGTTGTATAAATAGGAAGTACATTTTAAATTGTGCATCGCAGTGTACCAGAGAACTTTACACTATAAGGGGCATTTAAAAATAATGTGGAATTGGATCTTAATGTAACACATGAATTTGGGGTGCTTGGTGGTATTTTTTGGCACGAAAATATAGATACCATAAAAACACAGAAATTATAACTAGAAATGAGGTTCCTCAAGAATAAACGCGGAGAATTCCAAGTCTATTTTCATATATCCCCATCAAAATCCAGGACAAAATTACAATATAGACGTAGCAGGGCTTAAGTATTTGAGAAAGATGATAATTAAGAAAATTTATGCTGACGAAGAAATTAAGGCCATATTAAATTTTTGAAATGTTTGCTATCATGAAGTTAAAAACTTTCATCTCTAATCTTAAGGGAAGGAAAGAAGATTTCTGGGATGAATATTTGGAACTAGGAGGGAGGAAGTATGCTCCTAGCTTATGTAATTTAACTAATGAGCTTCATAGTTTGTGCTTTTAACAAATATTATTGGGGTATTGAAGCCAAGGAAGATGAGATGGGTGTGACATACAGCGCGTAGAGGGGATAAGAATTGCATACAAAATTTTGTTTGGGAAATATGAAGAGAAAACACCAACTGAGGGACCTCGAAGCAGATGATAGGATGTTATTAAAATTAATTACACAGTTTGTGAGCATCTGGATTGCATTTAACAAGCTCTTCTTATCACAGTATTTTCTGTTACCACTTAAGCAAGGAATTTCTTAAACAACTGAGTGAGTTTTAGCTTCTAAAGCAGAAATCTGTTCCATGGAGTTTGTTTATTAGCTGACAGCTTTGGAATATAAGTGAATAATGTAGGAATCTGCCACCGTAATAGGTAAGATTTCAGGTTTTTACTGTGACGAATATGAAGATGGCTGTCATCTGGGATATTGCGCTGTTGTCTGGTAAATACTGAAAATTGTTTCAGAGGCGCTCTTTCCATAATCAGGGCAATGTTGATGGAGGCTGTAAGTTCCTTAGAAATGTCTGCCGATATCCACCAGACCATACGGTGCAAAATCCCAGAAGACAACCACATTTATACAACCTTCATTATATCTGGGTTATGTGATATAAGACAGAAGAGGGGAATTTTGGATCCGACCCACGACTGACATTTGCGTCATAAACTGCCCGCCTTTGGGTCGTTTCTTCACTGTTTATTAGTGCGGTTTTATCCTATAGCACTGTTAGCTCTCTAGCTTACAGATAAATTGTGCTACAGCGTAAATTGATTCTGCAGGGAATAACAGCCAGTTACTGAAACGCATGCTGGCCTTGTAGTTTAGGTTAGACGTGACCATCTGCTGCTTCCCATCATATTCCAAGTCTGCAATGAAAGTATCCTCTTGCCCAGATATCTTGTTCCGACTTCAGAGTCATGTTTTGAACGGCCCTCTTAAATCAATCTATCCTTTTGGAAATTTATTATTGCCCATTCTGTTAATATAGGCTAAAAATTTTCGCTGTATTCTTTATTTATCTGTATAATGAAAATAACCTGACACGGTGGTCTAGCGGTTAGAACGCTGGCCTTGTAATCCTGGGGTCTCGGGTTAGATTCCCGGCGGTGCCTGAATTTATAACTTGTGTTGGGCAAGGCCGTGGTCTAGGCAACACGGAGTTTTCCTCCGGGGGCTTCCCCGGTTTCTCCGTGGCATCCCAACAATTACTCCATTCACACACAGAAGAAGGCAATGGCAAACCACTTCTGGATCATCTGCCAAGAACGTATATGAACAGGTCCCAGTCCGAGAAAAGGATGGAAGGATCCTGTTCATATGGACCTATCGCCAGACAGAACACTACAAATAAAAAAAATAATGAAAATAAGATTTTTCCTTCCTCGCCACTTTATCTTTATTTCACAACAGTATTGAACATTTTATTGTCTGTTTCTAATACAAAGTTTTTCACTACTTAGGTAAAGTGTGACAAATACCCATACGTTTTAAAATCTTAACTCTGAATCTTGAATTACAGTTTTGTTGTTTTAATTTATCCCTGATATAGCTGTGCTTTATTACGACGTGAGCACAATGTGTATGCTATTGTTCAGATTACACGCAGCGCAGGCGTGTCAGAGAAGTTGCCGCACGATCTCGGGGTGCCGCACACTGGTGAAATCAAGCCGATCTCCTCTGTTACATGTATTTCCCCCCCAGCTTAGGACTTTGCTTGTGCAGAGGCTTTATCACGGATGTTGAGGTTTGTGAGAAGTTTACAGACTCATTTCTGACCAGGTGATTTTCATTTCAGACCTTTGGATCATAATTTCAATGCGATGATTACTAAGGGGAAAGACTGGAATTTAATTCGATACGCACACAATTATAATTTTCGTAATATTTCTGATTGTGCTATATGCGCTTGCGTATAAAGCCTGTCTCCGTGTGCGGACAAGTGGCTTCGGCGCAGTAAAATGAACTACTAAAATACGACACATTGCTTTAAACGAAATTTTGTAGGCCTATGATTACCATGTGGATTACTGGGTTTTTTGGACTGTTATGTTAAAAAAACGAAATTTTTGAAAACCGGATGTTTTCGTCCTCAGGTGTAAGGAAGGATGGGCACATGAGGACGAAGGTATACGGGTTTTGAAACATTGCGTACTTTTTAGAATACCAATCGATGGACAAAGGTCAAAACCTCAGTAATCCACAATGCAATATACCATTGTCAAAACCCTTTAGAATTGATTTCTACCATTATCAGTTCCTGGCTTGTTTTATTGTAAAGTCCAGGACTTTTGGTGGAGAGACTGAAATAAACGAAGGAAGGAAGAGATAGAGTAGAGATAAGACAAGAATAGGAAGGAAACAGGGATAAAAACGAAAGGAATGAAGGAAGAAAAGAGAAGAAATAAGAAAACGAAAAGTTCAGGTTATTCTTTTTCATATTGTCTAAGGACAGTGTGAATAAAATATATCCATCAAGTTTGATCATACATAACGTTCTGCATGATTCATTTCGAGAACCATAGCAAAATATGGCACGAGGGCCATTTACTTTTTAATACCAACAGATGGCAGTAACAATGGTGGCCGGGGAATTCGTGTGGCTCGAGCGATATTAGGGTCTCTTACTATCATGATTTAAAATGTTGTGTGGTAATACTATATATTACAAAAATATGTAATCTTTATTAAGATATTTCATAGAATTTAAACAAGGCGTTGTCAGCGCAAGAATTTTCTTTAGTTTTCAATTTGAAACAGATAACTTATAGACCATTAGAGCGAGGCATGCGAAATTTTTTATGCTGATAAACCATAAATGTACCTACAAGTCTTACCCATGTGTTGTTCTTAATTCAGTAGTTAAAAGATGGTGCAGACGCGAATATTTGAGATTGGTTGCATACGACAGATTTAACATAGACGTAGTTGTTGTAAAATTGGTCTCAGAAAATACAATCATGATAACATTAAGAACAACTGTAGATACCTTGGTGACAGCAACAATATTGCGTAAAGTATTTACTATTGAAAGCAACAAGAAAGTACATGTCTGGAGTGGGGTTCGATATTTTGATGGCTATCTCTGCCCTATACTAAAACGTTAAATTTTGAGCTGCATTTCATTTCATAAAATGAATCATACGTCACTAAATTGTACGCAGGTCACAACAACATCATGCAACTTTTCAACACGAATTTACGAGTGAAGACAGTTCAGAACTTGCAGCGTATCAAAGCTAGTACCTCTGTATTTGGCGACTGGGGGTCGCACGGTAAGGAAGTCGAAGTCATTTTATGGCCTTGAAGCATGCAATTTGATGACAACTATTATAGGATCAGTCAAAATGCCAAAGTGTAAAGAACGCTTTTAAATATTATTTGTATTCCAGTAAGGTTTGTAAGTTTCCAGACTTGGTCTTTCTGCTTAAACTGGCCTTCCGGTTAAAATTAGAACTGTTAACCTCCGAATACATAGCTTTTGAATGTAAATTTTTAAAGGTTGTTTGTGTGTGATTGTTAATTTTTATGTGGAATGAAAGTCGTGAAAGAATTAGATAGCTATCTTATGGGTAAAAGCACCGTGTGGTCTGTAGATGTTTACAGACGTTTAAGAGGTTCTTGATGCCTTCATAATCAGGGCGATGAGTAAGCCGCACCCTGATGCACCAAGCGCCTCCGAATCGTCAGTAAACTTCTACCAGACTACAAGGTGCAACAACCCAGACGACAGCCATCTACATACTCGCAGTCGTCAGAATCTGAAATCTCACCAAGAGGAAGCCAGACTTGTTTCAAATCATTGTACACGTCTACATTGTACTTTGTCCATTTGCGGACGACAAAGAACCATGTAAAATTAGCTGGACAAGTCGATGCATTGAAGATATGACTTGTCCTCGACCCCGTGCTTTGACATGGTGGTGAAATAATGATGATTATATTGTAACGTTTGCACACTGAAACACATTTATTTTCTGATTAGGATATTTCTACAGAGTGATGCATAACAGATGTTGTGATAATTTAGAAATATCACTACAGTAATTGACACACCAGCTCTGTGACAAATTCCCGGCGGTGTGAACTGCAGTGTAATGTTATTCACTGACGGTGAGGCTGGGGTTTGAAGCTGTCAACTGCATATACGTGTGCAGTGCTTGTAGCTACCAGGACCTAGTGAAGCCTTGGTACCCGACATTCAAACAGCAGACACATTTCTGGATTTGGTTTGCGACAGCTTTCAGTTTTCGATCCCATAAAATTACCCGTTCACGTATAATCTACATGTGTACAGACAGTGGATATAATTGACACTTTCAAACTTTTGATGTTTCCCCTTACAGGTTTTCTCGTACGTGGTACAACGCAATAATCTTTTGGGAAGTTTCCGAGACAATAAGAGTTGTATTTACACTTTAATAATTTAATTTTGAAAAATTTTAATGTTATACCTTCGCAGTGTATTAAGAAATCAATTTAATGTTTTGAAGCACTTTAAATACCCATACGCGCACGATCACACACACAAATTCGAAATTCATCGGGTGAATTTTAATGAATTTAAACGGCATAGAGCGTGTAGAGGGACATCATTTTAGGAACCTCTTACAGCATTGGCAAGTTAATTTTGTTTTATGGAGCGACACTTGACTAGCATCGGAAAAATCTTGTAGTGCTTGGCGGTGAGCCATGCAGTTCCTACTGGGCCTGAGAAGTGATAGTTACGTTCCTGTTTATTAGTGAACACACAGCATTTTGATTTAGTTAAATAGAACTTAGATATGCTTATTTGTATGGATTTCCTGTACTTCTACTGACGCCAGTAAACATGAGCGTATTCAGCTGAAGTTTTCAGCCGTGTGTTACATTCGTTTCTTTCCTCTGAACCATTGCAAGTATGTAAATGCTGTATATTACCTACATTTCCATATCTTATGCGCTAGGAGGCGCCACATTGATGCGCCTTGTCTTCTTAATGGCTTGACAGTTTTATTGTCCGTTTCTTGAAACTGCTGACATTCGCGTTCCTACTCGGCACTTTCAAAATTTCCCTGTGTGGAATTTGTGGTTCTCACGTTGGTAAGTCCGCAGATGGTAGTATTTGAGTTGCAGCGTCGTAGAAGTTTACCAACGTCTCATAGTACTTGCTACCTCTGTAATCAGAGCAGTCTGATAATGGAAGCATCAAAGATCTCTGCCAGACTATATGGCGCTACAATACAGAAGACAGCCATTTTAGATTTTCCTTTGTGTACTTGTTCTCAACGATAACTTGTCTCTCAGGCGCAAATAGCCTACAGTTTCCAAGGAGAGTAACTTACTTAAACTTTTGGTTACATTTATTTGCATTTTAAAGTAACTATTTTGGGTGTGTTGGTAGTCGATTTATTTTCTTTTGGTTAATTTGGTCTACATAATTTCTGTTAGTCTGTAATTTGTTTACTGTTATTTTGTTCTGTTATTTTTTATGTTGTTGTTTGCGCTGTAGGCTATCTGTAATTGGTCATTTGGCTGTTGATGCAGGGCACTAAATTAAAGAATTTAATTGAATATGTGAATTCAAGAAGGGCCCAAGTCCAGTATCTGGACGAACATAACTTTTAGCGCAGAAATGTAGTGTTTGAGAGGGCACATCTATTGGGCAGTAGAAAGTTCGACTAAATCAGATTTAAAACTGAAGAATGTTGTACTTTACTGACTTTAAAAAGTCTTAACAAACCCAACAAAAGTAGGATACAACTCATGTAATATAATATAATTTAATGTAGTCTGTTTTTGTAGGCAATTAAATTTGTATTAAATCACCAAATTTTCTTTCAGACTAGTTATCTGTTTCCATATAAACATTGTGTACAATTAATTAAAGAATTTGTATAAATATAAAGCTGTTTGCTATTATTTATAATTATTTTTAAGCGTCTTATACATTCAGCAGATGAAGGATCCAAATCCTTCACCTAAAATAATGAATACCATTTAAAATAGTACTGATATAAGTAAGACTTGAGGTTCTCACAGCGGTGAGTATGAAGATTTCCGTCTTCTGGGTTGTTGCGCTGTGTAGTATGGTCGATGTTAACCAACGTTTCAGGGGTCATACTGCCTCCGTCATCAGGGCCCTGATGACGGAGGCAGTATGACCTCTGAAACGTTGGTTAACATCGACCAGACTACACAGCGCAACAACCCAGAAGACGGAAATCTTCAGTACTGATATAACTTGAAAATGGTGCAAGGACTTTTCGTTTGCCACCAATTTAATGGCATAAAAGGAATATTAAGAGACACACAACAGAAATTGAAATCATGGTTGTGGGACACACACACACACACATACACATACATATATATACATATACATTACCTAAGATTACCGTAACAGCACTAATTGATAGAAGTAAAGCGTCTTGAACTCTCTCTGTCTTTCAGCATATTTAGCGTTGTTTCAAACAACGTATATTATGTACCGTTGAATTTGGAGTTAATTATAAATATTGGGGGAATGAACCGTGGCAAATTTTTGATACTGTTGGAGAATTAACGTGAAGATACTGTAAAAGAAAATTACAGAACTATCATTCAGTATATCCGTCAATTCGGTTCCTAGTAATGTTAGGAATTTCCCAACTGCGAAACAGGGGCACTTTCCACTCAGACGCTCTTTTACGCCGTCGGCGAAAGAACAATTCCCAGGCTTTAGTTGTTAATTCAAAAATTTTGAGAATTTCAGAATTCGCCTTGTTGTATATCTCGTAATTTATACTACATGCAAACAACACAAAGAAACTTTTGGTAAATAAAGCGCAACATGAAAAAAGAATAATAACACTATAGAGTCTTTGTGTACTTATTTTCATAGAAATTAAGGTCACTTGCTTTTACGTTTACATTTTTCTTCAGTATATTTATGTTGCTTCTATATTTTTTTGTTCTTTCTGTAAGTTTATGTCGCGTCGTTCTTGAACAAATTCATTGTAAACGTGCAAAAGTTGCGGTGGTATTAAAATTACTTTCCATGAAATTCTATATAATACAAATTTTAGGGTCTGCAGAATAATTATTTGATCATTACAGCTAGTTTTAAGGAGTTAAAATATATTAACAACAACTGGAATGCTCTGCCTCACGTTGAGAGATGTCCCATTTATCTCCAGTAGTGGAGTCTCCGGGGTTCGTCACATTCAGCAGCCAGCCGCTGTGAACGAGCGGGAAATTGGATTGTCATCAAATGACATTCTCCCCCTTGCATCCTGTTGGGTGCACTCTGCTGTGATACTGTTTCAACACCCACATAAAGAAGACAAGCCTCTAGGGGCAGCTATGTTTAAAGTTTTGAGATTTGTATCCTTCGTGCGTGTTATTTTTCTCGATTGACAGTCCGGTACTACTGAAACTGCGCCTCACCCCAGTCAATGCCAAAATTACATCGTACTATGGAGGCAGTGCTTTGTTTTGAGTCCCTAGTTAGTTTGTGTGCGCGCCACAGATGTCTGCGGTAATTCTGGACCATCTGTTGTTGGCGACAGCTTCTCAGGCATTCGTGTTTTGCGGGCACACTATGGCGCTGTTTCTGCAGCAACCCGCAATTTTAATGTTCATGACGATAGCTACCGTACAGCTCTTTTAATGTGCACCTTGTGTCTGTATGCCCCCCCATCCCCCCAAAGAGATTTCTGTACATTTTCTCTGGTACAAATTTAATTTTTAAGCTTCTGGATTATAGTCATGGTGACCTCCTAAATTTCAGTTCTAAAAACACATATGACTTTTGCAACGTCCTCCTGTTACAGAGAAGCAAATACCGCAAGCTGAATTTCAGAAAGTACCGCTTGTAGGTATTGTGCATTTTTATTAATTTATGGTATCTGGACAGTTCTACAAAATTAGAATATATGTTTTATCTCAGGTGATATATTTGTATTTAAGAAATATTTCGCAAAATGTTTTCGGTAACAGCGACGAAGTAGTGCGACAGAGATTCGATTATTTCTACAAGATCTGTCGTCTTACTTTTTAAATTTCCATGCTCCTTTTATTTTTACTTCTGTGCTCCGACTGGGTCTCGACTTCCTAGTTCCCCTCCCCATACGTTAGTTCGGGTTAGGTTAGGGGAGGTTAGGTTTGGCGGAAAACAGCTGAGGAGTAATGTTCTTGGAGCGTGTCATTTGACGCTTTTGATAAATTAACATATCTCGTCATATCTTTTGCATTAATTTCCTCACGGAAACCAATTGGACTACATTCTTGCGGCAACTAAAATTTCTACCTGCCAAACCATTCTATTTTGGGACCCAATAGGGGTATTCGCCAGGATAAGACTCAGTTGCTTACTCAAGTTAACACTTTATCTTTTAGGCCTAATTATTGAAACAATTTACAGCGACATTGCATGAAGCTGAAGCCACTCGACTGTTGACGTCACATCTCTCTATTTAGTCACAGCTATTGAATTGTTCCATTAAATAACAGCTCAAACATTTGACTGTGGTCATTGCGCATGAAGTCTGTTCGGAAAATTTAATTTAAGAAGAAGCAGAGTGGATTGCTGGCACTCACCCTTGAAGCGAAATTTAATAGAGACATGAAGGTTTACTATCGCAGGCCATTCGACTGCGATATTGGATCTGTCTTCCGTTATAACCATTTTCTTAGAGATGATGTGAGACTAAATATTTCAGAGATGTCTGTAGGCTAAATTCTCATGAACACAGCAGCAACTACTGTAAGTTGTTATTAGTAGCGTATTTGAACGACTGGCTCTTTTGGGGTGGGTGAATAACTTCATCTTTGTAGCCAAAGGGCAGGTTTAGATAATCTAACGTCTTCTGAAGTATAAAATATTTTGTAGTTAGTCAATATGCAATATTTTCACTTTGTGTTTTTCTGAAGTGCTAAGAGAGAGGCAGAACAATGCCATGCTGATCTATGACGCTATGATTTTAGTGATGATATGGTCCAAATGTTTTACTGTTTGCTTGTTATAGGCATATCAGTTTTACAATATTTTCTGACTTTCATTTTAAAACATTTTAATCAATTCTGTACAACTATTTTGAATACACAAAATTAATTAGTTTGCATTGAATCGAAATGACGTAATTTTATGTTAGTTTGAATTATTAGCTGTAGCCTATTCTCTGCCCTTCATTATAACAATAATATGGTGAAAACATTTTCAGCCGGGAAATATCAGGAGAGAAAACTAACAATGGACAGAGACTAGTGAAATATCAGATGCGATTAAGAATAAAAACAATGCAAGTGAATAAATTAAACTTTCAGCCTATTAAATTTTATAAATTTACGAAATAAATATTAACCATAATCCTATGTCACGAAGAGTAAACTCTGCTAAAAAACAAGGTTAGATACACATTGCATGTGCCAGGCGGTGGCAATGAAGAACTACATTATGAAAGCGGATTACTTGCTATCGATTGCAAGATTTTAAACAGTAGGGATTATTTGTCGCAGAATGAGAGGACAATATTGTGAATTACGGACTAGGAGAGGCGAGGTAGGGAGCGATAGTGACCTATTGCATTGTACTTTCCTATTGCTTACCTTAAGGTGTTTATTATAAACTATAAAATCTTCAGATAGAACATAAAATTTAATTTGTGATACATTCATAAATAAAGCCATCAATTTTGCGTTCTTTAGCACATAATTAAGAACGTTTTTGTGATCATTATTGAAGTTTCTGAAGACTAATCCTTGAATCGCATGGGCCCATTCAAATGGAACTGCCTTTGTATAGACACTGAATACCGCTTGGTTTGGTACAAGAATTATCCAATTGGAATACTATGATAAACACAATGCATCGTGGAGTTCGTGGCCTGCGTTCCCTTCTCAAAAACGGATGCTGTGGTTTGAAACAATCCACTTGGAAATGTAAAGATAATACTTGGGTATTAGAAACAAATGCTTTGTACGATTCTCACCTGTCACCGAACAGAGTGACACTGAACATGGCATTTGTTGGCGAGCAGAAGCGACAGTTCTGAAATTAGTATAACGTAAGACGTTCGGGTTCCTTGATATGCATTGATTTATATAGGGTTTGGTGCTACTGTACTCGGTACACTGGAATACACAGCAGAATCGATCAGATATAATGCATCATTAGCCAGCTGCAGCCAGCCAGGCGTTGTTAAAGCCGTTACATTCGCGACGAGCGTAAGCCTAATCCAGCTGGCTAACAAGGCGTGGCTGGCAGAAGCTGGCTAATGATGCATTTTATCTGATCGGTTCTGCTCTATTACTGTGGACGGAATACAACTAAACGAATAAACTAAGACAGATGACTTTTTATTCTTTGTTTTTTCAGTGTGTTAACCGGGGTGACACGGTTAACACAAACGCTTCGCTTCTGTTCGACACTAATGAAGAAGAGGTAAAGGAGTTTTTGCTGCTGGAATACGCAAGTTATCCGAGAGATGAACAAATTTTTTTGCAAAGAAATGGCAGGAAGAAATTATCAGGAAAAGTCAACGTGGTGGTTATTTGTGTGTAGTCTCTAGACGTCTGGAAAATTAAAAAGTCTAGATCAAATCTGAAGCTCCTTCGCACACATACAATGCAGAAGATATGCCATCTAGTGCCATTATAGCATAGAACCAAATCAGTGAATTACTTGACATTCTGATAAAACTGCAACTTCCGTTAACGAAGTTATTTAAATTCCTGAAATGTGAAGGAGATCCGACTGATGAACGTTTCATTGAGACGTTGCCAGGTGACAGCTGAAGGTAAAATACTGTTCATCTCTTCGCATGTGTTCCTTCTACCGCATCTAGAGTTGATTGTCTCTGTATTTCCACACGCTTTACCGGCTGGAATTATTTTGAACAGATTTGATATGAACGTTATATCACCTGAGGCTACCCGTAGCTTGTACTTTTTAAATTTGCTTAAATAAATAATACCAACATGGCGAACCCACGTACTAGTAAGTTGGGAAGAACATTAGTACCACTTAATATAAGAGTCCTGAAATAATGTTCGGTAACAGATGTTCAAAAGTTATGCAACTTTTATTGAGGTATATTTTGTGGTAAGTGAAAAGAAACACGTGTTTACCTTTCATTATAACGGCGATATCAAACCACTGTACATAGGCTATTGAAATGTTGCATAGAAATAGTTAAAAGTATACCCACAGACTCTTTACGAAATATTGCTTATAAGTCAGTGAGAAACACGGCGTTTGAGTGAACCTTGTAAGTTAATTGACAAACACCAACATATTAACTGTGCTTAATAAAAGAAAGGCGATGATGATGATGATGATTATAATAATAATAATAATAATAACAATAACGAGAACTAATATTTAAAATTCTAAGAAAAAAGGATTTTCGATTTAACACACAAATTTATTATTTAAATTAGACATGCATTAATTATAACGACTTGAGATAATCACAGTAGCAAATGAATTAAGGGTGGATTGCTTAAGAGTTCTGTCGGGGAACACAAATTAAGCTCTTGCGATTTTGGCAGTCGGAGAGGCCTTCTGTTCAAGGTGTCAAGATATTTATTTAGATGTCGAATCAGTATCTGAATGTTGGCCACCTTGTGATTTAATTCATTTGTTTCTGCTGCTCCCTATGTTTCAACGCCCCAGGGTCACGGCTGGTGGTGTCATCCGTTGGTGTCAACGTTCGGCTGCTATGCTGTCCTCTCGTTGTTTGCATTTAGACAGCCTTGTTCTTTAATAGGATTTGCTGAAATGCGAAACGTCTGTTCAATTATATGTGGTATTAGAGTCCATTTTTCATAATATCAGGATATATTCTGTAAATTAGCTTTTCATTTATCACCAATGTGACAGGAATAACTGCAGTTGCGTTTGATACCCTGGAATGATCCCCCCTTTTTGTTAGTGTGGCTGTGTAAAATTCGATCTGCTTCTGTTTATTTGCTTCATTCGTTATAAATGAACGCAATATTCAACAAATGTAAGCCCGAGGCGTCACTGTGACGACAGCGTTACCCTTCTGACATGTCCCTGCAATACAGTTCTATGTACAAATTGATTTCTCTCTTTCTTACGACAGTCTTTGGTTTTAAGGTGGAATATGTGTCGTTGTGAGATTTTACGGCGAATAAGTAGATTTCTGTATTCTGGGTTGCTGCGCCATGAAATCTGGCGAACGTTTACCAATGTTTCAAAGGTGATTGCTTCTTCCATCATCAGGACGATGAGTAAACCGCGCGCGAGGAATCAGACCGATTATTGCGGGTGAAATGTGACGTTATCATCTCGAATTCTGTACTTTACTTTTAAATATCCACTTTTCTGAACAACAGAGGCAGCAGCATATGAAGCCTTCTTCTTACGTAATTAATGAACGGGTATCTGGGTATTTGGTTCTGTTTTGGTAAAGGCAGCCAAATTATTAGCTCATTTTTGTTTTAAGGGCACTTAACTCGGGGCATGAAAACTGTAATGTTCGTCGGATGCAAATAAACAGGCTACATGGGTCCGAATTCTGTGTGTTATATATATCAGCACCAGAAAAGTAAGATCCTTGATAAAGTTCTGCATGCGGATAAATGTCTGAACTCTGCAGATAATTGCATGTTAGACAAATTTACAAGTTCATTCAAAATTTAATTCCCTTGCTTTGGACTTTGAGCATGAAAGCAGCACACATTGAGGTTTGTTGCATCTGTATTTTGAGCAGTTATTGGATTTCTGCAATATGGTTTCTCATAATGCAATCCACATTAACACATTTGGTATTACAGGTTTTACGATGTTTTGATTGGAATGTCTGTAAATCAATAAACGTGTTTGTATGTAAATTGAAGGGCTTAAACGAAATAAAAAGCTGATTTCATTTACACGATTTACCTCTTTAGCTGGACAGCAAATAACCCGATTACTGTGGTGGCATATTGAACTGTTTTGCGCAGTGCGGAGAGATTACATTTTTACTTCTATTCAGGAGTAAATTATTCAAAGGTTACGTCTTTCTTCATACAATCATAGAATAAATACAACAAAATAAGAGAAGTTTTGAGGGACGGATTTTAATTCCTGTCTTTATATGTTTCATCACCGAAACTGCTCAACGGATTTCAGTTAAATTCCGTGTTGCTGATCTACATGAAACGTTGAGCGGAATTGTATATTTTGATCTATAGCAGTGTAACACAGTCCCTAAAATACACGAAGGCCACGTAGAAATTTATACTTTCCCTAAAAATTTATTTTTCTTTGAAGATTAGGAACGTGATTTAAAATACACGCATGTAAATTTGTAATTTGTATCTTATGTTCATTATAAGGAATAGAAGTAAATTAGTTATGTTTGAAAGGAGGATCATCTACTAATTATATTATTTTCTGTCGCAGTACGTAGACATATTGTGTTTTGCTGATGTGAATGTTATGCCTCGTCACTTTCTTTTGTTCTTTATAATTCATACAAACAATATTACAATTAGCATTCTTTCCTAGTTATTATTATTATTTAGTGTTCTGTCTGACGACAGGTCTATATGAACAGGATCCTTCCATCCTTTTCTCGGACTGGGACCTGTTCATATACGTTCTTGGCAGATGATCCAGAAGTGGTTTGACATTGCCTTCTTCTGTGTGTGAATGGAGTAATTGTTGGGATGCCACGGAGAAACCGGGGAAGCCCCCGGAGGAAAACTCCGTGTTGTGTTGCCTAGACCACGGCCTTGCCCAACACAAGTTATAAATTCGGGCACCGCCGGGAATCGAACCCGAGACCCCAGGATTACAAGGCCAGCGTTCTAACCGCTAGACCACCGTGGCTTCTTTCCTAGTTTTATTATTAGTGTTCTGTCTGACGACAGGTCCGTTTCCTCGGCAATTATGATTCAGAAGTGGTTTGCCATTGCCTTCTTCTGTGTGTGAATGGAGTAATTGTTGGGATGCAACGGAGAAACCGGGGTAGCCCCGGAGGAAAACTCCGTGATACCTGGATCACGGCCTTGCCCAACACAAATTATAAATTTGGGCACCACCGGGAATCAAACCCGGGACCCCAGGATTACAAGGCCAGCGTTCTAACCGCTAGACCACCGTGACTTCTTTCCTAGTATTGCAACATAATATTTGTTCCCTCAATAAAAATAAACAAGCATGAATTTTGATAGATTTAAATCCGTAAAGCATTGAGGAAGTAGGAACACATCTATCTACTCCTGTCATCTGTCAGCTTTGTTTAGATTTATCAGTTGACAATACTAACATTTTCTATGTTTGCATAATTGCTATTGTGAGCTAATATCATTGGAATAAATGACTACACGAGGTGCGATCGGAAAGTTTCAAGACTGTGTCAATAGAGGGCGAACCGGATGTAGTACGAGCTTCTGCCGCTAGGGGGTGCGGCCTACATTCATAGTGAATCAGTGTGCCAGCCGGCATCATCGATTTAGCATTTGTTTCTTAGTTACGGGCGTTTTGGTAGTGCATTACACCGACCCTCCTGCGATTTCGGAATGGCGTGTGCATCAAATTTTGCCAAAGACTCGCCAAAACGGCTACGGAAACCTATGAAATGCTAAAGCAAGCATTTGGGGAGTCCGAAATGGGTCGTGCACAAACGTTTGTGTGGCATTCACGTTTTAAAAATGGCCGAACCTCTGTCGATGATGACGAGCGTTCTGGACGACCATCTTCGAGCACAACGCCCGAAAATGTTACGAAGATTCGGCAGGCCATTCACGAAGATCGACGTCGTACCATCAACGACTTGTGCGACATTGTTGGGATAGGCTATGGGACCTGTCAGCTGATTCTAAAGGAAGAACTGCACATGCGACGCGTCCTGTCTGAGGACCAGAAGCAGAATCGACTTCTCGTTTGTCAGGAGCTCAAAGATCTTGCAAGACCCGACCCCAACTTCCTTTCTAAGCTCCGTGTGACTTCTTCCTCTTCCCAAAGATGAAAATTCAGCTAAAGGGAAGGAGATTTGAGACGATAGAAGAGATTCAGACAGAATCGCAGATGGTGCTTGACAGGCTGACAAAGAAAGATTTCCAGGGATGCTTCCAGGCTTGGCAGCGGCACTGGGATCGTTGTGTTCACTCCCAGGGGAACTACTTCGAGGGTGATGGATGAATTTAATACCTGAGATAAGTGTACTGGTTTTTATACGCGCAGTCTTGAAACTTTCCAATCGCACCTCGTATATTAATATCTAACCACAGTCATGCACCAAATCATGATGTAGAAGAAACAAATTAATTACTTATCAGATAACAATCTACTCTTAGGTCTACCTATTAACACACGAGTATATGAGCCAATCTAAACTATGCAGAGCAGGGGAACTTCATTCTGAACTTATTACAACTGTAGTGTTTTCAGTATGTAACAAGAACGCAGAGAAATTAGCTACAGATGCTGCAGGCAATCCCGACTCGGCCTTTATTTGCTGGATTTACTCGTTCGCTCAAACTGTATAAATTCCTAAGCGTCTGCTCCTTCAAATGTGTGACAAGAGTCCTGCATATAGGAAGGCTCTGGTCCATTTGAATGCACTGGCATTCGCCTTCAAAATCAGAGCTGAAGTATTAACAGCTCAATCCAAATACCCCGGCTTCGTCTTGGATTCAAATATCACGCTGGAACCACATTCACGCCATTATATTCGTGTTGTGGTATGATCTAACTTAATCTGTTCAGTGAAGACATAGATACTTTCATCATTTTGTCCGTGTGTTCGTGGTGTGGATATGTGTCAATGACATTTCGATCTATTGACGGGTTTTATGAAACATGGTATGAACATTACACTACATCATCCCACCTTCGTGTATTTTATATTTAGCTTTCTGTCTCCTGGGTTGTTGCTCTGTGTAGTCTGGTCGATGTTAACCAACGTTTCAGAGGTCATACTGCCTCCGTCATCCCTGATTGTCTGATAAGTAGACTATTGTAAAAAGTTTAATCCGTACCTCAAAGAAACCATATCAGGTATCTACTACATGATCGCTTGTTTAATGCTATTTAAGAAAATAATCTCTGTTAATTCTGAGAATCGTACAAAATCCATGATTATACTCGATGCTCAGAATGCAAATGTACTGATTGTTAAAGCAAATGGCACATTTATAGTTACCACTGTTCTGTGCAGGGTTAATTAGCAGTTTAAACTAAACCTGTTCAATACTGTATCGTAAATTACAGCATAAACGTAAATAAAAAACTTACATTGAGGCTATTTTTAAATTTTTTTAATTTACAAATACAAATACACGGAAATATTTGAGGTTGTCAGACAGTAACCAGTCATTGACTGTTTGTAATAGTGTAAACTGGCTAATAATTTACATAATTATTGTTGTATAATTTCACTTAGAAATTCTTTACTAAATTATTCTCACACCCAGTTTGTGTATGGAGAAATATATTGAGATCACGAGCAGGACAAGTGTACAATCTTTAAGATAAAATCACAAGTGGGCCAAGCTATTGAAATAAATTGTCGTTCTTTTAAGACTAAGTATCGCTTTAGTGTATTTCTGGAAGAATTCAAATTCGTAACCTCTAGCCACTTCGTAACGGCTTCTGAGGAGTCCCGTGAGTATTATATATTCTATTTATTCCTCATGGAAGAACGTGGGAAAATTTGAAGTCGATATCTGTAGCTGTGAAGTTGTGGGGCACTGAAACGTGCCCAGTACACATTCCGCGTGTTAACACCAAGAAGTCGCTTCACGGGTCGAATGTAGTTGTCATCATATGGGCCTACGGACTTACAACCTGCCGTCTGTGTTACTGTTTCAAGTTCCAGTCGAAAAGCGTCTTTTGCAGTTTCGTTACAACACTCGCAGACGCTTGGGTAAGTTTGCGTTCTAACTGCGTTCACTTTGATGACGCATTCATGACATCTTCTAAACAGCGAAATAAGGCTTGGAAGCTCGTTAGTGCAATCAACGCTTTGCCTGTGTAACACGAAAATCCATGCGTTTGATTCTCTGTCTGTTTCTTGGTCTCCCTTCTGGGAAAAATACTATTCTGAGATTACGATACTTTGTGTGTGTTTTAACCTGTTTCAAGTGTTGAACATTAGACCGTTTCTTACATAATTTTTTGTTGACGTTTGGCTCTGAAGACCACCCCAGCATCGCACTCCTTAATTTTCCTAGTTTAGTTCAGCTTGATGCCCATTCTCACGCTAAACGTGTTGACTGGCACAGACTGTACTGCTCCAGTTGTCATGATTTCGGGAAATCAAATACTCTTCATTCCTGAAATATGATAAAATATTTTACTATCATATATTGAAATGGATGTGGAAGGATTTGTTACAAAGTAAATTCCCCTCATTCATATGCAGTTAATTAAATGGAATGAGTTGTCTGTTTGCTTTGAGCCCTACGTCCGTTAGAAGGTTTAAAAACGCTCTGTAGTTCGAGCTACCCGCATGAATGGTTACGTGGCGAGAAACGGAACTATTTATTCAACAGAAACGTGTTGCTATGCGACCAATGTATTGTGTCTATTGACTTAGCGCTCCCCCAAGCTAGATAACCACTGGCCTTTGTCGGAATATAACAATGGTTTTATTGATTAGGTGGCTTGTGAACATCGAAACTGGCCATAGACAGTCTGATAATAATTAATTCGTAGGTGACGATGTAATTATTTAACAATATTTTATCAGCTGTGTCTGCTATTAGTTTCTAGTGACATGAAAGATGGCGTTAGAACGGTTGAAGATAACAGAATACTCAGTGCGCATGCTCAGATATGAAAGTGATAACTCTCGAATGATTTTTCGTTTCAGCTGTGTACATTTTAAGAGTTATAAGAGGCATTTATTTAAAGCTGTAAAATATTCAAAATCAAGTCAGAATTACGAGTATATGCAATCACTTGCAGAATCATTCAGTTCAATTGTCCTTGTCTGACTTGTAAGAACATTTTTAATCTATATAAGTCTTCTTCTTAAAGTGCCTATCCGTTCCGGATGTTGGCGATCAGCATAGGAATTTGAGCTTTACTGGCTGCTACTTGAAACAGCCCTCCAGTGGACATCGAGAACCAAGTTTTTGGGTTCTTAAGCCAAGAGATTCTTGGCCTGCCAGGTCCCCTCTTTCCGAATAATATATAAGTACATAATTATATATTTTAGCATCCCGCCCTGTTAGTTTATCCATAATTCTGTCTCTCAGGATTTCCTTTCTTCCGAATGTATGTTACAGTGAAATTAATCAACTTTATGACGTCTCTGCTGTTTTATCTATTTTAAAACTTTGGAGCCGAAGTTCAAAAAAATAATATTTAAGAATTCAGTCCGGACCGCATAGAAAACACCACACTCTACCATTACAAATATCAACTTTTCAATGCTGTTTAAGGAAATAGTAGCTGTTTACAATGGGAATCATACGAAACCCATAAATACAAAATGTAGTCTTTCTTTTTGTTAAAGCACACGGTATATATAAATATCACTCAAATTTAAAAGATTAAGTACAGGAGAACAAATTTATATGCAGATGTAACTTACGATAAATTGGTTTAACAAAAGCAAATTGTGATTTGGTATTCGCTCTGAAAGATATCCATTACGAACATGTACTTATTAGCCGACGGTTTTGATTCCTGTACTAAGAGTTTAATCTCATTAAAAATTTATCTGCTACACTCCTTTGCATTTAGTTTATGTTTCTTGGGTACGCACCCTTAACTTGTTCAAGACCCCCTGTCTAGTTTTACGACCGTGATAAATACCCATCTTGTTACAGTGTTGCTCGCTTGTAGTAAGTTACAGTTGGAATTAGAGCATTCCAGAAGCTTCGCTCTACCATGTGCATAACACAGTGTTTGTTAGACATGCTACGTGTTTCTCAGGGGACTAAATTCATGGGCAGTGAATAAATAACAGCCTCTCCACCGCGCTGAAGGTTCAGTACAGCCCTGGAGGTGGCACTAGACGTCGGATTGGATTTGTTTCCGGTTGCTGTAATCACGTATCAACACGTCACAGAAGACTGCTGATCTCACGAGAGACGTTAAGTTCTGTGGGCAATCGGTCTGAGGTTGTGACTCATATTGACTGGAAGATCAAAACGCAGTTTTATTCATGCTGTAATTTATAAAACTTCGTTAAATTACTATAGAATACATTTTTCCACATGTGTCCTGTGTGGTGTTTCTTATTCAGACAGAAAATTAAACATATTTAGAAGTGTCCTTCATATGTACGCTGTTTCAACTCCTGTATAATACATATTTTTAAAATTGTTCTTGAGATATTTATGTCAACTCCTATTTCGTATGAATACACATACTTTCAAAATACTGCTTACTTGTATTTCAATCATTATTTGTCATAATTTATGATGCATTTCGACTAGAACTTAATAAAAACCGACTCTCATAAGACATAGAAAGCAAATTAAATTTACGTAGTAACTTATAATTATATTATCGTCTTCTCTCTAAGGTATTCTAAATTTCCTGTACCGTCTTACCGTTGTACCTGCAAGGGTGTGGACCTGAAAATGACGAACAGTATGCCAAATGGAGACAATTGAGTGAAATATCTTATAATTATTATTGGGGTAGTTGAGATGAGTTGGAAGTACAGAAGTCTCTGAAGCGTATGACATGCCAATCAACAAATGTATCAAGATCGGCTCCTTCTATCTCCTGCATATTTACCAATAATTATCATATCTCATCTAATTCGACTCTTTATAGTCTCAGTGGTTTAAACGGCGTCATTAATAAACTGATAACCAGCCACCCTGATTTCATCAGATTTCTTCATGATATAACTATGACCGTCATGAAGAAGCCTGCGGCCAGTATTTCGATACGGCTAAAAACCATGCCGAGAATCAAGAAAAGTGAGGAACTGTACCTCGTTCTGGAAATGTCCAGTTTGAATCCAGTCTGTGGCGAGCTAAACGCATAGGTTGTTTGTGCATTTCGACAGTAATTTCAGGTAACACAGAATAGTGCCTTAATATTCTTCAGTTCAACACTCTCAATATCGTGCTATAAATTCATCACTTTGAATGGTTTTGTAAAATAAATACGAGAAATAACATTTTAAAATACACAATGGCTATTTCTTCTTACATCCCTCCCAACTATTGTCACTCAGAAGTTACTTCATGTTAGATACTATTGGATGTTAACGCAGCGTTATTAAACAAATGGACTTTACAAAATAGAATTTTTAGTGGACAACTACTTTCTCCCTCGTCTGGCGAGTCATAACCTTGTTTGATGTTGCATGACATGAGCAGTTGGTTCAGCGCATGATTAACCACCTATGCATGAAGAGAGGTAAACATCTTTATGGTTTGCACAAAATTAATTGTACACGTCATCAAATAACTTTTGTTTTATTTGTTAAAAATATTAATGCATTATATGTCGTTCGAAAAATGTATGAGGGTATGGACTACATGCTCTGAAATATCGAATCGTGTTAACCGTTTCTTCATAGCGAAGTGAATTGTAAGCCCTTATTCCATTTATGCATTTACTCTTTCAATTTACTGCACGAACAGAAATCGACGTTTTCGCTTATTGTACAATCGGTTTCATGGTCTTACTCCCTTCTACTCGAGCGAATAAAGGCTTTCGCATATGGCTGAAATGACCCCGCGACAGCCAGCTAGAAGCCAGATGTCTTTCCAAACTACCCGAATTCCTCGCCAACTGCGAATTTCCACTGTATCTAGTTTTGCCAACGGCAATATTTTGTTTTGTGTGTGTGTGATTTTACTCTGTGCATCGGCCAACACTGAAACTTTGTAGCTGCCGCATCAAAAGATCCACATGCGATAGAGTCAGAGCGTTTATAGCAACCGATATCAGTTGACTAGATTCCGGATTATATTCAGGTGCGTCTTTCTGTAACACTTTTTATATTAATTCCTAGCGTAATATGTCCTTGAATAAAAATTTTCTTGGATATTATCCATCGTCTAGTAAATATAAAACGTAATACGACGTTTCGGAGATGGAACTCTATCTCCGTCTTCAGGTTCCTACACAGTTGGGCCCACTAGATAGAGCTAATCCCTATCTCCGGACCGGAGATAGGGATTAGCTCTATTTATCGTTTTACGTTTTATATTTACTAGACGATGGATAATATCCAAGAAAATTTTTATTCAATTAACTCTTCATCATAGTCAAGAAGTTTTAGATCTGGTAATATGTCCTGTCTATGTTGACGAGAATAAATCTTCATTTTGTTGGACAGTAACACAATTTATTCCAGAATTGTCATTACAAATCACATTAAAATAACACAATTTTTAAAATTTCTTTTTAGAGTAAATTAAATGTAAAAATACCTTCACGGCGACTACCAAAAACACGTAAACAAAACCGAGGTCCTTACTCCAGACTCTGCCAAACGCAGACTCCTCCCAATTCCACAAGAGGCGCCACCGTCACCTCATTTTCATTTCGTGCTAGGTCAAAACTAGATTTAAATTTTTTTCGAATCCCACTAAAGGCGCACTCGCATAATAAATTATGATGAACATTGACTATTATGTTAGGAGTAAACCTTCGTGTGTTTTTAAACATAATTCTCATGTATTCTAATGGCGGTGCAATACATTCAGTACTGCTGTTTCTCTATCGTTCAATATCCTAGAAACAAAGCCAGCTCCTGAAACGTAGTGGCTACATTTTTGGAATACTGAGCGATGGATAACGTCCAGATAAACACCAAAACTTAGTACTTATTACATGTTATTTCGCGTTTATTGACAGAATAGGCAATGTACTCGTGTTGACGGCATTAAATGATTTTACCACCAGTCTGTTTCTCGGGAATGTAACCCTCATGGATCGCGAGGAATTTCTGTTTATGTTTAGAAATATAAAAATTATTTGATCTAAAAGTGCCTAAATAAAGCACACAAACTGAGAAAAATAATTCTGACCTAGAATGCCCCTGATCTACGTATTTCAATATACACATGCATGCCTAAACATATACATCTTGAAATACGTGGATGAAGGTAATTTCGTTCGGAAAATAAATGTATAAAAATTGCAATTATTTTTATACATGTTTCTCCTTGAAACCTTCATAAATCAGTCTGTTCCGTGCAGTCCTACTCTGAGTTAATTCTGAGATAAATATTTAGGGCGGACACTCGACGTGGTTCCTTGTCGAACGCCTCGGACAATTAGTTTACACGCCCGCTTCGTATTCGGGAACTCCAAAGTGAAGTCTCGGATCGGAGAGCGGTTATTTCTGACATACAATTTTCGTGGTTTAGCTCAGTTCCTCCAGGTAAAATCCGGATTAGTAAATTAAATTAAGCTACGACCACTTACTCAAATATCCCTTTCAATTCATTATTCATTAATTATCTTATCATTTGACGCTATGTAGTCTGAGCTCTGGACAAAACGTTTAAACGAAACGCAAACAGATGCAATAGAGTTCCTTAGATACGTCATCGATCTGTCATAAAGGCTTCTACCATTCCAATACAAAAATAAAAACGCGGTCAAACGACCATTCGCCGAGCGGGAATAGAACTCGTGACCCATGTACAGACCTACCTGTAGAATACGCTTTGAAAAGTGGTAAAATTCTTTTGTTGTGAGATTTGAGGTTCTTTTGGGTGCGACGTTTCAGATATGCTTGCTGCCTCCATCATCAGGGCGATGAATGTTCATCTACCATAGAACACGGCGTAACAAACGAGAAGACATACATCTTCAGTGGGTTACTTTTCTGAGTGAGCAGAATACAGCCGAGGTATACTGCCCTTGCGTCACTCTTGTTGGGAACGTGCTACTGCATCTCCTACAGTCTAGGAAGTAAGACTTTTCCTGACTCTGTTGATGGTCTTGTGGAGGGGCTGCGGAGGTCATGATTATTCGTGCTATAAGGGTTGGAGAAGTTATAATAGTTGGTTTCCGCCCCTACCAATCCCTTTTGACCAAGCTTCTTCAAACTACACATAAATTGCCATTAAACTCCTATTACAGGGAAATATAATCCTTGAATGAGAAAGTGGCACTGATGTCCGACTTAAGTGGTCTTAGGAAAACTGTGGAAATTTGTTTTAGGGAACGCGTAAGTTTGTTAACAAGGAGCCAAAATAACAAGCGCCAGTGCTTCGAGTCTATTAATCGAATTGTGAAGTTGAAGAATTCCAGTCGGCTCAAGTAGAAGCAGAAACGTGTATAGAATTAGTTCGTGTAGCATTAGGGACCGAGTTCTTGATTGGTTAACTTAAGAGACTTGGGGCGAAGAATTTCGTGTTTTGAATTCTTTCTCTAGTGTTATTAATGTGACTACATCAGAGATGGGCGAGAGATGTAGCACGTGTGAGTGAAATAAGAAATATGTACATAATTTTGGACTCACAATATGAAGGAACGAGACTGTATGATAGGACCCGGTGTATATGGGGGTTGGAGTTAGTACATCTTTTCATGAATGTAAATAACACACGGTGTGTTCGTTAGCCCGTGGTCTGTGAGCCGCTGATGTCCGCAAATTCCATGAAGAATTTTTATTTAGTTTTGGTGTGTAAACAGTAAAAAAAAATATTGGGGGCTGTTTTATTTCTACAGTCTCTCGATCAGTTACTATTAAAATATGAATTATTCTTTCCGTTTTATAGTCTACAGACAGGAAATTTGTAATAATTTAGTTCGTGTTTGTTTATTTGTTGAAACGGGCACGTCTTTGAATATTCGACTTACGTAGTTTAAGTCGGGTTAAGATCTTGGCCGGCTGAAAACTACGCGCCCAACGAAGGCCACTAGATTATCCTCAATCTGTGGTCTGAGGTCGCGACCCTTGTAGTTATACTACCCGTTGCGTTCCATAGGTCCTTCAGGAGTGATCAAGTATGGTCTCTTTGGCCGATGTAAGCCTGGCGTGGAAGCCGCAGTCTAATAGATCAAGATCTGTTGAACAGCATATCTTCGGCATTCGGAGTTGAGCCGCGTAGAATGTTGACAGCTGCCGTTAGAGTGAAGATGGCAACTGAAATGATTATCGAAAGTTTGGAGTACTTTCATCATTCGACGAGGCTGAACTCCGAAAGCCGACGTTTTACATTGGATACCAGTCGTGGAGACCTTAAGACGTTTATGAAACTCTGAATTGTTGGGTTCTTGGAACGGTAAAGAGGAAGGGAACCTGAAGATGAGAACATATGAAGTCCTCGAAACTTTGTGTTTTACAACGTCAGACAATGGACAGAGTCCAATAGCCCAACAGTCCAGACTGTGTTACAACATCGTCAGAACCCTACAGAACAGATCTGTTAAAATGCATCTCTACCTTTCATAATTAATTGTGGATGCTTGAACGTTGACGTTGAGGGTCTGAATTCCGCACGGGTCATGTCCGCTTTTATTCTGTGGGACGATGTCCTGTATAAGTAGAAGCCACTTGGAAGGTCCATCCTCCGTCGAAGGAGCCCTACCAAATGTATTTTTCGCTCACTTACTCCTTGTAACAGAGGTATTGAGAAGCTTGTAGTCACGTAGTCAGAAAATAAATTACCCGCATAACTCATTGGCTTATTAACGTGTTCACAAAATCCTATCGGAGGAATCAAATCCATGTTGTCACGTTCTATTTCTTTAGTACACGTTTTAAAACTGTTCTGCATTTGACTATTCAGTTTCCGAAGCACTTCCTTTCACCGAGGATATTTTCCAAGAATAATTTTAGTCGCAATTTTCATGTTTTCCTTGCACGTTACATTCAACTTCCATGTCACCCTCCTTAATTTAATATTCGTATACATAATAAAACGTGGTGACAAGCACGATTTACGAAACAACTCATTATGCAGTTGTCTTGTTATTATTTTATTCTTTCCTTCTTTATTATCAAATTCCGTCAAACTACGTAATTCCTTTAGAGTCCGTGACAAAGTTTCTCATTCATGTAGAAAAGTATATAATTTTATATTTTAACTTTTACCTATTTCAACAGGAAAAGTGAAGGAATAAATTTATCAAACGAATTTTAGCAAGCATTCCCGGAACTTGAACAGCTTTTAATTTCATCATGAATGTATTTTGTAATTAGTTACTGTGGTTTCCAAGTATCTGAATTTTGCTATATCTTACTTCAAACTATTTGTTAACTATTGTGATATTGTCCTGCATTCTATTGACGATAATAAATTCTCATTTCGAACAAGCCATGAGGCCAGAACTTGCCAGCGTATCCTGTGTGTGTCTGTGCACGTCTCATGGAAGCCGTTCTATTGAATGTCTAAGTGTACCAGAGCGTAACTGACTCAGTCATACAAGCACCAGAACTGCATTTGATGCACGAAGGATGGAACGGTCAGGGAGAATGCACTGCCGTCAGTCAGTCTTCATTAATTTTGCATGTGTTTGGAAGGTGAAGTTCATCAGTGCAGGCAACAATAAACGTTGATTTGTTAAATTAGGTCTATTATGTAAATTAACTGTACAAAGAAACTTGAAAATTCAAAGTTCGTTTTCTGGTGAAGATATTAATAACGTGTTATAAGGTTAACAGAAGAATTGGTCGGACGTTTGAGAGGAATGTGATTCTGAGAAAAAGTGACCTAGACATAAATGTGAAGGTAATATTAAAAAGCATTGGATCTATCTGGCTCAAAAGAGAAACCAGTGGCGGACTCTTGTGAACCTGGTTATAAACTTGTGCTTCATAAAATTTGTATTATTTATTGACGAAATAAGCGACTATCAACTCATATAGGAATACTAAATGTAGAAATTTGTGTATTTATTTATTTGTACTATACTTAAATACGCTTTCAGTAGCTCATAGCGTTGGGTAATAGGATCACTAGTGACGAGTGAATAGTAAATACATGGAAGGAAGCGGTCGTGGCCTCATTTAAATAACTATCCCGGAATTTGCATTGAAAGACTGAAGAAAGCCGCGAACAACGTTAGTTAGGATAGCCGGTCTCCTGGTTTCAACTCGCTTCCTCCTGAATAAGTAGCAGGAATGGTAATCTCAAGGCATTTACGTTCGGTTCTCCTTGTTCATAAAATCCTATTTATTTGTTCACGGCTCGTCGGAATGTATCCACCCACAGGTAAGTCGTTTGTAGAAGTGAGTTGAGCTGAGCCCCTCACGTCAAGCAGCTGTTAGCAGAACTTGTCTGTTGTGAGGGTGTGAGCTGTAAATAAACCTACGTAAGGGGACGGTTGGTATGTACGTACTAATTACTGTTTCTGTACCAGTGCCATCATTATCATAGTTGTCATTACCTAGAAACTGCACGGTTCACTGTCCTTGAGCTGGTAGTCAAGAAATTCTCTCCTGCTGCAGAACACACAATCAAAAAATCCGCCATTAGACCGCGTTCTTAACCAATTGAATCCGGTCTACATCTTCATATTCTGTGTCTGAGACTCCCAGTTTAATTATATATATATATATATAAATCTCTGATCATTGGACATTATTTGTATGTTTTATGTAATAGACGGTATTTCTCAACTTATGAATAAAGTTTGGCATATTTTATATAACGTGGTCATATATTTGATTTGGTCGTTTGTATTGTACTATGTAGATGTTGAGAATATGATAATTTCATTTTGTGTTGAGATAATTAATTTAACAATCTAAACGTTGAGGGGTGGGTGGTTAGCACTTCTGCTATATTCGAGGACTTTCAGGTTCAAATCTTGAGCCGAAGACCAGCCATTCTGACTAGGTTTTTATGGTTTCAATCAGTCACTCCAGAAAGAAGCTGGGGTAGTACCTCAAATTAGATCACGACAGGTCCCTTTAGAATTTATTATTCATTAATCATCAAATCAGTCGGAGGTTTATATCTGAGCTACTGACAGCATCATTAATTGAACAAATTAATCGTCAGATTTTTAGGTTCTCACTGCTCAGCAACTCGTTAGACACCCATATTCACAAACAAACGAATTTAAGGAACTTATTTGATGTAGGCCTTATGAGTATGAAGTTGTGTATTGAATACTGTGTGTGGTCCGTTATACAGGATATCTTTATTAAGGCATCTTCTACTTTAATGCAAGCCTTAGCTCTTGTAATGTGCACCCTGTTTCCACAAACGAGGCTCTGGAGACCGTCATTGCAGTGTAACGGTTCATTCTGGTGTTGAGGTTAATCTGGTACTGAACTAAATAGGCTATAATGTAATTTTAAGTACGGGTTATATATTTTGTCTCGTGTTCTGTAAGTTGACAAACGAACATAATTTTAGCTGGTGACTGCACCCATATACCAGCGCTTATGAACATCAGAACAGAACAGATGAAGTAATAATGTAAGAGCTTCTGATGTGGTCCAGATTACGGAGTTGAAGTTAATAATTTCCTTCTGGAATAAACCGTTTAACGACTAATTAATATTTTAATGAAATCCAAAGATAAAGAATATTTATTAAAATATTATCTGTTATAAACACGTGCTGTGTGGTCGTATAATGACTAATACTTTAGCGAAATCCAAAGATTCAGTGTTCAATAAAAACACTCTAACGCCTGTGCTATCAGCATGGTTTTACGGTAGCGTGTGGAGAGGCCATAGCTGATGGCAGTAAAACAGTGGCTCTGCACTTTAATGCTTCTGGGCCTTTATTGAGCGAATGAAAGCAAAGCTGTTGTCATTTAACTGTAGATAAGCCTGTGACTGTTCAAAGCATCAAGGGGTAACGTTTCTAGTGTTAAGGGTTCCTGTACTTTGGGCACTTAATTGGATGTCGAAAATTCGTTCTTTCCATGAACTCTGACTTAATAGCCTAACTAAAGAGAGGGACTTCAGTTTCAATCGCGATATTGGTCTCTGTCACTACTGTATGTTACTCAAGAGAAAATATTTAATCTTGGCAGTTCGGGCTGATTTTGTGGGGGGGGGGGGTGTTCATATGGACCTTATAAAAAAAATAAGTTTCTAATTTTTGCCTCTCTCCTCTCTGCCTAATCTGTCTCACTGTTGTAACCGACCCTCCACAAGAGCTCGATGTTCTTTCAAGTGCACGGAAAATTGGCAAAATCAGACTCTTCGCTGCTGTTTTCTGTTTACACTGGTGATTCACACGATTTATCATCTTGCTCGCTTCACTATAGTATATGTTTTTGTCATTTTTTATACTGGTGACCATTTGTAAAGTTTTCAGTTTGTACCATGAACAAACAGAAAATATATAATAATCAAACAAAGAAACTATTAACACTATAAATGACACTAGTGCCAAACTAATTCCTCTTTTCCCCACTGATGATGACATCTTGAAGTCGAAACACGTTTGGCACTAGTGTCATTTATAGTGTTAATAGTTTGTTTGTTTGCTTATTTTATATTCTTATACACTACACGGTATGCAAAGTTTTAAAACAGAAAATAATTTAACATAAGTTGAATTAACTTGCACGCAGAACAGGATAGAACTATGGCGTAATGTTTCCTTAACTGAAATACATAAGTTTCTAGCTACCGATTTATTGCGGTCGGACTTCCTTACAGCATTTTAATATCAATAATACTTCCTGAGGAGTTACACCGCTTCCTGACTTAATACTGGACTCTCTTTGTGAATCCATGTTAAAACAAGGTTTGTCAGAAAACCTATGCAAAGAAGTGACTGAGGATTTAATTATCGCAGCTTACTTCATTTCGGATTAACTTTTTGTCACTACAAAAAAGCTTCAGTGCTAGCTTATAGTCTGCACGTTAAGCTTTGCTGCACACAAAGAATAACGCAGAAGCAATTTCAAACCAGAAAGAAAGTGGCTTACAAATAAACATACGACAATTCTGTGTGGTAATAGTATGGAAATATCAGCAGCGTTTTTGTTTAGAATATAAATAATAATATGGAAACCTCCCTTGTATAATCTTCTGTTTTGCAATGTTTACCAAGCTACGCGTGTAAAGTGTAGTTTTAGATGGACTAGAAATAGGTATACATATTGTTTAATTAGCGACATTATTTTAGCTGTTAATCCCACAAAAACTGTGACGTTGAAGGAGGCGTTGTCGAAGGCTTCGAAGTAGTTGACATTGTAACCTAATGACATAAGATCTACTGCTGTAATTTTCTCTCTCATATGTACCGAGAGAAGTTATTTAATAGTCTAGCTTAGGGTAGTGGTACCGAATTGTAGAATCCGTTCTGCAGTCTGTTTTGCCGTACCATGATGGTATGTGGACCATGTGTGCTCATTTCATGACACGCTTCATGGCTTGCAAATATTAGTACAGTGGTTACCACATTGTTTCTGCTATTAATAGCCTATTTATCCTGATTCACGATGCATAAATATTTCCGTTTTATAATCTGAAAATGATAATTTATACATTGTCATTGAATCAGAAGTGATTTCGCTCTTGCGGAAATTTTATTCTGATCGAAATTTTTGTAAAAGTGCAATTAGTAACTGTGCAATGAAAATTAGGCAATGCATATGAGCAATTAAGACACATTTTATTCTTTATAAATGGTTTTGTTAACGGTAATAGAAGCGAGGGATTCATTTTTTCTGGATAGCATATCAGTCTATGGACCTCCTGCCTGTTCCGATTTCTAAAAACTTTCATCCTTATTTTACCAGGGTTTCTTTTTTTGTAGGTAATTAGTCAAATTCTATCTGTGGTAATTAATCTTGTCTGTAAGTCCGGAAATATTAGAATCCTCTATAATGACTTCATTTCGGTTTCATCAAGGACGGTGTCCTCTTAAATGATATCAAAAATCGCATTACGTCCAACTGTTCTGAGCTCCAGGCTTAACTGTGAATAGTAGTATAATCTTCCCTTATCTTCGTTGTTCTGTGATTAATGCAACTGGAGTATGCTTACTTTGTGCTGGAATTCTAGGAGTATTTGGAAGAAAACCAGTCACTAATGTGAGATACATAATTAATTCTATCCGAAAGTTGTTTAACTCTTTAAAGACCAGTGGTAATTATGTATACCACTTGCTCTAATAGTCAGTTAATACTTATTTTGTGTTTTGATTTTGTATGGTTATCGGTGTAAATCGCGATTATTTCCTCAAGCAGCATTAAAAACTTTTTTTTGTAATGGGGTATATTTATTTATTTATTTAATATGTTGGAGTAGCTTAATAAGGAAATCTCCCGGGGGTAAAGCGCGGCCGGGGCGTGATGCTGACTACTCACCCCATCTAGTGCCAAGATCAAGAATGAGTAAGAGCTATACCTTCCCCCCCTCCAAGCGACCTACATGGCGTGTAGCGGGACTGTTTTATTTTACTAATAAGGAAACCTATGAAATTCGTTTTAATGAAAATTATCACGTAGTAAACCAAAAAATATATGAGGGTATATTAAAAATGGCTGTAAGGAAATTTTATGATTATGTTAATTGGATTCAACTGATGCAGGATTGTGTCCAGTGGTAGGTGTTTTGGTCAGTGGTGTTGATTTGTTTTGTCTACACTTAGGTCTTGACCAATTTGTTTCCCTCCAACTAGGGCGACGGAGGCAAACCTCAGAGCTTCGACCTTGTATATTTCTACCTAATGATTTCGTGTATAATATTTAGTTTCTAATCAAAGACGTTAATTGTTAAGTTTAAGAATATTGTTTCTGCTGTGTAATTCACTTCGGAGTATCTCAGAAAACATATGTATGTTTTATCTGTCGATAACAAATCATAGTTGCTTTTAAGAATGTTTTGGCGATAAATACGAACGTAAGAATTTTCTGTTATTATACCTCGTTTAAAATATACCCGCTTTAAAAATCGTGTATTTAAGTTCTTCAAGTAATTGATAGTATGAATAACATTGGCTTGAAATAACGTTTACGTATCTCTATTCTTTTGGGGTGCCCTCTGAACACCTTATCGAAATCATGGTCCCTTGATGCGCCTGTGTATAAATTATAATTATCTTCCACACACTCACTTAACTGGCGTGAATAATGAACCACTCTTCAGGGCTTATAATTCTCCTTTATCAAGCAGTGGTGAAGTTAGACTTCTTAAAAAAACAATAATTATATTTTGTATGAATTTGTGCTAGATATAGGGGCTTAAGTCTGACGCCGCAGTACCAATTTTTATAAATGAATAATTCATAACGTAAGTCGGAATACATATTTTGCTTGTTCCTTTGATAAGACCTTCGGCCGTTGTTTTAATCTCGTTCCGCCAGCACAGTGGGCGTATGTAATTATGTTGTTTTCTTTAAGAGAGGGTTTTATAGAAACATTCGAACCAACAACACGGTAGAACATCTAGTTTAAAGACGAAAGAGGGGGGATTAGCTGAGCGACAGCTAGCTTTTGAAGAAGAACCGAACTCCATGGAATGTGTTAATTCCGGACTGATTTTGTAACAAAAATGACCTATGGTGCTTGTGGTTTTATCACAGCCTGGAAATTCGTAGCAATATTAAAATATGGGTGTCTTCTGGGTTATTGCGTCGTGTAGTCTGGTAGAAGTCGCCCTGATGATGGAAACAGCAAAGACCTCTGAAACGCTGGTAAAATTTCACCATACTAAACGGCGCAACGACCCAGAAAACAGCCATCCTCGGACTCACCGCCGTGGGAATCTCAAATCCTACAAAATATATTATTACTCTCACAAGTTCACTAAATGCAGCTCTATAAATAACTTAATAAACAAACTGCAGTGTGTTTTCTTTTTTATCAGATATTTCTGATAAGAAGATTAATTAATGAAACTAAAATTTTACATTGCTGTAATTGTTGCATAGGTTAAACAACACGTAGGTTACAGCATCGAATGAGATGGAAAGACAACCATGAATGGTGAATAGATGAGGATTATAAAGGAGGCCGTTGCGGTATATTTGAAGATAACATAAAAAATCTCTTGTTATATTTGCTGGTAGTCTGTGTGAGATTCGAACAGAGTCAACCTGCTTGGAAGAAACGTAATTTTGATGACAGTGAGAGAACACATATTTTCAGTACCAACACTCGCAGAATATTTAACTAATGATTGAGGTTTGAAGTATACACGGCGGTTTGTATTGAGTGAGATAATGGTCGTGGGGTTTCCGGGACTGAAGATGCAAGCAGTATGTTTCTCCGAAACTGTATTTTACAACCAGAAGATTATACGATGCAGCAATCTAGAAGTCCACCATCTCAAGTAGATATTCCCGCCATCAGCAGACTTCAAACTAATTATATTAGAGTAAGGGGCATCAATGTTGCGTGGAAACAGATTTCTGTATTTACATTCGCGTTGAAATACTAACAGCATATAATCCAACAGGTTCAGGCAGAGATCCAACTGTCGAGTGGTTAGCGGGAAGATTCATTTGTGAGAATCAGTGGCTGCGTCGCTGTAAAGTTTGTGCTGGAGACTGTCGGCAGGCTTACACACTGAAAGTGGCCCAAACATTCTGTGAGACTAGGATTTACACGAGGCTAAACATTTGTCGTGTACAAGAGGGTTGAATCGGACTAGTGACTTGGAGGATTTGCAAAGAGGGAAGCTTCATGATGAACCACGTGATAAAATGAATAAGAATAACCGAAACACAGCAGACTGCCACTTAGATAGGCGACGGTATTATGTTGATACTTTGTTTTGAACTTGATCCATTCTATGATTTAAAAGTCTTAAAAGAACCAAAACATAGGTAGTAGTAAAAGGCCTCTATGAATATGCACCGTGTCCCATAATTATCTTTACAATTTTAACACTTAATAACCAAATAATGAGATAAGATATCAAAATACGGTTTTTTGTAAATGAGAGAGTAACTCACAAAGTTATGTTTTCTTACTTTAATTAACCTCTACGTGAGCACCATTAGCTACACGTAGCACGTCAAGTAGAAATTCGATTTCTTGCCATGTTCGCTCTAGCATCCCTGCATCAATTATTGCGATGGCTGCAGTAATCCTTTGTCTCAGGTCTTCCAAATTGTGAACCTCTGCTCGGTACACAATATCCTTAACATATCCCCATAAAAGGTCCAAAGGGGTTATGTCGGGTGAACGAGGTGGCCAAGAAATTAAGTGTTAAAGTTATAAAGATAATTATGGAACACAGTGTAGTATATTTGTGTTATTGTAGGTTGGAAGCAGGGCATAACTTCGAAGATTTTCTTATTATTGTTTCACCTTGCTGGAGTCATTCATGTCTCCTATCCCTGTATTCAGAAATTTGCTTTGGTTAATCATGACTCCGAATGATTCTCGTTTATTCTTCTCCCTATGCTGGCGATTGGGCGCGTTTTCTTTTACTGGAATTTTGTTGATTAAGAAACATTAGGCGATGGACGTACTGATTTGTTTATACAGGCTAAACGATGACATACGAACGGCATCGCAGATACTTTACTCAGTTTTAAATATTAATAGATTTCTCCCTTAGCTTTAAATTATGTATTGCCAATTCAGCTTGTTTGGTTTTCAAATCTGCTTCGTGCCATTTTTAGCATGAATACACGTGAAATATTACACGCTTAAAAGCCCATGAAATTATACAGGAAGGTTATGACTACTGCGTTATCAGAGATAAATACGCGTCAGTACTTCCTGTGCCATAAAGCGATTCACGTCCGACCGGCAATAAAGGTCGATTGAATGGCGTTGATAAGAGTGCGTCATCACAGAGAATGGACTAAGCTATATAAAACCCTTATATCGGGGGAATGAAATGCATGATGGCTGCTATATTTTAATTAATATCACATAAATAGTTAAAGTTGGAAGTTATCTCTGCTGATACACAACAGGGATATTTGAAAATCATAATCCAAATGTAGACAAACGTTTGTCCATGCATTATCACACTCACACTGCAGCACTACTCATCAGGACATTCGAAAATATTAATTTATATTGTGCGGTTATTATCAGAACTTTATAAGCTATATCCTGTGGTTATTTTCTAATGTTCTAATTGTTTTAACAAAGACAGGCTTACGGTAGCCTACCATCCTCCAAATGACGTTTTTACCAAGAGGCAATTTCTTACCGAATTTGGAATGAACATCACGCCGCTAGAAGAAAGTCTGTCATTGTAATTTTTAATTTAATATCATTAGCTCAGTAAAATGCATTTTTTGTCGTAATAGTGTTTTCGAAAAACATAGCCCATCTTATTAAAGTAATTTATTTGAAAATGCAAAACAACAACATTTCTGACTGATAGCGATGACTTTTGAACGGTAAGAACTACATACATGAAGTTTTGTGTTGCTTCGGAAAAGTTTTATGCTGTCAGTTGCAAAGATGGTCGCAGTTTTAATCTGTGAATTTTTGATCTGACGAATTTAGTGTAGTTTGAATATGCCCTGCGTATAAGATGATGCACAGGAATCGCATTATAAATAGTAAATTTACGCTTTATAATTCTAATAGTTCGACTGTGTCGGTTTGTAGACTGACGATACTTCAGGAAAGCAGGCTTTATAAATTCTTCCCTGAACTTTTTGTTTAATTTAAATTTTCAAACATTATTATTGCAATATGTAAAACAAAAGCCGCGTTATTACCAGCTCTAGTTGGATCCTGATAAACTTTACCGAGTTCCTCTGTGCTGAAAGACAGTTTGTTGACGGCCACAGTTTCCCAGAGATAAAATTGCCATTCTATGGCAACTTGGTTTTCGGAGAAGTCCATATTTCTGTTGGCTAGTCGGGCGTATTACATGTCTCAGGGACGATGATAGGTGAGTACGGAAAATCGGAAGAATTATCGACAGGAGGAAACCGAAGTACTTTCAGATTTCCTGTCCGTGTGCGTTTTGTTCACATTGACTGCCTTGGCATTGAACCAGGGCCTCCGTGTCTAATATCCTGATGTGCTGCAAGGGTGGATTTCATATTTACAGCAGAGAAGTGTGGGAGAGAATGAAGACTGTTTATATTTCCCAAGTCTGTCATGAAATATATCTGCAGTAAGAAGGCACGCAACCTCACGAAGCCCTCCTGAGAATAATGAAATGGCTTTCGACCAGGATTTCTAACAGAGGAGAAGAATAATTGAACCTCCAGTTTATTTCTGTTTGAGGGCATAAAATATATGTACAAATTTTGATAGCTGCGTTGTTGGTTTCCTGTGTCTGTAATGGTCGTGGCCATCCTGTGAAGAATATCCAAGTAAGTGTGACGAAGATGTTGAGGCACAAGGTTCGTATTTTTTTTCGTAAGTAGTGTCTTTTAAAAGGACAGTCATACATCAGTTTCCAATTATTCCTTTATCATTGACACAAACTGTTGATGAACTTCAAGGGCAGGTGCTGCCTCCCCAGAGTGCCTGGTCTCGCTTCCCAACCGACATCATAATTAAATTAAATTAAATGCAATTCCTTGTTTATTTATGCGATAACTTAACAGTCCAAAGGCCAATTAAAAGTAAGCATGAGTTATAAAAAAATATAAAAAAGCAAACCAAATACACACAAAGAAATGATTTAATAAATCAGAGCAGTTATATCATTTGAATGATTATAATTTCAAAGACACTATTAAGGTTTATTTTCTTTTGTAACTGAATATGTATTTTTTACACTGAAAAAGTTTATGAAAAAGTAAATGTAAATAATCTATTTCTATTCCATAATTTTCATCCAAGATATAACACAGACTATAGTCTGCGACTGTAATCTTGAGACTTGCGGGGTGAGGAAGTGGGGTGAAGGAGGAAAGATAGCGTCTGCCTTTAACGCTTCGGACTTCCTGCATTCCTCGCAAGCCTCAAGATTACAGTCGCGTACTGTAGCTCCTATTATTGACCCAGATCTGTTTAAAGGATTTATTTCTGTAAATGATAAATTATATTTACCCAGTAAATCAAAACATCATATTTGTGGCAGTTCACTCGGATGATTTGCTACAGCGTGAGTTACTACACACGTATTTCAGAAGGATCGTAATCAAAGAAAGTCCATGTTTCAGGAAGATGCGTTGTGTGGGAACCGAGTCAAACACTCTGTGGTTGCATACGATAAATACCACTGATGTTTAAAAGGCTAAAGGCTGTTTTATTTTGTGAATGTATTTTAATAATCAACTTAATTTTTTTTATTCATCATATGTAGGAGAAAATATTCAGCTCAACCGTCATCGGGAGGTGTCTTCCTCCCTCGTCCTTCACCCCCTCTTCGGCTCTAAACTGCGCGTAACTCATTGTCTCTTATCGTCTGTCGTATTTCAGTCCCGCATTTTACTGTTTATGAAGTTGCCCTTGGACAGAATTATGGAGTCGAAACGCAAATATAAAAATTGTAAAGAAACAGAAAAACGTTGTAATGTTATGACACTAAACGAGAAAAAAATTTCTAGTTTAGTCAGCGGTTCTATGAGCGCAGCAGCAGTTGTACTAACATTCCGTTAATATTTACTTTAATGCTTAATTTTCCGCTAATATTTTCTTTTACTGCATAAATTTCCTATGATAATTTATTTTATTACACAGTTTGTCGTTAAATAAATATCATACAGTATATTTATGGTTTTATTGCTTATTTACTTTGACTCTTTACATTGTATTAATAATTTATTGATTATTTTATACTTTGACTTTTCCACGACCGCGTTCCCGGATCCCCATTAATTCGATACAAGGTAAAGTTCGTTCAGCGCGTATCGATTCCGTCGTTTCCGACGAACGTATTCCAAAAGTTGGACGAGGGTTTATCTGCCAAAATCCATACCTCGAGTGTGAATCGAACTAGTGATAGCATTATTCTTAGCGGTCCAAGACCTCAACGCTGCGCGGAGCTGTATAGGCACAGTGATTGATACAGCGTTTTGAAATACCCGTGTATAACGAAGGTGGTTAATAAAGCAGCACGGCCGGAGTGAGCCGTTCTTGCTTCTATACAGACATCAGCTGGACAGTAACAAAACATTGATGAGCTTTTTGTAGTTATAATTAGAGCGAAACTTTAGCTGTGTTCATAGGCCAATGGTTCCCTCGGTTCATTGCTCGCCAAATGGCGTCGTCTTTGCTAGACACTAAACACTGACTCGTAGAACAGCAAGGGACTGAAGTCATTTGACCCAATGCAAATTTTATCTAATTAAATGAAGAAGCTCCACTTGTGAATTTACGTAAGGTTATGGCTTTCACAGGCAGTCCCCGACCCACCGTCCTGTTTTATCCGGCCAGCTACAAGTTTCACTATTTTTAACTCAAGGCTTGTAGTATCATGCATTGATCTTTTAATCTGTGAGTCGTAGAAAGTAAGATTTTGATACTGAGACGTCTGATTTCAGAAGGGAACGCGCAAACAAATTATAATTTAATTAACCTGCAAATGGTTGCTTTTGTGTGTCGCTAGGCTTGCCGTGTCACTGTACCTCTGACACGACCCCACAGGGGACTTAGAAGCCGGTTGCTTTTGTCGACTTGGGTTACAAAGGGCAGAATCGAATTACAGTAAACCGTAGTCTAACCCGATGCCTCGAGGACAGAGTGTTAGGTAAATCCGCCAAAACCTCATGGGTTAAACGGAGATAGCGAAAACCAGCCGCGTAAAATTCCCCATTAATACCAGACGGTAGTTGTTCGTGTTAGCTATGTTAGTGCGGCTAACACTTTAAAGAATGGAAAATATTAGCCTTATTTTTATGGTTCATTGGTACGCCATACACTGGGATACAGCCAGGATTGATCAAATAAAATGAATCATCAGCCAGCCTCAACCAGCCCATTACAGACGTTGTTAGCCAGCTCGTTCAGGCTTACATATAGATAAACATCATCTGTTTCTTAGCCAATCGGTAGAAGTATGATAGACTGTAGGTTTGAGGGGGGAGGAGTCATGCAGCCTTCCAAACTAAGATGTTAACCAAACCTCGACTGTTAACACACTAGTTACTTGCGTGTTTTCGATTGACGTAGACCTTTGAAGGCCTATCACACTTCTCGCTAATGTAATTCCGTAACCCTTGTTGTACGCGTGTGGCTTATGACCTGATTCTGCATCACGGAATATTAAATATTTTATATATATATACATATATATATATATATATATATATTTATTTATTTATGTCTGAGATGATAATGTTGCGTCATATTGTGTTGAATATATACTTGTTCAATTTTATCAGTCTAATCACAATAAAATATTATTATTAAATATTAAAATATTGTTGCGCTGTGTAGTCTGGTCGATGTTTACCAACGTTTCAGAGGTTGTACTGTCTCCGTCATCAGGGCGATGAGTATGAGGATTTCTGTCTTCTGAGTTGTTGCGCTGATTAGTCTGGTAGATGTTTGCCAACGTTTCAGAGGTTATACTGTCCCCGTCATCAGGGCGAAGACAGAAATCTTCATACTCACGGCTGTGAAAACCTCATATCATAGATATTTATTTTATTAGCCAATGTTTTAACCTTATGACGTTTCTTTCCTTCATTGCCGCTTTCAGATGCGTTACAACTTGATACTATACTGGTACTTAAAGAGTTATTGCAAAAAATAAAACATTGTGTCGAACAAAATAGAACTCTAAACTTAATGCGTTAGCAGTATAAGGTAGACTGAAACAAAGAATGCTGTTAAAGAAAGATTCAGGAGTGATTGGAAGATTGGCAAAACCACTAGAACGCGTGTTGGTAACTCTCGTTATACGCGGGGGTTGTCTTCCTGCGAATCGTCATCTATATCTTCACACGTAATCATGAGAGGCATTATCTTACAATATCCGTAGTTAAAATGGTGAGCGAGTCGGTGAAACTGCGCGCATATCTCAGTGATTTTAAACAGCATATTCCACCGTGGCAATAGATAGGACACTAATGCTAATCATGATCTGAAACAGAACCGCGGTTAGCGGAAGAGCGTATAATGACAGTTTCCTGTACAGTGTTAGTGAATGCCTTACAATGTACGTATATTTATGTAAGACTTGAGGTTTTCACAAAGGTGAGTATGAAGATTTCTGTCTTCTGGGTTGTTGCGCTGTTTAGTCTGGTAGATGTTAACCGACGTTTCATCGCCCTGATGACGGTGGCAGTATGACCTCTGAAACGTTGGTAAACATCGACCAGACTACACAGCGCAACAACCCAGAAGACAGAAATCTTCATACTTACCGCATCGCCCTGATGATGGTGGCAGTATGACCTCTGAAACGTTGGTAAACATCGACCAGACTACACAGCGCAACATCCCAGAAGACAGAAATCTTCATACTTATCGCCCTGATGACGGAGGCAGTATGACCTCTGAAACGTTGATAAACATCTACCAGACTACACAGCGCAACAACCCAGAAGACAGAAATCTACGTATATTTAATTTTCCACCTTTGGTAAAGAATTTTTTGAATTTCTTATAGCGTGTATAGGATACCGGCTTTGGACAATCATCATCTGGAGAGGGGTTTACCGTATTACTTCTAAATAGTGATCTTCGTAATAATTCATACGCAATATTAGAATTGATTAAATGGAATATTTTGTTCCAATACAACTGTACCCTTGAAGACGTTGATGTACCCGAATTCTCTACTTACACAGTTCCTGCTGTAGTCTGTTCAGCATTTCGTGGAATACGATTAATTATATGATCATTGCATATCATACATCAATTAACATCTATCTGATTACATACTACATTGTTATAGACACGTCATTTCGCTTTAACGTCACACTGTTATTCAGTACAGGAAACGTACATATTTGAATCGAAATAAAGACAGGTAACATATTCATGTCGCTGTAAATGCAAGGATCCGTCACTTAAATTTTAATTATGTAAATAGTAATTATTTGTTTAGTCTGCAACTAAATTTTATCGTAAAGTTAAAAACATCTGAACTCTTCTGAGCACTTAATTCCTTTTTGATGGGTGTGATGGCTCTAGTCTACTGCTCGTGTGTTTAGGTAAGAGGAAGTCTTAATGCTGTTTTAGGCTGAAACAGAGTGCACTAAGTGATTCATGGTTCTAGTAGCCCTAATTAATAGAGGGCATATTGTAAAATCTGTGAGGTGGCTCAGGTGTTTCTGTTACATTGTGGACTGAACTGAAGTCGGACAGCTCCCAGGGGGAAAGGTTCTTGTTCTAGATCCCTGCACGGGCTCTTGAGTACTTGCAGCGGTTCTCTGGACTGCTTCCAAGTGGAGCGCAAACCACAAGAGCTTTTCAGAGATGAACAAGCTGCCAGGTGTTTGCAATTGCACACAGTCTAGATGTAGTAACATTCTTCGTTCTTGGGGTATTCAAAAACCCTCTATCTGTTGCAGACATTACTTAAAATCGTAATGTGTTAATATTGTGACTATGTGGTAAACTGCACCCTGTTCAAGGATTTGTGTGGAGAGACTGAGGAAATTCGTTGCATAATTTATCTTACAAAGGAGATTAATTTAAGCTTGTGGCTTTTTATCGGAAGGTGCGCGACTCGATTCCAGGCTGAATTACTTGTTATACTGATATCTCATGAATAAATATATCGTTCAACAATGTTTTGGTAGCGTGATTGAAAATTATTTACATTAATTCCGATTTACTCGTTGCTAATCAGGACTTCAAAATTTTGCAGTACGTCATAGTTAGGAAAAACATTGTTAATATGAGGGGAAAATAATTTTCTGCGTAATACATTTACTATGAGAATAACATGCGTTTCGTTTATATTTTCAACAGTAAATGTGAGCCATTTGTGTTTAGTAGTGATTCGAATTTTAAGCTCAAACAATTTCCGTATTTCAATCTGCATAATAGGTGATGTGCTATCTTAATACCATTCATACTGTGTAGTGAAATTCAACCATAGTGATAATAGCGATTGGTTGTTTTGTGGTTATATGATTATCGTGACATGCAAGATAATAGATATATTTTTTTAAAAAAATGAAGATTATTAGATAATAAAACCTGGAATTTACAAATTATTTACTCTTATTTTTATAATCACCTTACTCAACTTAGTAAAAGAGTTTATTTTTTCATGTAATTAACAAATATTTAAAATGTAATATTTAGCGTAAACGAGCCACGGTGGTCTAGCGGTTAGAACGCTGACCTTGTAATCCTGGGATCTCGGGTTCGATTCCCGGCGGTGCCCGAATTTATAACTTGTGTTGGGCAAGGCCGTGGTCTAAGCAACACGGAGTTTTCCTCAGGGGGCTTCCCCGGTTTCTCCGTAGCATCCCAACAATTACTCCATTCACACACAGAAGAAGGCAATGGCAAACCACTTCTGGATCATCTGCCAAGAACGTTTATGAACAGGTCCCAGTCCGAGAAAAGGATGGAAGGATCCTGTTCATATGGACCTGTCGTCAGACAGAACACTAAATAAATAAATAAATTTAGTGTAACCTTCAATCAGTGAAAAACATAGTTGCTGGTAATCTTATTAGGCTCAGAAGCAGATAACTAACAAGCAGTGTGTAGTCTGCATATAATTAAAACTTCCAGTGATTTCCTTATAAATATAAAGATTTGTTTTAATTTGTATAAGTCAGAATGTTTGTGTTAGGTTCACGTAGGCGACAATTATGTTTTCACGGTGGAGTCTCTCATTCTTGGAACTGGGATTTTATGTGTCAACAATATTATAACTGAAAGAAAGGAGAAAAGAACGATCATTGATCGCAGAAAGCAAACACAATCCTGGAGCGAGAACAAACAAATCAGAGCATGGTGTTGTACAGTCTGTTTCAAAGAAAACAAGAGTTTTGTGATCAAAGAATGTTTTGAAGTGTTACTTCACTTGACACCACTGTCTCATGTATTATTTGTTTATAAGTTATTTATTAACGTATTCTATCATACGCTCTGCATATATTGCGTGGAATTTAAGGAGGATTATGAACATTGAATTGGAAAGGCTATGGAAGGAAGTGGTTATGTCCCAATTTAAGGTATTACATCAGCATTTACTTGAGTGACTAAGCAAAATCGCGCCCACTCATAGTAGTCTGTCTACAAACCGATATTTGAACCCGGGGCTTTCCTTCAGATACGAAGTAGGTGGTTTTATGCATAATTTAATAGTGGGAAATGAGCAATGCTGAATCGCGCTTTTTATTTTGTGACGTTACCTGAAACATGGTTGAGGAGATATTGCTCTGTTGTCCTCCCAAAGTTCGATGCTACTGCTTAACATATAACAGGCTACAGAAAAAATACGTCTTCTTTGTAGATGTTTGCTGTAAATTCATACCGCAAAATCTGTCACCTAGGTGTAATGAGATTGGGTAGTTTTGGAGATCTACCTAGTACAGGCAACTCTCAGTTTACAAACGTTCGATTTATGAACATTCGCTATAACGAACGTCACAATTCGTTCAAAATTTCTTAAAGTCGCCAATAGATACAGTTCCTTATAAAACGAAATGCCAAACGTATAGTCAACATAATTGTAAGATTTAAGTAAATAAACTTTTAAAAAATGTATTTATTACAATAATTATCGGAAAATTATTATATGATAATTATACTGAACTGTTCTTCGTTAATAAAACTAATCTAGCCAGCAAAAATTATTTTACGTTACGTATCGTATTCGATAAACCGTAACGCATACATACATTATAATAAAACTTATTGCGTAGACCATTCGATGTTTAGTACGCGGTTTTAATGCTTTAAAATGGCTGCTAACGTATACGATACGTATCGTAAAAGCTCAGGAATGCAAGATACACATAACGAACAAAAACTTATAACGAACAACGCCTTGGAACGGAACTCGTTCGTAAACCGAGAGTTACCTGTACTAGTCTCGGTCGATGCAATTTTCTAATGACTGTTGTAATAAAGGTATTTCGTGGTTTTCCTCAATCTCTCTCAACGAATATTTCTCAGGAAGCTATTACCGTTTCCGTCCTATTGTTTATCGATTCTCTGACGTCACAATTATTTATATTATTCGATTTTAGTAATCTCTGTCGTTGACAGAACGCCTTTGGGTAGTATACGTACTTCTGAAACATACGGAACAGTATGTAAGATACTTGTCAGATTTCAGTTCCCAAGGCGGTGCGCGTGAAGATGACTGTGTTCCGGGATACTGCGTCTTGTGGTCTGCTACGATTTGACCATAGTTCGAAAGAAGGTTGCTGCTTTCATCTTGGAGAAGACGAAAGTGTTGGTATGCAAGAGGGGAGGGAAATTGAGAAAGGATGAGAGGTGGTTTATGAATGGCAAAATAATAGAAACATTGAAGGAAATATGCTACCTGGGTGTGACCCTGGAAAGCACAGGAGGTTGGGCTAAACAAAAGGCTAAAGTAGTGGCAAAAGGGAAGCAGGCCTTAGTGGAGATAGACAAGTGCTTAGCCAGAATGCCACATACGAGGATAAATATTTTAGAAAATGTATACGAGATGGTATGTGAATCGAGATTGATGTATGGGGCGGAAATATGGGGATTGGAGGAGGGATGGAAAGAAGTTGATGTAATCCACGGGAGATTTTGTAAGAAGGGCTTAGGGATACCAAGGGTTGGAGCAAATGGGGTAGCCGAGGTGGAACTGGGGAGAGACAGCAGGAGGAGCAAGGTTTTAGGGTTGGTCACAAAATTTTGGTTAAGGATTTTGCAAATGGACAGGGAGGATTTAGTAAGGGGATGCTACGACTGGCAGGTGAGGAACTTGAAAATTGGGGGATGGGCTAAGGGGGTAAAAGAGAAATTAGATAAATTAGGGTTGGGGTATATTTGGCAGGATCCGCAAGGAAGAAGTGTGGGCAGGACGTGTGAAATTTTAAAGGAGAGGTGCAACGCCATAGAACGACGGAACGTTTTTGCTAAAATTAGAGAAAAGAGATCATTGGCGTTGTACGGGGAGATAAAATTAAGGTGGGGTAGACAGGGTTACATTGGTTGTTGTACGAGGGTGGAGAGGGAGGGATGGGCATGGTTCAGAGCGGGTATTTGGAAGCTGAGAGGGATGAGGGGGGGCATGGATGAAAAAATATGCCCTTTAAGTGGGGCGACAGAAAGCGAGATTCACATACTATTAAAGTGTACGGAAACCGGGAGGTGGAGGGAACAGCTCCTGAGGAACAAGTGGTTCACCGTTGGTGAAGAGTTGGCCTTCAAGAAAATTTTAAGCACTACGAATGACACGGAGGTCAGGGATGTAGGGAAATTTCTGTACAAAGTAAGATGTAAAAGGCAGGTTAAAATTAGGAATTTAGAACTGCCACTGGGGTAGAAGGCACGAGAGCAATAAGAAATAGTTATGTAAATAGTATTAGGGATTAATGAATAGTTATGTAGAGTAGCATTAGTGAATAGTTGTAGTAAGCAGTAGTGCTAATAGTGCTACGTTTGTAAGGACTGTGGCCGTGGAAACCTGGTGTTAGGCGGCCACAGATCTCTGTATATAGTTCTAAACCAAATATATTATTATTATTATTATTATTATTATTATCATCATCATCATCATCAGGACAACCGCCGTAATGATGGAAGCAGCAAGCACCTCTGAAACGTCGGTCACTTTTTGTCATACTAACGGAGCAACATCCCAGAAGACAGTCATATTCAGTCTGTACTCAAGATAAAACATTTCTCTGTTTTATTATTACAATTATTTTATTACCTTGATGTAGAATAAGGACTGAGTGAAAGAAGGGAACTCGAATTTGCAGATACGTACATAATAGTTTCACAGATCTGTTGGTAACGTCGTTGACATGGACATTTTTATGATTATCCCGCTTTTCACCATAGATATCTTTTTGTGTCCGTGTCTGCTCTTTCCCTGATCTCTATTCATATATTTCTCTTTTTCTTTCTACCCTATCTTGGATCCCCTTATGATCGTTTGTTGACCATATTTGTTTTTATGCTGTCAAAAGAATGCGATCTTTAGCAATGTAAATCCATACCACAGTGCCCTTAAATTCCTTTTTGATTTTGTCCATCATACGAATGTTTTCAAAACCACAAAGTTTCAGATTCTAGTCCCTTCATCAGTGAAAGGGGGACAATAACGTATTCTAATCGAGCAGTTCTGAAACCTGAACCCAGTCAGGATTTTGGACTAGAACTGTGGACCACAAGGTTCTGGTTTTAGTTGGTCGTACTCCTATGTACTGTGAACCCAACTTCAGTTAGTAATGCGTCATTAAATAAACCAAAAACCGACCAGTTGTGTTACAAGACACATAAAAGTTTCGTAGATGTAAATTGTCTGTTGATTCTAGCGCGTAAGACATTTGCCCACAACACGATCTTGAGCCACGTGGAAATTAGAATCGTAGGTTTCAAAGCATCTCTTGGCGTGGATTACTCTTTGCTGTCATGTCCTTTCGATGGGCTTCTTCCTAGTCCAAAGTGTCCTGCCAAATTTCTAAAGAACTTGATTCTGTCAGAATTCTGAATTCTGAATCGGAAAAGGCCAGAGGATTAAATCCGTGGTAGCTGGAGAAGAAGATGAACTTCCTTGTTAACTGCAATTCTTGTCTGCCCATATTGAATATATTATGAAGTTTTCCAAAGTTTAAATTAAATTTAGACATCGCCTTCTCTTACTTAAAAACTGCATTTTTGCGAGGAAGTTCTGAAACCTTTCTCTCTGGAAACTCCACGAATAGCAGCGGAAAATTACCCGTCCTAAGCAGAAGCTGCATCCTTGAAAGTAGGAAGCTACTGTACGAGGTACATAGTAGGCTCTAATGCAGCAATTTGGAGGTGACTTCCGTAAAACTGTATGCATGGTAACGTGAGAAATGAAGAGTTTCCTAGTATTACAAACTTACATTTGTTTCTGCTTTTATAGTTTACGAATGCTTTCACATATAGTTCCTGGAAAGTTCGTAAAGTGATGACTGACAACGTTAACTGAGGAAAACTGGCTTGTTGTTTATAATTCGAAAGTAAGCAATATCTTGCTGCCTCCATCATCAGGGCGATGCAGTATGGCGATCGCCTTGATGACGGAGGCAGTTTTACCTCTGAAACGTTGGTAAACATGGAGCAACAACCCAGAAGATAGAAATCATTAGGATTCAGTTTGATTCTCTAAGGCATTGTAACTACAGATTTTAATTTTTGTAATAAAATCTTCGCCTTTAAGAAGACATTTTCAAATAATTGGGCGGGAGGCACATAAACAAATAATTGCGATAAAATCATTCTCTTTTGCGACTTCATACACTCACTAGACTTGCATTTGAGTTGCATCATAATCGTTTTTCACGGATGTTTGAAAGCATTTCCTCCGAAGTTCGATGACTTCTGTCCATCATAAGATTTCTGTACTGGAAATTTGTTGATTGTTAATACATTCCTAAATCTTCAAAAGAACCACTTCCATGATATTGAGAAAAGTATTTGTACGTAGATTTAGGATTACTATAATTCGACGAATATAATTAAATTTTGAGTAAAAGAAAAGCCAGAACATTAAGCTATTGACGAAAACGCGATATCAATGTTATTGCCTTTTACAACTACATAGTACTTACGTGAAGCAACATTTGTTTCCATGACAGTAATAAAATCAAAGCAAAGAAATCGGTTGCTGTTTGACCCTAGTCTACGTCTTGCGATCACATCTTTAATTCCAGTGTCAGAAAAATAATGTGTGATAGCAATTTCTGCATGTTCTTACAATTAAACATGTTGTGCATAACATATTTTGTATGTCTCTAAGTACAATTTTAATGCGGATCTGTGATATGTTTTAGAAATAACAACAAATAAAAAAGAATTTTGAATAAATATTTGTATTGTTTTTTTAATAATTTAATATATGCTTATACCTACATCGTTTTAACGATCTGCGGTATAGTTTGCACTAAACTACTGGACTGAATAATACTTAAAACTTCAGTTCCTACCTCAGAGAAAACACAACGCATCTCCTTTACATTGGTTAGTATATCTGAAGGTGTTCGAAAGACATAATCGTTGTTTACCTTGAGAATTATACAAACTCATAGATATAATTTGTAGGGAAAATGCACAGTTGTTGAATGTTAAAGCATGTGGTAAATAAAGTTACCACTTCGCTTTAGGCAGTTAATGTTGGAATTTTGTCTTCATATTTGTGCTATCTGCAGCTTTGTTAGACACAAATATTTGTTGACGGAAGTGGTCTGTAGTCTGCTTGCTGGGCCCCTGGGGCGAATGCAGTAATTATCTTCACACGAACAAGCCCCCAACATCGGTTAGTCCACATTGATTTTCTTTTCGCTCGCTGCAGATAAACATCTTTTCTTTCGCTGATTGTTTCCACTGCGGAACTTGCTTCTCGACATAAGAAATGGTTCTCATTTCCCAGAGACACAAATTTTGCACTCCGTGGCCTTCCTTTCAGAAGAATCCCTTCCGTAGCTCTGAGCTGTTACAGCAGGCAGGCGCGTGTCAGAACGGGCAGATTTCGTAGTTACAGAATGCCGCGTTACTGGGAGTAGGGCAACAGTGTTTAATGTTTGGGTAGTTATAATTTATAAAATTCTATTCACGTTTTGTTCGCATGAAATGTAATCAATGATTTCACATCTCTGTGTCCGATTATCCAGTTCACAAGTTATTCAATAGAGTTTCATAAATTGTAAAATTGTAAATTTACATTGAAAAGGTGTCTCAGAGGAATTTGTTTTTGTTTATATTATTTAATTTTAATCTATACTCTTACGTGGTTGAAATATGGATAATTGTATAATTTATAAAAGGAAAGGAAAACTGAGATAAAGTTGGTGTACAACACATTAGACAGAATTGCAATTTTTAGCGGGTTTTTTTGACGTAAATACGTCTATATTGAAGGGTCATTCGGCAAAAAAGGGAAACGAAAAAGTGTAACCTGGTTACCTAGGAAACGTCGTGTTAACTCGGCATTGTTGTTACCCAGGAAACGTCATCTATTTACTCGGCATTATTGGTACCTAGAAAACGTCATCTGTTTACTCGGCATTGTTGTTACCTATAAAACATTTAATTACATTACCTTACCTTACATTACATTATATTACATTACTTTACATTACATTCATCTACCACAGATCCATCTTAAGCGTAACTAATTCAAGTTAAATAAGCAAAGTCTTAATCAAACTTTACTCAATTGTAAAGCATGTATAAAGGAAATATTTAGAATAAAGCCGTATAGATGTATTTACGTCTAATTCTCCGGAACCGTGGTTCCACTGTCAATTTTTTAAATTTCGGCATAGAGCGTATTAAAATTCGTCTACAAGGAAGAGGCGGTTGTCTTCTGGTTCCTGTGTAATGTTTGTACCACTTAGAAACTTCGACAACAAAATGTGTACCACTGTGCAGAGTAGTATTTTAACAAAATTTGTTTCCGTAATAAACGAACATCACAATGAACGGACACAGAAATCGAATTTTGTAACAACTTGTATCCCTGCATCTCTTTATATCTCATCTTTATCCGACTAATCTTATAGAGAATGTTCCGTGAAACGTGCCCAAATTTCGGGACGTTTGAGTGAAAAATACTGTACCATCATTTATCCGATTATCGACTGTTGCACAGCTGCGAGAATTTCTATGTTCCAAGATACTGTGCAGTATTAATTCTTATCAAAAATTTTCATGCTTACCACCACTTGGGTAAAACCCTTCCTCTTACCCCACTCCACTGAGCTCGTATCTCCTCCTCCTCCTTAATTACGAAAAAAGAAATGTAAAACTATCCGGCCATACATTTTAGACATTGTAGGCTGCGGTTGGTGGAACTACATCACGTGATTGACGATGAATGGGGTTACCCTGTAGGGCCTTAGTAAATAAAATACATTTAGTGAGTACGGCGCTGTCAGTTCGGTTAATAGCATGTCTGCTTCATAGATATGTTTCTTTCGTAAATATCTTCAGTCCAAGTGGCCCTTTTGTGAGTTATGTAATGAACACAACGTTCACAAATTATGAATACGCAGGTATCCATTTTATGTACGAATTCTGCAATGACAATGATTAAACAGCAACTGAAGAATACTTACATCGGTTTCCAAAACGATGAACTCGAAGCAACCTCGAACGAGTTTTTACCAGAGAACACCAGAGGCTGAGAGAAGGAAACATCAAGTCCTTCAAAAGTTTTTAATCTCGTTAACCTCCATTCTGCACTTCTGATAACTTTTCCTTAAACATTGCGATATTAGATCGATACCTAAATTTGAAGACATTCATGTGTCTGGATTTCACGATGAATGAATTTGAAAGATTAAAGTAGAGTAATTAAGAAACGTAATGATCTGTGTAAAAGTTAATTAAGAATATATTTTGGTTCCGGTGTGCATCGTTTAGCAACAAATACTAACAGCTTTAGGATTATGTCGTTTTTTCTAAAAGTTTTATAAGCGAAGATTCTATAGTAATTCTATTCTAAAAAAATATTGGGATTGATCGAATTATAGCATTTCGATGTGAAGTTTACCATTGCAGAAACTTTTCTCATGATATCACGGTGCACAAACAACCTTGCCTTTTATCCCCTGCCATAGTATACAACATGACCGTTGAACGAGAGTTGCCACAGAAATCTCTGAAGCTACTTGTACACATGTAAGTAAATTTGCAAATAATTGCAATGATAGATATTAATTACCATAACAAGGGCTTGGTATCTGAGGTAACTAATGTAAATAACACTACTTTCCAAATATGTTAAAAAAGTAGTCATCAGGGCGATTCATCGCCCTGATTATGGAGGCAGTATGACCTCTGAAACGTTGGTAAACATCTACCAGACTACACGGCGCAACAACCCAGAAGACAGAAATCTTCATACTCACCGCTGTGTAAAACTCAAATCTTACTTATGTTATGTACTTTCTGCATTGTGATTGATCAGATCCTCCGAATCGTTTGTTATGCAGTCCCGCACAAGCAAATACTTCTCTTGTGCCTGTCTTGTTCAAAGCACTTGGTATGTAGATTTAGCGCTACTGCAGTGTATGCTGTTACATTACATTATTATTATTTAGTGTTCTGTCTGAGGACAGGTCCATATGAACAGGATCCTTCCATCCTTTTCTCGGACTGGGACCTGTTCATATACGTTCTTGGCAGATGATCCAGAAGTGATTTGCCATTGCCTTCTTCTGTGTGTGAATGGATTAATTGTTGGGATGCCACGGAGAAACCGGAGAAGCACCCGGAGGAAAACTCCGTGTTGCCTAGACCACGGCCTTGCCCAACACAAGTTATAAATTCCGGCACATATTACATTAAGTGACTGAAAGCCAGGTGCTGGTTTGATTGCATACAACCTTTGTAAACCCCTTATAATGGAGTACAGACAAAGTCGGAAAGAAAGGTATGAAATGGGACATGAGATGAGCGAAATAATAAGTAAAGAAAACAGAGAAGGAACGACGAAAGAACACATGCTTTAGTACGACAGAAGGACTGATGTTTTTAGCTAATGGTGTATGACGCCATTGTGCTGGACTGCAAGACAGAAAATTCGAAGACATGTCGGACTGACATGAGATGGTGTGTTAAAAGTGCAATTATAAAATGTTTTATCATTTTTTTTTTACAAATTACTGGTGTATATGCTGTTTTGTATATCGTTTATTTACAGGAAAGTCGGGTTGACCAATTATTTCTGAGAACTGCTAGTGGCAGTGATCCACCAGTTCTTATCATTTCTTGATCAGCTGATGCCGACGATGTGATATATGCAAAGGGATCATCTTGCGCTTTCCTAATTGGTCATTTGAAATGGTATGTAGACGTATAAAACCTAGCAAATGAACATTTTATCAAGTTCTTATTATAAGATTTTAAGCTTTCACAGGGACTAAATATAACATAATCTTCTTGGGCGATCAGCCATGTAAATATGGAGTTTCATAAATTTGGCAGACTGTCTCTGCCTGCATCACCAGGACGTACAGATCGAAAAGTTTTAATTACACGTTTCTATTTAAATACTGAATTTACTGAGAATCTTCAGAAGCACGGCCATTATTATTATTATTATTATTATCCCATCTCTTCACCACTTTATGGGGTATGTACTTCCATGTACCCGAGACAAACCTTGTCCCTAAGGTACATAATGCAGCAGCTATTTCCGAAATACATTTTCTTTTTAATACGTGCTACACGTATTATATAATTTTATTGCTAGAGATGACTACATATTTTACGACAGCGTTCCCTGATGTTGTGTTCGCCAGGAATGTTGGCCAAATATTTTGTAAGTGACTTGGAGACAGTTCCAGTTGCTCCTATAATTATTGGAATTATTTTTGTTTTCACCTTCCGCATTCTCTGTATTTCATTGAGAAGGTCCATGTATTTCAAGATCTCCTCCGATTCCTTCTTAAATACATTTATTTATTATTATTGTTATTTGGTGATACAGAAGTGTTCAACGATACTGTACGAGGTGCGATCGGAAAGTTTCAAGACTGCGCGTATAAAAACCCGTACACTTATCTCAGGTATTAAATTCATCCATCACCCTCCAAGTAGTTCCCGTGGGAGTGAACACAACGATTCCAGCGCCGCTGCAAAGCGTGGAAGCATCCCTGGAAAACATTTTTGTCAGCCTGTCAAGCACCATCTGCGATTCTGCCTGAATCTCTTCTATCGTCTCAAATCTCCTTCCCTTTAGCTGAATTTTCATCTTTGGGAAGAGGAAGAAGTCACACGGAGCTAAATCCGGCGAATAAGGAGGGTGCGGGATGACGGCCATGGTGTTTGAGGCCAAAAACTGCCGAACTTTGAGGGCGGTGTGCGCTGGCGCGTTGTCATGTTGCAGCAGCCAGTTGTGGTTCCGCCACTTTGACGGCCGCTTCCGTCCTTTAGAATCAGCTGACAGGTCCTATAGCCTATCCCAACAATGTCGCACAAGTCGTTGATGGTACGACGTCGATCTTCGTGAATGGCCTGCCGAATCTTCGTAACATTTTCGGGCGTTGTGCTCGAAGATGGTCGTCCAGAACGCTCGTCATCATCGACAGAGGTTCGGCCATTTTTAAAACGTGAATGCCACACAAAAGTTTGTGCACGACCCATTGCGGACTCCCCAAATGCTTGCTTTAGCATTTCATAGGTTTCCGTAGCCGTTTTGGCGAGTCTTTGGCAAGAGATTCAGGCAGAATCGCAGATGGTGCTTGACAGGCTGACAAAGAAAGATTTCCAGGGATGCTTCCAGGCTTGGCAGCGGCGCTGGGATCGTTGTGTTCACTCCCAGGGGAACTACTTCGAGGGTGACGGATGAATTTAATACCTGAGATAAGTGTACGGGTTTTTATACGCGCAGTCTGGAAACCTTCCGATCGCACCTCGTATTTTACGTGGGAACCAGAGTTTGCGCACCAGCTCTCATTAGACTGAGCCACATCAACTCTGCTTCTTTAGTTTCTACGCGCTTTCATTTTACTACAGTATTGCTTAAATGTAATTCTTTACATGGCTAATTCAATTGCAACCATTGATTTTTGTCCTTCTGTTTGTCTACACCATGCCTTTTCAATTCGTTGTTCTTTCTGCCTGCTTTGCCTTTCGTTTTCTGTCCATTCCGGTTTTTGTCATCAATTATCAACATGCAGACAGCGAAATGTCAGCGGGTAAAAAATTCATCATGTTTCCTAAATTTAATTTTATGAAGGAAGCTTTTTATCTCTTTCCTTCTTTTTGTGGTATTATCGTCTCTACGGCTTGTACCCTCTTCATATGCTCTCCGAAATTTATAAAAGAATTTTGTCTTCGAACTTGCCATAATCAGAGAACATTTTGACTCTCTGGAGGCAAAATTCTACTTGCTAGTTCCTCTCTCGAAACGGTACCAATAAAGTAGTTGTCATAATAATGATGATTGTGATGATGTTAGAAGGGGATTAGTTCACACATAGCCAACGTGCCTAACTGTAACAGCCGAACATGTATCGCTCACACTGCAGCATCTGTCTGCTTATCCTTATAAGCAGGAACTCTTTTATGTCTTTAGACGAACTGTAGCTTGCCATTATTGCATTTATATTTAAATGGCTTTGTTTTGTGTAATTTGGCTTGTATTGGTCTTATGTTTACATCAATTAATTTTTATATCACTTTTCCTCTGAAGTGTTGCTCGTGAAACTGAAAATAATTACGGGTAAAAACTAGACGGACATTTCTCATCTACATGTACTTGATTTTAATCTGATATTACTTGTGGCAGCACCGTAATAAATGTGTGAGTCCGGAAATTTTTTTAAGACCTTGTAGAATCAATTAAAGAAGATAGACAAATTTCGATGACATGCGTTAGGCCGGGTCATCGACTGTAACGTGCTTGGAGATCAGCGTATCCAGGACAATCGAAAGAATAGTTATTTATGAAACGTCATCTTGTGCATGGAAATAACGGACAAAAGAATTGTTTAAGGAACAGCCTGAATTTGTTTATTGTGATGGAGTCAGGTACCTTGCAGACCGCTGACAAAATACGTACATTGAAAACCAAGGATATTACATATAGACATAGGGTAAGGTCGTATAGTTACCGGACACCTAAAGATTTCGGGGCGAGGGGATGAATGTGTAATGTGAAATTAAAAAATCTTATTAATTTTCACAAATTTGAACTTTTTTCTTCCTGAAACATGTATTTTGAATAAAACAAATTATCAAAAGGGTAAAGAAAAATGTGTTTAAAAAATTGTTTACATTTTAAACATTACAAAAATTGGTGTCTAGTACCGGACACTAATGTACTTACGTGTTTTTCGGTTTTGATAGAAACTTTCAGTCTTTATAAACCTTAACGTCTTTTGCAGGATATGACATATTTCCCCCAATATCGGTTCAGTTTTCATGCAACCAACAACCACAAGAAAGACGTTGCATCCAGTCCTAGTCAAAAATTGGTAAAAACAGAAGCAAACTAAATTGTATTTATTCTTAAATAATATTTTCGAGAATTGTTGTATGTCTGGTACTACCAGAAACCACACTGTCCGATATTAGACGACAGACATGTAAAGAGAAAATGGCTGCTGTATATCCAGTGCTTACTGCTGGAACAAAATCATTCTACACATCTAGTCTGTAGTTGATACAACAAAAGTAAAATAAATTGAATAATTATTTCACTTATCAGAAGTAGTTGATACAGCCTTCCAAAAATAAACAAAGTAGCTCGAAATTTGTACAAATTGAAATGTTCACTCACAGCGGCTGTCGGGCTCAACGGATTTATTAAAACTAAGGACTGTCGTCTGTGACGAACAAAGTAAAGACTATGATACTTGACAAGTGTCACTAACTGGCGACGTTTCGGAAATGTAAGCACTTCCCGATAATGGACGCTGTCCGGTACTATACGACCTTCCCCTAGGATGTGGTTTACACTGTTGGACGCGTATTTACCTTTGTTTACTGCGTTTCTATTAACAGCGGTCTAATTAGGTTGCTTGGGTATCCCGCTTTTTATATTAAATATTTTTAGATACGACTTTGTATGATACAACTGACCAATAATTATACACAGGCCACATTAATCAGACTCACAAATGTGCAGTGACAGCAAATAAATATTAGAGACATCTAATTTATAATTTTAAAGAGCTGATACAATTTATCTTCCGCAGTTGATCTTGGACTGTTTTGCATTGCATATGCTTTGACTGTGTCCATTCTTATCAGGGACTGATATCAGCTCTTTTCGGTGGGCTAGGTTGTGTGGTTTTACCTAATGGCGGAAGCGGAGGTAGCCAATAAGTTTCTGAGTTTTCTCAAAATTTGCCGAAGATGATAATTCACCATGATTTATGTATATTAACTGCTCGTATTTTCGATAGGCATTTATTTGCATGTGTGTGTACATAGGAATTAAGGAAATGTAAATTGTGCTGCTACAAACCATAAGATGTAAAAGAATGATAATAAGCGAAGAAGACAGAGCTGTTTCAGAGAGATGACATTGGGACACCGAACAATGGAGTAGGTCCGTGCAGCTGCAAGAACAAAGGAGTAGATCCTGAGATACAGACGCTGCTAAATGAAAAGGAAACAGAGACTAGAAACAAAAACACGTGCCTTTATCAGCAAATACAGCACCAAAAATGGAATCATGATGTGTTGTTAGGCGTTCTGTGTATTGCGCGTTCCATTACGTGCGATGTACTAATGCAGAATTCTCATCCAATTTAACTCTTAAATACCTCGGAGCGAATCTCGGAGAATACAGTATTAAAATTTAACAGCATTGAGATGTTTCTTGTAATTCACAGTATTGCCATGTTTGAAAGTTCCTTGCTGTATTACAATTTCACACGCATGGCTTCCTAACGTCTTATAGTAGAAAACCATAGGATCCTTCCCCTGGGTATTCTACTCTGATAAACTGTAACTTTCTAATACACAAAGTACTGGAGAACTTGAATCCTTGCCTATAACTGTAAGAAAGTTATAACTCTAAGAATAATACACAACTAGGTTACTATTCTTGCAAGCAGATGAAGATGGCTGTCTTCTGGGATGTTGCGCGCCATGCGGTCGGGTAGAAGTTTATCGAGTTTACAAAGATGGTTACTGCATCTATCATCAGGACGACCATGTTGTATCCTTCACAGCAGCTCCATCTCAAGAGAGAGAAATCAGCTGATCAGAATACCAGTAGCTACGTATTTAAATACAGATTGGTCTATATACAATCGATTACACAAAATTTTACTACTCGTGGTTTTACCAACGCTGTCAGAGATCGATGTAATTTCTTCTTCAACTGTCCATCGCATTGTACGGGATGGACAGTTGAAGAAGAAATTATTTGTGTCATTATTCTTGTAAAAGATTTTAATATGATTTGGTCAATTTATGTGACACACGAATTTCAGTGTCACGTTAACCCAAAGATAACACGGCTAGTTTTCTTTGACTCTTGAATAACTTATCATGCCTATGCCTGGTTTATTATAAGCGGTTTTAATGCTCTTAGTAAAGTAACATATAGGCCCATAATATTTACAAGCTACACAGTATAAATGATACGAGATTGTAATTATTATGCAGACGAACAAAAAGGAACCTAATAATGAAAATTCTTTTTAAGAAACGATTAGTTAAATGTAAGGCGTAGGTTTAAAATTCCTCGGCACTTAGCACCACGCCATGATACAATATGGGAATCATGGAGATAAAACCCCAGTGTTGGATATCTGCACCAGATAAAGCTTTACGCTTTCCTTGCCAAAACTCCCTCCCATTGAAAGAGTCTCGAGAATGGGAAGATTCGTTGGCCCATGAGGAGTTCCCTATTGGGAATCGAACTCCGAGTGTCTCATCACTTTACCCACTCTCTAAAGGTTGTCTTAGTAAGAATAATGAAATGCCACGATACGTGAAGTGGAGATTGTGCTAAGCAACTAGATCTTCGCTTTTCTTTGATTCATTTTGTGTGCAGTGATGAATGGTAAGACGTTTATAAAACGTAACTTTAGGGAACGGTGAAAAGCAGCAAGACATCATGAATCATGCGCAGAAGACGCATTTGGATTGGTGTACTTGGCACGTACAGTCGATTGACTTTCAACGTTCTACGAGAAGATAAAGTGTCAACGGCAGTTGGTTTCTGTGTGTGGAAGTGTCATAAACATTCACGGTATATACGAATAAATTATGTCATTTATGCATGATCACTTTTTCTTAAGTTTGATCGGAAACAACGGTTATAAATAGGCTTTCTTGTTGTGATTTCGGGTTCTGAGAGCAGCTGTCTTCTGGGATGTTACTAGAAGCTTTTCGACGCATTATTATCATTTCCTTGATGATGGTGATAGCAGAAACATCTGAAACGTCGGTAAACCGGTAAACGTCTACCTGACTACACGTCTCAACATCCCAGAAGACAGTCATCTTCAGGTATTCCGGTTGTCATATTGAACGAATCCGTGGTAACCGCGTACGGTGCATGTGTAATGGCGCGTGGTTGGTAAACCATAACATGATCAGAGTGACGAAAATGGGGTGCCGAATGTGAATGGTCGTTTTCTTCTGCGAACAGAATACACCTCAGTGTACTTGTAGCAAGATATCCCCGTGCTTCATTGACCGGTACTAAAACACATACATACATAATAAGGCGTCATGCTCCCTCTTTGTCCCTTCCATCTTTCCTTTCTCTTTTACTATGACTTAGCCCAGACTCGCAGATATTTTGCGTCAATGTAGCTCAGATTATGGGCGTGATAATCTATTTCGTGTTCCATCTTCAGGACGAAATGACTTTAAGCTTGCACAAGGAAAATATTTATAGATCCGAGGCTATGGGGTAGAAGGGAAATTTATGTGCTCATTGGTGTATGATCAACGATTTCCCTGTCAGGGACAAATATGTCCGTAATGAGTGTCATGGTTTGTTGTTGGTCCTGATGGGATCAATTTATTTTGCTTCAGTTGTTTTTGAATTCTGGCTGAATTGGTATTGAACCTCGTGATTGCTTATTCCTTCAAAGGTACAGAACAAAACTGTATTCAGAATGTCAGTTCTGGACTTTACTTCGTGAATGTTAAAACCACTTTACTGCCTGCTAGTATATACTAAACAGTCACTTACGGACTCTTTGATGCTGAAAGCGTTCATGGGAGACAGGGGTTATATTTTGTGCTCGTAGTGCTGTCTGTTGCGTCATTAAGTAAAGTTATGTTACTGCATATCCTGGATAAGGCCCCGGTGGTGTGTTCAAACTATCTTTGTTGCACCTCGGAAACCCTGCGGTGCCTCAGACGGTCGTTGACAAAACTGCTTTGCCACATGCAAGGACTTCATCTACGATTAAGTATATGTGGTAGCTATAAATACGTTCGGATATAAGTGAGAAACATGTAGACCCCTATAAGTGCTTTTTCACTGCCGGAATTTATAAACGCATCGACTTTTTATATATTTTACTCACGATGGAAGTCAAGTTCAATGCAGATACATTCTTATATGTTCTAGATTTCAACTGCATTGGAGCTACATGAAGGCATCTTATGTTTTGTCAGTGTTAGGATATGTACAGATCTTTGAAGCACATGTCGCATGACAAACTTACTGCTATGGGCACTTCAGAGAACTTAATATAAGAACAAAAAACAAATTTCTTACTACTACTGATATTGCTTCTGCTATTACCACAACAATTATCAATGATGATGATAACATATATCTCATCTCTACGTATCGTCACAATTTGTAATGACCACAATATCTGACATCGTTTCAGTAAGCCTGTGTATTAACACGATAAAATTTGCTGCAAAAGCAACAAGATTAAACTTTGCTGAAGACAAGGTTATTGTGTACAGTACCGATTTCTTAAATTACTTTATGCAGAATTTTCTGTACTTTCACTGGCCTTGCGGAAAATTATCAGCCTTACCTGTTAGATGGCCGTCCAGCAGCAGCGACCCCATGCGGAGGTTGAAGTAGCTTTCGACAGATTGTTATTGATTCACCGTTTCTCCAGGCCGAGCCGCGCACTTTACGACCGGTGGGTAATGGAGCCTCAAATATCACGACCCAGTGCGTTCAGACACCCCATTACATAGCTGAGGACTTTAGAACAGGTGGATTATATTCCAGGAATTTAAGCCTCACATAATTTCTTAAGACTTCCAAAATTTATCTCAGATTTTCTAAGTTTTTCTCTCTGCATTATCATGTTTGTTGCTTTCGCTATTGTGCTTGTTCAGAAATGTGTGATGTCAAAATATTATTTGCTACTGATGATAACGCTGATCAGAGTTGTTTGTATAATCTCAGAGCAATTCAGGTGAAACTCCTTCTGCAGACAGGTGCGTAACACCGGAGCAAAATTATGAAGAGACACAGTACGTCGGCCGAATTCAGGAATTTGTTACCTAGAATATTCTTCTGATACCGAAAACAAACATTACACAGGTTCAGATTTTATATGAACATTCGATTTGAAAGTTATCGGTGGGTTATACACTCATCTCCCAAAGATAAAATTGTTGATTTCTTCTTGTTTGGTACCTTTACCATACCGGGTCTGTGGACAACTCAGCTTCCTACAGAGAGAGTACCAGGGACCTCTTTCTTCAGAAGCAAAGTGATCGGGACCACTTACGTCCATCTGGTGCCGAAATTAGGAACGCATGGATATATACATTTGTGCCTCGCCTCTCCACTACACTCTGAATGGCATGCACTTAGTTAAACAAAGGGACACGAATTTAATGTTAGGTGCTTAATCAGGGACAACTTTATTTTCCTACAGATCTCCTGAGAACTGGTCCATTCCTTTGTGTCATCAAAAGAAGACAAACTTCTCGAAATTAAAGGAAAATTGTCTGGATATATCCCTTTATAATTATTTCTCTTTGGGGTTTAACGTCTTCTTTCATAAGTTGGCGTCAGTGGTACATTTACAGAAAGCTAGGAAGTTATTAACTTGGTTACACAAATCCTATGCTTTGTTTTAGATACTTCAGAGATGTTCCACTCAGAGTGGAAGACATTGTAAAGACTACTTAAATTCTATAAAGACTTGGCATGAGCTTCTTAGCTTATTGAGAGGATAAATGTAAACGTATTTACCATAAAGACATTACTCGTAACGCGTTGTGTTAATGGCGCTCGCTTCTAGGAAGTTTGTTGCAATGTACCTGAAGCAAGTCGCTGCATTCTCCTGAATGAACCACTTAGATTTCTTGAAGTCTGAAGTTAATCTTGATGGTGATGAATTGCCTGGAGCGCTGTATGGACGAAATGGAGTAATGGCTAACTGCACGATAAAAATAGTTAGATTATGGCAGTGCAATCGTTGTTGAGGCTGTCCAGCACGTCCTGGGGCCATGGAAGAACTCTGTTGCTTGGAAAAATACTGGAAGACGCAAAGAGTAAAAGCTTCTGCAGACCAAGTGGTTTTATTCCGAAATGTTGGGATTTTTTATGTATGTATTCTTTACATTGGACGATGCTAGACTCTTTCATTATTGGTAGTAAAAATTTACGAAGCTGTTGCCACGTTGACATGATAGTTCTCCAATCGCTAGTACTGTTAATGCAAAGACTGTAAGACTATCACAGATCGTCCTAGGTAGAAATTCCAGCACTTGAAACTGAAAATATATAATTTTCAAAAAATCTTCTCTTTATATTTTTTCCAAATTTTGCCAAATACCACCAGAGTTCTTATATGGCCCCGAACTTATGCGCCAGTCTGTATATATAATAATATGGTTAAAGTAACACAGTTTAAATTAGGAAACAGAATCATGGATTTACAGCCAGTTGGCCTACGTGTGGTTTTGGGAGGCTGCTCCTCGCAAAATGAGGTTAGTCTAGATTTAAATATGCTTTATTTTGTAATGTGATTTGTTATTCAGTGTGGTGAATGTTGATCGCAGTTGGTGCTGCTATGTTGTGTGTAACCCTATTAAGCAACCAGCACAAGCAGTTCAAAACTCGCAGAGAGATATTTTGATGGTAGAGAAGGTGTGACGCCATGTTGACATTATGTACGTCTGGATCCAATGAACACAAGGCACTTAAAACGCATGAAGCAGGGCACTCTGCTTACGAATCTGTAAGGCAGCGAGTAATATTTAGTTGAATGTATTTAAGATGCATTAACAATACATTAAATACAATGCTTATTGCATCTTTCTTGTGTTTCGTACAGTTGTTTTGTTTTACTGCAGCGTTATACATTTCGAACATATAATGCACGGAAAAGTGTTAGTGGGCACAAATTATTGCAGCCACAGGGCTCGCAAAAGTGGCTACTATTTAGGGGTCTGTTCTCGGTAAATTGTTCCACTGGTCTCTCATAAAACCACATAACTGTACCAAGGAAACAGACCGGCCCATTAAATTCATTCGTGTCTGTTCGTGTGTTTGTGTCCAGCATTAAAATTTTGTGGGATCTTTGTATTCGTGTTTTAGTAAGCGGGAACTCTAAGTTGCAGGGAGAGATAATTTAAATTGCAGTAATCAAGTACATAAATATAAGTAATGAATGTAAGTTATATGCTATGTGTATCCTAGAAATACAATTTAATGCTTTTATGTACTGTATCCCCAGCTAGCTCCATAATACGCATTTTAATCCAAATATTAGGATTGCCGAATCAAGGAGGATACTAATAACGAGCCATATAGCAGGCATGGAGGGATGAGAAATACGTACAATAACTTTGTTGTAAACCTCGAATTGGAGAAGAAAATAGGAAGATTGACGGATAATATTCAATTCAATTCATTCAATTCGATCCTATTAATTTATTTAAGTGTTTGCAAACAGCAAGAATCCAATAACAGGCAAACGCTGATAATACATATATATAAGAATAAAATAATAATGAAAAATATTACACAAACAGATAAGCTAAATATATAGCTACATGTGCAATATTAAATATAACAGCCAAATACAGGCAAACACAAAATAAAACGAATATTATACACAAAGAAAAATAAATGGCAAAATATAATTAAAAGCAAATAATCCACATAGGTAAACGCTAATATTACAACTAATGTTAATTAACTGGGATGGGAGGGTGTGGACTTGTTTTAGAATGGGGACATGGCGAGTTTTTGTGAACACGGTATTAAATTCTCATAGTTCACAAAGGATCGAAATTTTGTGACTTGCTGAGTGACTTTTTCCTTCTCAAGAATATTTCATGTAGCTAGAAGGGTAAGCGGTTCCGCTGAATTTCGTTACACACAATGTTTCCGTGAAAAGCAGGAAGAACGAAATTCAGTTTTTGTAATAGACCATGAAATAAGCATGGTACGAACTCTTGAGTTCACATGTTACCGCACGAAACTTCTTCCAGACAATTCTTCAATAATTTCTGCGTAAGATGATCTTTCATGTGTACGCATAGTTTACTGTCATTTATATACTTAGGTGAAATTTATGTTTCTCAAGGCAACTAGTATGAAGATGGATGTCTTCTGGATTCTAGCATTGTGTAGTCTGAGACGTATTGTCCGGCGTTTCTGAAAAGTTTGCTGTCTCCATTACGCTGATAACGGAGGGAGGTTCTCTAAATCCTCATTGAATATGCATAGAGGACACAATACTAGATCTTAGAAGGCAGGCATATTTATTTAAAGATTTAAACTTTTATTGCAGAAAGAGTAATGTATATAATGAAAAACACGCATTTTGTGATTTGTTGCTGTTTTGGGTTTTGGCTCGTGGGTAGGTTACCTACGAGTGTACATGGCGCCGAAACCCAGAAGAGCATTATCATCATCCTCACTGCCGTGAAAACTCCGAATCTCAATTGCTTTCCTGAGACAAAAAAAAATCAAAGTTTTTGCTTCGCAAAAAGTCTAATTCTTTTCGTGTAGCTGTTCATACGTCAAAGCTGTGTTTAGGTTTTCGCAACAGTGCACCTGGAATATCGCGATGGTCTTTTGCTTGTCCAAGCACATGATGCGGAAAGAAAATCAAATTCCAGATGACAGAACTTTATAAAAAAATTAGTGATATTTGCGTGCATTGAAAAGACATTCTAAACATTAAGAAATATAGTATTTTCGCATCTCTATGTTTAGTGTTACGCAGATATGAATGCCATTAAAATAATAATGGCCCCAAAAGAAAGCCATCTTCTTATTTTCTCCATATTTTCATATTACAGTAAAACCTCTCTACGTTGGACACTTGGGGTTCCACGAAAATATGTCCAACTTACAGAGGTGTCCAAGATAGATGGAAAGAGGAAAATCAGATTGTGGTCTAATGACAATATAATGTATTTACTTACATACACTAACTACTGTAGGCTTAATTGAATTAAGAATTAATGACAATATTATTAATAATAATCTTTTGAAGCCCACTCCCATGTATTGCACATTATACCCCAGCCTCAATAACATTTTCTACAGTTAATTTCACCAATTTTCGCTTCGCCATCGCAAAAAGAAAAATTCCATTTCTGTTAACACAGTCTGAACTCAAATGCAAGCACAGTACTGATGGAGTTAAAACTGTGTCTTCTGCAATACTGTAGTCCAGTTAAGGGTTCAGCAAAAGAATAGTTAAACACTTGCAATGCAATCCAATGATGGGTTGAATATCCATAAGATAATCCTCCAGAGAGGAGGCATTCATCAGTCAGAAATTCAAAATAACAAAATATGTAATTGAAAAACTTTCCTTGAAAAGCATTGAACCTAAGTGCATGAACCTGTCCAACTTACAACAAAAGGGATGTTGAAGTTCCTGGATAATGGAGTGTCCAAGATATAGAGTATTGTGGACATGTAAAATTATAGGATATTCGCCTGTTCAAATTAAAAGTGTCCAATATAGAGGAGTGTCCAGGATATAGGGGTGTCCAACTTGAGGGGTTTTACTGTATATTTACTGTGTTAGTACTGTAAATAGACTCCGTACTCCAGAGTGTATGTGTCGTACGAAATCTTTATTTCACACAGACTTCGAGCAGCAATCAATAGGCCTAAACATACATGATCACTATCCCGTTCAGAAAAGTCAGCTTCTTATGCGAGTGCATTTTCATGTCAGTCTTTCGAAAACATTATCCGGCAGCAAGATTCCAGCCTCTGAGTCTATTGCGTCTCTCTGTTCGGGTGTTAATCCTGGAGACAGTAAAGTTTCCAAGATGGTTTCCACTTTTTACAGCAGCATCACATATGATACCAAGTAAGAAATCTTTCCTACTGCTTGAGGTGCGAAAAGCTTGCAGCAACTGATTAGGGGAATACCAAAGATAGTGTTGTTTCTTGTGTAGTGACAGACTATTTTCGCTGATGAAGTAACAAGCAAACATAGTAAAAGCTTCGCGGCATTGTGGCTTGTTGATCGCTTGACATTTACACTGCTTGTAGAAACTGTAACATACCTTGGCATCAGCTTACAATAACAAATAAGTTATTGTCAGCAACATATATTGCTGTTGGCGATTGCTGTGCTTTTAATTTTATAATGCAATGAATACTTACAATCCCAAATAACATTCTGATGCTCTTCTGTTACTTTAAAAATTTATTCTTTTATTGAATAGAAAAATTGTAATTCCCAGCTCAAAATTTTGCTTTGTCACCATGTTGATATTGTTCACAGGAAGTTATGCGGAGTGAGTAAATTAAAGGCTGTTATAATATTATTATAGAGTTTAAGTTTGAGAAAATCATCCAGTTAAGTCTGTATTATTGGTTGTAATATAATTGGGGTCAGACAGAAACAGTTACTTATCAGTCCTCAAAATATAAGAATCCTACGCAACTTTATTATGAGCTAGCAATAATATACGTAAACAATATATTATGTTATACAAGCGTTCTTTAGTTGCATACTAGTAATTAATTATATTAAGATTATAGCAGGATTTGTGTTCTGGTCCGATTACTGTGAACTATCTACATGTAGTCCATGTAGTGACATCCCATCGTGAAATAATTGCTACTGTGTTAATATATGCCCATGAAACCGCACTCTCATTGTTTATAAAAAGAAATATTTGAAACATTTAGGCCTAACCTGTATTATATTTATTCAATTTTTTCCAAATTGCACTTAGAACTTTGAGGATTTAACATAGAAAGTTCACGTAGTTTCATGCACTGAGTCACTGGGCGAACGAGTGAGTGAGTTTGATATGTTGGTAAGTGAATGGGTGGGTGTTTGTTGAGTCCTCATTTTAGTCAAGATGAACAGAAACTTTATAAAACTCCATAGCGAACAACTCCCACTAGTCATTTAGCTAGTTACTCTTAAAATATGCCTAAAGTTTGGACCGCGTAGTGTGTTTGGAAATTCAGATGATTAATTACCTTTCGGAATGGACTGAAGTGTTCGCATGAACAAAGAATAAAGGAACTGATTCTTGTGGGGTTTCTTCACCAGCGACGGAAAAGGGAGATTACTAAAGTAGCAAGAGTCTGTATGTATCGGAATGGCTACTTGATTTGCATGTAATTGTTCCTTATATCTTATGATTACGTCTCACATTCTCATGACTAAAATTCAACTAACCTCTCTTTATAAATGAAATGCGAGTAGACATAAAACTTCTGCAAGACTTTTGCAGAACTTCGCATATATTTTTGTGATGGGTAAACTGGAACATGTTACCACGTTCCAACTTTTGTCTGAATTCGGTTTCCACTCGGAAGTAATTCCGTGCCTTAATTCGTCACCGCCGGTGTAGAAATCTTAGTCGATGAAGTTGCTATGGTCTGGACAGTCAGGTTATGGACTCAAGATAGTCGCAATGCGAGATTTTTGTCAGCTGCTTTGGGATCGGAAACATTCTTCTTCACTTCCTGGCGATGTCTCAGGCTGCATTTCATAATGATTATTCTTGACGCGGCTTTTAGTCATAAGAATAATATTAGTTTATGTAACGTTCATTTTTCAACTTTGAATGTCGACTAGGAAATTGCGCATAAAAATTAATAGGTAAATCCGAAATATGTGAAAGGGGAGTAATTTCCTGTGGATATGTTATCTCTTACTTTTTAGAACTTAAATTTCTAGCTAAAATATTTGTAATCGCCCTTTCTTTAATAATACCGCAAAACTTTTCTTGTTTAAATGAAAATTAAAAATAGCTAATAATAATTATAAGGACATGAAATGTTTCGTCATACCGGTAATCATTGAAGTCACAGGAATTGTAACCAAAAGACTAAAAAATTATCGGAAAAGAAATCATAAGGGCGATGAGTAAGTAGTGCGGCTTACTATCGCCCTGAAGATGGAGGCAGCAAGAACCTATGAAACGTCGGTATAATTCAACGAATGTCAACGAAAGAAGGTCTTATGTTTCCCACGGCCTTACAAACACGTAAACGTTTAAAAACAATTACGAAATGAAAATTTCAAAAGGACATAGAAGAGAAGACGACTGGCCTGCCACTAATTTAACTTCAATGCAGGAACATCACAAACGATTGGGAATAAAACGTAATTCAAATAGTAGAGGTCTACTTCGGAAGCAGCTCTAGGAATTATTACTGACAAAATACGTGTTGTAGTTTCCTTTTATTTCGTAAAGGATGGAAAATATTTTGGACTAGAAAGCAACACGCTTTTGTGCAGTAGAAACATAAATAAATTATTCCACATGTAAGACTTTCTGACGTATAAATCAACTCTGTACCAGCAGTGGTTAGAAGCACATTTTCTCGTTTACAGGAAAACCACCGTCCTCGGCTCTGTCCATGAAACTTGCAGTAATACCCCAGACAAGACATACAAATTATGCATCGCATTTTCCCGGTTTATGTCATGCTTTTAGATTGTATCTGCTTTTTATAGCACACTGCCCACGTTCGATTAAATATTTGTCTAAATTGATTTCCCAGAGGTATGAAGGCTGCAACGTTATTGCATAAGTATTAAAAATATATTTTCTATGTGGAGTTTATATTTGGTGCGAAAATTGTATCGATCTGAAAAATGTATTATTGTCTTACTGTACTCAACAACCTAAACGTGAAGATTAAAATCAGCCTTGCTTCTGAAAGAATGTATGTGATTATGAAACGATACTGACTGTGTGGTTACTTATTTGTATAATATTGGAATAAGTCCACCTACCGGAGCTATTCATAAGTTACAATTTATCAACTTTTCGAAAGTTTATTTTTAATTCAAGTAAACTGAATGCTTCAGAAATTGTGTTTCAATAAAAATTAATAATTTAAACGGAAAGGAAACTCCAAATATTTTCAGCGCCAGGTACTTTCCATAAAAATACAATATTATGCAGGGAGCCTAAACGTGGTTGTTCCAAATTTAGTATTTTCCATGCCTTATGGTAAGTCGAAAAATTGAATGTAAAATTAAAAACGTGGTTATTTTCGGGAATGTGTCCAATACACGCCACAGGTGTGCGAGAGAAAACTGAGTCAAGAGAAAAGGAAAGGAAATACCGTTTTACATTCGCCCGCCTGATTCATAAGAAAGTGAAACTGGTGGATACCAGCAAAGTGCATAAAATGTGAAGATTTCTGTCTTCTGGGTTGTTGGCGCCGTGTAGTCTGGTAGAAGATTACCGACGTTTCGGAGGTCCTTGGTGCCTGAATCATCATCTTCCTGATGACGGAAGCAATGCCTCCGAAACGTCGGTAATTTTATACCAGGCAACACGGCGCAACAATCCAGAAGACAGCCATGTTCAGTTCATATTTTAAATTGTTTAATTCCTTGTTTTCCCGCAAATCTGTTTTTGTTGTAAATTGTTTTGACTGCTGATAGGTCGAGTGTCACAGTATTTTGCAGGTATCAGTTTTGATTCTGGTTCAGTGACCGGTTAATCCGATGTATTTCTTGGTTATACTCAGTTTATTTAAGACCATAATATTATTTTACCACATCCTTCATAATTAAAATTATTCTGTAACTGGAACACATGAGTATATATGTAACAAATGCAGTTAAAAAGGTGTCTTTAAATAGAAGAAAAAGGAACATGAGAACGTATTTGTCGTGTGGCTTGTGGGAATTTTTTTTCTCTCATCCTTCCAATGAAAAATGGTGGGCAGAGGTTCGTTCGTTTTGTTCATCCCTTGTTAATGCAAAACAGAAAGTTTTCTCGTATTTCTCCGTGCCTCCTTTTCACCGTTTGTTGCTTCAGTTTATGAATTGTTGATAAGGAGAAACCGAGAATGAAGGAAAAAGCAGTGCGCTTCGTAGCCAGATAATTTAATTCTGCCTAAAGGTATTATAAGAATAATGCATTCAGACGTTAATTAATTTCGTTAAGTGAGGATTTGATTAGTTTCAGCCCAGAGGATATTAAATAGATGAATCCACAGGCCTTTGTTTTAACAGAGTATTTCTAAATGACTACATCAGTCTTCATTTAGTATATATAAGTAAATCATAGACTGATCTCTGTTATAAATTTCTTGCGTTCTTTAGGTTGTCTATCATATGCAAATACTTGGTATTATTTGTCGGTGTTGCAGTACATGCTATTCTTAAGGATAGTTGAACAATCCACGGCGATGATGTCTGTTCACATTCTTTGAGTGAGACATCAATTTCTGACGGCAGCGAGTCTGAAGATGATTTCTGGGTCGTTGCATCGTGTAGTCTGGTAGAAGTTTATCAACGTTTCAGATGTGCTTGCTGCCTCTATTATCAGGGTCTTGATAGTGGAGGTAACAAAGACCTCTGAAACGTCGGTGAACTTCTATCAGATTAGATACAGTAAAAATCCAGTAGACAGCTATTTTCATGTTGTTTGAAGTCTCCAAACCTGACAGATTCGTAATTGGAGTCACTGGGGTTTACCCGACCATAGTTCATGGTTCCAGTGACTTCGTGTGTAACCCCCGAATTGGAATTTTTTCGAGTGTCCCAAGTAAATTAAATTAGCAGGAAGGAAGTATTTATTTATATACTTAATTTATTTTAATATCGGAAGTAGCCTTCTAGTTAATAGAATGGGAGAAATGAGAAATGAATTCAAAATTTTTAATGGATAAATTTGAAGGGAATACTTCACTTGGGACACCAAGGAGGATATATTAAGTAAATAGGCATCTGGCTCAATACATTATATAGGGACAGGTTATTGTTGTGAAAAGCTATTGAAATTTTGCCTTTTAGGGGTTAAATACCCTGATTTCTTCCGAAGAATGATTCTATTCTTTGCGGATTTTTTATAAATTAATGTGCCAGTTAATTGCTGTTGTAGCCACTCAGTGTTAAATGTCATCAAATTATCATCATATCAGCATAGTCATCATTTATAGAAATCAATTTGACTTGACACTACGAACCTCTATGTTGCATAAATTTCTAACGGTTTCATTACTTGTTGGACACTGCGCGCTTGACGTTCGATCATACAGCCTTATGCCCTTGTTGCAGTGTTTGCCGATTAAAATCCAGGGTTTAAAATCCAGGGATGGAGTGGGCTAAAGAACCAGTTACTAACTTTGTGCTTGAAATTGAATTTTGCAGAAATGGCTGCTATCGATCGATACACAGCTAATTTTCGCCGGTTAAGTAAAGTCCATTATGAACTCCATAATCCAACGAGAACAAATACGAGGTAACGAGCTTAGTCTATAAACACAAACGTTTCATATTTACAAGTCCTCAGGCCCCGATATCGCAAATACTTGCTGAAAGAGACGAAGCTCTGATTTAAAAGTTGTGTGTTTACGACAGGGTTTCAGGTTATGAAACTGTAGTGCTGCAAGTTTTTCTGGAAATTCAAGCATGTTATTTCCGAAAAAGCGGAAATGAGCGGTGTTCGTTCGTGAATGGGAAGTGTTTATTAAACACGAATAGTTATAACAGATTTTGCAAAGCAAGTTCATTCCGTCTCTTACCTTTATAACATAATCCGACAAAATGATAATTGAATTATTGTCACATATATATTTCGAACTTACATGTGAAGGCAGTTGTATAATGTACTCATTCAATATTTAATACGAAATTGAATTTGGTTAGGAATTATATTCAATATATTTACTACTTTATCCATTAAGTAAGTGTATTAATTATTGTCTTTGTTTAATTTTCATATATGAAGGCAATTGTATAATATACTTATTTAATATTTAATATTATAAGCAATTTGATTAGGAATTAAATTCAACTTTGTTCTTTTTTATATTACTGTTAACTGATTTCTGTTAGCATGAGGATCATTTTCCCATTAAAAAGTACATTTTTCACGTGTAAATGAAGAACCATTTTTATCTTAACGGGATTCGAAAAAGAAAATGATTTTTTCGGGTATAATAGGATATTATATAAAGATAATTTAACTCCGTTGCATTCATACACTGCCATATGGCGAGTCAATAACTATTGAGAGCGCAGTATAAATCGCTTTAAACGAAAATTCTTAAGAACGCAAGTAGAGAATGAACATACTCAGTCTGTGATGAGACTATATAGTGCACTTAAGATGGAACTAGGCTGATAAGCCATTCTTATCCCAAAATATGATTGCTCAATTTTTTTTTAATCTTTAAAGAAAAATGCTTAGAAAAGATGTTAAAATTTTATAGTTATGAACATGTTAAAACTGGTTAGCGCATGACAAAACATTTTGAATGAACTAAAGATATAGGACACGAGAGGTTGTTATGGTGGTGTGTTGAGGTAAAATAGATTCTGACCAGTCTTAAATTATATTATATTTTATTGCCTACCTACAGCATCAGTTTAAACTTCAAGGTAGAACATCTGTCCCTATAAACGTCACTATAATATATAAGTTCTCAGACAGTCATGCACAATAAATACCGTTATCAGAACTCAGTGTTTTTCAAGTAACATAATGGCAGGGGGATGGACCATGTAGCTCAGTCAGTATAGCGACTAGCTATGGGGGTGGACGATTTGCGTTCGATCCCCGACAGAGGCTGAGGATTTTCTATTAGCCTCTGGGTCCAGACCGGATCTGCGTTCACCCAGCCTCCTGTCTATTTAAACGCATGCTATTCCGTACAAGTGACATCTATCGCGTATCGATTGTCGCCTGTTGCTTGTTGCTAGTTGGTTTGGTGTGAATCCTGCCTAAGAGAGAGAGTGCATGAGGAGGAAATGTACCAAAACGATAAGAATGGCGAGTCACGAGTGGACCTTTCACTCTTCCTACGTGCCAAATTCAGAATTAAGATAAAATGGGATATCTTCTCAAGCAGAAGATCTCAGACTTTCAAAGTTTCCGCGTTTCTACCTCTACTACACAAAGCCCAGCTGATTTTTGTCAGTTCTTTAGTCAGATTTTACTATCGCATCCAAAATTGCAATGTGGCCTCTGGAGGAGAAGAATTTTTGAGGCAGATCAGCTTATAAAATTTACTGGTCAACATTCGCCAAGCTGCATTTTCAAATTCTGTGAATTTTAAAGCGATAATCAGGCTCATTTAATGTCAAGAAGTGTTTTATGAATAACTATTTAACTGTTCTGTAAATTACAACCAAACAAGTGAGAGTGTGAACATTAAATCAGCAATTATTTTTTGCCATTTCATAATTGCTGACACATGAAATGTATTTTGATGTACAGGTACACGATGTTTTGGAGTTTGATTCACTCTCATCGTTAAGCGATTAACCAGTCATCTCAAGAAGTGTTATTCTCTATGAGTTTTACGACGTTTCGGGTGTAGCTACAATACCGTCTTCAGGTGATAAATCATCCCAAGACGAAAACAGATATAATTCCCTGAACGTCGTGTTACCTTCTGCAAAATGTGCCTAATATTTTTCGACAGTATGTTTTGAATCACCCATAGTCACAGACAATCAGAGAATCAGACAATGGCTGTCTTCTTGAATGCCACAGTATTTAATTTGGTATGTACTGGCTGACTTTTGAAAGAAGCTTAATGAAGGCAGCTATATTTATACTCGTCTTCGTGAGACCCTCAGATCTCACCACCAGAGAACCAGTTTCGTACCAGTTGTTTTGTATTGAAATTTCTTTAAAGTAGCAAGACACTCGCTTTCAATACGCACATACACACGCGTACAGCTTCTCTTAATGTACAGTCAAAAATTGGACAGGCGGAATCAAAGAAGAGTTTTCAAGTAACGTGTTAGGGGCTGCGGGAGGCTGCTGTATCTTGCCCTGCTGAGCGGCGTCTCGAAGTCCCCCACCCACCAAAGTTGCGAAAACTTCAGGAACAATATTTCATCAAGATGAAGGCCTAGATGTTAATTTACGTTCTACTCACGCAGATGGATAAGCTAATGCACTCTTAAATGTTAGGGAGTCTTCAGAACATAGAAACTTTCAGGAAATTCTTCAAACGATTAGACGAATGATAAGAGGTATTTTCAGATTATACAATACTTACAAGTTATGAACCTGCTCGTTGTTGTCATCATAGGGTTTAATTAATTATAAAATTTGGGAATTATTATCACTTATTAATTTCTTAAGATACGTTTGTCTATAATCTTACTCAAAAATATTTCACGCAGTTAACAAATTATCGTGTATTTTACTGAAAAGAAAGCTTTAACGTGTTTTTTCCTTAGGTTTTCGCAGCTTCAGTTCAATGTATAACTTCGGGTTTCGTCGATGAGCCGCGTCGAATGTTGAAAATTTTCCAACGTTTCGGAAAACATTGCAGTTGTCATTTCCAGGGTGTAAGTTGAAGCTGTATGTTAGTAAAGGTTGCATACTTTGCAAACATCCGCAAAATTTTACAGACTTTGAGGATTTTCTCTGAATTATGGCGTTACTGTTGCCACCTCGCACCTGCCATGCGGTACTATTGAGAAAAATCTAAAATAAAAGAGCGTGGGAAGACCTCCAATGGCTTTGTGTTTACACCGAGTTCGACGAAAATCGATTAAATAATGTCTTATGACATTAACGTCTTCAGTCCAATCAGGCGAGTGTTTCTTGGAAAAAACGGTTTCTAAGAAAGTTTGAAACTCCAAATATTGTGGCCTAATATTGGACTCCGTATTCCCTTAGTATTAGTTTTATAACACGAATCGTGTTCTCCCATCTGTTTGTCCGTATGTTTCATCTTCGAAATTCCTTAACTTATTTCGAAAGGGCAGATGTAAACTAAAATTGTTCGGCGAGTTAAACTTCGATGCGTATTAGTCAGTTACAACATTGCTTTACACGAAGCTTATAGCGAACTTAATCCAGTTCCTCGAAAATTGTCATTTATTTTTGAAGAGCCCTACTGTTTTCTGCTACTCTACTGTTTGCCATATTTAATGTATTCAAAATTCTTGGAACCATTTAGTTTCATTTTGATTTATGCCTATTAATTATTCCTGTGGTTTTAAGCTTTAAAGTAATTTCTCTCTATTAGACTAATTAAACGAACATTCCATGTTACATTTCAAATATGCTATGGCTACTACTAACACCTATGTCTGACGCCGAATCACGTCGATATATCGAGATTGTTTCTGTGTGTGGGCGATAGTGATGTGCATAACCACCAATCAGGGATTACCCTTGTTCTATGCGACACAGATGATTCAACCCTAAGCTTTAAGCTCTTACCGCCTTAGCTGTCAGGCCGCTGAACCACAAGAACCACCTCACAACCAAAAGATAGCGCCCTCGGTGTCTGAAAGCGTTTCCTCTCTCCGACAAGCCGTGATGCCAGGTGACCCTTTAAACTGGCCTTCGAAATGTATCAAATTGTAAAGATAAGTGGATTGTACTACCTCAGTGGCTAACTTCCGATAGGAATTCCGGGTTGAGATTTCAGGTTCTCGCGGAGATGAATATGAAAGTCATATTCATTTTTAAATTATATTTTGTCTAATACTTTTCTCAATTTCTTAAAACTTCCGAATAAGAACAATTTGTTTCATTGTAAACAAAATTATAAGGCTTGTTAACAGACGTCAGCCTCAGAGATGCGGATGTTTCAGAACACTGATATTGTTAATTCGTGTCAGAAAGAATGTACTCGCCACATGACCGAACTGAACCTCTGTTACGTTGTTCCCGACACGTCATCGCTAGCGAATGCTGCCACTGCTGTCATGTGTACATATGTCATTATGTGTTCAGTGAGGCTATGTCAACACGGGAAATACCAAAGTGTATTTATTATCGTGTCCAAATATTAACCTGGTCAATCTCACACACATCTGTGACCCCTAATGCAGGTACTTCCAGTTTTAAGCCTTTGAAGCAAGAAAGTGGGTGTGAGAGTTGTGGAAAACAAGAACAAGATAAAATAAATGTTCCTAACACATGTAGTGACTATTCATCCTTCCGTTATAGGATGTACGTTGAGGAGGTAAAGCGTTGAAAAATTGAGAAATTGGCTCTTTTGCAAATAAAATAAGTTAAGAAATTTAAGCATGAAGTTTATCTGAATAATATTTAAAAAATCCGATTTCTTCCTCGTATAAAACACAGATTACCATTACAAATATCGGTTAGTTAGTGCTGTTTAAAGATGTAATCGCTGTTAATTCTGATAATCATGACAAAGTCCATGCATTCTGTGGTGAAAATACACAGATAACTTGAGTACTTTATAATAAATTAAGTTTTTAATTAATTAGTGGTGGATGGGTTTCTGGTTACGAGAATTATGTGCACATGTTCCTGTGCCCTCATGTACAATATTCAAGCTAGAACACCCGACTTCAGAATTAAGACGTGGACACAGTTACGTTCTATTCAATTGAAACTTGTGTAGACTTGTTTTAGTTTCCTAAGTAGACCCAGTGTTGTCTCAGTCTTTCTCCTTGTATGACATATAAAGTCACAGGATGCAGGTCCTGGCATTGGCTACTTTGATTGCAATGTTGCGTGAACTTCTTGTGTAACTGATTTAATATTTTTATGTCAATTTTGATTTCTTTCTTTGCAAGCTTCATAATTTATACAATTATGATTATTTCTTCTTTAATGAGTTACAGCTGCATCGAAATGATACTAAAATTTTCGTGTCGCTGGTGTAGCCGAGCGTCCTACTCTACACATTGAAATGTCATCGATATTTGAAAGCGAATTCGTAGATAGGTCATTTATTTTGAAAAAAGAGAGTTAATAGCCAGCCTTCTAATAGTTGAACTAGCTAGAAGTTCATTACAGAACCCTGTGTAGGTGAGATGTTTGTCGGCAAGGTATCGGGTAATTCTTCTTAGTTACTTATTTAGGGCGGGGAAAGGAGTTGGTTTCGGCGATTTGTTAAGTGTGTCAGGGAACTTGTGTATTTCTCTTAGCCCCCCTCACGAGCTCTCAGTTCATTAGAAGGAAATAAGTAGCAACACTCTTTTCTCGCATTTAATTGTTCTCATGTAATATACTGCATTTAATATTGAATTATTATAATTTACCATATATAATGTTCTTCTGGGTTATAATGTCGTCTGAACACGTATATACCAACGTCTTGGACAAGCATGATGTTTCCATCTTCAGAACTGGAAATGGGATAATTCTTCGGAACGTTGGTGTCTCTGCCTAAAAGTTCACACCACGTCACAGCTCAGAAGAAGAGAGATGTCTTCACCACCGTAAAGACCATAAATTTCATCTTGTTATGGTTTCATTGTGCTGCAATGCGACTCCTTTAGATCTGTACTCAAATTAAATTGTAGATAATCCGTCCATAATAAGTAATAGTCTTACATCCTATTTTATCATGGCTATGGCTTTGTGCTGTTCTGGCAAGTGGCGTATTATCCCTATTATGACGATGTTAACCACTATGTTACCCCAGCGTGAAATTCAGAACTTGGAAGACACGGGTCTCTACACTGTAGCAATACGTACAACATTCTGTCAGTCTGTGTTCTAGCAGAAAATTTCTTAGCTTAACTTTCGAAGCCTAGTAAAAAGGATGTCCTACCTGCTCTATCACCCAACAATTTTATATTTCGGCCACAGAGAGTATTTCTGAATTTGTATGATTCTCGGAGTAAATAGCATTTATTTCGTCAAACAGCCTTAACCGTTTGATCTTTATAACAGAAATGTTTTTTTCTCTCTGATGTACGGTCTGAATGTATAAAATGTAGGAAGGAGAGATTCGGCTTCGAAGGGTTAATTCACGGTCTTTTATTAGGATTGTTGATTCCTCCCTCCTCAAACTCTAACGTTGGCAGCGTCGATTACCATCACCATTACCACTGATTAATCAATCCTTGATAGCGGAGATTGGGTGTCGTTTGTGAGCGAGTGTAAATCTGATCCGCGATTTGTTCACAAGTTTCCCGAAGCGCGAAAAGAGCTCTGTCGTTCGCTGCTACTTAATTCGCTTTAAACTACCCCAGTCCATGTGCCGGGCGGGCGAAACGCTATTCATTATCTCGCTTCATTGGTAACTTCTAGCTCTTGACAGCTCTACAGGGACGGCATGGGATCAATCTTGGATTTCGCCCAGCGAAACTGAACACCTGGTATCTCGAAACGGTAGGGCTTCATCTTCGATCTACACTTGTTCACTCTGCAGATGGCAGAATAAAGTGCCTTGAGTAGCCAGATATAATACTTCTATTTGCACCAAAGAGTGGCACCGAAGGGAGCAGTATTGTGGTTAGCACTCCACCTTCGTATTTTGGAGTTCCTGGTTTGTACCTCTGTCCGGACACTCGCTATCCTGGCTGAAGTCTTTTCTTGTTATTTTCTGCACCTCAGATCAAGTGCCTGAATAGTACCTTACGTACATTTTCCAACGCCGTTTTCTTCTGCATCATGTCTCCTGAGCTACGTAAGACAAAAATCTATTCATTTCTTAAAGCGTTAGCCTAACTAACGCGGTTAACAAGAAAGCTCCGTCCTTGACATAGGCCTATAAAACGTTTATTAAAAACGTTTTGCAGTACGACGTAGGCCAAAACGTAATTAAATGAAATGAAAAGGAAATGAATTCATAACTCCGGTATTCAGTGTTCAAATGTGATATTGATTAGATATGTCAAGCAACGAATTTATTACTGTCTGCAGTGCTATTTTCTGTTCCGACTATTTGCTCTGTCAGCATTGTATTTGTATATGTAACAAATTAACACAAAAGAGTGAAAAATCACAATGGATATCTCATACGAACTTCGCGTTTCGTAATAAAATTTACACTTGCGTCTTCTGAGCATTAAAAATGTCGATTATTTTCTTATTGTTTTCTTTATAAAGACCTGGTTTCTCATTCGCCACCCCTAAAGATTGTAGACCAGTTGGTAAAATTTTGTGAAACCTAGTATGAAGTATTTGTTATTAACAGTTGACCGATAGCCTTCCAAATTTTCAGATTTCTGTCTTTAATACTGCTTTAAACATCATGCGAAAAAACTGTTACAGCCGTATGATTTCTATTAGATTTTGATTCCTGAAACTATACGTACACTTTTGGTCCTTGCTCCATCATCAGGGCGATTACTCATCGCCTTAATGATGGTAGGAAGCAAGTATCTCTAAAACGCTGGTAAACGTCTATCAGTCTACGCTACGCAACAACTCAGAACGCAACCATCAGTATTAAAATTTATCTAAAAGAATTAGTGTGGGAGGGTTTTAACTGGATTGATGTACATCATCAGGGAAAAAAAGAGCGAATAGTTCCTTGACAAGATAAGCGGCTATTAGCTGCGTGAAAAGCTTCCTGAACCTTGCTGTAGTTTATTACGAGTAAAGTAGGTCTAAATATATGTTATATCATGTTGTAGCTGAAGTAATAATTTTGCTAAGTTCCAGGAAATATTAAATCAAGCTGTGAAGTAGAATTATTACTCGAGTTGTAATTTTTGGACTGATATCCTTTTACCCTGGCACTACAGAATTAGCCAGTATTTATTTAAATTACTATAATCGTTCAGGAGAAAATGTTCTTCTGTTAGACCGATGTCTTGCATCATGAACCATTATGTCCATCGTGGTCATCTGGGTTGTGACGCCATTTCGACTTGTAAGCGGGTACCATCGTTTCAGAGAAATATGCTACCGTGAAGATGGAGGTCGTAATCTCCTGCGAAACTTTGGTTTGAGTGTTATCAGAAGGGGACAATCAGACGAAGGCCAAACTGTTTCAAGATGAGTAAATTTTCTACTCAGACAGTTGACAAACATGTCCCTGAAAAGGCACATTCTGCGATCAATTTTAATTAACGACGGAACGCCACGAAAATAGATGATTTGTTTTACTGAACCACAGAGACCAGCGTGAGAGTTAGGAAGATGGTTTTCTGGGATGTAGAACCGCGTAACATGCTAGATATTGACAGACGTTTCAGAAGATAATTTTCCTTCTTTATTGTCATCCAGTATCTGTCAGATCACAGAGCGATACGTGCCAGTAGAAAATATCTTCATAGAATTCACAGTTCCACATAACAGAGAAGACTTACGCTGATAATAAAATATACAGGCACAATGTACTACCCTATTATTCCTTTTACACCGATTCATTCAGAACGGTTCTGTACCTGCGAGATACGATCTGATATTTACTTAGAAATCCAATTCTGATAATGGAAAGAGTAGCAAAACGTTGGCAACGGAGAGAAACTGAAGCCAAGCGTCGGTGTGGGTAAGGGGGGACACTGAATCCCCACAAACACTCTCGGAACACAAAAACCACCAAGTGTATAGCTCCGGCCCTCTGAATCTATAAGCGGATTATGCTCACTTACACTGCCATTCATATCACGTACCCATGTAGAGGCTCAGAGGTAGGAATTAATATATTTGCACAAACAAAGGTTAGGAGAAGTTTGAAGGTTCCTGACGATGGTGAAATAATATGCAAAATTGTTCTTTCGGACTCTGTATAAAATTATGAAACTGTGACGTTTCGGAAGCTGGATTCTGCTTACGTCTTCACGAAAACCGTAATTAGAATAGCCGGTCTCCGGGTCGAGATTTCAATTCCTTGTCCACCCGAATAATAGAAATAACCACACGACTTGGATGTTCGGTTTCAACTTGAAGTAGTCAGCTTATCTAAAGCCAAGGGCTGCAATACACTCGGATTTATTCCTACATCACCTACCGTGCTCCATTGCTTTATACTGAGCTACAAGGGCAAGTTTACCTTCGTATTACAATCTCCGTCTCATTCTCCACATGACTTTTTTAACATTTCATTTATTTGTGTATTGCAAATCCATGTTGCCAGCAACTGAGATAAAATGGCACCAAAATATAAGATGGCATAATGAATAATTAATTTGATAAGATATGAATGGAGGAAGTTGTGGTCTGATTTAAGGGATGAAATGAAATCACAGAAAAACTGTTAGGTTGGTTAGTTTTCGGGTGAGTTTTAATCCTGTGACCTCCCGAATAGGAAGCAGGAGTGTCGCTATCTTCGGTATGAAAAAGTTCTTCTGTTTTCTGGGTACAAAGAAACATGTAAGACTTGAGGTTCTCACAGCGGTGAGTATGAAGATATCCGTCTTCTGGGTTATTGCGCTGTGTAGTCTGGTCGATGTTAACCAACGTTTCAGAAGTCATACTGCCTCCGTCATCAGGGCGATAACCCAGAAGACGGATATCTACAAAGAAACACTTTATTATTGATGGAAATATGTTTCATATGAGAAGAAGCGTTTAACACATTTATTTTAACCCAGATGATGGCTGTCTTCTAGGTTGACGGACTTTCGTCTGGTAGTAGTTTACAGACATTTCAGAAGTACTTGCTGTCTCCATCATCAGGAAGATGAATCGGCAAGTACCTCTGAAACGTTCAGACTACACGGCGTAACTACTCATAATAAATCCATCTTCAAATACCGTCTCATTTATGACATATACCTGTCTTGCAGGCAGATACAGTTTTATCAAGAGATATTTCTGCCTCCAGGTTCTCTTACACAGATCGCCGCATTGGAAACGGATGAAGTTCATGGGCTGCGTATCTTAGAGCTCGTCTTTATGAAACGCGTGTGTATCTGAACTCAAGGTAATTAATTTTCTATCCTACAGCGATGAATAAAACTACAGAAAATGTTACATTTAATTTAAAATGTTGAAGGTATCAGTAATCGTAGTCTGTGCGTAAAATACATCATATATGTATATTGCGGATAGAAAGAGTGGGGGGACATTGATATTCGATTTAGCTAATATAATGGACATCAACTCGGAACGTGGAATGGGGAATTGGCAAAAAATAAATAAAGCAGCGGCTACAAGGAATTTATAGTCTTCCAACGAAGTAACTGGGAATGTTCTATAATAAATACTGGGGGACAACTAACTCTGAAAACGGGAGAAAGAAGAATGGTTAATAAATTTCAGTAATGTGGGATTTAAAAGCTATTTTGAAAACTTGAGGGTCTGCTAACTGCGACTGCAATTATGTCTCTTTAGATCTCATCTGTGGCGTTTTCATGAATAAATCCATTACTCGAGAGAAATGCGTGTAATATAAAATGCTTCATTAATTTTACATAACGTTGAATTCAGCGGCTGTTCAAGCGATTCAGTGCGTAATTAGATGTTTCTGAATTGTATTCAGAAACTCTGATCGACATGCGTTATAAGATCATTACTGACACAGAATGACATAGTTTACTTATCACGAGCGTTTATTTCCTTACAAAAACCAATTAGGTCGAAATACCACGTGCATACTGTGTTCTTTACATAGCCACACTGAATAAAATGCGGTGTTGTTTTGCCTTAAGAGCCGAGTGGTAACTGTATGTACCACATGTTTTAACTATAAACAACTCTGTATTTTGCCTACAGAATATATTAATGAGTTTCGTAAGATTACCAGAACAAACATTGGGATTAAGAAGATAGCTATCTTTTGTGCTGTTGCGCCGTGTAGTCTGCTAGACTTTAACCAACTTTTTAAAGGTCCTTGCTGTTTTCATGTTTCGAAATGTTTCGTGTGGTCTCAGACTTGTATGCATTGTTTTGAAATATGTAGGCAACGTACATCTGCTCAGGTAATGGGGCTATTGGCGGGCTGCTGTGAAAATAGCAATGAACTTTCATGTTACATAAAAGACAGATAATTCTTTGACTATTTAATGAGTGTTAGGCTAGGCTTTTCAGAAATGCTCTACGCTGTGGAATTATTCAGGTCTGTATCAAAGCTCCTATACGTTGAAAGAATTTATATCAAATCGTCTCAAAACTCTTATCTCGATGGACGTTAACTGTGTCAGTTGATGTACGCAGAACTTGCTTTAAGGAAAACTCTGTCGTCTTATTTTTGACGCATTTGAAGTATAGAATGATCAGGCCGCAGGTAAGTCTACTCCGCCTTAATTATTCAGTAGGCTCATCTCGTCTTTGCTCTGCCAAAGTCTCTCTTCTTCTGCCTGCTTTATTAATGCAGGCAACTTTAGGAATATTATCTTTTGTCATCATCTCCAGCTGTTCAGTCCACTGTCTCTTACAATTTCTAATTGCATCTTTCTAATTAAATATTTGTTACTTCCGTCAAATATCCTTATTTCTCTTCTTATCCAGCAGAGTGCAGTCTGTGACATATCTCAATAGTAACAGCTCCAAAGTTGTTATTTAGATATGTTAATTGTACAGGTCTGAGTTCACTTTCATGAAACTGATTTACTTCTGGCATTATATGCTCTTAAATGTAATCATATTCTGTTCAGTGTCGTTTTCCTTGACATTACAAGTCAGATTTTAAAAATATAAATTATTTATTTCGTTTATTTTTTGTTATAATTATGGTGTTGTGTAGAAATTGCAATGTTATAATTTGAGCAACATTGAAGAAGTTCCTAAATATTATTCTCTTTCCCTGTTCTTATAAAACCGAAGAGTGCTTCATAAATGCCAGTCACTGTACTTCATGTCAAGCCAATTCAATGTATTTATCATTTAGAGGACCTCTTCGTCTTGAATTGATTTTTATGTTATTTCGTGTCCATTCTCAGTTTTTGCAAAAGGGCTATTCTCATTAGGGTACGCAATTAAATATTTTGTTAATTTTCCCTCCTCGTTATTGTTTATTTAACCGCATAACAATACTTAACAAATCAAGTGCACAGATCATGAAGCTCCTCTTTGTGCCAACTTGTCTGCATAGTCTAATATTTATTAACTTTGTTCACGAAAATATTCAGTCCTTTCTCTATATTTTTCTCTCAAGACGTGAACTTACAGTTTGTCATTATTATCAGACTATTATTATTGCTGTATTTATTTTTATTTTTATTGTCTACTTACAAACGCTATCATTAGGTCATTGAATGATAATATGATTAGTGGAATCTATGTGGAAAGAATTGGCTTTATACTTTTTTAAGGTAAAGTTCCAACTTTTACTCGAAATGAAAATCAGGGAAAACCTTGGGATAACCGATAACCAGGTCAATAGTTGAACCCAGGACCTCCCTTACACCAGTAGTGCTACTATCCCGCTATGTTAGGTTTATAATTAATGTTTCTTGGATTTCGCTGCTACATTTTGCGAAACGCCTGTCAGTTACACCGATAAATTCTATACTTTAAGGAAAAACTAGGTCATTTGGACTCTCCCCTCCCCCAAGTTTGGTTTCTTTTTTCAGCGTTGCCGTGGAACCTCCTCTGGGTTCCTGGTCTTACTATTAAGTGTCGATACTCCGCTGTTTTATTTTGTAATACAGCTCTTTGTTTCCACTTTCTTCATTGTTGCTTAAAACGTGTCACAGGAGATAAGTTTTCTTCTATAATTCAGTTGATAGCATGTTCACTTACAGTGTGGGCGGTTGGGGGTTTGATTTTCAACGAGGTGATCTTATTAATCGGTGTATATATAATGGGTGTGCATGTAATTAAAATTACTTCTTTTCTTCTTCTTACTCCTACATTGACATTCGAGAATGAAGGGATGATTTGATATTATTGTAACTATTTTTGATATAATTTAGCAGTTCAGCTCTATCCTTGAAAGCTTGCTCTTTCTTTGCTAATATTATTTTGTCACGTGTCTGTCTGAATTTATTTTTTCTTGAAACCTTAGACACACCTTGCAGATGCCTTGAGGGGGAACTGTTTATTCTCAACCTTTCAACTTAAAAAACAAATGCACTCCAGTTTCCGAATGCAAATAATTGAATAGAGAAAATAGAATCAAAGAGTTAAAAAATAAATGAAATTTTATGGTCTTCAAAACCATTACAGACATGGTGATTGAAAGAAACGCCTCAATGCTAATCGGATCTCGGCCGCCTGCAACGTATGCAAACACGCTACTTACTGAACTATCGCGGACATTTTAAGCGCCCTCTTCTCAGGGGATTTCGTCGGCTAACAGGGAAGAAAGTGGAAAATAAAATCTTGTATTATAAATAAACAGTGGAGATTTTAGGTTTTCATAGCTGTGAGTATGAATATTTCTGTCTTCTGGGTTGTTGCGCTGTGTAGTCTGGTCGATATTTACCAACGTTTCAGAGGTCATACTGCCTCCGTCATCAGGGCGATGAGTATGAAGATTTCTGTCTTCTGGGTTGTTGCGCTGTGTAGTCTGGTAGATGTTTACCAACGTTTCAGAGGTCATACTGCCTCCGTCATCAGGGCGAATCTTAGTATGAAGATTTCTGTCATCTGGGTTGTTGCGCTGTGTAGTCTGGTCGATGTTTACCAACGTTTCTGAGGTCATACTGCCTCCGTCATCAGGGCGATTCATTGGTAAACATCTACCAGACTAAACAGCGCAACAACCCAGAAGACAGAAATCGTCAAACAGTGGAGTGTCGACAAATAATATTTTGGCCAGGACGTGAGAGGAAGACACACTGCCACATTGCAGAACCGGATCCGAATCGGAGAGTTTCAGTCGACATGTTACCCTTGTTAGTAGCACATGTTTTTGTAAATTTCGTGTAGTTATTACATAGCATCTTGTTCGTGCGCCATAAAGCCTTTTCGAGCTTATTATTCAGCGTTGTTGTGAATAGAACCCCCTTTCTTCCGTTTTCAGGCTTGGAATGGAAGCCATTGTATGAAATCATGAATGTGGTCATCATTTGTCCCATTATTTCGGCACCCGCAACTGTTTCTATTTCGTGATGTTGAATGAGGAAGAGCAAGGCACAGAGAATCTCAAAACAAACATCTCATACTCCTGTTTAATTATGTCTCTGAAGCCGTGCATGTTACTAGAAAAGGAAACAACTGTGGACTGCAAAGTGCTGATTAATGGTCGAGCTGCAGTAACGGCAGACATCGGCTTCCCACCGAGGTCGCACGGGTTCGCTCTCAGGGCAGTCCAAATGGGATTTTTGGATAAAATTGTGCAAGGATAGGATTTTATTAGAGTCCGTCTACTTTACCTTGTATTATTTCATCTCTGCTAGGTGTTTTATCGTGTATCATCTGAGGGGTGGTTGATGGGCCCTTTAGTGGTTACAGCTGTACAGACATAGTCTCACCCGATAGTAACAATAAAAAGTACTGAATAACTTAATTTTGGAGCTCGGAAGCTTGTGTTCTCTGCAACATAGCCTTTATATTGAACTCACAACGGGATTCTTTGTCCGCAAGATTTATTTCTGGAACAGCGTAACCTATTTCGATTAAATTTGGTATGTGAGGTATCCACTACAGTTTTATTACATTTTTTCTTCTCGTTCTCCTATTACTTACTTTACACGAAGAACAAATCAGGTAGATTCAATTTTTATAACAAAGTTTTCCGTACGAAAATTGATTGCTGTATATTTAATCTTTTTATATGTATGTTTAAAGAATTACGAGGATAACGTCTATTTGCGATGTAATACCGGAATCTTTACAGTTGCACTTTTAATAATGAGAGTTTCGTTTGTGAATAGGAAGCTCACATCTGGTTATTAGTCAAGGCTGTGTGCATGTGCCATTTAGGACAGGCGTTCGCGGGCTTTCAGTCATAAGGCACGAAAAATAAGAGCAACTTTAGGACACTATCTTTTGTTTTCCTCCCCAGATGTCTTCTGCAATACGTTAAACTTTTGAATTAAATGTTTGTGCTTTACGCCTTATAGCCTCATTTTCCTCCTTGACAAGCCCACTGCAGCCTGCTAAAGATTAAAATAATCTCAGTTGTGAATTGTTATTAGGTTATGTTGAGCTGTGTACACAATAATTCCATAAAGTTCCCTGACATTACTTACATGTTTAAGGCTGGTACTCGCTTAGATTCCTTAAACTGTATACATCAGTTCAGTTAATGCAGTGTGTTTGTTTTGAGTGCCTTCTTTATATATGTTTGTTACTGGTAAGTATGCAGTGAGCTTAAGTATGCAATTTACTGAATTTAGACGTTTTTCATAAAGAAAACTTCTGCTGGTAAACTTTCAGAAGCACAAGTAACGTATTCTTTCTACTGCTGAGTTTTAATGGATAATAAGTCGGTTTTAGATGGAAACATTTATTTTCTTGATGTTTTCATCGCCAAATACAATATTGTTTATTAGTTTAATCAAGACCATAACATCATTGCTTTTAAACGAGATCTCTTACCTAGCACTGAAGTATTAAGTACATGGAACAGAGTTTCTTTCAGAAACTAATACTACGCTCATTTAGTCATCGTGTTCACAAGAGCTCGCCACCAAGCCTTATTCTGAATCGGACTAATCTAGTTTCCACTCTCCAACCAAATAACCCAAAGACAACTTTTCCTCCCATCTACAGCTACGTTTTTCAAGTGATTTCTTTACTTAATATTTTCAAACCAAAATTTGTACCCATTTCTCATCCCCCTCATACGTGCTACATTCCCCGCCCATCTAATTTACCTTGCTTTGATCATCCTAATATTATTTGATTAACAGTACAAATTATGGAGCTCGTCATTTATTTGAATAATAGTCGTATGTTCGTTGTGTACTTTCGTCTTATCCATGGTTTTACAATTATTGATTCTTCATTACAGTATTATTTTCGGAAGGATGATTTAAAATCATGTTGATGCGGTAAATTTGTTAATTTGACTGTGCCATTGAAATTTGACGCATATAATGAATAATGTTGATAAACGGAAGCAAATGCAGTGTCTGTTTTGTACAGAGTGTCAGACTAGTTATTGTTCAGGAAATAAAAGAACGCGATAGCGCACAGTTCAACTGCAGAGATAATCACTGCCTTTTGTTGAAAATGTCCCTGCATATTCGTGAATAACATGCTGAAGGCCTGGAACACACGTTCGTTATATTGATAATGCAACTCGGTCAAGTGGTTATTGGCTGAGCTATGCGACTTTCAGCCTGTCGAATTCCAATAATCACAGAAGCGTATTCTTCCGGACTCTCCATATCTGGAGCATAATGTACGTATTCATCGGTATTCTGAGTAGGACGAGGAACAGGGAGAAACGCTCTCATTCCTACAGTCCGTGAGAGTTAAGTAAATACCTGTGACGGAAGTCACGTGCTACATTACTAACAAACCGAGAAACATCGTGCATGTTTTGATTTGATGTAAATTTCAATTATAATAAAAGAAGTAAGTACAAAAACATCAGAAGCTGTTGAAAGAACAAGAGCTTACAAAAGGATTGTTGTGATTCAAGATAAAAGTTATATCTCATAACATTAGAGAATTTAAAATAATAACTTATAAAAATCAATAAATAACTATTCTACAAAAACAACGTAGTAACCGTAAGCAACAAATACGTACGAGCAATATTTTTATACATGTGTTACACAAATCAAAAACATTTATTCACTTGTACTAATAATATTAATTACATCAAACATCGGTGGTAAATATTGCTGATCTCGTGAAAAGCGAAAAACGTTTGGTGTAATAAATGTTATTAGAATAAGTGATTAAAAGTTGTTGGCTTGTGCGACAATAAATCTGAAACTGCACTGTGTGATAGGTTCTAAGTATTTATTTTTGCTTAAGATCAATGTCATCCACTCAGGAATAGGAGAGCTACGCATGCGCACAACATTACTTGTCTATCAGGCCGCCTACGTCACATGCATTTACTTAACTCTCGCGAACACCAGTTCTCGAGACGTTAATAGTTGCTCCGTTGGTCAAGGAATTCCCCATTTGTTATAGAGTCCGAACATTCATTAAAGTGTTCATGAGTCTCTTACTTGCGCCCATTTTGAACCAACTTTACATCCACATAACCAGAGTTTATTTTGTATTAAATGAGTAAAATGCGAGTTTATCATCCTACCCGGTGTATAGTAATAGGTCTACTGGTATACCAACTTGCCACTGGAGTTATATTTCACATTTTTACGTTAGTCGAAACGTTCGAACGTATTTATGACCACTCAATAACCGTCAATGAAGTTTTCATGTAATTTAGAAAAAATCCTGTTCATTAGTAAAAATAAAAGGAACTCTTTTGAACCGAAATCATAAATTCTGTTTGTGTAAATGAAATGAAGTGCAGATATCGAGTACAAAATATCCTCACTAAGAAAGTTTTATTAAAATTTAAACCCATGATGGACTCATTGATTCAAGCATGAGTAATATTCCTCCCGATTACGAATTACATGCCACTCGCGCATTTTTAATTTCAGACTATGTCATTAACCCCGCTGCCGTAAAGAATTTCGCATGCGGTGCCAACTTGCAAACAAGCAGTGGGATGATTAAATCTCGGCTCGCTAATGGCGTTTCAGTCTTGCTCAGTGCAATTACACACTAAATGTTGTCGTATTGCTTCTCACAGTGGAATAACAGCGAGCCACGGCCAGACTCACACTTCTTAAGGTCCCTGCATCTGCAGTTATTCTGTTGTGTAAATTATTTATATGAACGTTGTTTTACTGTGCTATATCTATCGTAGTTTTAGGAGACTGATCAGTGAACGGACAAGGAACAACCCATGATCTGTGTGAGAGATTTGAGATTTTATCTACGGTGAAGAAATCTATCGCGGTTTTATGGAAAATAACGCCGTCTGGACTTGGACTTGGCCCCTCGCGTTAAGGAACTAACACGGATTGAGTGTTCGAGAATGGAGGTCGTTTAGAGATGAGGAGGTTGAGGCTGCAGTAGGCTGAAGGATACTGCATAATGAGGATCTTAATAATTTCAAATCTTCACCAGACTGTAGCACGTATGGCTATCATACAATGCGGTGAATTGCTAGACTTGCTAAGCGAATATCAGGTTTTTAAATACTCCACCACGGAGTTATTATTTTTTTTTATAAATTTACTCCTATTTTACGATTTCAGCTGTCAGGAATGTGTTCATATCTTTGTCCGTGTGTGGTGGACTCATTTTACAAACCTTGATCTGTACCTTTATGAATAAGATATCGTGTCTTAGTACAGCAAACAAGTGTGACCTTCATGGAACCTACCGGTTTCTTCCGTCTTCCTGTAGATAAAGCCAGAAATCGTCTTTAATCTTATGTCCATAAACTCGGCACATCCTTAAAACATTTCTGTATAAAGTTAAGTTTTACTGTAGTTGTAATATTGTCTGTTTCCTACTACGCGATACGGACAGTTCGTTGTGACTACCTCGCTCTGTGGGTCCTCAACATTCCCTGTCTTTGCAATATGAGGAGAATGAGGGCCAGATGTACACACTATGTGTCCAACACACATCCTCGGTATTATGGCCCAGTAATTCAGTTGTATGGATAATTTGCTATGTAAAGGGAGAACGTTCTAGTTCTCTGAAATATGCTCACTAATTTGCCGCATAAAGCAACTGTATTTACAGTAGATGACAGTCTTCTGAGTTGTTTCTTAGCGTAGTTTGGTATAACTTTACCCAAGTTTCAGAGATGTGATACCTCTTCACATCCACAGTAGTGAGAACCTCAAATTTCATATGTCTGCAGATGCTTGTCACACCCATCTTGTATAATTCTTACGAAACACTGTATACATCTGAATGTTTTACATGTCTCCAACCCCCGTCTGTATAAGGGGATCAGAATCCTCAAATCGATAAAAAATTCTGTACAAATCTTACTCTCGTTTCATCACAATTTACCCAACATTTTCGCGTCTAAATACGTATTAATAACGACATTAAATTTTTAAACATTTATAGGAAATGTCATTAGTCTTCTAAAATCGTATTGGCCTTGTCTATCTTTCGAAATTTATGATTGTTAATTATTTGATGACGTTTGTCGCACGAAAGTTTTAGATATCCTAAACATAGGGGTTTGCGATTTCGAATCCAATTCCTGTAAGGCATGTTTTGCCTCGCATTTTATTGTCTTGTAACAGTAGACATTCCTCTCTGGGTGCATCCCCCATCTAGAGTACAACAAACTGAGGATCAGTTTTGGGGAGGAACATTATCAGCATTGCTCGAATGTTTGTTTATGCCTTCATTAAACAACTCGGAGAGTCCCCTCAGTATCCATTAATCCGCTATGCATTATTAATAATACTAAATTTCTGAAGGAACATGTGAGAGGCGAAATTTCATTGTCCGTCGTGAAAATTAACTCAGTGAATTTCATTGTAACTGCATCGGGTTCACATCTGATTTCAGGCTGATTGAGTATGTACGTTACGAAACCCAGGTTTTGTGCGAATTTCTTTACGTGCCTTATGTCAACTAGTTTCAAGAGGCACAGGATTAAAGGTCTAGAATTATAAAAAGTGCTGAGAACTCTAATACTCTCTAGTAATATAACTCATGCAGAAATATTCTGGAAGCATTCAGCTGTCACAAATGAAAATACCTTTATATTCACTGTTGTTGGTTTGCAGTTCATATTTATATGTCTTCATGGTGATTTCAGAATTTGGAAGAATGGGCGACATTATATTATCCGCCAGATGTTTTTATAATGCGTAGAGTTTAAATCTCTTTCCAGACCATTAGTTTTGAAAGGAGCAGAGGAAATAATTTGAATGATGCTGGGTGTTTTTTTTTCTCATGTCATAACAGGTACACACTCACGTTGAACATTTTACTCCGAGCTGTACAAGATACAAAAAAAATATCTTTGGCTAAACACTAATTTCTGTTACCCAACCAGATATCCAGTATCTTTCCCAGCCTAACATCTTCACTCTCATTCTGATATTATCAGTTAGGACGAGTGGACAGAGCCTGGGAACTTTATAACAAAATAATGCTCTTCTCTCTCCAGAAAAATGTCTTCTGACCAACATTTTGTCTTTACTCCTACACCCTTCTGTCTTTCCTAACTTATCCTCCAGCAACTAATTTAACGTTATTGTATCAGTCATTGTTAGAATAAAGCCATCATTCTGAGTGTTCTGTAGTACCCTTCAGAGCATTCAGACAAGATCAGAGATAAGTAAAGCGCAGTGAAGTTCATGACGGTGGAAAATTCCACTCACAAATGTCCGTACGTTGTCCGACTCACGTGGCCACAGACGATTACTGTATGGCAGAAGACGATTATGCCACGCTCTGCGTTTGAGCACGAGGGGCGGGTCGTGTAATTGAATACAACCACGGTGGCGCTGATGGGCCTTCAGGCTCACATTCCAAAGCTTTCGGCTGGTGCGCAACCAGTTTGCGCTGGTGGAATGTTCTTTAAGTTCGCATGTTTTAGTTACATTACAATTTAGCGAACATGAAACCAGATTTCGATTGGATTGATGGGTTATTGGACCTTGTCCATCGTCTAATGTTATAACAAAAATAAAGCGTTTCGAGTACTGGATCTGTCCTCGTAATTACGTGTGGTGAAGGGGGCACTACTCTGTAGACTGCAGTGGTTCGGTGACACCACAGATTAGGTGTTTCCTTCAACACACCTAAAGAAGAAGACAGATAGAGTCCTCGAAACGTTGTTTTTTGACGTTAATACGTCTATACGGAAGGGTAATTCGGCAAAAAAAGCGTTAGTTACGAATATGTGTAAGATCCAGCGCCGAGTCATCTTTAAACGTTCATTCTTCAGAAATGGTAAGAGTAAGGGTAATGTAACCTGTATGTAAAATGATCAGTAAATAAAGACCTTTAAGAATCTGTAATGTATTTTATTGTAATTATAATTGTTTATACATTTATTGTAATTTTAATGAACCAATGTGTACAATTTTTATAACATCAGACGACGGTCAGGTTCTAAGGACCCAAAAATCCGAATTGTATTTTACCATCGACAGAAATCTTCAGAATCTGGTTTAGACTGCATACTGTTTTTATTTCACAACATAGGATGTGGAAAAATAGAGCCTTTTCAATACAGCTATGGTTTATTTAACAATGTTGTTCATTATACAGCTTCGATTAATGGTGTGATTAGTGAATAATAGACGACGCGGAAGAACGTTCCCATTAGTATGCTATTGGGACTGTAACTGCATAGGAGCATAATAGGCTATGTTCAGTGTGTTTATAAACTTGCAGTGGTCCCAAGGTGCACAGCTACAGACGGAGAGACAAAGCTGTAGCAAACATTGTTCCAAACCAAACAAAATCGAAAAACCAAATGTTCTAGCTGCTTGTGATGTATGTTTGTTTTCCGTAAGACACTTTTTATGGAAACTACCGAAATTTGATTTGAGCTTGAAGTCGCACGCTGTGGTACGTAATGGTGATGGAGCAATATTTCTCCCGGATATCGATACGTAAGCTACAGCTTGAAATCTGCACATTATTCGTCAGTGTCACCAGTAAATTAGTTACAACCAGGTACTAGGCACATTACTCATGAACATCACAAACTTTGCTATGTATATATAATATTTTTACATACCGAGGATAACAAATGACTACAAAAAGAATAATTTGTTTTATATCCGTGCTGGTTTGACTGTGTGTGATTCCCACAGGAGACAAGGATACAAAATGCCATTGCATTTCGTTAGATGTCTCAGATGCATGATTGGGTTATTTTATAAACGCAGGATTTTCAGACACCATAACAACATTCAATATTAAAAACTAATGTTTGGCACTTTCGTAATTTACCACAATATAAACATTTTATTCGCAATGATGAACTTTGCTGTTCATACATTATCGGAAAGCCATAAGAAACTGGCATGAAGCAAAATATTTGAGAGGTCATATTCATGAGCACAGATGGAATGACGAAACTACGTTTTATTTTTTTTGTAACAAAACAAAAAGCAATGAATGATAGGGTCATTAAAATCAGAAAAAATATACATTAGTAAAAATGAGAACGTGCGACATGTGTTGGAATGCTGCACTCGTAACTGATGGGTGTATTGATCATTGTAAACGTTGACTGACGAGAGGGTAACACGATCTCTTTGACTGACATATGCTTGTCATTATACAACAGCTTTCAAGTATATTATTTCGGAAATATTACACAGCAAGATACATAGGCTACAGTTCGTGCAATTAGGTAAGGACGTGAATAATCAAAATTAAGTCCTAATTTTGCACACAAATGTACCATTTATCGGAAAGTACACTAGCACTAGACATTAGCAATACAGCTAAAAGCTTCAAACTACATCAGTAATTCTGGGCATCTATCACATTGCCCGATCCTACTTATGATGAGAATTGTATTGGGTCGTTTGCCACAAAGTTTGGACAAATTTACCATTGCTAAGTGCGATATAAATTATAGAAATAATATTAATTATAATAATAAGTGTTAACCTAACAGCTGACAGGGACTTGGTTGGATGGGACATCCAACCAAGTCCCACGCCAAGATGTTTTTCACAGAAGAACGTCTTTTCTATAGATGATTAATGCTCCAGCTGTTGAAAAACTAGCACCAATCCTTAACAGATGCTTTCAGTGTAAGCTGACAAGATAAAAATGTCCATGTCGTTAATAACTTTAAAAAAACAGATGGGGATGAGATGTTTGAGACATTGAGGATCGGTGGTCACGTGGGAAATGTTTTAAGGACTAAACAATTCTTTAAGCAAAAATCTATTAATTTATTCTACAATGTGATACAGAATGCCTTGTAAAGAAACCGAATGTTTTTTAAAAAAACAATATTATGACCATATAACACTGCACAATCGCCATAAGAATGACGGCGAATTTATTACAGAATATGCAGTGTCAGGTGAATATACTTCAAAATCTTAAACCTGATGTTATTTCAAGTCATATTTGTCATATTTGCACCGGCCCGATTCTCAGCGGTTCTGCAGCAACGGATATTTGAAATGTAAAATGATTTTAACCGTACGTAGAACATTCGGGTCATTCACTCATCTTGAACGACACTAAACACGATCATAGATGTTTTTCGAGCGTGACACGTAACACCACGTCTCAGTCGACACGTAACAGAGTACCTGGATGAGCAGTTTCCTGACCGATGGGTTGGCCGTGGTGGTCTGTTGAATTGGCCACTGTTTGACCGGACCTCACTCCCCTAGACTTCCATAGTGTATGAACGTAGTGTAAACCAAAGAGGGGAACTACATTATCGATTTTTTGGTATTCCAAGACGCAGAAATGGCCTTGATTTTCAACGAAAATTTTAAATAATGTTTAATTTGAAATATTCGTAGCTCCGTATCCGTTGAGAAATTTACCTACTTTTCAGGAACATTCTGAGTAGGCATGGCCTCATAAATATGATCCTAGTGTATTAATACGAAGTCGACGGACGTTTTTTAGGATTATTTTTCTGGAGGGGCTGAATAAAACCACAGAGGTTTGAAAACCAGATTTCCCGATTATGAAGCAGGAGTACTAATCGCTCGGCCGAGTTATTTGGTCTCTGTGAAGCAAAGAACATAATTTATTTCTTAATTTTTACCATGTTTATAAGTCCACTTAAAGTTACCAATTTGGTAACAAATCCTTTCGTCTTCGGTGAAATCATACTGTTCCACTTTGAGTAGAGTAAGCTAATTCACAGCGACGCAGAAGTTGCCATGGCGGTAGGCGCTGTGATTTCAAAGTCTTTCATGACTGCGCTGCTGTATTAATTGGAGACATATGATTCATCGAAGATTTTTACAGCAAAGAACTCGGATTTTCTGACAGAAATGTATTCATATCTCAGCTCATTCAGGCGTGCTGAATTCGCCGTCCATTGTTTATCCTTGGTTTTATCATCGTAATAAATTTAGTTTAAAGTGCATTAAATTACGAGGCTACATATCAAGTCAGAGTTTAAAATTAACTTAAATATATTTTTTGGAGAAACGTAGCTACATAAGCCAAAATGTCGAATTTAATTCGCAGCAGAATGTGTGGCGTTTGTAACCAGGATACGGACATTCTGCTCTCTCACCACATGCGGCCACAGAGTGCACGAATGCATGCAATTCACCTCAATTAATTTTAGTAACTTTGGTCTTCATAATGAGAATTATTTTCTGATTCCGTAGTTTTATTGAATTCTTTTGGTTACAACGGTGATTGAAATCTCTGTAACATTGTTTTCGTGTGGTTGTTTTACCACGCAAATAACACACGTTTCTAAATGAAGGCAGGTAAATGCACAACGAATGCTACAGAACCCAAGCGAGGACGTAATTATGAACAGCAATTTGCGGTGAAACAGACCATTGCTGATTAGGTTTCGAAATTCCGCGAATTATTTATGACACTGGCCCTAAATCAGGAATATTCTCTTGGCAGTAGATGGGGGTCAGCCCACTAAATTATTAATAGTTATAATGACTTTTTCTGCCCTCTAAACGACATCAGTCAATATTTATGGCTTTGTTGGTTTCGTGACATGCACGGTGTCCCACGTATATATGCGCGCACAACATGAATAGAATTTGAGGTTTCTACGGCGGTAAGTATGAAGATATGTCAGAACACACGGCGCTACGGCCCGAAATACAGCCATCTGTCACATTTTTCTGATTTGTAATATCTGAAGGTAGGTCAACGGTCAGATATAACTTACTTTCTTGCAGTTTCCGACGTGAGCAACGAAACTATGATAAACGGAAATAATTTATCATTTTCATTACTTCTGTGAAAGCTGTTACCTAAGGCGCGAGGTAACTGAAGGCTGGGAGCAATAGATCGCCGTTAAACATGTGGTGTGTACCTAAATTTTGCTTCTCGTACAGGGGAACTAAAAACGTAAGGTAAATATCGGAATATATCGAAAAATAAACTAATATTGTCCTTACTTTTTAAATCTCTTTCATGCGTCTATGATATTAAAAGAATTGTGAGAGAGGGAACATAGTGTGGATGTTTAATCGATTTGTAACCCAGCAGTCCTTGCATTCTCCTGAGAAGACGATTTACAGTTTTCACTGCTGCTTCCAACGTTTATTCTATTAACACTTTCCGTTCGTAGTTGTGTCATGTAGGGTGTGACTATGACAGCATTTCATCTTGAAGGAATAACTGTGATGTCTTTGCTTCTAGATTAAATCTGTAAAGCTATTAAGCGTCGTAAAAACTAAACATCAACGGCGAATAGTGCACTTTGTTTAAAAACCTTTATTTTGTTGACGAGACTGAAATATTAATTTTAGAATGTTTCAGCATCCGTGTAATGGCCTTCCAAACAAAATGGAGTATAGTATGAAAATTTTGTTGCTTGTATTGTGTAAAAACAATTACCTCAGTTCGAAAATATTACCGCAGCAGTTTGCAAACATACTCCACACGGTTTGCATGCAACCCGGCCAACACAATTCTGTACGGTCTGTGCTTATAAATATTATTCTCGGCGTCCTTTATATCACGGAACGCACACTGAAACTACGTTGAAGGCGCGGACACGAACATATGTAAAGGTTAGCATTTGAACTGTGGAAATATTAAATTACCAAACACTGCACTGACGAGCCGAACAGGGATTGAGAGCTGATTGGCCTTAAACATGAAAATGAAGTTGAAGATGGTTGTTTTTTGGATAGTTCCGACGTGTAGTCTAGTGTAGTTCATAGGTGTTTGCTGCTTTAAGGCAGACGTTTTAAAGGATTTTTATAGGTTGTGAAATAAACCGCAAAATCCTCAATAGAGGTACCTGAAAGCTACATGGTCCTGATTTGAAGATGGTAATTCTCGACTTTATCGCTTGTTGTACTGTAGTTTTACTGCACACATGAGTAGATACACGAGAACTCTGAATCGATACCTGAATCCTGAGTATTATGGACAGTCCGTAACGCTAGACTAAACAATTTCGAAACCTCAAAGCAAATACGTGTCTTCAAGCGAGGGTGTAGTTATATTAACTGTGGAGACGATTCCAGATATTTGCTGGGTACTAGGTCTCTCAACTTCAAACAGAACTGAATGAAACATCGAAGGGATGTAATTATTTCCGGATACACTGTCTGAAATCCTTTACCTTTAGAGAATTAAGTATTAACATTCCATGTTCTTTCTACTTTGTACAAAATCCTGCAAAGACTTGTCTGCGCAAGGATACAAATACGAGTCTACAAGACAGTATATACTTGTCCCGCGCTTTCCTGAGACAACATTTATTTTGCTTTGACATACATTTCAGATCCGCCGTCTGAAAGTAATATCGGGGTGTTTTCTATTTAGTCGTAGAGCGATTACGTCAGACGAATACGTTTCTTGCCAGTCAGTATCACCGAAATTGGAACGGTGGCATAAAGTCGAAAAGAATTAACAGATAAAATACTGAAAATTCATAAATGTAAAACATTTTCGTTTTTCATGGACTATTAAGCAACCAGTCCTGCTAGAGGTGTCTGTCATAAGTCAAATATAGCAATGCTTGGTGAAAATCTGATATGCGGAATGAATAATAAGGATAAAGGAATAAAGTTTACAGAGTCCAGAACGGCTATTTTGTTAAAGATTTGTACCATTTTAAAATAATATATTTTTTACTTTCCTCTTTCACATTATAAATATTTTTAATTTGCCCCTTTGAGAATTATGTACGAATTTTCTAGCTTACGTATGTCATCCATTTTTCGATATTGTCAACATTTTAATTTTGTCATGAATGTAAATTGCAAGCATCTGAAAACAGTCTAAAGGGTGCAGGAAGGATGAAGGAAGAAGTATGACGTAATGGTAGGAAGTAAGAGTTTTAGATGTTTCATGTTGGGAAATTTGTACAGGTCACCTGTTGTTATCAGGAGAGTAAAAACAAGAAGTTTGCCACGGGTCCGACATATAGCACGTATTCGGGAAACATAAAATACATGTAGAATTTGATGGTGATAATCTCTTGGACAGAGTTCACTCAGTTCATCGAGAAGGAAATGGGAGGATAATATTACGATAGATCTTGAAGAGATTGTGAAGGTGGAAGATCTATTGAACTAGCTGAGGAGAATATTGAGTGACTGCTTCATTATTATTCGAGCTGAACTTCCTTGTTCTTCTGCAAGGGAGCGAGTAATCAGTCTGAGAAGGGTGGATTGAAACAAGGCCGATTGATTACATTTTGTGCAAGTTTCTTTAGTTTTATTTCTGTCGGATGACAGCGCGATTTCCCATATTATTGATTAGGTGAGATGCAACATAACTGATGTTCTTCATTGTGATAAAAGCTGTGTAGCGGGCTGCATACAGTCAAGGCACCAGTCCGCCTTCTTCAGTCGAGGCTTCTAACCTCGAGCCTACATTTTCCTCTTGAATAAATCTCTTCTTCGCTATAGGTTACTAAATGAATGAAGAAGTTATTCCAGCATCGTTTTGTTATTCTGCAAGAACGAGCGAACCGTTTAGTCTCCCATTTAATGATGCCCGATTTATGTTTAAAGTCGACAGGCTTGTAGATTTATTCCTTAATTCGACCTTCTTCAGCGAAAAGCTACAACCCTTTTTGATTGGAAACGGAGTTGCTAAATCAGGGCTTACCAATCTATCTTGGTGACGGGGAACTAGGTGGCTGTTATTATTAAAACGGGCACCGTATGAACCAGCAGATAAAACTACTCGCACGAATTTAAATGATTAGAGAACGATTGTATTCTCACACCTGCAAACCAGTTGGCTCCAGAGAACGTGACAAATTATCGTACACTTCAAAGATTAAACATTTAATACACATTACGAAATTTTTTAAAATTACGTGTTTTCCCAAAAACCCTTCTGAAGGCACCGAGGTGTCTGTGGGAATACCGTTGGAGATCTGGTTTAAGTGATAGGCCCCCAAAACATACCTTCATTAGGTATGAGTTAAGACTCAAGCGCATTTTCTGACTGCCTTTTCAGTGACTTCTCCTCAGCTAATATGTTAATTTCATAAGAATATTTTAAGCCCTTACGAGTCTGTTTTCAGAGGTTCTTGGTTTGAGGCTAGAACGAGGTACCACTTGTCCTTGTAAATTTCTGCGTCTATCTTCAGTTTCTCATTAATAACACCGACAAATGTCTTGGTATAGAATACAACAGAGTTTTCCCTATTTTTTTCATTCTTATCACATCTAATCATTGTCTATCATTGTACTTTAAATAATCTTAGCATTTGATACAATTTCCCAATATAGATTTAGAAGGAAATATTATTATTATTATTAGTAAATGCCAGCCTTACACCTCCGGCACACTTACGCATTTATTGTATTACTATTCCTTCTAATCACCACTTTATAGGGTATTTACTTCCATGTATCCGAGACAAACCTTGCAACAGCTATTTCCGAAATACATTTTGTTTGTAATACGTGTTACATGTATTATACAGTTTTATTGTTAGAGATGACTACATATTTTAAGATAGCGTCTTTCGAATGATGTATGAAGATCCTAAGATCTGCAGTTCCCTGATGTTGTGTTCGCCCGGAAAGTTGGCCAAATATTTTCTAAGTGACTTGGAGACAGTTATTATTATTATTAACATCTTCATAATTTCTTCAGAAAACAAGAAGTCTAGGGCGCCTACGTTTCTTGAGATTTTTCCGTTTGTAGGTAAGGAAAAATGTGACTGAACATTTAAACAAATTACTTATATGCAAAAGTTTCTCCCGACAGAATTAAATTTCCGAGACACGACACAAAGTTTAACACTGTAGCGATGTTTGTGATTCTTATTGCACGAAACATGTTTTATGCCTCATTTTACGTAAGCATATGTGCATAATCTACGTCCATACAAATTTTGTCTCAGTCCTATCTACAGTCCTCAATATTAGAGGTAAATATACCATACACATCGCGATGCCTCTTTGTTGTTTAACATTCTGTAAGCGTCGGAAAGTCTTGCTGCAGCAGCGTAGAGGACTAAGCATGAGGCAGTCCTTCTTTTAAAGTCAGTTGAGAATGCGGATGCCACACAAATTCCTCCTCGGATTGAACCATCACGAGGTGCCATGACACTTGGCACGCAGAGACAGTGGAGATCGTAGTACCAGAGCTACAGAAATAACACTGTTAAATGTATTCTGCATTCTTTTCACTCGGTAGATAAAGCGTGCGTTTACCGGGAATGTCATTTTCTTTAGTCAACAAGTTCCAGGTTCAATTATGTAAGGAAAACGTTTCGAGACGATATTCATTTTGAGATTTCAGGTACTCACAGCGGCGAGTATAAAGATGGTTGTCTTATTGATTTATGCGCTCTGATGATGGCAGCAGCAAATACCTCGGAAACCTCGGTCGTCTACTAGACTACGCGGCTGAATAATCCAACAGACAGCCATCTTAATATTTACTGTTTTGTGAACCTGATATCTCTCAAAGTGAAGAATCTTTACATGAGACAATATTTTACAATTGATTTGTCATATGTAACAACATTTCATCAAAATTTGTCGAAGTGCTCAACAGATATATGAAAATCCGTTTAAAGGAAGCAAAATGTAACTCCCTTGTAGTAATGTTCGTCAGCATATTACATCTAATAACACGCATAAAGTTTTTTCTCAGGACACTTGGGTAAAGGTTACTCTTATTTCTAAGCCCCCGATTAAGCCAATTTGGTAGAAGCTGTACAGATTCGAAAATAATGTATTCTGTAATTGAAAATGTGTTCATTCTCCAAAATTACTTCGCATTGAAATCGTTAGCTGCTTTTCGAGAAGCATATGCTGACAAGTAATTACCGAATAAGACAATAGTACGCCGACTGGTAACAACATTTTGGAACATTGGAAGGGTTTATCTGGACAATTGTTTAACTACAAAACAGCTTAAACTGCGGGTGTACAAATTTAAAGCAGTGCTTTAGCAGCATCAACGGGATGCGGCTGCAGGAATTAAATATTACCATTGGTTTCATCGTTTTGTACGTGAAGGGGTTCATGTGTAATAGGTAGGGTTGTGTTGCAAATGTAACATTCGGTGTCATAGGCCTGTGTTTACAGTGTAATTAGAATGCATTTCCCACTAGTCTGACGACTGCAGCGCTTGATTGTAACGGAATTTCCGAAATTGATGAACCTGGTAGGGACAGTGAGATTGAGTCTCCTGCCGGTCGAAAGGAGGAGTAAATTGGTTTGATAAGGAAGAATGACCACGAAGGTTGATAGGGAAACGAGAGGAATTCCTGGAGGAAATAAATAAATAACAAGCCCACAGAAATAGTAAGGCGGCATGCACAGACAGGTAGTGAAAGAAGCCGCAAATAACAATGAAACTGAAGATTTCTGTCTTCTGGGTTGCGCTGTGTAGTCTGGTCAATGTTAACCAACGTTTTATCGCCCTGATGACCGAGGCAGTATGACCTCAGAAACGTTGGTAAACATCGACCAGACTACACAGCGCAACAACCCATAAGACAGAAATCTTCATACTAAGAATCGCCCTGATGACGGAGGCAGTATGACCTCTGAAACGTTGGTTAACATCAACCAGACTACACAGAGTAACAACCCATAAGACAGAAATCTTCATACTAAGAATCGCCCTGATGACGGAGGCAGTATGACCTCTGAAACGTTGGTTAACATCGACCAGACTACACAGCGCAACAACCCATAAGACAGAAATCTTCATACTAAGAATCGCCCTGATGACGGAGGCAGTATGACCTCTGAAACGTTGGTTAACATCGACCAGACTACACAGCGCAACAACCCAGAAGACAGAAATCTTCATACTAAGAATCGCCCTGATGACGGAGGCAGTATGACCTCTGAAACGTTGGTTAACATCGACCAGACTACACAGCGCAACAACCCAGAAGACAGAAATCTTCATACTAAGAATCGCCCTGATGACGGAGACAGTATGACCTCTGAAACGTTGGTTAATATCGACCAGACTACACAGCGCAACAACCCAGAAGACAGAAATCTTCAGACTCACCGATGTGAAAACCTCAAATCTTACACATTTGGGTCTCCTTTACGATGATTATGAAATAATTTGGAAAGGTATTTAACTGGGCCTAATGTAGAAATTCATAACCATCCGCGGGGTTTAAACCGGAGATTTTCATTTGTAACAAGTGTAGTCAACTGCTGCACACGTTTTTATATATAACGGTGGTTTTCAATTTGCGTACACGCTAAAATATCGTTGTACTCCGGACTAAAAGACCCGAAATTGCTTGGGGCAATTTCTTACTTCCACTTATCATTTCGGTAAGTCTTTCTGTTTAATTGTTTGTACTAACGTTTTACCCTGTTATCTTTCACTTGGGCTTAATCATCGTCTTTCTTTTATAGATGTCACCTTAGAGAACACTACGTTTCAAAGGATGGATCTTCCTTTGTCTTTGGGTTAAAAAAGGGGAGACACCTGTTGTGTTGGATCTAATAAATCGAGCTTTACGCGATCTATGGTCCACAGAAATCCGGTTGTTAGCCGAAATTTAATTCTGGACCATTGCCAACATTACTACACGTGTCTATTCTAATATATGGATAATTTGGCGAGCAATCTATCGTAATGTTCGTTATAATGATTTATTTAATTGGGCATTAGATTTTACGTACGTAGGGGTTAATGCCTGCTAATTGTCCGTCTGTCTGTTAACGTAATAGCGTTAAGAATAGTATGTGGTGTTCTTATCGGAAACTGGACAAAAGTTATTTCTGAATAGTTTTGTGCCTTTTGGATTCGGAAAGCCCCTTCGCCACTAGCACCTCAAGGCACTGTCCGCCACTGCTGCGTTGTCGCCAACTGCAGTGTCTTTCAGTGCCTGGGCTCAAGGGGAAGGTCTCATCTTCGTAATGACGCCTGGGATTCTTATTCCTACAGCTGCATTACAGAAGGAGAGTCGAAGTTTACTGAACTTTCAAAAGCGAAGTGTGGACTAAAGTTTTAGCTTCAGTTTAAAGTTTATAACCATCGACTTTTCCAAAGTGTAGCTGTCTGTGGTTAGTGTTATTCGACGTTTTTCAATTTACAGGCTGTAACTTGAACTCGAAGAGCGATGAATCGAACGATTTCGAATTCACTTTCGACTGAAGGAGAGTTTTGACTTGAGTCTGTAGGGTAAAGTGAGGTGCTGAAATGTTGTCAGACTTTAAAACCACAACGGGGTATTTCTTCAGTTTTTAGTTTGATTCTTTAGCCGTTTAAAGAGCAAAATTAATCTATTTAATATCTAAAAATACAGTGTTTACTTCCATTGCAATGCACCACATCACCGTCACAAATATATTTTAATCTTACGATCTTTATAGATTTCTGTTCCTGTTAACTTTTTCTCTCGATGGTGATATATTTTCTAACTTTGAAAAATGTCAGTTTTGATGGGGTCTCGTCTGTCACTTCTGTAAATCTTGCATGTTTATGTGCTGGCATATGACTTAATGTCAGTCTTCGTGAAAATAGCCTTATGTGATAATACACATGACCATACCATAACAGATGCTGTTTGTCGCTGAGGAGGCTCGCGTTAGTTTCCAGACAGTCATTGGGATTTGTGGTTAGCTGAAGATGAAGACGGTACGTTTCTCCGAAAACTTAGTGTCTACATTCAAGTCTACACGATGTCATAACCCAGAAGAACAAAATTATTACCTTCACCGTCTCAAACCTCATTGGCTGTCAGCAGATCAAATTATATAGCGTCTAATGATAGAGTGAATATTGAACAAGGAATTTGAAAGGATGTGGATATATTTTTTGCTATATGCCAAACATCAAATGGCAGTCATAGTCCTATAATGTGTTGTACATTTTCATTTCGTACAACTCGCTCATTTCTATATTTGGTTTCTGTTTGCCCTCCCATGGGTACCACCTCGTCTCAGTGGAAGATCCCAGTACACGACGAACCAGACGGCAATGCTAGTGAGAGAAGTTTCGTCAGTGACCATCTTGTTACGTAGTTAGAGGCGAAGGGAAGCTAGGAGTAACCCACAACGGGTGGATGTGACTAGACAGACGTGGTGAAGGTAGCACGTCTAGGAAAGATGACCCAAACAACCATCCTGCCACTTCAGAAGAGAAGGAGTGGTAGCCCCACCACAGAAATAGCCCTGCGGAACGCTTGTAACGAGGCCAGAGTGTACTTTCCTACTGACAAGCCTCAAATTAATCGTAACAAATTACGGACCGGAAAAAGGGATTCTCCTAATCCGTGATAGTACGATTTTGTTGTTGATGATGGTGATGGTTTCTGTATGTTTGTTGGTTTCGCTTTTCGTGGCTATGATGTGATCTGTAAATATAAAGTTGTCTAATATAGAATTTGTCAGTTATAATCGTAAATGTATCTGCTTTTCAAATACCCATAACCTGTATGTTTGTATTCGTCTGTGAGGAGCTGAATGTTTGCTTGTCAAGTGAATGGTGATTCTCTCCGTGCATTCCTGTATTCGGGGATTACTGCGTCATAACTATTAAGACTGCATCTTTTATTTGCAACCATTTCTACTTTAGTATTTTGAAAATTCTGTTATGGTAGTTTTTTTCATTTATGATCTTGTAATATTATATATACTCCCATATATACATATATGTAATAACGCGAGATAAATAAGAAATAAAAATATGACAATCAATTATCTCAATGTATGCTTCTTGTAAAGACATTCTGTTTAATGCGATGTTAAGCTGAAAAACGTTACGGTAACTGTTTGTATATGAACATAAATTGCTTCAGAATCAAGTTCATAAAGATATCTAGATATTATAAGTACGAAACAAGTGAGAAATGTAGGGTGTTACATAACAAGGAGCCTCTTGGCTTACAGACGTAAGGGCGGAGGTATCTGGGAGATTGTAATGGACTAGAAACGAAATTCCAGTGGGAAGACATAAAATTTGTAGAGAATTTTGGTGGGAAAGCAACCGTATAGAACAGTGTTATTCAACCTGAGGTACGCGAAGACAGCTTAGGGGGTAAGTAAAATTTAAGAAAAAATATATTATTTTATGATAAACACTGAATAATCAGTAATGTAATTTATTCAATTTATTTTAGATGTAGATTATATACTATCTATAACTTGAATTATACACCAACAACTTTGGGGGTACAAAGTTCAAGAGAAATTATATCTAGGGGTACGCGAACAAAAAAGGTTGAATACCACTGGTATAGAAGACCGAGAAAAATTGGGGGATAACATTAAGCTGGATCTTAGAAAGAAAGATTATGGGGATGGGAGATGGATCAATGCAATTGACTAGGAATCTTGTCAATTAGCAGATTTAAAATTAGGAACTCGGATATTACCACCAATTATTTTAGTTTTAATTATTGCTGAATTTTGGTTTTATGCCGTTATAATATTGCTAATATTATGTTTGATTTTAAAACATATAACACCTTTCTGTCAGCTGTCCACTGTTAATCTCCGGTTGCTTTCAATATATAGACGACATTCATTTTTATTCGTCCTTTTTATTTGAGACTACACAAAGCAATGTGGAAGAAGAGTGACATTATATCTTGTACTTGTGCTGTCGCGCACAATAAAGATGGTGGAAATTCAGATACTGTCAGCCCCGTAATTATTTGATACAGAATGTGTCCAATTACAGAATATAATTTCATGTTACCATTATTTCAGCAATATTTGTTTGTTGTACAGACTTTGTGTTTGTGATATGAGAAATTCGAATTGTTTGAAAAGCTTGAAGGGTAGAGAAATAAATTACAGCGTTCAATAATACGCGGGTAAATTTTTGACTAGCTAAGCACAATGTTAGATTCTCATGAGGACTTTGCTCTACGTGGTTAGTTATGTTTATGAACCCCGAAAATTAAGATAGGAACACCGGAATTCCAGTCATCCTCTGTTTAGTTATAATAATATGTACAAACTTGCTTTCACTCTGTGAAATGTATTCATACTTAAGCGTATCAACGTTACGAATATATTCTGGAGTCACTGAACAAAGCAAGACAGTTCAGACTAGCTGAACCACCACATGCTGTACCATTAACTTTGACGTTTACGAATTTGCATTTGGCCGGTCATGTAATGAGCCTCGCTTGAGCTATTCATCAGTGGGGCGAGGTACAACGAAATACCGCAATTATCCTGTATAATGGGTACTGCGTGGGTGAAAATAAACAGTACAACAACATTGTTTGAAACGTAAACAAAGCTTCAGTTCCAATGAATTGACGTGTTGCATATTTACCGTCCTCAACTAATTCTATGATTTGTCTTTGAGGTTGTTTCTGATGCTGCCGTAGGTCTATATTACAACTATAAAGTGATATTTTCAAAAATGGTCTGAACATATATTGTTTAAAGTTACTTCATTGCTATTTATAGGGTCAATCCTATTTCTGCCTAGTCTCTCTGAAGTCACTGTAATCTTGTCTCGTTTCTTCATTTGGTATGAAACGTCAATTTGTAAGACTTGAGGTTTTCACAGCGGTGAGTATGAAGATATCCGTCTTCTGGGTTGTTGCACTGTGTAGTCTGGTCGATGTTAACCAACTTTTCAGAGGTCATACTGCCTCCGTCATCAGGGCGATGACGGAGGCAGTATGACCTCTGAAACGTTGGTTAACATCAACCAGACTACACAGCGCAACAACCCAGAAGACGGATATCTTCAAACGTAAATTTGTTCTAAAGATTGAAAGTAATTATGAATAGGGAACGGTTTAAAGCCTAGATAGCTGTGTTCTGGGTTGTAGCGCCGTGTAGTCTGTAGAAGTTTACCAACGCTGGTAAACCTCTACCCAGAAGACTGAGATCTTCGTTCTCAGCGCCGTGAGAACCTCAGATCCTACTTAGTTTTAAACCTGTTCGAATGTATTGTGCTCCCATTCGCATGAACAGATATAAACCCCTTCTGGCCGAAAATTAGTAATATTCGAACTTGGTACCTCCTGGACAAAAATCTAGAACGTTACCACGACTCTTATTTTCTCTATGGCCTTGAAATTGATATCGCTAATCAATATGTCAACCAACAGCCAAAAAATTACCTCCCAAACAAGTGTATTGCTGTGCAGTTTTGGATTTATGATATTTATTTAAGAGTGGCATATATGAGGTTATCTCTGATGGCTCGAAGAAAGTCTCAGCTGGGACCAACTTCTTTCTTCCATTTCTTTATTCCTTTTGCGTCTGTACGTATCTCCTTTAGAAGCAGACTGCTATTAAAAGCTTTCTAATCCTAGCGCCATTTTAAAAACAGAACACTTTGCCATCTAACGTCATAACTAAGAACTTCGTCTGTCATGCATAACACACAACGTAATCATAAACAATATCATATTTTATATCATGTAAATATACTAAGTCTGTAGATAACTTGCGTGGAAGAGTGACTCAAGTACTATCAATTTTTGGAACTTTGTGGCAATGAATTAAATATTTAAGAATGAATCTTAATGAATAATTTTAAAGGATATGTCAAGAAGCGACCGTGGTCTGTTTTAATGTTCTATTTCAGTATTTGTTTGGAGGGACTGACGTAAACCAATAACGACATTGATCCCCAGTCGGGATTCGAAATGGTTACATTTCTAGAACGAATAAGATGTTTTAACACTGATGTAACCCGCTAGACGAACAAGTTAGCAACGTGTAAAAAATTTAATGTCATTTTTCTTTATTAATTTAGGAATGTGAAATACTGTTGAAGGCTGCAAAGAAACAGTTTGGTTTTCGGGCTCATCTGGTAACAGCGTGTCTGTGTTTTTCCCAGTCACCATTTGGTCATATGGATAGAGTTTCACGTCAGTGGAAACTAGGCGACCGTGATACTTAACTTCCTACCAACAGTAACACCAGCGATGTTATTTCTGGAAGAAACATTGGCGCCTTTCAGACTAGCGAGTCTCGAATTTGTTGGTTGAATAGTCTGTCAATAGCCAATGCTAATTTTATTACGAAGTTAAAAATGTGATAAAATATAATATGTTTACATAACGCATTATTTTCATTTGAAAGTTAACTGTTTAATAATTGTAATTTAAACGTACAACTTTACATGTGCCAAGAATCTAGTAGTAAGTTAGGTATTAAAATCTATAAAGTTCAATCCTACGGGCTCATAAAGTGCCCTACGCCTACAGCAAGTTTTTAATATTTATTAATGTAGTTTGCACTGTTCTGAAATAAATTGACCAGTCACAGCCTTTGCAGTGTCCAGTTTGCTAAGATCAGTAAATGCAGTGGCCGTGCTGTGGTTTCCCGGGGCATAATTACCCTGCTTCTTTGGCTCCTAGCTCTGTCATGTGCAGTGAGATTAATTGCCGGCTTCAGGTAACTCCCCGCACCCTACAAAATATATTAAAAATGACCCCCTTTTTATATAGTAAGGGATTTTACTTGTTTGTTTTGTAAAAGCAGGTTTAACATGTAAAGGCAAATTTCTGCATTCAGATGCCAGTGACATTTCTGCTTTGCAAATTACGGCATTTTTCAATGTAACTCGTCAAGCGAATGGCCTCAAGTTAGTGTTGTGATGTAAGTGAGAAATAAGATTTAAAACGCTTTTGATTTCTCGAATAAAGTCACAATGATGTAGGAAAATCCGAAAGCCGTGAAAACGCGAAAAACGTAAAGAAAACCAGGAATATCACATTTGTGAGTGGTAATTATTCATTACATCGACTTTGTTTTGTTTTTTTATTTGCTGAAATATGTCTGGTACACACGACGATTCTGGAATTGTGTTTACAGCCATTTTAAGGTTACTTTTACTATTATAATGACATATTTTCTTGTAAGATTAAATTTTGACCTAGTACTAGAAAGGTCCCTAGTCCGGTCTTCGTTTGTGGATTAGTGGTCTATTGATAAGCTTGGTAACTCCCATAATTTCATGACGCTCTATACCACATATATCTCAGACTGCAGACAGTGTGGAACACTTTATTAGTAGATTGTTACATTACAATAAAATACAGTGATTGTAATAATAGCGTTATATTGTGTTAAAGGTTTCAAAGCAACAATGCACAATCATTTTATTAAACAAAGTGTCTCTGTACCTTCCAAACATCAATTAATGTCGATATCAGTTTCATGTCAGTGAAAACCTGGCGATCTTGATAATTTTTAACTCCCGTCATCATTAATACCAACATAACGATCGCTCGAACTTATCGGATGAAAGAAACACTGGCGCTTTTTAGTCTAAAAGTCTGCATTTCTGTGGATTGCTTGGATTATCATAGAAGATGCTAATTCTATTAATCTAAAACATTTCTCATTTTTCTGTTCATATTACAGTACTGATATCGAAACTTTTTTCTTTACAACGTTTATCACAACCCTACTTTTCCTCATCCCGCATTACACACTGAAAACCTGCAAAAACAAATTTATAATATAATAATTGATATTTGTGTATTTATGTAGTACTACATTCCATTCTGAATTATGTTTCAACTGAAAGGTAGTTGCATTTTCTGGACAATCTGTAGTTGCCATGGTGTTTACCTACTAGTTATAATTTAAATCCCTTACACGAGAATAACTAATCACGGATATCTGAGGAGAAGGGGGTTCAACAGGTAAAGTCCCTTACTTCTGGCACAGGCCCAGGATTATGTAGCCCTTTCCCACATCAGTACTACACTCTGCGCGCATGGGCAGAACGAATCTCTGTTGGTGTTAGCAGAAAGTTTGTCAGGAAATCGAAGATAGCTGGGATGTAAAGAAAAGTAAAGTTTTCTCTGGCAGGCAAACGTATGGGGCAGTAGACCTATAGCTCCATTTATTCATAACCTTGATACTGAAGATAGGTAAATAAAGACGGCTATCTTCTGGGTTGTTGCGCCGTGTAGTCTACAAGAAGTTTACTGACGTTTCGGATGTCCTTGCTGCCTCCATCATCAGACCGAAGAGTCATCGTCCAGAAGACAGCCACCTTCAGACTCACCGCCGTGAAAACGTCAACTCCTACACAGGTCACGTTCCTGCCACTTTATCATTGAAGACAGACCACCATTGCCCTTTTATAGGAGGCTAGATGAGCTTCGGAACCGGTCTGGACGTTGTGGCAAAGAAGCCAAAAATCGTACACTGCCAGGAATCGTACCGCTCCCCTCAGACGTCACTCGTTTTAACATTGTACTTTTCTTCCGATAAAACAGCAAGGTATTCTGACTTTTCATTTGTTAGGATGTTCAGCCCTGAACTCAGGGCTTAGAGACGAGAGATGTCGTGCAGTGAGATACCGAGAAAAATGTGGTGACGACACTCAGCTTAGAAATGTCTTATCTGTTTCAATTCCGGTGTCTCGCCATGTCGCCGCCCTTTCCATGTTTTCTCACCGTGCAGTCCTGTTCTTATAAAACTGGGCTTTCATGAGTCTCTATGCTGGTGTACGCAGTTTCAACAACCAACACACTAGAACAGAGTCCTCCCTGAGAAGCGAATAGTGCGCTCAGCCAGTCTAGGAACTCCCCGCCTCTTATGGAACTCGAGGGGTCGTTACAGTGCCCTCAAGTGTCCGCCAAAGTCCTTATCTCAAGGCAGGTGAATCCAATCCACACACTCCAGCATTATATCCGTAGGATCCATTTTAATATTTACCTCCCATCTACGCCTAGGTCTTTAGAGTGGGTTCACCCTTTCAAGGTTTCCAATCAAAATTTTATACTAATTTCTCACCCCCCCCCCCCCCGTGTGTTTTTCATTTTTGTCCCTTCCGCCTCATTCTCCTTGATTTGAGCATCCAGTCGCTTCGTTCCTCTTCGGTATTTATATTTTAATAAGCACCTTTTCAGGACATTGATTTCGAAGATTTTTCTTAAATTAACTTCAAGTAGTAGAATCATCCTTGGGAAGTTAATAGTTTTTTAACGGATAAGAATTTTCCCACCTTTTGTAGAATCCGAATATTCACAAGACAGGATCAGAGGTTTTCTCGCCGGTGAGTTTGAAGATTCCTGTCTTCTGTTGTTCCGTGTAGTCTGGTAATATTTTACTTTATATTTCAATATATTCGCAGCTACCTTCAATATCTTGAAGTCGCCCGCAACCTGAGGACGCGCCATCCGTGATGACAGGAGTTCACTTATCATCAACACGTTCTCTGGCACAGTGCAATTTTCCTGTAAATAAAACAGGTACAAAATTTAAGATGGCTGTCTTCTGGATTTTTGCGCCGTATAGTCTGGTAGTAATTTTTCGTTGTTTCTGATTAAATCACAAGACCAAATTAGTACAATGTCGACAACTTTCATTATCATATGTTGTATTTGCATTACATGTTTCGGGTTTCCTATGCCATCATCGGGTAAGTGACCTCAATGTCGAACACAGCATGTTGAATCAAAGGCGTAGGTTAGCAAGTTGTATACACCAGTTGATGCTATAAGCCTCTTCGACATTTAAACCGTGCACATGATGATAGTCGAATAAGACCGAAACGTGTAGCACAGAAACAATTATATAGTAATAAAATTTATGTACACGATACATATGTTATGTATAATGTTTATTACTCAGCAGAATGCAATCCTCAGAAATTACCAATTAGCACACTCATATGAATAAAGATGCGTTGTTGATATGAATTGTCTTTAGCAGAGGAAACGTTGCTTCTAAACAAGCTAGACGTTTCTGTAATTTCGTCAACATGTTTAACAACACATCGCATAGATCCAACGAAAGTAGCACACATGCGTAGTGTGCAATTACATTTGGTTTTTATTTCTCTATTTTTGACGGCTGTAAATTTCGGCGCTGGGATTGTGTTTTCTCGTTTTCGCCCAGCAGTAGCACAGAAGTATAGACCGGTAGATAAGCAAACGCATCGCCTGGAGAGAATAAATTACGTGTCTTATTTATGGTTACAAATGCTTTGATTTTCTCTTACTCGGGAATCGTTAATAACTGTCTCAAGAAGTTTTTATTTGCCTGGCTTCAGTTAAATTGTTAAGTATTTTATTTATCTCTATGTAGATTCCTAGAGGTTGAAGAGAAGCCTACAAGACAATAATTTTACTTGTCCTTTATATGATTATGAAATTTGGTATCTATTCTGAATGAATAACACGGATTGATTATTAATAAAATGTTCTCAGGCCATGTCATTTCGTTAAAAATCACCAACGTTTCAGGGATTACCACCTTTCTCCATCCTCAGGGCTGACAGCCGATAAGATTTTAGTATGTTAATCGCATCTGAAGATGTTTAAGAATTAAATGCTGAGGATGGTACTTAACTCAAAGTGTGATTAAGTGACAAATAACCTGTAAACGTTATACAATACAGAGGTAATTTACGTACTTTCAAGCAATGGATTTGGGGTGTCCTATCAGTAATTAAATATGAATAATAAATTTGTGCAAATTTTTTGTAGCAAAATCTCAAGAGAAGAAACCACGTGGGAGAAGATTACTAAAATAGCTTAGACATAAGTAACTTTTGTTGCGAAGGATTTAACTTGATTGTAGCGTTTCAGTGACCTGCTCTGGTGAGGTCGGTATGATTAAATAATTAGATTTCTTATCCAGGAGATTTAATATTATCAGCTGAACAAGATAAATTTGCCAGTGTGCTCGTAAATGTAACGGTGTCGAGCGATGCGGCAGGTTCCGACGATCGCTATTGTAATACCAACAGGCAGATCAAGATGCTGTCCTCGCGTAATGAACACTGGCGCATCGCGTTTCGCTTATTCGCTCGTTAATATAAACAGCAGTTCGTAATCCCAGGTAATTAATAAGTTTCTCCGGGCTGACTTGTGTTTATTACATTAGAAATCTCCCCGGGCTCCAACTTCTTCAACACGTTTGCTTCAACGCCAGACTTTATGGATGTACATTGAGTGCATGCAGAAATGATTTATGTACTTATTTTATATTTGCCGAAACAAGGTAGTAATGCTATAATATATTTTCAACGTCATAAACTTGTGGAAGATGTTTTGTTGTATTGACAGGTGAGTGGGATATTTGTCCTCTGTTAGAAAGGAAAAGCGAAGGATGTGATAACATTATTTCTACTAGCCAGTTAGCTCAGTCAGTAAAATCGGTATGGGCAGAACGACCCGGTAAGGAAATAGTTTTTTTTCTTCCTGCTATCGTATTCAGATCGACTACGGTTTCCGCACAGATTTGTGGACATTGGATACCGGGCTGAGACGTCTAAAACGTGAAGCGGTACTATATATGGATACAGCAGCGTTACCTGTAACTTAAATGTTTCCAATTTCGTATTGTGATTGCAGAAATATTTACAGGGACGTTGATTCTGATGATTGAGACAGAGTAAATATCCGAAACGTCCGTATTTAACTCAGCATTGACACGGTTGATCGCCAGAGAGGATTTTATAGCATTCGTTCCCTGTGGAAATTTTAAATATTTTATAAAACATTACCTTAAGTAATTTGTTGTTAGCACATACTCATGTAAAGTCAAGGGAGAAACGTAATGCTACAAACTCAGTGAAAATTTGATCCTACTAAAGGACCCCTGATTTACAGTTTTCCAACCTTCTATAACCTACAGTCTTTGCTGCGAATCAGATGTAGTATATACTCCTGGAAACGGTGTAAGTCGTTGGATACAACTTAAACCCCGGATTTAACTGTTCATTACATCTAGAATCTGCCGAGCTTAAAATCGCGAATTGACTAACTTTTCTTACGGTTAACTGAGCATTACTGGATTCCTGTGGAAACCGTGCGACGCGAGGTTTATTTCTTTGGTGAATGAAGTGCGATTTAACCAGATGTAGTGACGAATGAACGACGGTATGCGGCTTCCAGATTGCCTTTTCAGGAGCACTGTTAAACATTTTCGTACTCTGAATATGCATATCTGCATGAAGTGAAATTTTGTGGGATTCTGCTTGTTAATCTGAGTACGTATTCAACTTCTCAACGAATATTTACGAAATCGGTAGTACTGGAGTCGACACTAAAGCTACTTGTCGAATTTAATTTTCGTCCGTATCAGTCAACGCGTAGCAGAGAATAAATTTACCTACAATTTTTCTCAAAAGAAATTCATCGTATACGACATTTATTGGCATGTATGTGTGTAGTCGTATATATCGATTTAGTGAATGTTCTTCACGCTGAATCATGAGCGAAGAACACCTTATGACCCTCCCATGTTTGTCTGTCTACGCTTTTTTTCGCGGTGTCAATATTGCTACGAGGGTGCTCAGTCTGCAGTCCCGAGGGTCTTCGTTCAACGGGAGTACAGGCCTATTCAACCTGCTTGATCGGGATACTCAACCTGTACGTCCAGGGTCATTCTACCTACAGGAATACTTAGTCTGCATAACTGAGATGATGTTACAAACATAAAAATGGTCCAAGACGCAACAATTTCACGAGATGACACTGACACAACAATGACCTACGTCATGTGGCGCGAAGATCATTTTAGGAATATCACGCTAAGATGATTAAAAAAGAGTACTCCAGACAGTACTCTTCTCTAATCATCTTAGCGTTATTTAAGTCTTAGGGTTCCCAATGTCCATTCTTCCATCTCCTTCCACTGTCCTTCTAGAACTCTCTCTACCATTGCATCATGGATCCTCTCCAACCAGCTGTTTCTTTGCGCCAAACACGCGTTCGCTCTCTGTTGTTTGTAATTATTTCGACGTGTCCGTAACGTTATAATTTTGTTATAATCCAAACTTAAATTTCTAATCCCATGTTTTACCCACTTACAGGATTTGGTACTTTGCGTTTTCTTTTATATTGTTGCCTATCCACTGCAGGCAACTTATTTGTTTTTATTACTTTTATCAGTTCATATTTATTCTTTTTAAACTCCGCACTTCCGAATCATATTATTTACAAGGCAATAATAGAAGTGTTGCATTATATTGTTATAATTTCTCCTTATCTAGTAAATGTTTTCCTCGAAATTGTGTTTTCTTTCTGATTTATTCTTCCCTGAATTCCTGAATCATGTCTTCAAGGCGTCGGTACAAAATTTTGCTTAAAATTTCTTTCATATGAAGTGAAACCTATATATTTTATAAAATACAAGATAAGCAATTCACAACCACGACAGTGTGGCATGTCGTCTGATAAGTTTTTCAACAATAGATTCATGTTTATAGTAAGCGAATATGAAGACCAATGAGATAGGCTATTCAAGTCGCAAAGAACATCTTGAAAAATATATCCTTTGCAAGTTAGAACACATCTATCCATTCATCACGCTTTGCAGCAGAATGCTAGAACACTTCCTTTAAGAGATCTGGACAATAACTCATAACTAATCCTGGTATACCTTATAACCCTTGCAATCCCCATAAACCTTGAACGTCTATTAAATTCCTCAATTAATCAAGGCGTCTGAACTGGTTTAAACTGAGTGACATATGCGTTCTCTTAATTCTGTGCAACGTTTAATAGAGAATTTCTTCAGTAAGGGAACGTATTTAATACTAGCTAAGTTCTTATAAAGAACAATTAAAATAAAGTTTTCGTTGCTGGATATAAAATTGTTGAGTGTTTTATTACGATTCAGTGCACTGACGTTTTCTGTACGATCAGAAGAAACAACATTTAATTGAAGTCCGCCCCTTTGGTGTCTATCATCATAAAGATTACAACTGCGTCACTTCAGTTGTGGCTCAGTCTTCATTGGCCATGATTTTCCTGTTGAATTGCTAAAATTTTGTTTGAATTTATACCGACATCTTTACATTTTAGAGGGAGAAGGAAGAAGTATAAGAAAGATTAGAATTAAAGACAATTATTTTAGAATTTCGCATGTTTTTGTGACTAAAAAAATAACTCCATGGAGCAGAGTCCTCGAGAAGCTGATATTATGCTCAGCTAGTTAAGAAATTCTCCGTATTTATGGAAACCAAATATTCATAACTATGTTTAAAATAGCCCGCCACTGGTACAAAATCCTGAGGCAGATGAATCCAATCCACAATCACCAATTCTGTAAGCCTATCTACAAAATCAGTTTGATTATTATATTCCCGTCTTCACCTTTATCTTCCTTGTGAGCTCTTACATTACTGATTTCCTAAGAAAGTATATGTTTTCCTCCCCTTGCGCTCTGCATGTCCTGCCCATATCATCCTCTTTGATTTGATGATCCTAATAACAGATCCTTAAAGAACTATCCCGGCTTTTGCCTGGAAGGACTGAAAAAACACACGAAAGACCTTAATTAATATAGTCTAGATTTGAAATCAGGATCTACCTAATACGTAGCTATCCTGCTCCATTAATCATCCGACGCTATGTAGTCTAAGCTACTAGCAGCGTCGTTAAATAAACAATACAAAGAATGATGACGAATGCTGCATTATAATGTGTCCTGAAAAAATTAACAAATGTAATAAAAGCCTTATTATAATCACACACTCTGTAAGCACTTACGCTGTACTGTCAAATGGAAGTCTTATTTCCCTATTGGACATTTCAGCTTCATGAACAATGGCTCGATAACTGCATAGTGTACGGTGCGAACCCGAAACAACGTCGCTCGGATGCTGATAAAGCAATTTTCAAGTTACCTCATCTCCCTGCGGCAGAATATAAATAATTTCTGCTTTATTTCGACTTACTCTTATGAAGCTACTTTTTATTTTTCAGTATTTTATGGCACGGATATGACCCAGGAAATTGGGAATATGTAAGTAACAAAACACGCGCTCCGTCCTCTCAGCCCTAAATGACGAAACGTTGTTGTCCCTTGGGCGTATTCAAGGAAAGATTCTTCCCGACATCATATTTGTGTGCAATATGTACTTCAGTCAAGAAATAATAAAGCATTTTGTGTCTTTCCGTAATTATTTCACATTGTACCATGTGACGTTAAAACCGAAAGTCGTGGGCGATTCAAAGGTATTATTGTTCCGTATTTTGGGGCTCCCGGATTCATTTCGCGGATCGAGGCTGAGACTTGCAGTGGTTGTGCTCGGTCTCCCTAGGCAAATTCTTCTATAGGACCCACAGCCGTCATTATTCACTAAACATTGTCTAGCTTCTGCATTCGGGGATGAACCACTTCGAATGTTATCCAAGGTTCCAGCAAACATTGAAGTTTCTATATTCGGTATTGAGTATCCAAGCAAGCAACGAGAAAGATTACTAAGGGTGGAGCCCTGCTCGAGAACAAGACATCGTACCTTGCTAGGTCACGCCATTCCTGTGTACGAAACGCTTTGCTGCAAACGGTAAACAGCGCCATAAAACTAAAACTAACTTGTGGCGGAAGGCCTTGACTTTGGAACTATGGGTGTTTTTGGAAGTTCTGTACACGGCAGACAGTAGGCGGCGAGGGCCATGTGACTAATCTGATTGTCGGAGCAGAAAAGCGGGTTGCCATCAAATTGTAGATGAACAACAATTTAGAAAAAAAAAGGTGACGGGCACCCCACCTACACTGAGGTCATTGAACAACTCTTACATCTCCGGCGACATTTGAAATGGTCACATTCTGGCAAACGCGGCAGAAATGTTACGCTGTCCCTAAATTTCTTAAACTGTTTTTATTCCACTTGATGTTTACTGATCCCAAGAACAAGGATGCTTCTCCGAATAATAATTTATAAATCTCAAACAAAGAACTCCTGTCGTGATTCGGCTGAAATACCAACCGAGAGATTATATTTCCGTCATCACTTTTCACGTTGTAAAGTCCATACCCTTGTTCCTTACATTGCCCCTGTGACACATGCCGGGAAGTGCACGTCTTGTGTTCATGCCTGCCTGATGAATATTGGAGATATGGATGACTTTCATTTTGTTCTGCTGCAAAGTTCGCGATAGCCGTCGGGCTAAAAGAATAAAGTACCGTGACGCATACTAATTGAAAGCCTTTGCGTAAGAGTGGCATAAGCAGCTCTACACTGTGGACGGGGGTTGTATTTCTACTTAGCAGTTAATAAAATATTTGCTGACGCACTTATTCAGTCACCACATTCTCTAGGATTGTGGTATTTGGGGTTATGAAGCCGTGTAGTCTTACAGGCCGTATAATTAGTCTATACCACATCATGACCTAGAATTCTACATACAATATAAGTGCTCACGGCCACGAAAACCTCAATTATCGCTAATCTGCATGATTTAATATAAGAATTACTGTTTTCTTTGAACATTTTTGACTTAATGTGGTTCTTTAGTTTATAATTCTATCTGTTTTATCATTTATGCAGGATATGCCATTTAAAAGGCAAACTAAATACATTCACGTGCTACAGTACACAAATTAAATCAGAAGCAACTCCACCCCATGTAACATTCTCCCATCTTCCCTGTCATACTCAAATCAAGGACACTTTTGTTGCTAGGCCGCCACTCACATAAGCTGCTAACAGTAGATGCCAACGTGATGTACCAGCAAAGGGAACAGATGTTTATTTTCGAAAATAAATTTGCATCAAAATATTTTTCTGCTGTTCTTAGAACATTTAGCAATGCGTAAACTTACAATTATCATACTAAATAAAGCAACAGTAGACCGGAGGGTGACAGAATGTGTTAGTCTGTGACAAATGCTAATCGATAGACAAAACAGTTGAAGATGCGGTCGGACCGATTTCGTCACTGCATTTTTTCAGTGCTTCAACTGTAACAACGGGACACGGCTGCAAGAATTTAATATTGCCATTGGTTTCGTCGTTTTGTGATTGAAATTGATCAGGTGTGGCAGTTGTGGTTGAGCGTAAGTAGAACATTCTGTAGTTCTATCGTCTCTTCTTTTGTGTTGCTTGTTTCTGTGTCCCTTTCAGTCTTTTGTCTCTTATTTCTATTCCATTTCTTTATATGTTGTTATCCGCACAAAGTCTAACATAACTTTTAGAAATAGAATTGAGCTTGTGAAAGGAGCATTTAAATGTAAAATGAAGGGAGAGAATCCGCGTTTTGTTTGACAGAGTAAGCAAGATACAGTGAGAAACAGGCAGTAACGTGGGAATAAATTAAAACAGCTGTTTGTAGTGTGATTGAAAAGACCAGACGTTTTCGTGGACTTATAAACTAATTTGAAAACAAATTACTCCCAAGAGTTACACGAAATTTAAAAACAAATCCTGTGACTAATCTTTCATTACTGGTGTACTGCATTCAAAATAAAATCAGCGCGAATGCAGTAAATTTATGTCTTTCGTAAGTTGGTAGTGCTCAGAGGTCCCAGAAACGCTTTCCAGTTTCCAAGTGTTCTGTTACGTGATGATTTATTAGCTGCAGAATAACTCCGAGCACCGTTTGTAAGCCATTTTTGAGACAGCTTGCGTCTTGTAACATATATAAATAGCTCTTAACCCTTGACGACAATTGTGGAAATACCAGGCCCCGTTTAACATTTCAACAGCTAAAGTCGGACGTTCCTATGAACTCTTATCTCACTTGCCATTCGCAGGTGCGGAGGTAAGAGATTTGTTGTGAAAATTTAAAAAAGCCGAAACATTGGGGAAAGTAGATGAAGAGACGCAAAGAGACTGAGGAAAAGAATGACACTGGCTGCTTCTGGAGTTTTTCACATTCGAAGATAGATACACTGAACTAAACGAACTTTCCACTGAGTAACTTTATCCATTGAGAAGAGTCCTTATTTTGAAGCTAATAGTTGTTCATCTAGTAAGAAATTCTTTTCCCTTTACGAAACCTGGGTGTTAATTACCCTGTTCACAACAGCCCCTGTCTTGAGCAGTAAAAATGCATTCCCACCCTAACACCCTGTTTCCGCACGATACATTTTAATATTATCCTTTCATGTACACCTACGTCTTCCGACTTGTTTCTTCTGTTAAAGATTCTAAAGTAAAATTTTGTACGCATTTTTTATATCCTTGCTACATGCTTCACACATCTCGCGACCGAACAAAATTTGGTAAAGAATAAACCTACAAATAATGAAGCCCCTGATTAAGTAATTTTCTCCAGTCTGATGTCACTTCGTTCCTCCTAGATTCAAATATTATCCTAAACACCCTGTTCCCCATTTCTCCTAAAGCGTGTTCTTCCCTTAATGCGAGAAACGAAGTTATGCTGAGCCTGTACCGACAATAACGGGTTCATTCGAATTGCAAAATTCACCTTTAAGGCAGTCCAATTCATAGGTTCATTTTATACACAGTATTATCCTGTGGGTACCGCGATTATATTGTCGGGGGTAAAATGGTTAGACCTCGAAGGTAATAACTTGCCTCCGTCTAGTGCGGAGGTTCAGAATGCGTGCTTCTATGCCTCCATTTCATCATACGTCTGAATGGCGTGGTGCTTAGTTAAACACAGGGCTTTATCTTTTCCTGCAGCATCATTGACGCAATGTTTTTTTAATTTGCCTTTTATTTAAGTATTACCGGATAGCGTTAATTATAAGTAATGAGTGTTGACAATAAACACCTTCTTGTCTATAGAATACGATGCCACCTTAAAAACTAATTCTGTCAGAATATAATCTCGTTATTTACGCATGGCGCCAAAGTTCACTTGAAAAATGCGGGCAGCACTTTCGGTTAAGAGGATGTTAGACCCCTTTTGCGCGACTCCACAAGACACGTGTCACAAAGACCACGCTGTCTGGTGTTAGTGTCGGAAAACGTGGCCAGAATTTGTCACAGAACAGGATAATAACCAGCAATCCAGCATGTGGTCCGAACCTCCCAAAATGTGGTCATTAAAGCATGGAATACGTTGCAATGAATACAACAGCAAGTCACAGCGCAGAAAGATATGTTCATAGTTTCCAAAACAATATTTTGAGGAATTTTAGAACAGGGTACTGAGGAGACAATTTTCATCTGAGAACGTGAATGCAGCAGGAAATTGTAGACATTTCTTTATTTGTACTCGTCACAAATATTAATATAGCGGGCTATTTAAAAGGTTGGTAATTTCATGAGTAGCTGAGCAACTGTTAGCCTCTCAGGAAAATCTCTTCCCATGGTCTTGGTTTAATTTTATATTGAGGTCTAGTAAGTTTGAAAGAGATTTGAAATTTTCGTGACTGCGAATATGAATTGCTGGGTTGTGTAATATAATTATAATGATGTTTTAGAGATGCTTGCTGCCTCCATATTTAATCTTCTACCAGACTACATAGATCAACAACCCAGAAGACAGCCATCTTTAAAAAAGTTTGTTGTTGTTGTTTGTAAAGCAAGTAGCGCGTTGTTTGTTATAGACATACATTTGCCTATAATAACTTTACCACATGTATTTTATGTGTATTCTCAAGTTTCACAAATCTGAAGCTTCTGGAATACAAGACACTTAAGATATTAACATTCTAGTTTACTTAGTATTTCAAATTATGTAAATCTTAAGATGCTCACATTTCAGACGGAAGTGTAATGAAAGTACCCCCGGTTATCGTAAATAAAAATGGTCTGGTTCATAAACTGAATATTTATTTTATTAAGGACGAGTTGTATTATTCTTGTTTGTGGCGTCACGCCATATTGCTATTCTGTGCTCGCCCGATTGCGATCTCTGCTGGGTTTCAATCGAAAAGAAAAGGAGACAACGCTCAGCGCTAGTGTAGCTGGAATTCACAAGATGCGAGGCGGTACAGCGGAAATTGGAAACCGGTACCGGATGTAAGAGATATCCCTCCTCGTGTGAGGAGGTAAGTTCTTATAAGGAGCGGATCCTAAAGAGAGAAATATGGAGCGTTTGTTGTGGAACAGCTTTATCCCGTTATGTGCGTTGAAAGAATTCTGTAAATGACGGCTAGCTGTCGATCAACAGATGAATTGAAACGCAGTAAAAGTTTTTATCTTCTGTAGCCTATAGCCCGATTTAAGCCGTGTTGTCGTCTGTTGTAGAGGTGTTCTGGCTCGCTTGGTTTCCTGTAGAGCGCCTATTAGAATAGTTTCATTCGTACGTCCTCATATAGTCATGAAATAACGCGAGAACAATTTAATGTATTTTCGTGACAGTTTTTACTGAAATGTGTCAATAAATTCTGATTTTGTTCGAAATCAGACAAACGTAACGAACACTTTGCATGGAGAAATATATTCGGTTGTGCGCACCGAAGTGTTGGGAGGGGAAATTTTAGGCTACGTTGGTTAACGTCTGCTTTTGTTACAGGTTAGAAAGTCAAATTCTGGCAAAGGCATCTGAATTGCTAAGGTATGCGTAAATTTTCTAGCCTGTTTCAAATCCTTGCACATAGAAACAGTATACATATTTTGATGTATAAGCTCTAATTCAAACGCATACAAACCTATAAGGAGTAGAGACAATATTTTGTTATATTTCTTACACTTGACTCAGAATGCAGGTGAGTGGTAAGTTTTACATTCCACCAGCTTTGCTCCTGAGCAGGAGCCCTCCATATTTACTCGATAGAAGTGCAGTGTGTTCAAGATTTATTCTGGACGTCATGACGAAGGAAAAATTCTGCCACTGTCGGAATTCGAATGTCGTTTTTCAGGCCATTCGTTGCCCGCTGGTGTCCTGACTGATGTCTTAGCTCCCGTCGCATAGCATTAATTAATCAGCAGATTGTACTTAGTTACATACAACACATTTCGTTATACCAACTGCAGTGTTAAAATAATAAAAGAATCTGGATTTGCAGAAGGAGAGCCTTGAATTATTCCTTTACATTAACGAAGAATAGAGAACTTGTCGAAGTTTGAATCTGATTACTAACACCAACGTAAATTTTCTGTTAAATATTCATTCGTCTGATTCACCAGGAAAGTTGCCGGAAATTATAAATTAAAATCTCAGAGCGCAGGTTTATCGATAATAAATCACGTAGATTCTTTTGTCATGGCGAAGAACTCAAGTGTTCCACCTAATATAAGCGATGTGTTTTGCTCAGTTTATATATATATTTAAATTTAAATAGGAATTGTCTTCAAATACAGTATTCAAACTTCATTCGTTGTAGCACGTGAGCCTTATTCGAGTGGTCTAAACTTCATACTAGTGGCATCTGACCTTCTGTTCCGAATCTCCGTCCCCGCTCGTCCCCATTTGGCTGCCGAGATAACCTCCCTGTACCGTGCCTCACTCTTAAGAAATATATTTGTTTATTACTGTTGCAAATAACTAAATAACGTATTGAGATTTCAGGTCCTCGCAGCAGCGAGGATGAAGATGGTTGTCTCTTGGGTTGGTGAGCATCGTAGTCTGTTAGAAGTTCATCAACGTTTCAGAGGTGCTAGCTGCCTCCATCATTTAGGAGCGCGCGACAATTTCTTCATGCACGCCTTGATATTGCAATAACCTCTGAAACGTCGATAAACTTCTGCAACACTACACGGTGTATTAACCCACATAACAGTCGTTGTCAATTGATGGCAACCATTGGCGAATTCGTACTGTTTTAGTGGTGTCCTCGTCCCTCTAATCACACAAGTATCTACATCCATTCTTGTCCGTTTTTGTGAGAAAGAAAGGCTATAGCATCTGCATTTGACACATCATCATTATACAAATCATGTCACGACGTATTAAAAGTAGTACATCAGGTCTCAGACGTAAAAGAAACGGTCTCAAAATATGTCTCTCCTATTAATTTCTGAGACCTTTCCTTTTGGTTTATGAACCGTCCAGTCATAGGAACATCTAATACTGTACTGAAAATAACAAACAAAACATCACATCGCTAAGAATTTGATTTAGAGCTTTCTTTTCTAATACGATAAACGATATTTTGCGCCAGATTTGAGGAGTGTGAATTACGTCAGAGCTTAAGCCACTGGAAGGTCGTAGATTTCTTTTTTGTCAGTGTCTAATGGACACGGATAGTACCTGAGAACCCAATATTTGCCAATGAGTAATAGCAGATGCTCTTAGATATACGATCTGAAGCTTTCACGGCGACTAAGTATAATGAATTCTTCTCGGGCTACCAGCCGTGTCAAGTGGATGAAAGGCGAAAAGACCAACGTTTCCAGAACCATCTTCGCTCTCGTCCTGAGGGTAGTGAAGTACTTCAGTACTTAGACAACGTGTTTTGTCAATTTTCTGGATTAACAGTGGTCACTCGCACGGATTCGTATTCCCATTCTGCAAAAAAATAATAAAAATTATCTTTATGTTTTAAATTTCTAAAGAAAACATATTAGTTATATAATATTGAACAATTTATTTTCTAACTCTAAGAAAACACAATGCTTTACCATTCAAAATTTCACTAATTTAATACTGTTCAGGGAAGTTTTGTTCTGAGAAACAAATTAATTCCATAAAGAGACTATGTAAGCCTACAGTTTAAACAGTTTGTTAGGTTTCTTATTTTATCAATACTTTCTTTCTACTGTACAGTTATTCTGTAGCAATATTTTATAGCCATCTATATTCTGATAGGGTTACGAAACGCAGTAAATGAAGAATTTTCCAGGCGTGATTACACTGAACGTTTTTATACACAAAGAACGGTGAGACGTGAAACGTTTTCAAGTTATTAGTTGAATTGAAAATTTTATACAGTTGCACCCAACTAATAGTAAGACTGAAATTGAATATATTTTATTATGTAAAATTTAAAATAACATTAACTTGTGAATTGTCTATTATTTTGCATTTGACTTGACTGCACTGGAAATCGGTGACTTAAAGGTCATCTCAGAAGGGCAACATACACCTTAAGGAAAGTCAAAATAGTAGTTGGTAGTGGTGATCGCTCCGTTACAAATTTAGTGGTTATAACGCCATGGATCGGTTATCACAACGCCATTTGTGAAAGCAGGATGCACCAAGTAAAGATTTCGTTCGCTCCATAATGCTTTCTTCGGCTGTTTCAGAAACCGTTTACTCCTTCACATAAATGGCATGATATTCCAATAGCGGCATTATGGTCTAGTTCCTCACATCATACATCTAGTCATACAATTTCTAGTAAGGTCTGGATGGAGCTACGGTACTCCAGACTGTAATTCTCGCGTTTCATTTGAACTAAATGATCCTGATTTGTTTTTCTGCATGGTGTTGATGAAATTAATGAAAGTGCAGGCATCTACAATATTGATCCATTATTGTTTCGCCCATGAAAAAAAAGTGTAGAAGTTTGTCTTCGGGTATGTACAGACATGGACAAACTACTTGGAGCACGAGCGGCTGGTAACGAAGGCGGTCGAAGTCTTGGTCACTCATTACTGAAAGCATTCATCTCAGGTCTGAGTTCTGGATAGCAGTTTAAGTCGTGCAGCCCGGCCCGTAGTTTGAGTTGCGCATCGTCTCAGACTCTTGACTGCAGCGTTGTTTTCGTATGGTCCTCCCATTTTTTAAAACTATTTTTCTCATGACCAGCACAGATTACGGCTTTGAGCTGCTGTAATTTCAGACTCATCGCAACTTCAAAATAATCCAATTTCAGACGTCCTAATTCCAGTGGACGTTACTGTCCGTTCTCATGACAAATGTGAGGGTCAGGTAACCGCTTCAGCAGAGATTAACCACTCTGGTATTTTCGGAGGCAGACATGACTATCTCTGTCATTTCTTTCTTATTTAATGTCTAATCTAACACACACACACTCTCACATACACAAACATACACTAATACATACATATAGTGCGCGACTGTAATCTTGGGACTTGCAAGGAATGCATTAAGTCCGCAGCGTTAAAGGCAGACGCTATCTTTCCTCCTTCCTCCTTCACCCCACTTCCTCACCCCGCAAATCTCAAAATTACAGTCTTTAACTATACATACGTACGTACATGCGTAATAGATGTGCTGGACTCTAACGTTGCTCGTAGACTCGTTTTTGCTCAATAATACACACCGATTCGTGCAGTTGCTGTAGTAAGTCGCCGTCTCCCGTATGTCGAAAAAGCTAGGCGTTCCCGTTAGTCCTTTGTTGCACTCCACTTGCGACTTCAGAGTTTGGCGATCAACATATTTAAGCTCCCCGCGTTTTGGCTGGTTGGTGACACGTCATTCAGGTGATTTTGTTCTTAAAAAGAGAAAATCGTCTGAAATGATATGTGCTGTAGAAATTTGTGATAAGTATTAAAAGAAAAGGAAAGTGAAGGACCCACCAGAATAGCATTCCACAGTAAGTTGCAGCAGACATGGTGGAAATAGCAGCGCTTCAGAATTTATGAGAAAGGTTACAAATAGTTTTTAATTTAAGTAGAAGCTATTTAATATATATTATTGGTTTTATTAGTTGACATGTCGTATTTCCTCGGTTGTAAGATTTAGTAACAGGCTTTGAGGAAAAAATATATGTATATTACAGTAAGAACATTCACTATTAAAACACAACCATTCTTTGTGTTCATATTTTAGGAATCTTATTTGTTATTCTCTCTGTGTTTACTGTTCCATGACAAGTGTTGTGAAAATGAAGATTTTCCTTGAAATTCAGTCATGCAATATAATTTTTCGACGTCATTTATTTAGCGCCGCCAAATGTAAGACGCATCCAGATTTCAGAAAATTTAAAATTTGAAAAATACTGCGTTTTAAAATCGCGAAAATATGGTATTCCTACAGAAACAACTGCATTATCAAAAAATAAGTTGTGGAAAAAGAACATTCCCCCACCTTTCTTCACAGGCTTCTGTTTGAACAAAACTGCTAGCAAAAATTATAAATTATACAAATTGCTGTCATATATCTATTTATCCATTATTTCCTATTATAAAGTTTACAGTAACGTGGTAATTTGTATATACAACGCTTTGTTGTTTCTAACACAATGACCATTTTTGTTTCGAAATTTGCAGCTCAGTTTATGTAGTGTTTCTGCACATGACTGCAAATTCCAGGCTTCTGTGGTTCATTAACTGTTTACCATCAAACAGAATGCTGTGCTGCACCCCTGTATACAGGGCTCTATCGGTACTATAATACTTTAACTATACATCGTACAGCACTGCACAAATTGCACATTATTCGAAGATGTACATGAAACTGCGTTGTCCATTGGTTTATTAAATGTAATAAGGACCGCTCCCACCTTACAAGCTTATTCAGACGCCAGTACATTTAGTGCTATGGAAATGGTTAAAAATATCAAATTTATTAAGGATTCGCACACATACTTCCCTTTACTTGTAATATAAGGGGACTAGGTTGAAAACAAAAGGCTGTTGTCAGGTACTTACTTACACCATGAATTCGAGTCCTTCCTGAAAATCCAAGTCACTGAGCCCCTCAGGAACCTAAATTTTCAATACCGTGTTCATGTGGGACTACCACTGGTCCCTATCCTGATCAAAATGAATATAGTTCATACCACCCCATCCCATTTCTCTAAGATCCATTTTTAATATTATCCTCCAACATATCTAGATCGTCCTAGTGGTCTCTTTCCTTTTGGTTTATCAAAAAAACTCCTGTATGCATTCATCTTCTCTCCCATGCGAGCTACATGCCCTGCCTAACTCATCCTCCTTGACTTGATATCTCTAACTATATTTGATGAGTACAACTTATGAAGGTCGTCGTTATGCAACTTTCTCCAACCTCCTAGTTATTCACGCCTCTTAAGTCAAAATATTGTCCTGAGCACGTTTTCCTCAAACACCCTCAGTCCACGTTTCTTTCTTAGTGTCATAGACCAAGTTTAACACCCATATAAAATTATAGGTAAAATTATATTTTTTGTCTATTTTAATCTTTGTCAAGTACAAAATGCAGAAATATAAAATATATTTTAAAATTCACAGATGGTATGGAAATCGTATAGGAAATTAGACAGATCTCTGTGGCACAGTTTTAGCCCGAACGTCTGAAGCAGAATGTTCCTCCGAAACGTTTGTACCTGCAGACCTGTCTACAAATCCACATGACATCACAAACCAGAAGACCGGAATCGATATCTTTACCGCCGTGAGAATATCAAATTTGGTGAAGGGAGCAGCGGTTTGTAACTTCAGTATTTTCTTCTGCAGTTGTCGCACTTCCAAATATTAATTCCAGAGTAAAGATTGAACCCTTCAGAAATGGGGCAGATCTTGTTCGACGAGAGATCGTTCCATCTCAAGACCTAGTATGTCCACACAGAGTAATGAAATACAGACAACAAGCGGATATGGGGTGCTTTGAGCGGTATTCGAGCCTGCGATTCGAGCACAAGAAATCTAAGATTGAAGCCGCTTTGACAATTTGACTTATTGATTAAAAGAGCGTGTAGCCTTTACTCTCAGTGCCCTGTAATCAGAAAGGAAAGTAATTGTACATCGTTACGGTTAGAGACTACATTAAACAGTGCTTGTCGTGATTTTAATTATTTATTAAAGGTGAATAACATTATAATACCTTGTGAATGATTACTAATGATTACTAATTCCAAAGCCTTTGCCATTTGAGTGACTTCATCTCATTCGATCACATTGACGTCTACAGTTAAAACATTCTAAACAACCTAAGAATCAGTTATGAATATTGCTGTCGTCCTGGTTTTGCGCCGTGTAGTCTGCAGCATACACACCTGAAACGTCGATAAACGTCTATTAGGCTACAAGCCTAATTAGCTCAGAAGAGAGCCATCTTAAACAAGTTTCCGCGAGAACATTAAATCTTACTAAGAGTCAATTAGATTAATAATCGTATAAGTTTGTTCATCCTCTTCACCTGGGAACACATGCCCCGGTCATACCAGGCGTGCGTGATCTTTGAATAGCCGGTAAGCAGCGACCCGATGGGAAATTAGACTGAGTTTGTTTTTATTGGACGGAACAAATGAAATGAGTTGTTATGAACCTCAGCCCTGAGAACTGTGCTGTACCAAGTCCTATTTGTGTTCCCATCTGATAATTAAGTTACACAATCGGGCGAGTTGTGCGTTGTGCACGCGGAGCCCTCTCAATTGCTAAAACTATCGGTTCCCAAAAACAGCAAGAAACGAACGCTGCCCGGGTCCATCTATCTATATTCCAGTGCCGTTGGCTTTCAACTAATTGCATTTGGAGCAAAGCCCGAAAATTAAGATCACTGTAGCATTAAGACAAAGAAAAGAGAAACAAGGGAAGGCGATGAAAAGAAGAATGTGTATTCTTGAGTGACCTTACATGGCGATATCTTAATCTCGTGTGTTTCTAAGCAGTTCACAGAGTGATCTCACATTCGTGGAACCTACAAAATGCCCTCATCCCACGGGAACAGTTCATCCAAGTAGTGAGTCCTGAGCAGATTAACTTACTTTTCTTATTATTATTACTTTGTGGTGCTTTGAAGGTGAAGTATTGATATTTTCTAGAGACATCAAGGAGCGAAAGTCTGTGGTGTAAAGCTATAAGCTGATACGTGCACTTTTGCCAGTTTTTGAATAAGGGTTGAAATAAACTTCAAGTGGCATCCTCTGTCGGGCAAAATATAACGTACGAACTAAAACATTGTAAATTTTAACTCGATAGTCGGAAAACGTGATTTGATTATCTCTATAACTATTAAAATTATTTTATATAAAATTCTGTAATAATCTTTACATATATCGGTCTATGGTTTTTCCACCAAAAGTTTTCAGAACTGAAAGTGTTACGCTAGATGGAAGGTTAGCATACATTGTGTTTGATTCTCAATTCATTTCGTGCGGGGACAATGCTTCGATCCCAAGAGGCAGTCGTCACAAACTAAGGATTTAAGTCAAGAAACAACCGTTCCCTAACTTTGACAGCTTCTGGTACGAGGGAATTTCAGAAATAATTCCTTCTGTAGTAGGATTTTAAAGTTTTCAAAGCGGTGAGTCCGAATTTTACTGTCTTCTAGGTTGTAACACCACGTAGTCTTGTAGAAGTTTACCGACGTTTCAGAGGTCCTTTCATGATGGAGGCAGCAAGTACCTCTGAAACGTTGGTAAACGGTTCTACAACCAAGAAGGCAGCCATCAATGAGTACTCTTGATTATGACCGGTTTGGTGTATTGAAATCAGTCACTCCCGGACACAGGAAAAACAAGTTGAGTTTTCAAGCCTTGAACAGTAGCAGGGCTTTAAAATATCTATTCTTTACTCCACACGCACGCACGAATCCTGCTGTAACAGTAAAGAAGTGAAAGGTCTCACCACGGGCTGGGAATTTAGTCAATGATTTTAACAGAGGGCGAACCTATCTCGTTTTTAGAAAGTGTCGTTTTAAATTTACAACTAATGTTTCAACAAATATCCTGGAATAATCTCAGACTGTACATTTACAAAATAACCAAATAATCTATTAACACTGTGTGAAACATAGTGTATGTTGTAATTAGTTTATCATTGTGTACGTGATTTGTTGAGTGATCAAATTGTTACCAAAGGTTTACGTGTGCCCAATATATGTTTAAATGCATTTGTGTTATAAAGTTTACTAAAGTGTTCCAGTTATATAAGCGAAATTTTTTATAGTGTTTCAAATTTGCCTAATATTGCCGACCTAGTTCTATGTCCTGTGGCCTCCCGATCGAATCCACCCACCTCAGTGCCATATGATGACACACAGCTTTATAAACTTTCTCTGAGATACATTTAATATTATCCTGTCCACCACGTCTTAGAATCTTAAATTTCTTTATTTTTTGAGCTTTCAGGAAAATTTTTATGAATGTTCTGACTTCTTTATGCGGGTTATAAGTGTTTATCCTACCCTTGCTAACAATGAAAGGGGTGAAATAGACAGACATATTACGAAACTACTCATGACGTAATAGTTCAGTCAGTATAGTGACTAGCTACGGGCTGGACGACCGGGGTTCGATCCCCGACGGGGGCAGAGGATTTTTCCTCTAGCCTCTGCGTCCAGACCGGCTCTGCGGCCCACCCAGCCTCCTCTACAATGGGTACCGGGGTCCTTTCCCGGGGGTAAAGCCGGCCGGGGCGTGATGCTGACCACTCACCCCCATCTAGTGCCGAGGTTAAGGAAGAGAGGAGCTATACCTCCACTCACCCCAAACGCCTACATGGCGTATAGTGGGACATACTTTACTTTTTACTAATGACGTAACTAGCAAGTATCAGCAGCATCTTTTTCTCACAACTCTTCAAATTACATATGCTCTTCTTTGCGAGTAAGGAATAAACTTGTAGGATTTGATGTTTTCACGGCGGTGAATTTGAAGATGGTCGTTGCGCCGTGAGTGTGGTAGAAGTTCACCGGACGTTTCAGAGGTCCTTGCTGCCTCTATCATTAGGACGACCCAAAAGACAGCCATATTCGACAAACTTTTTGTTTTAAAGGGTAAATATTTTAATGTTTACGTTTAGTAAGTCTAAGACTGAATTGAGATGGTTGATTTTTACGTAGGTTAACACGGCTTTCATTGTAGTGCTACTATTTGTTAGGAACAGTAACCCAGTCAGTATATAATTTGCTGACTTCATATCTTTGAATAATTTCCATGTCCCAAAATGCGTGAACCTGGCCTCAAGACGTGTTTACACTGTTTTCCGGTTTGTCGGACAGAGCGAGCTTCTGCTGCTGCATCGTTATTGATCTGTTCAACTGATTAAACAACTGAATAGCGATCGGTAAGTGCTGTAGCTTCACTAATCACATCAGCTGCACACCCTGATGGCGAGTCTTGGAACTATGTAGGGGAGTATTATTCATTTTGCGATTCTGTTCGCCTAGTGGTGATAATTTCAATTTCTATTCATCTTCTGGTGTTTTTATACGGTATTGGGATATTTGGAATTGATTGTTTCAATATCCGCGTGGTTATGTAAAGCAACATTTGCACCGTTGGAAAGAGCGTTCCGCCCAAGTAGGCGTTCTTCGGAGCCCTCAGTGGTCGACAGGTCTGTTTCAACATTACGGTGACAATTCGCAAAAACTGTACTTTCAGATTTATTCTGTATAGCGAGGAATGAGTTCAAAAGAAGATTATTAAATAGAAACAAGCCTAATATCTACATTAAACTTGTCGGACATAACCTCAAAATTTCGCATCGTCGCCATGTTTACATTTAATAACAGATCAATGGTTCGTTTATTGTCACTGTGAAACTGAGAGCTAAATAAAATTGTATCGCCAACTTGCTTTTGTTTTAATTTTAAAAATGATTTTGTTGATGGTGATTAGGCAAGGATTTGATAGGAAGCGGTTGTGTTGTGTTTGAATGTACTGTCTTAACATTGGCTTGGAGAAGCTGAATATTAAGACTGCAATCTCAATGTAACGCAGCCTATACGGTGTCGGGGCCGAGACAATAAACTTTTACCTTTGAGACTGTTGTAGAGTGTCGCTTGTGAGACCCGTGTTGAAAATATCTGCGTGCTAATGCTGCTTGTCGTGGTTGGCTTCATCTTGTTGTTTCCGCTCCACATGAATGTCAATACAACATTCCAAGATGTTTGTTAGAACAGGTAAACAATGCCCCATCCTTCCTTCTACAGCTCACGTGGTGGTATGTATTTGTACTACCTGTTCCAAATACATTAAACTGGCAATCGAACTTTTGTTGTTGTATGTGAGATATGTTGTTTCACATATAACAGTTCCGTAAACATATCTCTTAAAACTGAACAGGGAAACCATGCGTTAAGACCACAGCACACAACAGGTGTTGGTAGGCATGATTTTAATAAATGTTAGCAGAACGGTCATTACCACTGGCGGGAGCCTTTTCTGTTCCAAGATGCAGTCGTACCCCCTGATACTTCAAAACAAGGACAGTTTCGTCTCAGAATAAATATTGCTAAGCTGACAACTGACAACAATGGTTAAAACAGCTTTGTTTAGACGCGTAACTTTAGAAATGGGCCTATCCAAGACAGACTCCTTTCTACAATGTTTATAAACTAGTGAAAATACTGTGTGTGGGTTCTGTTCTTGTAAAAGCTTTCTCTAACGCCACTGACCGACCCTTGCTATAATTGTATTGTTTACTATGCTTCTCAAACATCGTGGAATCACAGAAGAAGTTGAAACAGGCCACGGCTGCTGTCTTGTTAGAAACAGAACGAGACGATAGATAAACTGTCACGAATTTTCAAACGAAATTCACACATTTTGGTCACTTGTATCAGACATTAGCAGAAATAAGCAATGCAAGTAAGCGACATTACAGAGAATAAATAGATGATCAAGAATGTGGTTGTTAAAAACCGATTAAATGAAAAGAGAAACGAAAGAAAGTTTGTGTAGGCAAAAATGGAACAGATTAAAAGAGTACTGTAAGGAAAATAAAATGACATAGACATTTCAAGTGTTACTTTTGTCTCTGTCCGTTTCGAAATGTGTCGTGTCCGAGGTGTCTTACGTACAAGGGTTTTAGAAATAACTGTGACCCAAGTCAAAATATCTGACACTGGTCGGGATTTAAACCTCGTACTTTCCGAATTCAAATGAAGTAACGTTGATCCGACTTTCCCAGTGTACTGAGTCGTGAGGCCAGTTGAGATATTTCTTAAACAAACTCCATGGAACACAGTCCTTGCAAAGCTGATATTGCACTCAGCTAGTCAAGAAATCCACTACCGTTTATAAAATCCAAAAATTTTATTACCGTGTTCTCAAGGACCCGTTACTGAGACACCTTTTTTACGCTTCGTAAAATACTGGTGTTTAGCGATCGAAATTTCTAAATTTTAAGTAGTCCTATTTGAAGGAATTCGATTCTGTGGATTGTTTCTGAAATGTAACGGCTGCTGTAACATCTGACCGAGATTCTGCGCCTTGCAGACCTGAGCCTGTACCACGCGCAGCACGACGATTTCCCCGGGTGCTCTGTAGGAATGACCAGGTGTCTTCGCTGTGCTAAAGCGTACAGATTATTCCGTAACATTGGCATCAAAACTGTTGCAGTAAGTATTCGAGCCCGCTCCTAAATGCAACTGTCGTATGAGGTGATATAAAGCCTTTAGGATTATAACCTGTTTTTTAACGTGTGTAGTTTGGTTTAGCCTGTAAAGGTTAAAGCTGAACCAAGTTGTTTTGTGCCTGGTGCAACAAGCTCTTCTTGCTAAAGACAAATTTCGTCGTCTGTTATAAATGAATTGTGTCGTTCTATCCCAAGTTTAATTTTTATGCTTAAGGAAAATAAGTACGCTTATGAGATCACCATGCTTTGAGTTTGTACCCCGTTTCGCCTTTCGGATTAGTAGAACATTTTCACAGATGCCGGTGTGAGTGATTTGCAATTGGAGGTCCACCCGTATATCCTTTATCTTGATTTGCAGCAATCGGTGATAACTGCTTGGCGGATTTACGAATTCCTGAGGCAGAAGAGACAACAACGCAACTTAATTTACGTTCTAAAATGAAATGGTATTAGATCTTCGAAGAATATGCAACGCTTTCTAACCCTTTAAAAAACCTGTGGCTACTTTTGTGCCACGTACTTCAACATTTAGTAACTACATTTTTACCACAAAATGTATTACAGTTCTAATATATTTTATATTTGAAACTTAATTTTCTTAAACAGCAACTTTGTTATGGAAACATGTAGTTTTTTGTTCAAGAAAGGAACTAATTTTTCATGTTATACATTACATATTTAGATGAATTTCGTCTTAAAATAGTTAACGTAATTATTTTGCATAATTAAAAAAGTGATCGCCATAAAATTTTCGTTTAAGTTTCACAGATGTAGGATTAGAGGTTTTCACACCGGTGAGTATGAAGATTTATATCTTCTGGGTTGTTGGGCTGTGTAGTATGGTCGATGTTAACCAACGTTTCAGGGGTCATACTGCTTCTGTCATCAGGGCGATGAAGATTTCTGTCATCTGGGTTGTTGCGCTGTGTGGTATGGTCGATGTTTACCAACGATTCTGAGGTCATACTGCCTCCATCATCAGGGCGATGAATATGAGGATTTCTGTCTTCTGGTTTGCTGCGCTGTGTAGTCTGGTCGATGTTAACCAACGTTTCAGAGGTCATACTGCCTCCGTCATCAGGGCACATCGACCAGACTACACAGCGCAACAACCCAGAAGACAGAAATCTTGAAGTTTCACAGAGTTAATGGATTTTTGAAGTTATAAATACATAGTTTTATATAGTGATATACATATTTCTACAAAATAATTTTTTAACTATTAATAACTGCAAATATGTCAAGGATACGAAACTTCTAGGAAGCTAGAAGGTGTGACCTACAACAGTGCCTCACTGCCTCACTGCTTGTCATAGGAATAACCAATTAAAATCAGTAGTGATCATCTGGTTTTAGAGTTCTAGCTTGACGATAATGCATTTTTATAAATTTTCGTGTTAACAATAGGCGTAATTATTATACTCCTTAATGCCATTGTAAGGCAGGACGACAGAGCGACAGAATCGTGAATGGATAAAGCAGCCTGCGTTCCAGGACTTATGTTCGCTTCCGCATTTGCCCTTGCTCTCCGTGTCTCATTAGTCATTTTCCTGTTTCCGCCCCTCTTTAGCACTTCGCTTCTCCTTCTTCTTGTGTCTTCCTCATTTATCAGTCGCAGAAATAAATCTCTCTCCTTGTGCCACACCACCTCCATCCACGCGAACCTGTAACAGTTTCCGAATTAATCTTGATTACCATTAGATTGAGACTTCAGATGTGTACACACAGACAAACAAGTTAATAGAACTTTGAAACTTTATGTTCAAACCAATTCCACCTTAAACCTCAATTACGATCACATAAAGATCTTAACGTTCCCAGTTACTTCATGAGGTACATTCTGCTCCTCCATTGGATTTTTTTCCTTCTGAAATTCTAGTTTATTTAGAAAACAACGGAACGTACCAAAGACAGTCATATTCGTTTCGAAAATTTTCTTTACTATTTAAGAAGTTAGTGAAATCTGAGTGAGATTTCAGATTCTCACGGACATGGTTATTAAGATTACCGTCTTCAGGGGCGTCTTCATGAAGGAGCCAGCAAGAACCTCTGAAACATCAGTGAACGTCTACCAGAGTACACGGTGTAACATCCCAGAAGACAGCCATGTTGACATCTGAATTTGCTGCAGTAATGGATGTGTCAGTTGTGGTCTTCTGGATTGTGTTACCATGTAGTCTTGTGAATGGTTTTTCAAGGAACGTATTGTCTCAGTCTTTAGGTTCGACCATGAAGATGAACTCATTGAAGCATTCCGTATATTTGTAATTCTCTCGACGGCGAGTATGAAGTCTTCTGGAATGTCACGTGCAGTCCAGTAGAAATATACCGAAGTTTCAGAGGAGCTCACGGACTTTTTAGCGATTGTAGGAAATTAAGACGTACGAGGATTGGATGAGGTTCTGTAGCATAACGTCCATAGCAGTGTTTATAAATACCGGTGATATCGTTCAAAAGATGAAAGGGGAAAACAGAATGGTGATCTCGTTGGCGAAGGCCTTCTTTTGTTCCTTAAAAAGGAAAGTATTCTAAAACAGAAACAGACCTTTCAATATAGACATGGGAAAAGAATTAAAAATGTTGAAACACAGCAGCCTGTTTATTTGCACTGAATTTTAGATCGCCATTTGACAGGTTAGGTTAGGTTTCCTACTCGGTTTGTAACATGACGAATTATGTATTAGAGCCTTTGCGTCTAAAGGATAAATCACTGTTTTCTTGTGTAAACTTAATTAAGTGTAATTAACTTGTGTGTTTGCTGAAGTATATTTGCTTCAAGACGTCTTCGTTGTTTGCCAGCAAGAATTCTGCAGCTCTCATTCCTGTGGAATTTCATAAAAAATCAGCTATTATTGTAACTTGTCCTCTTCCTTTCTTATTTATACATGTTCTGTTTAAATTTAAATATAACTCTTAAGGACAATAATTAAACAAACAAAGTGAAAGCGTATAAAGTTGCATGCAAGTGAATCATTACCACTTCAAACAAAGTATTTAAACAAATTACACTAAGTATGGCTTCAACAAATTGAATCACGTTCATAATGTTTACGTTGATAATGAACTACAAGTACAGTCGGTTTATAGTGAAGTTGGAACACGTTCTACAGGGCCATTCAGAGGGACGACGTTAAGACGATAATTCAAAGTCATTATTTTATATTCTTATTTCTTGCTGAATATACGTTTGTAATTCTCCAAATGTTTGTGACAATGGATAGATTTTTAATTTAAATTCGTGCATGTGTCTGCTTCTTAAAAAATAGAGAAACGAAATATAAACTATAATTCTAAGCTTGGAATTAGTAAAGTCGGCGAATTTATTTTCCCTCCTTGTCAAACAGCCCCAGTTGCTTGACCAGCTGAAATAATGTTAGCTTTTCTTTGAAGGGCTTTACTCCAACGAGTTATTATGATGCTTCTGTCATCAGATTTTATTCCTGTCATACGCCTGTGCTATCGTAGTGTGAGCCACGCTGTTTCTTCTAAAACGCCATCTGCATTTTACTGTCTTTGGCGTGTGTCATAATGTGGGGAAAGGACATCATAGACACTTGTTCGCTTTCTGTGTAGTGACTGTAAAACTTTGACGGGGAAGGATGTGTGTAATTAAAATGTATTTGAAGACCTATAAAGTAATGTTCGTAAAATTGTTACGATTCCAACTCTAACATCCCAGAAAATGTGGGCGAAATATTTTATGAGTTAACACCTGTGGGTGTAGATTCAATTACAATAGACGACTTGTAAAGTGAAGTTTTTTAAAACATTTAATAGGCAGTGTTTGAAACTACATTTATCGTCCTAAGAAGTTAGAGATATTTTGCAATTTCCAGCTTTCTGTGTGTCTAAAATAAGTATAACCAGAATTGACATATTTATTTGCAATTCGGCCATTGTCAAACAATGTTAACACAGAAGAACAACCCGCTACCATTATGGTTTCTGCTCATTCGTAACATCTCAGGGACTTTATATCAATCAATCACGGTTTCGACAAACTGCAACATGCAGACTTAGCGACGACTATAAGTAGGATGATGCTCTGAGGTTCAAATAGGTTCATGTCAGCTGTGACGCTCGATACTTGTTTACCTTGGAAGACATTTTTTCTGCTTTTCAGAGGTACTTGCTGCTTCCATCTTTTACGATGATCGCCCTAATGATGGAGGCAGGAAGTACCTCTGAAACGTCGGTAAACTTCTACCAGACTACAGGGCGCAACAACCCAGAAGACAACCATATACATAACCGCCGTCATCAGAACCACAAATCTAACCCAAAAATCAATAAACGTCTTATCACTCACAAATTCCAAACAAGCACCGTGAAATTCAAATCAGACGATCTGGTTGTGTGCCAGCTTGGACTACATCTTCATTAAAATGTGGCACGGCATTTATCTGGAGAGTCAAAGGAAAACCACGAAGACTGCGCGCTGTGACGTTAGGATTTGAGTCAAGGATCCCACTACTCTAGTGAAGTACTTTAATATTTGCATAGTAAATCAGGTACAGCTGATACACCTTTACAGCTGACGAGAAGCAGCAACCTACAGCAAAACTGTTTTATAGCGGAACTGCTTTTGAACTGAGTACACCTTGTTAGCAGCTGGCAACCAGTACCTGATTGCACAAAGAGAGAGAGTGAAGTTTTATAACTAGGCCTGATTTCCTAAAAATAGTTCAGAGAAGTTCGGATTGCGATATGACCTGCATGTGTGTTACGGCAGTCTGTAAAGTTACGTAGTTATAAATTCAAAACCTTTCATATCGTGTAGTATCGGATCATTATATAAAATCACATATACAAGCAAACTATTTAAACTTTAAAACCCAATTGCATCGAGTAAGACGCTTTTCATATAGTGATATTTATAAATTGTGAAATTCATTTCGTTAAGCTGGGAAACCTTACGCAAGATGCCATTATGAACTAGCGCCTCTGTAATTTGATCCCCTGTTGATTTTGTGACTGTCGGTTAGAAATCATTCGGTTGAAATAATACACGTAATTCATATCTTTTTATTAAGCACTGCAGAACCTAATCATTAATGGAGTATTTGAATTTAACGTGATTTGACTAAAATTATTTTCAAGTCTCTGAAAAAAGAGAATTTTGGTATAAATATTTAATTTGAATTCAACTTTGTCAGTGCATATTTAAATTCTTAAAATATTTAATGTGATAATTGTAGTATGGGAGGTCCGCAGTGGCCGCGCGGTCTGTGGCGTAGGCCTTGTGCCGCTTGGTCGCTGGGACCGTGGGTTCGAATCCCACTCAAGCCATGGATATTTGTCCGCGTTCTTTGTGTTATAGAGGCCTTGCGACGGGCCGATCCCTCGTCCAAGGAGTCCTACCGAATGTCTATGGATCAAGCCAACGAAAAGTTGGGACCCACAGGCACTTGAAGAACGGGTCGTTCCCAGTATCCCAGTAATTGTAATATGAAACGGATCGAGTCCTGCCAACTTCCAGAGTTACAAAGAAGCAACTATCTATTAACGTTTTGACTAGTCGATTCTGTCCTTTAAACCGTGGTTGATGTAGGTGAATATGGAACATTGGAATTTGGCAGGAGAATGTCGAAGTACTTTCATATAGATCTGAATGCTTCATTATTCCCTGTGGGTATCTGTGAGGTTAAACCCGGGCCAACGCATTGAGAAATTTGCCTCCGTTGCAATGCCATAGGCTCTAGAGGACTAACTAAATTAAATTATTGGCACACTGTTTACTTAACTTAAGCTACATTCATAGTATGACACAGAAATGTAGTCTGTGAGTTAATATTGAGACAAAGGACATTATTTTGTCCTGGGAACCCGCGGGGATTCTCCATGGGACTTTTCCTCTTCATTATTCACCTACTGTGTCATAGCAACAGCAAGTGAAAAGTTACCCACATCAGGGAGACGAAATGACTCGTTACATTTAATATTCACGCTGTTGTATTTGGACATTGGAATAATAATAGAAGAAACTCGATTTATATACATAGAAATATTGGCTTGTTTCATTGTTCGTGAAAACATTGGAACTGTGACGAATGAAGTGACCACTTTAGGACATTACGTATTGACAAACATCAGTTTTTACAGGTCACCTGACACTGTCAGGGGAGTATAATTAAGGAGTTTGAATGATCTTAATTTGTAAGTTAGCAGACTAGGAAAAAAATGTATACAGAATTTTGATGTGAAGCCTTCTAGTAAAGAAATAACTTGACAGATCAGAAAGTAGATTGGAAGATAATTCAGGTGCTCGGAAAATTACTTTACATAGTAGTTACAAATGTACAAAATTCAGAGACTGGTAACATGGTTATTTTTTGCCTGAGTTGGATTTTTTACATATTTCATTTTTGGCAAAGCGTTAAGTGCCTAAAAGTAATAGCGTTTCTGGCGTAAATGTCCGTAAACTTATGAAAAAACAGAAATTTAACAAAAAATTTTGTTATTTGTGCCAGAGAAAAGAATGACAATGTTCTTTGCTATAAAAGCTGCCCTTACCGAAAGTTAGTCTTAGAAGATCTTGACTTAAATGGTTGGGTTATACTGAAGTAGCTAAAACAATTGCGTTATGAGGGTATCGAATGGTTTAACCTGAATAAGAACCACTGGCCGTTTCCTGAAAAAACAATTCGTGGATTCTGAATTAATTGTGAATCGAAAAACGCCAAAGGGCCTAATCCGTGATAAGCGTAAAAGAAGAAGAATAACAAAAACAAAGGTTCTTGTGATATAAATTACAAATTCCTACTTAGATGTTAAAAAATTTAACCGTCTTAGCTTTGCAAGCATGCAGATACTATAATGGACACCAACTCGTGAAAAAGTTATCATTAAACGTGTCTAGAACTAAATCCTGTATATGTCTTAACATCTCTGATGCTACCTAGCTCATTAAATCTACGACACAAAGAGCAGGAAAAGAACTCCTGTTTGTCATGTCTTCTCCAGAGCACTGAGATAATTAATTTCCACGGCGACCCACGAGTTGAAAAGAAGTTGTTTTCCCTTCTTTTCTTACTGTCTCCGAGACTCAGTATTGTAGCGCGTTTAATTAAACGTTTTGACGGAACTTGACAATGGCAGTGGCAAGAATCTCTACTGCTCAGAATCGCACACACAGTCTCTTGTTTTTAAATGCCGGGCATTTGTTTTTTATATTAGGTCTGGGCAACTGCTACTTCCGAACTTTCCATAACTCGGCGATCCAATTTTTAAATATAACACAGGCTTTTCTAAGGTGCATATGAAAACACAGATTTCATAGTTTAAGTGCAATTATGAGCTGAAATAACAATTTGAAAAATTTTACCAGTGTTTACGCACTATAAAATTTTACTAACGTGAAAATATTTTATATCTTAATTGCGTCCAAATTTAAAGGAAGAGACAAAACTTAAAATTAAACAAATCAAATTAATCAATATACGCAACGCAAGATGTACAACAGTTTTTAAAATATATTAAAATTGATAGACCTGATGATGATGTAATACACATTGAAACATATTGTCGATACAAAAAATGTAACAAGATGCAGTATCTACTGAGAATGTTATAATTTTAAATAATTTTAAACAACATTATTTTAAGTTTGTGTATAGACGGAAAATAAAATATTGTGAAAATATTTGTATAGAGACATATTTTCAAACAAAAAATTTGAGATAACATAAAACGATACAAGAAATGTGAAAAAAGCACGTTTAATTAATAAGATGCATAGGACTTATGCATAAAGCCCACTAATTTTGTAAATTTCTGTGTGTAACTACTGACGCGAATTTTAAACACAAGTTAAAGTTATCGGCTGAGATATAGGATCGATATTTTGACCTGATGAAATACTTTGTAGGAAAGATAGCTTTACATAGATAAGTAGAACTGAAGAAGAGCATTAAGTAGAATGCCACTATAACTACTAACTAGCAGGAGGTTACAATATTATCCAGCATTCGACATTATAATCTTATATAAGATGCTTGTTTTCAATTTTATTCTGTATCAGTTATTAATTCGAGGTATTGCTGGTCCATTATAATTAATAAATGACTTTATCTGGTAGAGGTGAGATTTATCTCTTCATACATACATTCACATGCAGTCATTTACATTGCACCGTAAATTGTAACACTTATTTAGTAATACTATTGAAGAGGGCATGTCAAAATTTAAGGGTAACGATTTGGTTTTAGCTTTATTCCTTACGTAATCTCTTCCTTTCCTTTAGTCCTCGCATCCTTATCTCAAGAATAGCTTATAGACTCTCCATAACGGTAGTAGCATGTGGATAGGGCAATGTTCTTACATCCGGCTTCGTTACTGTGAACATGACTAATAGTCTCTTACCCACAGATAGTCGATCACAAGTCCTATGCTATTATGTAATAAATTAACACGTTGTCTCAATATGTGATTATGATCTTTGAAATTATTTATTTTTTGCTGTGGTGGTGGTAATTTATTATTGTTTAGTGCCGGTTAATATATCCGTGGCCTTTGGTACGTTACGCGGTTATTTCAGAAAATGCATAAAATGAAGTTGCAGTTTTTAGAGACATGTTTTCCCGTTTACACATTTATTTCAAATATTATTTTATGTACTTAATACTTGCAATTATAATATAATACAATTTTAATATCAATAAATTAACATTAAGTTGATGAGGTATTTTTAATCCATGAATACGACGTGCGATCGGAAGGTTTCCAGACTGCGCGTATAAAAACCCGTACACTTATCTCAGGTATTAAATTCATCCATCACCCTCGAAGTAGTTCCCCTGGGAGTGAACACAACGATCCCAGCGCCGCTGCCAAGCCTGGAAGCATCCCTGGGATCGTTGTGTTCACTCCCAGGGGAACTACTTCGAGGGTGATGGATGAATTTAATACCTGAGATAAGTGTACGGGTTTTTATACGCGCAGTCTTGAAACTTTCAGATCGCACCTCGTACCATATTAGGAAAAACCTGTCCATCATTGTGTTGAGATTAATTCTATATCAAGTGAAGCGTCCTTGATGGGTCATTGCCACCCTAGCACGAGAAGAAATGGCGAGGCCGAGTTGTGTCTGGAAAGAGAAGAGCTTGTGGTTTCGGGTTAGGGTGACCGAAATTCTCGAACTATCATATTTCCACATCGATTAAACGTCAATCCTCTGATGACCAACATTCATGGCTGACTCAGTCTGGTCAAGATAAATGATGCCCCGTCAGGTTTTGGTGTGTTTTTGTGTCTCACCTCCTGTCAAGCCCACGCGACTGCTTCATCGCATGTTACTAGTCTTTTGTTTTATAACAACGTCAAGCATGGCTGTGCACAAGGAACTGAGACCTAAAATTTTCATTAAAAGTTAAAGCCTTTGTCGTAAAAAATATTATTACGTTCAACATTTTAAATAAGGTACACGAGAACTGGCGGACCGCTCCCATAGCTTACACAGATTTCTAGGCCAGGCTTGCCATTTTTGTGTTTAAGTTCTGTTGTAAAAAGACAACACGAGGGTGTCGTATTTTGCGTTGTAGAGAGCGAAAGAGGTTCTTGAGTACAATAATTACTTTTGTTGCCTTACCAAAAATGTGAATGAGTAATATTTCAGAGATGTATCTTCCTGGCATATTAAAACATCACATCTTTCTGCCATAAATATTTCTGTGCCACGTCTAGGTATGTAATCCCTGATTCTATTAGGATCAGGTTTACTAACTTTTTCTATGTTGGCCAAATAGAAGAAGTTTAAATTACATATTGATTGGAAATGATTAGAACACTAATATATTTTGTACCGCGTGTTCCTGCATTAAATATTTTCCAAATGTTCTTTAGGCACAATTTCTCTCGGAAAAGTAGTGTACCGAAGTCAATCACATATGTCATTTCCTTAGAAAATGTCACCATTATTTGAACTCAAACACATTAATTAATATATAACATATAATCAAAATCTAAACACTTGGAAGTCATGGCACTTGACAGATTCAGTTTATAGAGCAGAAATATTCACATACTATGCGATAATTTGTTACTGTTCACTAAATTATTGCTGATATTTTAAATTCTCACGGGAACCATTAAATTCTTCAGAGGGCAATAACGTGCCCGCGGGCATATGGTTAGCGATCCCTGGATTAGGGTAATGTTTTGACTGATATTCGCTACTTTCGTGGTCACATTACTCAATAAGAATTACGAAACGTCAGATTTCAGGTTCTGATGGCGGCGAGTATGAAGACAACTGTCTTCTGGTTCGTGTCTGAAACATCGCTAAATTTCTACCAGACTATACGGCGTATAATTCGAGAGGACGGCGATCTTCATATGAAAACACTGTTCATTTGAACCTTAGAAGGGAATTAAGCACTTCAGTTCATAACAAAATTCAGCTGTCCGTACGTTAGCTTGTAGTAGACAGATATGTGCAACTGGATTACGTTTGTCTGTTTCCGCACCAGTCCGAAACACACCTGGAATTTTATGACCGATTAAAATTAGTTTTTGGTTGGCTGTAGAAGCAGCTGTCAATAATATTGCATTACTTCTCTTTCTGCTAGATGAATTTACCTCAGTGGTTGACGGTTTTGGGGATTTAGATGTTGCAATGTGACTTCAAGGGGAATGTGGTTGAACAGCTGAAAGTCTCCACTCCACTCAGATTAGCTCGAGCGTCCCAACAGGTCTATAAAAATGTCTCTCAGGAGACACCGAGATCCGGCAGACTGGCCGCGATTAGTTCAAGCAACAGCCAAAGGAATTCTAAGAGGAAGGCTCAGAGCGTGGTGAAAACGTGGAATTTAATTCTGAATTGCGTGGGGTGTGAATCAGAGCAACGGTTAACGTTTCTGACACTCTTTCAGCAAGTAGATCGTCATTAAAATATTTCTTTGTCCAAATCTGCTTAGTGTCACACTTTCTTATTTTTCTTGGTTTATTATCGAGTAGACTGTTTGTTGTTGTTGATGATAATAATAATGATAATACGATAATTTACTGATTGAAATGCAGCGCATCTGGAATGTAAAGTTAATTTCGTCTTTGTTATTATGGGTTTGCAATTGAAAGCTTGTCCCGATCATTTTAAAAATATTTATATGCTATCTCTGGTAAACAATAAATAGTAGAATGGACGTTCAGGGTACATCACGCACTCATCCTGTTTATCTTAATAAAGTTGTCCATTAATTTAAAATGTAGCTTCTGTAAGCTGGTATGTAATTATCCTGAGGAAAAGATGTGACCCTGGCTTATGGACAGATACCGGTAACATGGCATCTGCTATAAATAAACGTATTTTATTTTATATCTTATCGAGCCAAAAACATTTATTCGAATTCATGCAAATATATTTTCTGTATTCCACATTTATATTCTGTTGGAGAGGTTTTCTCGGGTTATCAGACCATCAGTCATTTCGGAGCAGAGGTTCAACGTTTCGGAGGCAGCCATGCATCAGTTATATGGCTATCACCAAACTTTCCTCTCGTCCTAAACTTTATATTTGTTTCGTGTGAGCTAGTAACATGTCAAATGTTATTTCCAGCGATGCCAAAACGTTCTAAGCATACAAGCCAATAGCTCCAACGTCGGTGCAAACGTACTAATGGGCTATGCATGTGACATTCTTCACTATGAAGTATGTAGTTTGCATAAACGGTCGTCTACGCTTGATTTGATTTTTTTTTATAACTCGGGTCCCTTCCTCCCCCAATCCTCTTCTGAAAATTATAAAGCAGAAAACTTGTTCTGTCTCTTCGTCCCTTTCTGTTCCGAAAATGAACACGTTTATTCAATTCGAGTCTTTTGGGATTCACTGCCAACCTACCAACCAAGACATATTTGGCGTTTAGAAAAATCCGTTCAGCGTACAATGGAAATTACTGCTGGAAAAGAAGAAAATATTTTATTATACATAAAATAATTACATTTTCTTCATATTTTACTGGTAAAAGCGATTCCATGTGCAGTAGCCTGGTGACCAGAGGATCGGTTCAGTTAATTATATTAACTATTTTTACAAATATATATTTAGGTATGTAAGTACATATTCCCGGGATGTCTTTATGCTTATTTGCCAGGTTAGCAAAATCCAGAAATAAGACCGTTTCTGGCCTCCCATTGATATGCAGCAGACAAGTATCATAATATCGAAACTACTGTGTGTCTATAACGGCTGTAGGAAACGCATTTACAGTAACCTTAGAGCCCAACTAATGAGCCAGTCGGTGATAATGAAAGCTTTGTTCGTATGTCCATGAACCGGGATTTCAGTACGGAATGTAGTCTAATTAGTTGACGTTTTCGAAGTAAACAATAATGATCAGCAGAATAGCACGTTTGACTATGCAAACCTTGAGTTCTCAATATCCAGCCAGCGTGAAAACTCAGGTTTTATTATCACTATTTTACGTAATTCATATAATTAGAACGTGATGTATCATACATAATCGAAGTTCTAGTTTACGCTGTCGAATCTCGGAAGCGAGGGTTTTGAATAATAAATGGAAAGAAATTTTCGATTTGCTTGCTTTCCATGAGACACGTCTACTCAGATAAAGCGGTCAGAAATAATAACGTAATATAGTAATATTTTACTTCGTATGTTTTTTTACTGGCATGTTCATTTTCCCATAAATAATACGCGGCGTCACTGCACAAAAAAAAACACTACAGAATCTTCACCTGAGTTCTCAGAACGTGTTTCTGAACTGACCTTTAAGTAGCCTTGCGCGGGCCAAAAGCGCAGGATAGGATTCGGTTGCCGAGTCTCGTAAACACGGCATCCATGTCTGTTTGTCAGCCTGACACGTTTTTCCTACTGTTGTATGCTACCTGCATGACCGGGGGGTGTGCGGCTATGGAAAGGCAGATCATTTGTTGGAAAAATGTTGTGCAACAGTGGAATGGTTCATAGGATAAAAAAATAGTGCAACAGTGACCTTTATTTGGAGTCAAGAACTCCTCTTTTCCAGTATTTTTATTGCAATTAATATTCAATCTGTTGTCTTCAGATGTAATAATGATCTGCCATAATTTCATTTGTTTTAACCTTTTTCTTCCGTGTCGGTTTATATTCTAGTAATTTATGGTAGGATTAAGTTTAGATGCCGCCTTAGGACATATTCCTACCAACTGTTCTGCAGCTAGCAATAAATTAACTTCCCTTTATTTCTTTCTTATACCTAGGCATGTTATAGTTTAATGTGCATTCTTCTAGCTATCTCAGTCTTTTCATTTCGAAGTTTCCATCCTTTACTTTGCTGTTCCGTCTTCATTTACACTTCAGACCCACACGTTTATATCAGTTTTATGACAGTCGTTGTTTTATAAAATTTAAAAAAAAATATTTTCGTTTTACTTATTTATATTAAAATTTATCCGATGCACATTAAACTCGATAATAACTCAAAACGTTGTTGTAAAGAATCCAGACAAATCCTTTACAATACTTTCCACTTTATACGTTGACTGTCGTGGCAGACAGTTGCCTTGAACTTGTGATGTGAAGAAATATAATGCTGGCTTAATTAATGAACTATCCCATTGAGTGATGTACGCACAGACTATACGTATGTAAGTGTAACAACAGATCATTACAACATGTATACATGTTTTCCGTTATTTTGCAAGCATCATTTGAAATGTATTAAAAATTAGAAGAGTGATAATCCAGCTGTTAATTAGTTTTATGAGGATGAAAAATGATAGGCACTGTTCAGTTTCATTTATCACTCTATGCGCTCACTGGCATGTGTTGGACATTCAAACAGAAGTATTGACATGTGTAACGCTACGCATTTATATTCTATTTTTCAGCTGCTCACGTATTGGGCTTCATTTCTCCACCAAGCTTTAGTAAGTAGGGATGATATAACCTGTTCTTTGTCCCACGATATATGGAACATTTAATAAATAACTTGAAAGTGAGATGGGGATCGTATACAACAGAAGTATATACCATTTAGAATCAAAATTGCACAAAATCTTCTTAGCTTAAAGTCCGTGAGAAATATGAGAATTCAGTTTTCACGGCAACGAATATGATAGTTGCGTTCTTCTGGAATTCTGTTAAGTATTGACTGCGAAGCTTAATACCTTAATCATTAATGCCCTGATGATAGAGACAGTACGCTCCAGAATGCACGGAACAACCCGGACGACAATTAATATTGACTGTAAGAAAGTCTAACAATAAAAGAACATATTGTTATTGGTGACTTTTAAATAATAAATACAATACAACTTGTATTTATACTCAGCACGTTTATAAATACATATTCTACAAATCCCCTCCCCTGAACTGGGGGAAGCACGCCACTTGTTGAAATGGCTATGGCCGTTCGTATTGTCGGCTTCGCTGGTTCCTGGTAGGAGCTCATGTCGAAGACAGCGACTGAAAAGTAAGTTAAAACTGCACATTGATTTCTTTTGAATTGCGTTTTCCTGTTTTGTTTATGTGTGTTGTGTTAATTTCGTACTAGAATTTGACAAGACGACTGATGTTTTCACAACTAGTAGTAATATTACTGGCACTTGTGTTTCTTGGTAGGGGGAGGTAGTGATGATTCCTCCAACTCTGAAGCATTGTGCGATAAAGAGTAGTAGTGATTTCTACTGCAAGTGTTTAAACACTTGTGCTGCCAACTGGATGTTCGAACAAAAGCTCCGGTAACTGTGGCCAAAGATTTAACACCACCGATGCCAAAAATCACCACTGGATATGATCCAGAGGCACCTACAGTCTATTCACAACCTGTTTCCTTAAGTTACATCCTAATACTATTTCACTTTTATATCCTCGGTCTACCAAGTGCCCGATATCTGAGGAGTTTTTCTCATTTTCAGAATTCTGCGCGAATTTCTTGACTCTTTCGTATTAGTTGCACGTCTAACACGTCGCAGGCTTCTCGATTTACTCAGAAAAACACCAGGAGTCATGCAAATCTGTATGTCTGGAATATCGAAATACTTTGTCAGCACTTCGAATTTAAAAAGCTGTATTTTGCGTTCTTCTCTCGATGTTTAACAGCCAGCAACCAATTCCCTTCTTGCCTTTTAAAGAACTCGAATGTTCAGTAGGTCCTGACACAACTCCCTTTGTCTGGGTCAGATTAATCCAGTCAATACCCTTCCATCCTGTTTCTTTGTTATTCGTTTTAATATTATTCTCTTATCATAGCATGCGTATCCTGCCTTTGGTTTTTCCGACTAAAATTGTCTCTCCCATTCGTGCTGTGTGCATCACGCATTTCAGCGTTCTTGATTTCAATATTCGAGGCATCGATTGCCATGACTGAGATTTCTCTTTCCTTATTCTGTTTGTCTATGCGAATTACAGGTTAATAGACTACGTTCTTACACACAACTATCGCTTCTAACCCAGTCCTTTCCAGCTGACTGTTCATAAACAGTTATCATACCAAGAAATGTCACGTCATTGATATTAAATTATCTTCATTCCGGAATCAGTCAAGTGCAGCATCAGAGATGAAGCTCCTACTTTAGGACCAAGATAATGGTTATGTGCTGCTCGGTCAGGGCTGTAGAACAAATCTCACTTGAAGTAATGTGGGACTGAACCCTGGACCCTGCACTGAGAAGCCAACAAGGGCTATATCATTGATACGTAGACGTTAAACAATCTACAATTCAGTGATTGATAAGTACCTAAGTGCCGCGCTGTTTGCTGTCTCCAAACACAATACAACTTCACGTCGACAACACATGCGAAGCCAAACCTCAGTGATGTGGTACCTGAAACAACTGTCCTTGTACTTTAACTTCGGAACACGCTGCTTCATACTCCATTTCAGTCTGACTGTGTCCCAGCATTTCGAGCCCAATGAAATGCCACTTTTCTCTGTAAACAGGGAATGGGTGAGCTGGATTTTGTTCCAGAGTGCTTTCTGTAGCGATAGATCATGACTTTACATCGGCTGTCACCCGTTTTCAACAGACGCCGCTGTGGACAAGAGAATGAATATCACACGTAGGATCACTGAATATTTCGTTCTTTTAAACTCGGTATTCTGGAAGATAAGTGACGTTTGTGGTATCATGTCCATGTGTTAGATTGTCTGTGTATCCCGTCTAATACCTTTACATAAAATCGATTCTTATTGAATTCGTGGCGGCTGTCTCTTTGCCTCTTATGATATAACGGGTTGACCATCATTGGTGCCAACCAGCAAAGGTTCTTCCGATTGCCGCGGCTGAGTGATTATCACTCAAACTTCGTATTTTGGAGGTCCTGCGTTCAAATCTTTGCCCAGAGACCAGTTATTCTGACTGGAATAGGACATGAAATTAGGCCACGAGCTCATTCATTTTTGGTCCTTAGAACTAATTATTTTTTCGGTATCTTATCATTCGACGCTGCATAGTTTGAGCTGCTGAAAACCAGAGGTCGATAAATATGGGGAAAGACAGACATACAGAGAGATAGATTGCATTACATTACATTCAGGATCTAGTTCCATATGAGTTTACTTCGTTGCCGTATCTATAAGGGCGGTAAAAATTGATCTGGGAGTTCAGTTTGTCCATTGGCTGCTAGCTGGTCCTAAGAACTGAGTATTGCAAGATCGCTTAAGGTGCATAGCTTACATATGGCGGGAGAATGCGTCAAGTGTGCTTAATACGAAACATGTAAGACGATTTACCGGCTGACTTTTATCAAAACCTACTCCAGATTCTAAACGCAATGTTGATGTAGGAGATATGACATATATTTATTAATGTATCCACATATTTAGTCAAAGTCCCTTGATCTGACGCGAAATGAGATTTACCATTGCCGTGTTTTAAGCAAATGATAGGAGGCAGTAGGATTTTCCTGACAGAAATGATAAATTATTTGGTACAGTAAATAAGCAGTAATGAATGAATGCTGCTGTGAGCCCACTGGTGTCAACTACTCGTCATGAAATTGTGTTTCCAAGCTTTTAGTTTAATTGTATTGTGTGTTATGACAAAGCTTCGTAAACGTGCTTGAAGCTACGTTTGATTTCACTGAGTTATGCTTTCATCAGAGTGAAAAATTCAATCCAGTTTTTCATGTTATAATTTTAAAAGCAAATGGGAAAAGGCGTATCTTGAGTGTGTATTTATACATAGAAATTTGTTGTAGTTTGTTCCTAAAGTTAACAAGTATTGAAAGGTTGTGTTATTCTGTTATTACTCATGAATGGTGTTCACTGATGTTTGGATATGAATATTCACTCTTTTTTCTGTTGAGCGATTTTAATGTTTTCTCGTACCGTTCAGATTAACCGTGTTTAAGTGATATAAGTATATGGACAGAATTCAGGTATTTCAGGACAGAGACGAGTGATGGATTTCCGTGAAGACGATAATAAATGTATATTTTCCACAAAAACGTGGATTTTTGTTAGCCGTTCATGAAGGACCGTGCCCCGCGGAGTTGGACTGTTTTAGTAGAAAAAATTAATATTTTACAGCTCTCTCTTCCCGAGTTTTGTAAAATGGCGATTTAATACATTTTGAGCTGGACGGAGTTTTACTTTTTTTGTAACCCAGTCAACTGTGAATTTTAAACGGACAGACCATACGTAGTCTGTGCTCTGTATACGAATATCTGTCCTTTACAGTGTTTCAAGAGCAGCGTGTTCCGAGGCAGTTTATTGAAGAGATGACGGTGCTGATGAAGTGTGGAAGAGACTATTCTGATATTACAGCCATTGTGCGTATGAAGCAGTGACAAGAGAAATTAATTTGAAACATGTGATACCACTGACATGAACTCTGACTACTGCCTAATCTGTCTTAACCCTTTGAAGCACAAACTCGTCTAAATAATACTTTTGAATTCAATCTGTACCCAGGGGGGACATGATTTCAAAGATGATGAAGATTTAGCGATTGTTAAATCAGGTGGGATATACAGTAAACATTTGGCTTTAAAGGGTTAATTTTATGAGATTTCAATATCTATAAGGAAAGTTTAAACTTGTGGTCTCGACGTTTTTGAGTTCTTACCACTGGCGCTTCGTATTCAGAAGGTTCTGTTTTCAAATCTGTGACTGGTCTCCGTTTATCTTTGCTAGTTTTTCGTGTCTTTCCTGAGTTCCAACAAAATATTTTGAAGTAATGACTTAAATATGGTCTTTCCACGTCCTTTTCAATTCATTCGCCACTGATCACCCTATACTTCGGCACTACTGGCCTTTACCTAAATATTACTATGGCGGCTAAGTAACCCGAAAATATTTGTTATGACAAACAACTTTGCTGAGACGTGTTATGAATATGAAGCTACTAGTAAAGACCTCTGTCGTGCTTTCTTATTTTTTCCATCAGTTATGCCAAATGGTAGCCATGCGAACATCCGATGTGGGATTTGCACTGACGTCACTAAATGCTGGATGTGGTAGTTAATCTTCTAATTATATAGAACATTTAAGGGCAGTATTTGTGATCTGTAAAGAACATGGCTCTCGCGCAAAATCTGTAGGCATCTAGTTTTCGTTTTATGACAATAACCCATAAATACTCGAGATATGAATGTGGACGTTTTATATAGATGAATCATATGAAACTTTTTATAGACTAATAATTATAAAGCAGGTAACGGTGCTTAAATTTGAGGTTTTATATGATAAATTTAATGTGGCATACACCTTATAAAAATCTGTATGCCTCCTATCGGAAATGTAAACATAATTAAATGTGTAACTGAATAATTATCAATTAAAGTTGTTACGTGCTTGTCGTTAAATTTCTTCTAGAAATTCCTCTTTCTTGCCATACATCACTTCTAAGGCTTCTTATTATTAAGTTAAAAGAGGAGCTTCGTTGTAACTTTTCCAAATGTTAAAATTCACTTTTTTACCATTACTGAGATTAAAGTTGTCATTTATATTCTTCTCCGATATCAATACAGCTTCGCTTACAACATATGGAAAATGGTAGTTTGTGGTCAATTTTTGGTGGTTAATAAGGGTTACACGTACGCGTTAGCTGATGTTTAAAACAATTTAATTAGTACTGTGTGGTCTGTACGTATGAACTTATTCCACAGCTATGTACATATACATAGAGATAGCAGTTACTATATATTATATTTATGCAAGATTTGAGGTGTTCACAGCGGTGAGTATGAAGATTTCTGTCTTCTGGGTTGTTGCGCTGTGTAGTCTGGTAGATATTTACCAGTGTTTCAGAGGTCATACTGCCTCCGTCATCAGGGCGATGAGTCTGAAGATTTCTGTCTTCTGGGTTGTTGCGCTGTGTAGTCTGGTCGATGTTAACCAACGTTTCTGAGGTCATACTGCCTCAATCATCAGGGCGATGACAGAGACAGTATGACGTCTCAAATGTTGGTTATCATCGACCAGACTACACAGCGCAACAACCAAGAAGACAGAAATCTTTATATTATATTTAGTTTAAAATTTTGTTGATTTGATATTTATTCTTTACTTGCTGTTACAGTCAGTATATGTGTTAACAGTTTTAAACCGTTACTTTAATTACCAACCAAGTAACTGGTTACAATACATTCGCATGCTGGTAATTTACGTCGTATAGTCACAGAAATTTCCTTACTTGTTTAGTTCTTACTTTTAAAACTTATTTATCGCCCTTTTTCTGTTCTAAAATATTTTAAACATTCTCCAATTTATCTCACTAATTCTTTGTTCGTTTTATTTACTGTTCTCTTCATAAATATTTGTTTATGATACAAATGTTATTCTGTAAATAAGTTTCAGGAGATTTTGATCTTACGCACTGCATTTCCTTTTCCACAGCACATTGGTCTCATTTTAACTAACCGGTAAATGCAGTGGCCTAAGTTATAAGTAACTCTTTCTTTAGTTTAGATTACATACAGTGATAGCCTATGTAAGTCTAATTAACATAAATGCGAGTTTCGAATAGCATCAATAATTTCCGAGCTTCGAGTTCAACATGGGGTAGCAATGTAGCCAACTTACGAATGGTAAGTAATTCAACGAAAAAAGAGCCTGTGTGTATGTGTGTGTGTGGACCCGGAAAAGTTCCGTACAAAATCTTTTAAGGCTGCATATTACTAGCTGAGTAATCCTTTCAACGTGCACAAGTTTCCCTTCAGAGCTTGGATATTCACCCAATGATTCGTCCACAGAGCAAGACTTCGTGAATAATGTAACATTCATGTAAACATATCTCGCTCTGATGAACACGTTTCGAGATATATATGATATTGACGTTAGTATTTCATTTGCCAGTATGGGCCAAAGTGTATGAGTCCTTCCGTTTGACAACCATAAATGGGTCGCTAACGGAGTGATGTACCGACAGACACGATCTTCATTTGCGCCATCTGTGTCGCTTAGTACGCGGAACGCTTTAAGTATCGAGCTTTATGTGACTCGTTATTTCTCTGTTTTAGTTGGAAGTCTCTATTTCAGAGCGTGTCTTAGAGTTACGCTGCATTTCATCCCTACTTCATGGGTTACGTAATAACGTTTTATCAACTTGAACAGTTAAATTAGTGCTATTATTCATACTGTTACCTGAAAGGATTGAGGAAAGATGCAAGAACATCAATGAAGACTAACCAAGATAGGAAGCAAGTGCCTCAACGCACGTCACTGGTATTATAGCATAGTTCGTTAAACTTTAATTTGTATGGGAGTCGGTAGAAGTTTTAAAAAAACCGTATTGCCTGCATCTTCAGCCATGGAAATGGAGGCAATATTTTCCTTCAAACCGTTGGTTTTTGCCTATGAATCTGCACGCGTTGGAACCTAGAAGACTAATTTCGACTCATACAACACAGCCCAAATTTGAACCGGACCACAGAAATATGACAGTTACGTTACCACTATTCGGTCTATAATACTGCCATCACTAATATTAAATTTCGTAATAATCTGTGATTATCTGCTTCCGATATATTTCATACTTTGTAATACCTTGAAATTAATATTCAGAGTAATACATTAGAATTATCTGTGCAAATAATTTCCATCGAAATCGTTAGTAAATTATTGAATAATTATAAACGTCTCTGCCAACTCTTACACCACTTATGTACGATTCTAGTAACTCTCATAGGAGCACGAAAAATAATTCATGTTACACTCGACTCTTAAAAGTCGTAGTATTTCCGTTTCTTATTTCACTGATACCAGGATTTATAAATAATGAGTGTGTTCGCCTGTTATTTTGTAAAAACAAAAATACTACAAGGGAAAACACAGAGAAACTCTATTAAACAATAGCAAGAAAATCTAACTCTAGAAATAAACGCAGAGAAAACTATATGTTTATGAGTGCTTGCTAACGCCATGATTTATAAGGGACTCAAATTCGAAAAATGTTTCAGAGTTTATATTTTTGGAAATAAAAAAGTCAAACTTGGAATCCTAAAGAAAATGTTGAGCAGTGTTTAACATATATATAAAGGAGATTGTAATTACTTCAACGTTTGGTGTCTCATTTATGTACTTGGCTCTTTATTCACATATGGTTGTGTTTTGATCAGACTATATAGCATAAATATAGAATGATCAATACATTATAAATTAGAATTTTGAATGAAGCTGTCGTTGCCTTATTTAAGGTATTATTCCGGCATCTTCCTGAAGATTTAATAAAAACACGACGATCTGATTCAGGATAGCCGGTACCTGGGGATAGATTTGAACCCGGGATCTTCTGATACTTTGCCAGATCTGATTGTAGTGCTTCCCTTACGTACTATATGTGTTGACTCAAACATGTGGAAGTGGACACTCGGATAATTATCGGTTTATATGTCTGTCTGTCCAGTAAATTTGATGTCCTGTGTAGTTGACATGTTTCGTACACACTTCGCTGAGCGTGACGTAATATTCTCAAATGAATGTTCTAACTTCGTTGACATTCTGTAAATAAGAGGCACGGTAAACCATTCAGTTGTAAGGATTTCACCCTGTTTCACTCTCGCACTGAAGCACCGTGTCTCATGAATAGTGATACGCAAACAAGCTGCAGGCTCGGTCTGCAACTTTAATGTCAGCGCGGCCAGGTGACTGCGAACTATCCATCAGCTCGGCTTACCGAAAACTGCCTCATCCAACAAACAGAATTTGTTTAGACTCACTTTCAGGGGTGTCCCGAATCTGCCCCTTACAAACACACAAGATTTGTGTGATCTAAACGTACACTGAGAATCGAATTAATAAAATCCTCTGGGGTTATCATTATTTAACACGACTGATGGCCCAATACGTTTTATTAATTCATAAATAATTGCATAGCCCCGCTCCCATTGTGTCCTGAAACTACCTCATCCGCGAAGTAGACTTCATTCAGGTTCATTCAGAAGAATATTCTTAAAATGCTTCATACAACAAATAGATTTTGTTTGTATCCATTTAAAAGATATCCTGAACTCCCTAATCAAATATTGTCTTCAAAGGATTGGCTTGTCTCTTTTCCTAAAGGAACATTTACTTTGTCAGATAGTTGTTCAATCTAAACCAAATTGTGTACCTGTATAAACTTTTCAACTTATTACGGATACCTTGAAATTTTTAATTTATTTCTTTGCGGTTCCTATAACCTGATTTTGTACAGTCATCATTGTGCCTTGGGCTTTAATTTGACTTTAATTTTATTATATTAATACTGATAACTGGCGCATCTAATGGCACACTCTTTTCAGTTATCAGCCAAACCAATATCAGACGTAAAACAGACATCATCTGTGAGTTAGTATCGCGTTAATATTGAAATTGTAGTTCAGAAGTGTAAAACTAACTTACTTTTAAGAAGTAATTTTGAATGTAATGAGAGTGCATTTGATTAGTTTGCAGTATTCTGCATTCTGATAGAAAGGATTATCCGCTATTTGAATTACAGTGTCTCTTGCAACTTCTGACTTTTGAAGATTTTGGAATTCTAAATTTAAATTAAGTTGTGTCCATAATATATTGTACCTAAAATTCTATTACCGGAAAAAATAACATATCCGGCGATTAAGTTAGGGGAACCGTTAGACTTTATATATCATGAATTCCTTCTAATAATATTATGGACCTCATCAGTTAAACTGAATCTGAGTTAAGACACGTTGTCTGCATGGAATGTAAGTTCCTACCCCTGTTATGGTTACTGAAGTGGCGACACGAGAAGTGAAGAGCGTGTACATTATTGATTGAAAGAGTGGCTTGTTTGTAGAAACTTCAGTGAAGACATCATTAGCCTCATGAGTGATGTGTGACCATTAAGGCGAGGTGATGAACAACGGCAATTGCTTGTTTCCGTAACCTGCAAAGCTTAATAGTAGTAAGCAGCTACACGTTTTGAATCACTAATATATATATATATATTTATTTATTTATTTCCAGACTGAGAATTTTCGTGTTTTTCCTCCAGGAGAATGCCTAAAAAGACCAGTGCATTTTATTTTATTTCCGCCTATATCCCAAGAACTAAAACAAAAAAAATAATTTTCCGATTACTCTTTTGAACAAAGTATAGATACAAATTTTGAATTTGTGTCAATTAGGAAGTGCCTGTCGTTCACTGAAAATAGTTCTCAAACTCGGAATGGGTTTAAAAAAACAGTCGTATTAGATAAAGGAAAATGTTCTAAGAATTTGCTTGAAGATTCAACAGATTCTTCAAGAAGTATCTTATTCTTTCTTACTTGAAATCACTCACTTCATTGAGTACACAATATGGCGTTGAATGTGAGGATAATCCCGAACGTTGAAATAGGGCGAGCATTTGGAGGAAAGCGGCCTTTGTTCTATATTACAGTGTTTGAAGTGGCTACAACTCCAAGGTTTCGTGCTATATTTCGTGAATGATCGCTGTCATTATTTCCTGCACGTACCACATTTGCAGTGCAGATTCTTTACTTTGAATCAGTACTCCTTGTTACGAGGTATTCAAGTCTGCCATTATATGTGGATAGTCATCTTGAACAATTCTAAGGGTTAAGCGATCAGCCTTCCTGCTATTACAGGATTGATCTTCGAGATCGTATTCTGCCCATTGGCTTTATTTGTACGATATAGTTAGTGTAGCGTCCCAATTTAATGGCTTCTGAATCGTTCCTCGTGTGACATAGGAAGCTTCAACTCGAGCGAACACATGCATAAATGTAATCTAACAATCTAAAGCCCAAAGTCAGCACAAGTTACAGAGGGTTAGATGGGTGGACTTGCTTATTTCATGGGAAAAATTAGAACAGCATCCATGTAATCGCGTTGGGGAAGCATGCAGTGGTCGGAGCACACGAATGTTGAGTGGACTATCAGGTGAATGACGACGTTTCGGAGGAATATACTGCCTCCATCTTCAGGGCTAAAGATTGAAGTAGTATGTTACTCCGAAACAATTGCATCTACTCACAAGTTTACACTGCGTAACTTTCCAGAAGACAAATATCTACGTCATAATTGCCATGAGAATATCAGATTTCAGTCGTCTTCTTAACATACGTTAGAAAGAATATTGCCTTTTGTTTAATAATTTGCATGCAGTTTCTTGGTGATAAAATTAGTGTATTAATAGTTGTCGTGTATAACACAGGCGTTTAGTAGCCGAATTCTAACTGCTGATGCCCGGGGTCGTTTTTAGGGCAGTCAGTATGGGATTTGTGGAGGACCGAACACTGTGATACGTTATTCTTTTGTTTCTAAATTTTTTGGTTTCATTGTACCTCTGCTTCGTCGTCACTGATGTATTATCTGGAAGGTGGATAATGGGCCAATAAGCCAGTTAACTGTCACAGTTCGACAAAGATATAGACTCTTCCCATTTGACAGTAAAAGACACTAGAAGTAGAATACTATTTATGAGTAAGAAACGGTTACGTAAATTTGAGGGTCTGCGACGATGATATTGTCTTAAGAAGTGGTTATCTATAAATGAGGAACCTGCGTACAGGAAACAATAAACTGTACTACAGTACGCGACTGTAATCTTGAGACTTGCAAGGAATGTAGGAACTTAAAAGCTGACGCTATCTTCCTCCTACCTCCTTCATCCAATTTCTCACCCCGCAGGTCTGAAGATTACAGTCGCGAACTGTAGTGTGGCGCATATAATACATATTGGGGGATATTTTAACAAAGCTAAACATAAATGGAAAAATTGGGGCGAGAAACGTCTAATATATATTAATAGTCAGCTCTTACTAAATGCGAAATAATAGTGTGTGTGTGTGTGTGTGTGGAAAAAAGAGTACACCGATAAAATGTTGTTAAACGGAGTCATGTTTTAAAATACCACATGTTTGTAAACGAACTCAATTCGAATAAGTTGAGTTAAATTGTATATGTATTCAAATTGTACAGTTTCAACTACAGTTGTGTCTGTGCAGTCAATAACAGACGACGCTGCTTAAATGATTTTATTTTTTAAAAAAAAATATGTTGTTGGTTCACAAAAGGTAGGCGGAACGCTGTCGTATAGGCTGGCATTTGTGTAAACAGTTTTCGAAACGAAATTTTCATTCGCTTTGTAGAGATACATATGTTTTTTTTAAACGCATATTGTTTGAAATTTTCATAAGCCTTCGAAATAATAAACGTTTACGGGGAATATTTGCTACAGCCTTTTAATAATGACAGCCTGCAGGTAGTTTCATTCAAAGAACAGCCTGGCTTTAACATGGCGAAACTGATCCAGTCAGTGAACAATAGAACCAAAATTGTGATTATCCAGAATTTAATTAATGTTGTTTGTGTATGTGCAGACCGAATTATATTAACATTTTAGAAGCCCTTTTGGTGGCAGACTGTCGATTACAGTGGTAATACGAGATGGAATGAGACTACATATCAAATAGGCATTGTAAGAGACTTGGCCTCCATTCGGTGTTGTCGTCGCATGGCACTTACAATATGTTAATTACATTTTAATTACCGAAAACTTGAATCATAGATTTCTGTACCTATGTTTGTGCTGTTACCACATTCATATTCAACATGTGCTTGCTTCTTAATACGAGATGTAGGCTATCATATGTTTTTCGGACTCATTATGATTTATCGTCGAACAAAATTCCGTTATTGTTACTGAAACACAGCGAATCTTTTTAAACTTTGAAAACAGAAACAGAATATTACACCGAAACTTTGCTGACCACATGACAAGGCTATTAAATCCAGGATACCTCAAAAGTTACATTACTTTTACAATTAGTGGGATTTGAGTTTTTGACGGCGGCGCGTATGAAGGTACTATCTTCTGAATTGTAGCACTGAGCAGTTTAGTAGAAGCTTAACAACATATAAGAGGCCCTTACTGCTTTTATTATTAAGAATCGTCTATGGCGCCTAAACCCAGAAGAAAATCAACTATTTTTAATGTCACGATTACTGTAATGCCCCGTATAATGTACGATATTCGTTCCATGGCATTAAATGTAAAACTAAATTAATATCATATTCACAGCTATGACTGCGACTAGATAATCAGAGGACATCTTCCTTCACGACGGATCTGACTTCTATTCATAGGAGATAAACTAGTCAGAGCTTGAAGCTAATATCTAATCTCAATCTATTTTCGATGTCTATAAGGCATGGAATCTTACTTCTGGAATTTCTGTGTTGACATTCAAGATTCAAAACCTTAAGTGCCTCTCTTTCAGACTGCAGACTTGCTGTCAGGTATTTAGGAACCTAGCCCTTATCGGTGTATTTTATCTAGTTACCCCTATAACTCCCCTCCCGTTTTGGATGGAAAGTAAGAAAGCACACATTCTCAATTACATAAGAGAATTTTACAGTTAATGAAAATATGCGAGATCAGTAATATCAATTCGCATATGAATACCGATTTTCCGTTATGTAAGAATTTATTGCTTATGCTAATAATGTTGTTGTACATTCTGGATACATGTAACCTAGTAGCCTAATCTAGTACATATTCTCTTGGTAAATCCACAATTCGTGTAAATATGTTGCAGTTTAACCCTAACCAATTATACTTTTATTAACTGACTAATTCAATCAATGTAATACAATTTAACGATTGGTATGAATGGAAGGCTGTTCATTATGCTTTAATCTTACTCTATGAAAAAAGTAGAAATACTATTTTTTTCTCATGTAGGTTTACATCCATATTAAACACAAACTTCAAATGTACGCCTTTGGAAACACTGGAAAAAAATTTCTTTTGTTTAAGTAGAATTTGAGGTTCTCACGGCGCTACATCCTATAAGACAACAATCTTCCTTTCTTTAAAGTAAACAGCTTATTCTGAAAGTTACTGGAACATCAAGAAGATATGATTTCAAAAAATGCGAGAAGAAGTGCAAACTTAATGCTCACGTTTCTAAACTCATGAGAGTCTTGCGGTATCGATACTTAAAAATGTACATCGATAAATTCAGCGCGAGTATATCTTTTGCGAAGGCTGCGTTAAAGGCAACAACTAATACAAGGAGCAGAATTTTAAGGGATTGAATTTTTGAAACACTGTTATCGCATAAAAAGTTTTAACCACACTCTAGAACACAACCTTGGGATATATGAGGCACTGTGACAGTATGCAAGTCTCTTTGAGTTCGATATGGTTCGATATCAGATGAAAGCCTGGCGCCTGACAGCTTCTGTACCCGCAATACGTGTGTGAGCGTGTTCCATGAAATGAAGCCACAAAGGTGCACAACTTGATAAGTTGGTCTCAGAGTTTCCGCTGACAAAATGGCACAATGTATGTTTGTGCCAAGTTCACACCTCAGAGTATTAACGATAGACTTAAATATTTTATGAGATGTACAAAGCAACACCGTCTTAAATGCAGGTTTAACTTATGAAAGAGTTACTTCAGTGCGTACATCTTAATAACATGAAAGCTGTCTTCAGCGCATTGTCATGCCAAGATCCGCCCTTCCCCTCCAGCAATGGGCTAAGATAAGTTGAAGTAAACAGAAGGGTTATCCCTTTGAACAAAAACTCCATGAAACTGCAGGGCACACAACGTAACCCAACAGTTTCACGCTGAAAGTTGCCAGTTTGTAGAGAGCCCAAAGGCAGATATTTGTGGATTGATTAAATTACAGAAGATTAAGATTTCTGTCTTCTGGGTTGTTGCGCTGTGTAGTATGGTAGATGTTTACCAACATTTCAGAGGTCATACTGCCTCCGTCATCAGGGCGATGAATTCACTTACCATATGACACGGCGCAACAACCCAGAAGACAGCAATCTTCATACTCACAGCTGTAAAAACCTCAAATCCTACAGAGAAGATTAGTTAGGCGGATCATGCGATACGCATGGTAAAAATTAGAAATGCATACATTTTATAAATGTTACCTGAAAGAAACAAATATCTTGGAAGACAAAGAAATAGAGTGTGAGAGTGTGGACTGGATTCATCTGGCTCAGGGTCAGTGGCAGACTGTTTTCGAAAGGTTCCATAAAATGCGGAGAAATTCTCGAGTGGCTCAGCGACTCACTGCATGTCAAGAAGGATTCTGCAATAGATGTGATCCCAGGACCTGTCCATTGCGAAGTAGGAATGCTAACCACAGAGTACTGTGGTATATTTTTCTGTTTGGGAGCCTTCTGATACCATTTCATGAAAGTGGGTATAACACAACGCTACTTGAAATTTCCACATCTCTGTTTTTTTTCCAAGTCCTTTTGTTAACATTGTATCATGGCAACCGTACGAAATTATTTATGCAGTGACAAAACTAGGCCATTCAGTATAGAGCCTCACTGTTTTGTGTGGTGACTGATGATTTAAAAGTGTGCAGTATTCATCAAATCATATTTGTAAGAAAAGAAGAATAACAACTTGGCCACTGCGACAAATATTAAAGGGCCATGTTTCCACAAAGCTATCAACGAAATTAAATTGTTTGGTTTCATGCCCGAGCTTGTTTTTCAAACTAAGCAACTAACTCTATAGAACAGAGTCCATTATTAAAACCTAGGGTAGACCGGGGCTCTTTCGCCTGCGGGGCTATAATGCTCAAGATTGGCAAATTTACTTTTGCGAAATGGATTTCCGCAGCCGACATGTTCCTCCGTTGTCATTGTGACGTGTATGTCTGCGAAGGTATTACGTCCTTGTTTGCTGGCTAAAGTTGTCACTTTTAAGTATATATACAGTTAAGAAATTCTGAAATATAAATTATTATATTGTTTTCGTTATTCACACCCCAAAACACCTTCTTCGTTAAGGATAGGAGTGAAAAATAATCGATATTTTTTGTTGTAAATCTTACCAGGGGTGATAAATGTCTGTAGCTTTCCTTAGTGTAAAATGTGGGTCTTGGCTTCAGTCACTTCTTTTAAACGGCGTGTCATTTAAAACTCTCCTATTTTAATAATTTGTATCAGAAAGATCAGGACTCTTCTGGTCGGTTAGAAATACTGCCTTGTTGTGATGTCACATAAATTATCCAGGTAACAATGTGGTATTTATGTCGACATGTTTCAGGCGGTAAAGACGTAAAATGGGACGCTGGAGAGGAAATGTTTAGGCCGGAATTAAGCCTCCTAGCCCGTAAAAAGGAAAAGAAGCAGCAGTTATGTAGAACGGAGATAAATCCCAACAGACATGATGTCTAGTGTATGTACGAACATGCACATTATTTTAAGGTCTACATTTTAAGTATGGACCTTCAATATTACAAAATATATATGTGGAATTTGCCTCACAAGCTCCCTGAACTTACGAAAACTTACAGGATATTTCAGGTTAACAGCAATCAGTACGCTACCATGACCTGTCTATTTTAAATTACGCAGTCCTCCATTATACGTTTTGGTACAGTTGCGTACTCAGAAAAAGTGCTCTCCATAACGTGCGTTTCTCCTTGGATATAAACCCCACTCTCAGGCCGTCCATCCTGATGAATGTGTACAGTATTCACCAAAAGAGTTACATTGACGTCTGCACATACTATACTTACTACATACGAGTTAATAATGAAAGTGCTGCCCTATGCATTATTTATGAAACACTCATGTACCTGTGGAGGTCTGTTGAAATGCTGACACAGAGTTCGGAGAAAATGTGTTCAAAAGTCAGCTCTCAATGGAAGAAGCACTGTAATAATTCATGAATTGCTAAATACCAAACGTTTCACTGCAAATTCCATTCAGCATACAAATAATTATATATAAATGGTTTTCTTAAAGCCACATGTTACCGTGATCACATAACGTCATACATATGTCAAGTTATAGAAACGTTCTTTTATAAAGAACTGGTTAAAATTAAATAAGAGCATCATACATTATCCTTATTAAAACATCAATTGAAAACAGACTATTACCACCAAAGCACAGTACTTCCCATTTAGTGGCATAAATACTGAGTTATACACGTGTATATATATATATATATATATATATATATAAATATCTCAAAATTCCTTTGTCTGAAATGTGACGTCTGGGAACTTTGTCGTCTTTTCTGTGATACCACAGACATGTAGCACACCTAGAATAATAGGGTCATTAATAAAGTATATGTTAGAAATGTTTGATCACAATTTGAAGCCATTTTTTTAACGTAATATAATAAGACCACATATATAATTTATCTTTCTGTACTCACATGTAAAAAATACAAACCATCAAACTACTGCCCTATAAAGTCAATAAAAACCACGACGTTTCGGAGATCGGAGTCTATCTCCGTCTTCAGGTAAAACCCAATCGATAGAGCTTATCTGAAGATAAGGATTAGCTCTATCGATTGGGTTCAATAGACATGTTTAAACCAGTATTTCACATCGGCGTGCCGCCACAATTTGTCAGCAGTGCCGCTAATTTTAATTATGAATTGTTTATTCTCTGGTTTTGGTCAGAATAAGGCAGCTTGTATCTTTCAGTATTTACAGTTTTATCCCCCCTAAAATCTACTACATCGCGCGAACAGTGGCCAGCTAAGCCTCAGCAAGATGGCTAACAACGCTTGACTAAAATGCATTTCATCTCATCGATTCCCCTGTATTCCAGTGTATAGAGTACCATTGAACCACGAATATTATCATTTTGAGTACTTAGGTCTACGATGAATAAACATTACATTCTACTTATTTACATAACAATATGAATATTATTAGGTGCTGGAATTTGGCAAATTCTTAGTATACTAAAAGTGAAATCTCACACATTTAGTTTACGTAAATAAAGATTATACTTCATTATACTCGTATTATTGTCATTCCATAGCTTGGATCTGAATGGATCCAGCATCCCTTTTGTTTGTCACTTGTGCCACGTGTTCTGTATATTTTATATTACGTACTACCAAATGCTCACACTTCCTAGACTTAGTGTTCAGAAAATTAACAGAAGTATAATATTTATTAAAAATATCAGCTCAAATAATTGAATTCGTATTTCTTTGTATAATAATTGTTATATTTTTAATATTCTAATAGTCCACAGGTATAATTCATGATTTCAGAGCTGTATGATTAAATAAAATAACGTATTGCTTGTTTCTTAAACTTTCGTGTATTAAAGGAGATAACATCTTGTTTTGAATTCTGCAGTTTAGTATCCCAGCGCGTCCTCAGTTTTCGTGTTCTGAAGCACCGACACTATTTCATAGAGCACTTTTTACAACGTATTTTACATAACCCTGAAAGGATGTTACAATACTTTTGATTTTCAGACTTTTTAATTACGAATACTTCTGTAATATCGAATGTAGTTTTACCTTTTTGCAACCCTATATAGCATTACTTCAATGACAATTCGATTTCATATATTTTATGCACGGCGGGTTGCCTGCTTAATGTGACCTCAAGAACCCTGATAGTTATTCTGCGAGTCGAGCAGGCCTGCCCACATGTGTCGGGCCGGGGGGGGGGGGCTTATTCTAATCCATAGTTTCAATTCTCTTGTCCAGATTCAAGAGAATTCCACTTAGTTCCAGAGCTTCTGGATACCAGCAAATAGACTAACTTTATGATAACAATATTGAAAAAGAGCAGAAAATGTTTCGAACTCACATAGGAAATTAGTTAAATTTCGAGCGCCCTCTGTTACACCGTTCCAATAACATCAGTAACAAGGGGACTAGACGAAGCCATCTGTAATACTTTAAAGCACAATGGTAACTCTATGTTTGGTTTAGTAGTCTTATAAGTGTAAAACAGCTGATTCCGACACATCAGATAAGGACATTTCCTTTCTATATTCAGTACCCTCAATTTTTAACAAGGGCGATAAATTTTAACGTCATCTCACTAGTTTCACTAATTTACAGCCTGGCATACATCTGTCACGTCTTAATGTACGGAGGAGCCATTATTGTAGCAGGCAGCTAAATAGAAAAACGAATTAAGCACTCTTAATTACTGAAGCCAAACAACAAGAAAAGAAATCAGTTCCATTTCGTTTCCATCTGGTGCTATTAGAACATTATCTGGTCGTAATCTAAACAGACAAACTTCAACTTTATTTGTGATTATTTCCTTCTCCTTTCTCTTTCTCTAGCAAAATTTACGTTTTATTTGGTAGAGACGAATAGGTTTTGTAAATCAATTTGGCAAGTTCTGTCCTCAAATCCAAGTATCATATCCATTTATGGCTTGGCTTATTAGATTACATCTTATCTGAGAGGCCTACTGTAAAAATTTTGTCTTTTTCCTTATGATTCCTGTCAAATCCCCCTCATAATCTAACCTAAAACAATATCAATCTTTTGTGATAATGATCTACGATATTTAGTAATTTATAGAAGAAAATACCCACGCGCACAGCCACAAGTAGCTCGCTAATTTAAGACTGATCCTTCAAGAAATTTAATTGCAAAGGGACTCGGTACTCTGAATGCAGGTAGCATGTGAGTCCACGTTGCCATAGGCCACGATCACTTCTTACTGTTTGTCTGTAAGCAACGTTGGGGATATTTGCCGTAACTTATTTCCGATAGTAATCCTGAGAGTGTTGCAACTGAGTCAGTCAGAACTCCAAATCCACTAACGCAGAGGGAGCACAAAAGAAATATATGTACAAGGGAATTGAAATGTTGAACCAGACAGAAACAAACAGCTAGCCAAAGAATGATGGCAAAGCTGTTAGCCAAGTCGCATCACAGTTAATTACACGGCGTGACAGTCGGAAGTACAACTGCCGGTCTTTTGTCTCTTTCTAGAAAAGAATGTTGGTCTTCAATAACACTGCAGAGGCAACTGCATGTAACGTCGATATGTCTTCTAGGTTGAAGCCCTGAGGACGGAAGCAGTATGTTCCCCGAACATGTTCGTATCTACCTACAAGTCCGCTCGTTGTTTCTACTCAAAATACGAACATCTGCATCCTTACAACCGCGATAACCTTAATTCTCACATCATTCTTCTTGCACATTACTTTAGCCAAAACTTAAAAATATCGCAGTAGGTTATTACTTTCTCAAAATAAACCAAAATTCGTCGTCGAGAGGTTATCACTTCTGCTTGTAGGTTCGATTGCCAGTCCTTAAAGACGTTGTCGCCGTCGTAAACCTTTATCCCGCCAAGTAAACGAGATTGGAAAGGCGTACTCTTTGGAGTTCCAAAGGTGTTCTTCACGTTGCATCACGATCGATGTCAACAGAATAACAAATGCAACAGTGAAATAAAAGTCAACAATATAATCCAAAATCGTTGATACAACAATTTGATAAAGAGTCATCTTTGTAACAGTGTTATCTAATATCACTGTTGTGACCATGTGATGAAAGAGAGACGCGGCAGAGTGACTGATGTGGAGGGTCCCATGAGGTCTTCTTGCCTTGCAGTGAACCGTAAGGAACAACTAATAACGTGATAATGCCTTGAAATACGAGACACCCGCTTCCTTCCACACCCTTCAAAATTCATAATTCATATTCACCATTCCATTCAATGATATTTAGTGTAATCGTAACGCTTTTGATTTATATTTGTAACGCACTCAGTCTGAATTTAATTATCAGTGTCACGAGATCAATGCACAAATCATCTAACTCCAACTGTACCAAGTTCACACTTTATCTCAACGTCACTACAAGCCAATTTTTACCATATTTTCTAATGTTCGCTGCGAAGTAGGAGGTAGAAACCATCCTTTTACGCTCCGTGTAGGCGCTTGGGGGAAGAGGTCGTTTCGCTCCTACTCATTCTCAGCCTTGGCACTAGAAGGGGATGACTGTTCAACAGCACGCCCCATCAGCGCTTTTCTCCCGGGAAAGGACCCCTGTACCCATTGGACAGAAGGCTGCGTGGGCCCCAGAGCCGTTCTGGACGCAGAGTCTAGAAGAAAATTTTCTTCCTCTGTCGGGGATCGAACTGCGACCATCCAGCCCGTAGCCAGTCACAAAACTGATTGAGCTTCCCGGCTCTTAGGAAATAGCAGAAAGGAAGATGTTCCAGACACACTGTACCCCAGTAGTTTCCAGCAGTGCAGTGTATTGTGTATAAGAATAGTACATGCAGAAGCAGACACATGTTCTGTGAAAGAGCATAGCGTAGCCGTTGAAGCCCATCCTACTCCCAGGGAACTTCTAGTGGCACGATATCAGCAACTGTTCAATTTGTACGTGTGCACAGAACTTGGTTCAGGTCGGAACTGGAGCGATAACGAATGTTGAGTTCTGCATTCGTGTGTGCCAAAAGTGAGTGGTAGGTCATCACTCATGTCGCATTGCAGCTGAAGCAGATTGTTGACTGCAGTTTGTAGAGATGTCGCGATCACAGGACCGAAAATGATAAGATGAACTGCATGGAAAAATGAACTTTGAGAATCTGTTGGTCACTCAGCTAATCAAGAAATGCTCCCCTTGGTTACCTACGTCATGGTAATATTAAAAACTTCCTTGTGTGAAACGCGGAAGATCTTTGTGCGTATATGTTTTCGCTAGTAACGCACAGACACGAAAGAAAAATGAAAATGTGATGCCTATGTCTGATGTAGATACTCGTACTACAAATTATGGGTAATTTACTTTCTACCTATCAGCTTAGATGACTTCGTTTCCAACCTCGTAAACTGTCTGTTTTTTTCTGTTTCTATGAGGTCAGTCTCTTCAGTGACGAGATAAAATTTATACAGATACCGATGTAATAATTGCTTTCATGAATGCATCTTAAATATCTATTTTAATCTAGTATAAGAATTATTGATTTCAATTTCCTGATTCAAACACACAGAACTTTGACAATGAATTTACAGAAGGTAAAATTTCTTACCAATTTCCCTTTCATTTCAAAACCAAATGAGGTCTCTCCCTCCCACAGATTTACATTCAGATATCAGCTCGTATTTGCTTGAATCCTGATTCAGGAATTGCAACACATGGCAGCCGAAGGCACACATTGAACCCGTTGAGGTTAAAAGGGAGAGGTTGGTGCTACAAAACGCGGAAATGATGACGCAGTGTGACCTTGAATATTTCTGATACCCAAAACACGTTTATGTAAGCGAAAAGTGATCATTGAAACAAGATGGAACATTTGTTCAGATTGGACAACTTGTTCTGCATTTCAAATCGTAATCGATTTACCCTGTGCGGTTGCTTTCAAATCTTGATTTCAAAATCTAGAACAATTTCCTTAGTACCAAAAGAAACTTCTTTGTTTTTAAATATTATGTGTTTAGTGCACTACATTCTACTAATTGTTTTAACGTGTGTGCAGAGAACATAAGGAAAAGTAACCTCTTTATTTGTGGTTTATTTGAAGACGATTTCGATAGCTCAAATCACATAATAATTGACTAATTAACTGGAAAGGATGTCGAAGGAAACAATTGTAAGTGTAGGATTTGAGTTTTTCACGTCAATGAGTCTAAACAATGGCTGTCTTCTGGGATGTTGCCACGTGATGATGGAAGCAGCAAGGACCTCTGAAACGTCTGAAAACTTCTGTCAGATTACACGGCGCAACAACCCAGAAGACAGGCATCTTCTTGAAACACTGACAACCTTTTTTAAAGAACCAACCATATATTTACCTGGAAGTACTGAGGAAAACCATTAAGACTGTCTCTCAGGATTATCTGTATCCGGGCCGATATCTGATCCCAGAGCCTCCTAGTACGTAGTAGAAAAGCTAACCAAGCTACTACAATGTTCGGTAGGTATGTAACGAGGGTCTGTAAAGTTGTGAAGCCTAATTTATACAGTGCAGTTGCTTTTATGTTCTTCTTTACTTATTTATCTGCGCTCAAACACTAGGATATCTCGGAAAGAGCCACTAGGGAGACGTAGGCATAAATGGAAGGACGATATTACATAGGACCTTAAAAATTAGAGTGTGGAATCAATTCATCTGGTAATATGTTAGGTTCTCAGGGCAGCGAGTATGAAGATGGCGGTCGTCTGGGATGTTGCTGCCTCTACTCTGGTAGAAGTTTTCCGACATTTTAGGGGCATTCTTTCCCACTTTATGTTTTGTAACCGATCTTGTAGGACCAAAATTGAAATATGCATCTTTTTATTGGGACTCAATTAAATCGACTGATTAACCCCAACTCCAGAGAGTTCAAAGAAAACTTGCTTCTTTACGCTATATCAGTTACTTTATGCATGTGTGTTGTAATAATTATCAAGGCAACTTAGCTAAACTGAATCTCTTAACAGTCATTCTCAGTGGCGACATCTTAATGCCCTTTTCTGTGTTAATGTATTTAAGAGCAATGTTAGCTGGTTTTCCCTATTGATTCAGTCAGTATACTGACACCTACTAGGATAATTAGAGGTACTTTAAATTTGTGGTTAATCACAATTTCGAGGTCCTTTCGTCAACTAGATTTTTTCTTTGTTTTCAAGGACAATGACATTTTAACTTAAGATTATATTTCGCTTCTATCTCTTATACTTAGATTTTCTTTTAAGTTTTATTTCTACGTATCTTGTAGGTTTCCTTTTATAACTGTGTGGATTGTTTAATTGACTTTGTTAGACTTTTGTAAAGCATATTAATAAAATAATGCATATTATTATTATTATTATTATTAAACATCTGATGATGGTCAGTTTTAACAGAAACATGGAGGACGATAAAATTTTTATGTGACGGTTAAATTGCTTTAATTTTATAAAATGAAAATTTTTCTGATCCGTTTTCGAATACACTCGCTGCGCTGGTGTTATCGTGAAACCTTCGTGTTTTATCTCGTCTATGTTATCCCAAATATATACGACAATCTTGCACCTTTTTTCTCTTCTGTCTTGTTGCTTCTGTTTCTCCCATAAACATTCTTCTTTGTGACTCTTGTTTTCTTTCAAAGTGTACATGTTTCGCCATCTCAGTGTTCTCTTTAGTTAAATTCCATTCGAGGGGGAGTAATGTGACAGAGGAGACGGTTTTGTCACTACTAGGAATTGCCTGAGTTTAGTACAATTCAATCTTTCCAATAACATTGACAACCCTGCAGTACAGGGAACAATCACAGCTGGGATGTCTGTGTTTCGACCACCAGTTGACGGATACAAATCACTTTCAGCGTTGTAACCCTGCCCTCAAGTGTTAGAACTTAAAAAGTGTCACGTGCTTCAAGTACCATTTAGCCACCAGTGCATAATAGTGATACCATGTGTATCTGTCGGTATTTCCGCTTGTGTCAACTCTCAAAGCGACTGGCAGATTTTGATTAAAGTTTGTATTATCGGTTAACACTTAAGGCAGGATACACACCGAAGTAACAACTATCGAGAAGCAACAGGTGATACGCTATAGGCGATAGATGTCGCTTTCAATGTGAACGGTCCATATTGGACAACAACGATATCCATTTTAAAATTATCACGTAGTGACAGGTGATACATTTCGAAATCGACATTTCTGCTAGGCTGTATCGTCTATCGCTGTGGGTAGGGGGTGTTGCTCTTAGAAGTTTATTGCATCATCCAGTTAACCATCTTGTGTGCGTAATAAGGCTATTGATGAATGACAAAATATTAAATTCGTGAAAACTATAGAATATGCGGTGTGAAGTGATTATTTAATTCACGGAAATTCTGACAAACTAGAAATTTGTCTGCTTTGATGTGAATTTACAGGCAGTACTGTATCGCTTATTGTCTCTTATTTGTTTCTAGTTGCTCTGATATGGATCCTGACGAAAACGAATGTAAACTTGGTGGATATCATGGCAAATGCACGTGTAAGTTACGTGGAACTCAAATGGATCACTGTGCAATTTTATTTTAATGTCATTCTTACAGGAAGTTGAATTATAACCGAAGATTCCTTGTCTCATTGCCGTTTACCACTTCTGTTTGAACAGTTCTATACAGCGTGTTTGAAAAGAGACGCAGAGAAGGCATTTGGAATATTTGTTTATTGAAGTAGGCTTACATTTTATCACACGTTTATTCGAAGCACTCGGTTTATTTAACAACACTTTTAAACGACAATGGCATCAAGTGATAGTTCACATTAGTCTAACGTTTGTGAGAAAAAAAATTCATAAAAAGAGCGCAGTAGGCCTCTCGTGTAATGGTGTTCTGGGTTTTCACGTGTTGTAGACTCTTAGGTACATACCATTACTTCGGAGAAATTTGCTGTCTCCACCTTCAGTCCTGAAGATGAGGGTAAGTATATTTCGTGAAGCGTTGGTATTTACCTACGTACCTACCTACCTTTTCCAGCAACATTTATGAATCGTTGAAATATACTGAAATCTCTTCATCCATTTGGTCTCAGTTGGTACGGAAAACGACGGTATTGGATTTGTCCAATTTAATACTTACAGTTTCTGCTGAAATTAGAATTAGTGTCTGTACCCACAGGTCTGAGCAGTGAGTAGACTGATAGACAAAAATTCCCTTCATAATGGAATCTATGGCAGTGTTCGTCGGAAAAAATATTAATGACAGAAGAAAGAATGACCTGTAAACGACTGAGATATATCAGCGAAGAAATAAGTTGAATAAACCAGACGTATTAATTAATTTAATTTAAAAACAGTACCAATCTTAAAGTCAAGAAATTCAATGCCCGACCTTAGCGTTTTCGGGTGAAAGCTTTTGTGTAATTAATATCATAAGCGTTCTCTAGTAATTAAAACTGTGAGTAAATGAAAATACGTATAGAGTGAAGGCTTAATTAAGCTCACCCTCTCAGAGAGTAACGTAGCCCCATTTCAGAAAAATAAACGCTTTGAAATTTTTGTATTTCAGCCTTTAACGAAATACAGCTTTGGGAAAAGTATTTCTAATACAATTAACATTGCAACATTAGATTTGTACTCGCAGTAATATGTTTATGCTTGAACAAGAAAGATAGTGACATGCTAACTTGTGCATAAAGAATTTTTAAAGCAACGTAGGCCAGCTTTTGCTTGCTTTGTTTAACGCATTAGTGTAATGTGTTATCAGCCATGTTTTCTGGACATGTACGTTGAAAAAGAAAGTTTATTACAAAAATTTGAAGGTCTCTAACAATAGTACGTTACATTGTCTTGAATTGTTCTTTTAGACTTTATCAATCGCCTGGACATTGTAAATTTCTAACGTTTCGGAATTTGAATCTACGCCGACCACTGGATAAATGATGGAAACAGAAACCAATTTCTTGGGATTCCTGGCCGTGCTGTTCTAAAACCTGGTTTGATGACCTGATGACGGTAGCAGTTCCATCTTTCGAAACGTTGGAATTTTATAACATCTAGAGGTTCATTTTCTGTTTAGCTCCTTTAGAAGAGGGATTCTCCTTTTAATTTTACTGCGTCTACTACTTTGAGAGTTGCGAAGGTTTAACTTGTAGTCAACGTAAATTCCCATGACAGCAGGTGTACTTCATTAATAATTTGTCTGCAGAATGTGTCTTAGGTAATTTAATGCAGCGGTAGATTGTGTGAATTACCACGTATTTGATATATTCACGTGATGAAAACATGTTTCAGACTTGGAACTCTTATTGGCTATATGTGCAATGTTGGAATTGATATAGAACTTGCTTACGCTCCGTTTAAATATAAATTGACCTCGCGGAAAATATTAGGATAACTCAGTACAGTAAACTTTACCTTCAGTAACGGCATATTTTTACGGAAAGGAGATAAATCCGAAAAATAAAGGAAGGTCTTGGGAACAATGACAAAAGAATGGAAAAATGGAAAGAATAAGAAAGGGATGTAGGAGACAAAAGTAAGTAAGAAAATAGGTACGGGATTATGACACGAAAAAATCTTGCGTTCAATTTGAAGGGCTCTTTAAACTAGTAATATAATAATTGTCAGTTCCTAATGAGTGAGTACCATTAACCAGTCTGTTCCCATCTCAAATTAGAGTCGGTTTATATTCCAATGTAAAAGAATTCCTTCCTCGGAATCTAGTTAGCGAACTGCATGTCACTGCCCGTCTCTCTGTCCCGTAACTTAATTACAGGCATCTCTAATTATGTACACAGTGATTTTCGTGAAAATCATTATGAACATCACTCCATCTGAGATCTTCTGAAATTTGTTATTCTAACGCGCGTTATATGACGAACACCATAGCCAGTTTGATATTTCGTATAGTAGCATGATTAAAAATAGCTTACGTGGCATTTATTTGTGCATGTATTAATTTCAGAGGCCGAAATAAGTGATCAGATGAGTATTTTAGTGAGATGACGATAAACACGAATCTCTTTAAAATGTATTTTCACATTGTACGTTATGTTACAAATACAGTTGCTGGTAGTGCGAGTGACAGGCATGTTACTGCAAAGAAGGGTTAAAAGATATTCTGTTCTTAGTCAGTGCTGATTAACTGTGGTCTGTGTAGTGGCTCCACACAATCTGTCGGAGTCGTGACAAGATTACCAGACGAGTACAGAAAGGCTTCTGTGGAAGGATACGTGGGCAGATACGATTGTAGGCCTGTCTGTAGTGGTAGGTTATTGAAGTTTACTGTATCAACTAAAGGTAGCTTGATTGTTATCGCAGCAGCTATCATCTGGAGGTTCTTGGTCCACCTCAGAGGTCGTCGTGATGTAATGTTCCCGACAGGAAATTAGTGCTCAAATGAGTTGCCCTCAAACGACAAGCTTTTTATGCCGTGTATGAAAAAAATAGGCCCATTCATATATGTAAAATTAAGTTGTGAGTTCTGAAACACTGGATGGACATGCATGTAGGACTATGATAGCACTCATGAGATTGAACTATGTTACTTCGAAATCTGAGGGCTGAGGTAAAGGATAAAATATTTCTAACTCGTTTGGACGTATCGTCAATATCCAATACAGTTTGCTGCAACGTGATTTTAATATTATTGAATATACGCATGGACCAGTTAAATGGCATGAATCCAGCCTTGCAATTTCATAATTCGCAAAGACTCTCTGGCAATACGATCATTTACAGTTGATAATAGTTGTGACAACGCAGTCAGTGAAGTGACAAAGACCCTGCTCAAACACATCCATCCTGTGTACTTCCCGAAATATATATAATCGCTCTGATGATGGAGGTAGCAAGCACCTCTGAAACATCGGTAAACTTCTGCCATACTATATGGCGCAACAACTCAGAAGACAGCCATTCTAAAACTGACCGCCAAGAGAACATAAAATCCTTCAGAAACACATAATTCCTGTAAAAAGTTGTGTTTGTACTTAATCACCCATGAACAGCGAAAATGCTCTGATATGCTGTTCATTGCTGAAGAGAAACTTGACATTGACTAGAAATCTATCAGTTTAATCATTATAATTCTGACAATGTCCATGTATTCCAACCACAACGCCAATTCTCACGGCCAAGGACAAAGCATTTGTCCTGAACAACAGACAATAACAGCTGATCTGGTAGTGAGAACACGCGATACATCAGTTAGGAGCGCCACCAAACCGAAGCGGCAGTTTCGGTTACTGCAGCGAGCCACAGAAGTGTTCCACACGATCCATTTCCATGAATATTCTCAAACCACCGGCATGCCGGACTAATGGAGTTAAAATGTCGTCTCCTTCTGTTTTAGCCCGACAGTAGTAACGTTGTTAAAAGATGTTCTGTGGGGAAAAAGTACGTAGTTTAAGATCCGTGAAAGCTTACCACACAGCTTTGATTCTACCTACAAATGACAGGATACAATTTTTATTTCCATTCGCATTTGTCCCGCATTTGCAGGGTCTGCGTTTTTACCTCTCATGGAGGTTTATGATTGATCTATTTTTGGACATTGGTGGAATTCCTTGCATGAGTGATCAGTCCTATCTGCAAGGCTTCTACCTATACAAACACAGAAAGACGCGGACATACGTCCATGCCTTGAGTGGAACTCGAACCCACGGTAGATTTGCTAAACAGGAGTAGCTTGTGTGTTACGAATTCAAACTATTTTCTCAAAAGATCTCTGTCAAAAATGAGATTTTAAATTCTCACGTCGGTTTGCCATTCGTAGTTTTGCGCTATGTGAACTTATAGGTAGATTCCAACATTTCGGCGGAACATACTGCCACCTCCTTCAGGGTCTTTCATGGCATTACATCCCAGAAGACCACAATCGACAACTCTGGCATTGATTGTTACGTTTCCTCACGACGCAGAAGCAATTTGACGCAACTGATCAAGGTAGGATGCAGCGAGCGATTCCTGGAGTAGACTGATACAAATTTGATGGCTGTGAGTGACTGAGGAACACCGTGGAACCTGGCGCACTTTTCTCCTCACCTGAAAACGGATTGGTTCTCTTCCGAAGACACAGCCTGGGCCAAGAAGCTCGATCGATCTCTGTCTGTCCTGGGAAACACAGGAGGCACACCGTATTCTACCGTGTGATCTGCCAAAATCTTCACAACAGATTGCCACATGCTGTAGAATGTCGGTACCACAAGTCAGCCCCACCTGCAGAATTAATTCGGTGCAAAACACGAAAAGAAAATTGTCTATAACATCAGGTTTTCTGTTTTATCCTATACTTATAACCCGCTATTACAAATGCTCTTAGATATTTTTACGATTTTTTTTATTATTATTTTCGCTTAAACGTATTTTCAACTGACGTTTTTCTACTTCGCTGCGACTTTACACGAATACTTATTTTACACTTTTATTCTTTACCTCAGTTCTTCTTTTCCTTCATCCCCATCTTTCCAGTGTCTCCTTTTCTCATTTCTCCCATATTCCTTCCTCATCTGTCTTATCTCAACGTTTCATTCATACAAACTGGAAGTACTTCCAAAAATTTGGTATTGATAGCAGCATTTACAAAATACATCCTTTTGCCGCCTAGACTCATTACTAAGAATTTTGGGCTTCTGGTACCGCATGATGCAAATTCACAGTCTTTCTTAAACTATATTCTGTTGGAGGTAACACATAGATTTTCTTTCATGAATGTCTGGAATGGGCTCTTCTCAGTGGTGAGAAAACGAATAAACTAAGCTAACTCCACTGATATGTTCTCATCTTGCAAAATTCACAATTTTTTAATTCGTAAGGGAATTCTCTGTTAATGGAAAAGGAAATTTCATTCGTTTCGAACATGTTCTTACCCTGCTTAGAGCTTATTTATTTATAAACAATTGTAATATTATTATCCAAACTTACATTTCCCAGGTGAAAATATTACAATCAACTGCATCCAGTTTTGTGAACCAAAATGTATGAAATATGTTAGAAAGGACAAATAAAAACAAATGACTAAACATCAACACATTTACTTCATGTGTACATTTAATTATGCGAAATATTTATTTCTTTAGATATTGTTAAAATTAAGACATTTAATAAGAAACGAGATTGTATATAATTTATGTCCCCAATTTTGAAACATTATATAAGGTGGCAAATAAAATTTAAGTTTATCTCTTTGAAACCGAAGCTCATAAATAATATCTAAGAATTCAGTTGTTATCGCAAAGAAAACACTTTTTCTATAAAACTCAATTTGTTATTGTTGTTTGGAGAAACAGCCGCTGTTTGTATTGAGAATAATACAAAAACCATAAATATAAAATAAAAAGTTATTTGTTGAAGCAGGTGGTAATTTTCTTATAATCCCCAGCGGTCTTTAAAGGAGTTAATCCATTAAAAGTTAATTAAGTTTTCAAGAAAACACTCTGCAAGGGAGATCAAAGATGAAACAGGCTACACACAGAAGGGTGTTCCTTTGTTCTGCTGATGGGGTGTCTGGCGAATTGATGCAGGCCTCAGGTGGCGCCTGGAATTCTGGTCCAATAACTGAAATATTTTAAGATGAGATTCTCAGTGAACGCGCCACGAACATGAGAGAAACTGTCATTCTTCTGACTACAGCGCCATCACTGAGGGAAACTTCTTACTATTATTTAAATCGCTTAGAAATGAGATATAAAAACCCCGGCGGTTGAACAATCGAGACATAAACCCAGCTAGCACATGGAGGATGTGTTATTTTGTTACTGCGTGAGATAGGAAAATATCATGGAACAAAGTTACGAGAAAATAAACTTGTTCAACGTACACACACTTTTGCTTTCATGTGATGTCTTTTGTTATTCGGTATAATTTTTGTGCAGAATTATTTTAAGTAAATTACTTCTAATTATTTTAAGCCCAGCAAAGTACCGGTCCAGAAGTGGAACACACAACCAAGATCTGAGATTCTGGTAACATGCTAGCTGGTCCTGCCTGTCATACCTTTCGAATCGTGAAGATTATTAGCAAGTGAATGCCCAGGTACAGAAAGATTAATCTGACCTAGTGTCATTTCGCTCACCAAAAATGTCGGCAGCTGCAGGGGCCTAGAACGTAGAGTTGTAGAAACTTCCGGGTTTAAAACATCCATAAAATGAAAAGTTGATCTGAGATTTATTTGTCCGGCCTTTCTTCACTTCATGGTTTTTAATTTGTTCCCCGTATTTCGAAAATGTTCTGCACGACCAAGTCAGTTTCCTGAGAAGGGGCAGGCTGCATATCAAAGCGTCATATATGTATGTCGATGATTGAAATACACGTCAAGCATACTCGATCAGTGAGCGATCAATTACACGCTCCGACTCCCTTTACCTGAGATGAAATCGCCTTTGATGTGAACTAAATTGAGCCCCAAGGCGAATGTAACTACCGTAGTTTCCAAAGTGGGCTTGCAACCTACGACCCTTAGTCAATTCCTCCTTCGCTTCAGCCAATGGTTTATCACCGATAGCTTGTTACAGCTACCTTACTTATCTTCGAGTTGTAGTTCCTATTTCTGTCACTGACCTGAATTCAGATACTGATTGCCCTGACAGGTTTCTCGTGATCTTCGTCAGTTCATTGGAATATCATAAAACGTGCCATAATTATAATACAGAGTGATTCAAAAAGTTAGAACCAAACTGAAGGATCGTATAGAGGAACTCAGAGTGAACAATTTTCGAATAGGAATCCATGTCCTCCGAAGTTATCCTGAGTCAGTCAAGGTCATTGAAGGTAGGGAAGCCTGATAACATACCGCTGAAATAATCGTACTTTGGTTTGTAAGGTTGCTAATGTAATCCTTGTACATTAATAAAAAAACAAAATTAAGCTAGTAAGAGAATAGCAAAATACGATTATTTCAGCGGAATGTTATCAGACTTCCCTACCTTCAATGACCTCGACTAACTCAGGATAACTTCGGGGGACATGGATTCCTATTCGTAAGTTATTCTCTCTGAGTCCCTCTATACGCTCCTTCAGTTTGGCCCTAACCTTTTGAATCATCCTGCATAAATAATTCTTCCAAACTTCTTTTTTCGTAATTACGATTAGAATCATCGTAAAATTGTGTTTGTAAGTTGTGGGTACAAACGTTCACACTGTAAAACGAAGTACTCTCTTACCGTTTCGTGTTATGCCTGTTATCACAAATAAATTCTAAGCTTAAACTCTGTAATGTACAAGATTGACAATGTACATCACTTCCTTCAACATTAACTAAATCGGAAATATATTCACAATACATTCACTCGTACGCATTTTATTTTCAGAACTAATGCTATAACAGACAGACATTTGTAACGAAATGCGGATTTTGAAACGTTAATGAGATGAGGCAGTTTTCTGCAGATAGGCTACTCTTAGATTACTCGAAGCACAATAAGACTCTTTTCTCCCTAAGGCATTGTGAGGTAACTTCTTTCCTTGACGTGATATATTTGAGTACTTACATAAGAGGATTATTATGTAAGCTCTCTGGAGGCGGTCTAGGTATAAACTTCTAAGAATTTTTGCTTACATGCGCCAAATTTCATCGTTGTAGCTCAATTTGCATAGGTTGTTCACTTGGAAGCTTCGACGCTTTCTTGCGGGTGAAGTAGATTTATTAATGTTCTTACCCTTGGACAAATGTGGGTAGTCTGTTCTGGAAGGCGAATTTCTCATTCTGTAGGTTTTAAGTCTGACGCGTCATAATACGGATTGCTTCTGCGTTCTCATATTTTACTTACCTTAAGTCCCTGAATATTCCCACAACTTCTCTTTGTGAGGTTACTGATAGATTCACGAGACGCTAGTAGGAAAATGAGGCCAGTTCTTCGTAGTCCTTTTAACATATGAAGTTGATTTTTTTCCTGAATTCCATTAAATAGGCAGATCAATGTGAAATATTTTGTGGTAATATTGCATGTGTATAAAAATATTTAACGCTAATTAACTTTTAAAATAAGCTGGCATCTGAAGATGACTGTCTTCTGCGATGTAGCACAATATAATCTGATAAATACTGACCGACGTGTCAGAGAAACGTACTGCCTCCATCATCGGAGTTAGTATATATCATACTGCAAGATGCTACATCCCAGAAGACAGCCATGTTTGTAACAATCGCTGTCAGAAACTCAAATTTCGTCGCATGAACTTTCTCTCCAGTATAGTGTCATTGAAAACTCACCGATTGGTGACTCGTGGGTTGATATTCAAAATTGAAACTTTATTCAAAATCGACCGTTTCATCTTTGTATAGGATTTCTATTTTAAATTATGCCTTTATTTTGGTATCAGAACTTATTGGTATGCTGTCGGTGTCAAATTTCGAAGCGCCACGGGCCGTCCTACCAGTCGAACACTTTCCCCGATTGTTGGGCGCTGTCTTATGATCTGCCGGGGGCTTATTTCCTTAACCCCGTGTTCAATTATTACAGTTCATGACGCGCAGATGTGCCTTCACTACTCAAAGCCGATTGCACGTGACGCAGAGCCGTCTCTAGACGGGCAGATTTGCACAAAATTTCCCCTCCCCTCCCGTCAAAATATACAAAGCCGATAACCTGTAAGTTTAATATTATTGGCACCAAGCTCTGTGTTTATTGAATAGTGTATTCTTTTCTCTGTTCTGCGATTAGAATAAAATTAATACACGTCGATATGCTTTATGTTACATTTTTACTTCTGGGGTGTTTAAGTGTCGCTGTGCACGTAATATTTAGAGCATCGTAATGTAGATTCGCGGGGCCCTGGGCGGCCCAGAAACTACAACCAATATCTGTATTACTTGCTCTGTAAAACTTCCGATATTTTCCTGGGAATATCGCGGTAGCCAGTATCGACACTCATCACGAAATTCTTTCTTATATCTTTGTTACATAGCCTAAACTACATTGTTCCTGCAAAATCTGTTTCTTTATTTGGATATGTTACAAATTATGTCGTATTATAGCAATAGGGTCTATTTTAGTGGCAGAATACCGATATTTTCCAATTCCTTGTATCCAGCAAATTACTCATATAAGTGTAATATTCTGATGGATTAATTATTGTTAAATGTGTAATTATGTTTACGGGTAGTCGACTTTCATTTCGACCTAATGCGTAGTTCGAATATAATGCACAGTTGATTTGCTTTCGTTTAGTCTCAAGGCTCATTTACTTCGTCACAGCCTTTCAGGTACACGGGGAAGAACAGACATGAAGAAGATTAGAGTTTAAAACTGTGGAAGGTAAACACAGTTTCCTTCGGGTGATACTAAAATTTTAAATTAAATTCCCGGACAAACAGCCTTCTCGACAAGAACGAGCACAGCTTTTGGAAGTTTCAGATGATAACTTGTCATTTCCGTGATTTTTATTTTCGTCCTTCTCTAGCTCCTGTTAGTTTACTTTGACACACAGAATGATCGAAAAGTCACACAGACCATCCCATGTCAGAGATAAAAGACATTCAAATAATATAACAAAGAACAATTTTATATTAAATTGTGGAAGTATCCACCGCGCTCAGCGATGTGTCCGTTCACTCTTTTCGTCATTTGTGATGTAACGGAACTGTTTCAGTCTTGCGCGCTACAAGTATCACGGAAACGGGTAACCAGACGAGGTAGTGGCAAGGTCTGAGCCTACCTCAGTCAGGGGTTCCAACAGCTTCAGGTTTCTGTCCTTTCCACCTAACCTGAAGACGAAAGAAGATCCATTTTCTAAAACGTATTTTTATTTACCTTTATAATTTAGACGCCGGAAAACTAAAAAACCGAATTTTACAGATATATTATCGATTTGTTTGGCATATAAACTTCGGAAAATGTATCCCTAAATTCATCCTGGCAAGTCAGAACGAGACGCCAGGTAGTGTTCGACAATGAACAGTCACTGCACTAGTAAAAAGTCATCCTTGAAATTCGACAGTTGAAAAACAACTGACGGTCTGGTGCGAACAGGTTACAACATGACGTGATTTATGTGGGCTCTTGTATGATCACAGCGATATTGTGAGTTAATTAACCCAATCGAATTGTATTGAATCGCAAGTAACAATAAATATATTAACGTGGGTTGCATAACTTTTCTATGAACCTGTATAATAAATGTTTAGACCTACACTAAAGTAAATTAAGTCCCTTTTTGAGTAAAATGAACGGTGTAAGGGAACAGACTATTTTGCGTGCAGTAGGCTGAAGTCAAGCTTTAAATTAATACCTAAATTCCTTTTAATTTTCTAAATGTAATGTCTCACATTCTATGTGACAGTATAAGAATAAAATAACCCATCGTTAGTATCACTCGCCATGGTCTGTCTGGTCTGACAGAATTGTTCCTAAGAACGATCAATTTCTGACCACAAAAGTTCTCGTGAGCTACCATGTAGCCAACGAATTTTTTGTCATATTAACTTTATCTAAATTCCTGTACTTCATATTTCGACTGGTCGTATAAAATTGGTCCGTTGTCCTCATTGGTGGAGTATGTAGAACACACGTAGGAGATGAGAAATGCATACAAAACTTTGGTTGAGGAACGTGAATAGAAGAGACAACATGAAAGACACGAATGCATGCTGGAGAATAATAAAAGTGATTATAAGGAAGTAGAGCAGGAGATTCTGGACTGGATTAATCTGGCTCAGGATACGTGTCATTGTGAACGTGGTAATGAAGTCTTCGGTTACCTGAAAGATGAGTAATTAATTTCTTGATTAGCTGAGAGACTGTTAGTTTCGTATGACCGGTCTGCGCAGCATAGAATTACATTTCCTTTGATGTATGTGTGCCCTCATGACGCGTCTCTTAGTAACATGAGACTCCCTTTCAGCGTGAAGAGGCAGTTATCTGTTAATTTTCGCCCTATTATTTGATAGTAACGAAATAGCAGTGATTTAGCCTACTTAATAATGTACCATATTACGAATTACCAATGTGTTTTTGCATGTTTTATAAATGAGATACTTCGCATTGTGGCACAACTGACTTAAGTATAACCACACTTTTTTCAGCACAAGTTAACCCGTAAAGTGTGTGTGGATTTATCTTCCTTAGTTCCGTATGAACCAACACAGGTAATTTGCATACATTGTAATTCCAGGCGGAAATATATGAAGCTTATAAAAATAGAATACGTACCACAATTAAATCTGAAGAGAGAAACTTTAATGTTATGAGCATATTCTTCGCTGTAATTTTCAATATTCATCCTCATTTTCCCAAATGTTTCGATGTTATATTTTTATGTTCACTTCAAATCATTTCCCCTGATTGTTCAAGAATTAAGATTTCTACGGCTGTAAAGATGTCGATGTTGTTCTTTCGGGTTGCAATAATGTGTGGACTTTCGGGTACCAAAGTTCTGGTGATCATATTATCTCCATGTTCAGGGCTGAAATTTATCGATGTCTTCTTTGATTTCCTTTACGCCGGAGATATATTTCTCATTACAAAATTTTGGCATTGCTTAGAGTTGATAGAGAATTCGCATAATTACGGACGTTAAACTGGAACTATTCCAAGATGATATTGCTCAAAATACGTAAACAGAACTGATTGATGTTTTGTGTGTAGTCTGGTAGATACCGACCGACGTTTCAGATATGCTTATTATCTCCAGTAAGCATCTCTGAAATGTCGTTCAATATCTACCAGACTATATTGCAGAAGACTTGTCTCTGTGATAACCTGAAATCTCACAAAACTGGTTCATTTTGGGTGCTGCGGTACTTGGAAGGAAATGTTTGTGTGTTACTCCATCACCGTTTATAACCTCATACCCTGATATAATATCTCACTTCTGACATTTTAACAAAGGCTAAACCTCCATTCGGTAGCCAGAGTTACAACTTCAGAAGCCTGGAAAGTGATTGGTGAACTTGTGAAATCTGGATAGAAATGTTACGAGATGAAATGAGTGAAATTGAATTTACTGCATGGACGAGGCTGTCTGTAGTGTTAACATTTTCCTTTTCCATAGTCTCGAGAATTCAATCGGAGAGGAAATGTGATTTATCGGGGTACAAGTAGCAAGCCATGACCTGCTCCAGTCGTCTGATTTACATAAATCATATCCCTATGAGATGAATACAAAGCAAGAAATGCGAGAAGCTGGAGAGAAAACCCAACCAGGGACTTCAGTAACGGCAAATAATCGGGTTAGAAAGAGGTTTCGGAGAGACGTAAGAATCAAAAATATTGCCAGGCTGAGATCAGCAAATTAAATTAGCAAAATCTATGCAAATTATGACTACTGCACCTTGGGATGTGTAACTTCTTGGACTATTTTCTTCAACGCCGCAGTAGCACTGCTGAAACAATCCAACACTTATTCCTCTTAGTCAAACTATTGAAATAATTACCAAAGAAACTGAATTGAATTGTTATTACTACTCTTATATTTAATGGTATATCGTATTTTCATTGTCATGTTAATTTTGTATATTATCAGGCACTAAGGGCATTAGAGTTTATTCATAGCTTGCATATTATTTATCTTCTTTAGATAGTCTGCTTGTTTGTTATTATGATGCTTTGATTAGATATGCTTCTGTTGTATGAAATAAGTTTATATAGACTGACTAATAAAATAGAAATTATAGGTAGAAATTTAGCCAGTTTGTGTTATTAATTTTTTTTCAGTTTTGTATTTTACATAATCATGATTTTGTTTTACATTGTCCAAATTTTAGAACACTTTTTTCCACACGACATTTCTCTGCTTTGTATTTTTTAATATTTTTACGGGCAATATGAATTGCCATTATTAAGCCGAAAACTGGAAAAGAAAGATGAAGGGTGTACCTCATACATCGCTACCCAACAACGTTCGGTACAAAAATGAAATCAGGAACATGTCAGCTGGGTTACATTTTAAATTTAACATTCTGGGCTTGGTTATGAAGATACTCAAAATGCTTATCTCATCCTTAGATGTCGTATAATATTAGCAGCCAATCAGAAGATTTATAATTCTGCTTACTGTCATTTTGCGACCTACTACAAGTTCTAAATAATTTCACATCTTGAGATATAAGCATTTTAGGCCCCATTTGCATGTACTTGTATGTCAAGTTTTTAGAATAGAATAATGTTATATACTGGTTTGGCATTCAGTTATGAGACATTTGCACATAACCTCACAAGAATAGCAAGACTGCATCAGTTCTATCAATGGAGGATTATTCACGTTTATTAGAGACGTCATTTAAATTTGCAAGAGTTAAAATAGTAGCACTCAATTGACAACAGGCGCGAGCATTTTTCCTAAACGTCATTGCTCTAACCGCACATGACTCACTTTTATTAAGTCAAGAAAATAATGTAACTAATTATTTAAGTGTGCTTTTACACGGGGCACGATGTAATAGTTTGTTTTAAAAAGTAGAAATATTTACATTTGCAATTTTATAACAAGTGTGCATAAGGACAGACTACTTGACTCTTGAGCGACCGTTGCGAGCGGCTCGTAAAGGTCTCAGCAAAATTGTTGACCACGCTTTGCTGAAAACATTTATCTCGGGTTTCAATTCTGGATGGCATTTCAAGTCCATGGTGTGAGTTTTATGAACGTTCTCTTTATGTCGTGAGAGATCGTTTCATTGTCAAATAGTATTATACTTTTATTCAAGTACATCGCTGCTTGAAGGTAAATTCATTCTGAATGACTAGTAGAATCGCTGACAGTTTCCTAGAATTGCAACTTTATCTACACGTCAATTCTTTTGCCCTTACCATTACTGAAGCTGTTTAAGAAACCATCTTTCAGAGCACGAGTCATTTCTTGTAACAAGCGACTTTAGCGTGGAATTTACTGCGTGTGTAATTTTGTTTGACACGAAAATTCTTCACTTACTCAACAGCCCTGCTTCGTTCCTCACATTTCAAAGCCTGAACTCTTGAAACACGACTAATGAGAATACATTACAGCTGCATTACCTTTGGTGCAGTATTCGATTTCACACCCATTTTGAAGTCAGTTCACATGGGAAGGAAATAGTACTCGAAGTATGTTAGGCTTTATAGTTGATGGAAATTTAATACGTTTGCTAATAGTGCCCATGTTTACAATTACTTGTTTCCTTTGGAAAGCTAACAAGAGTGGAAAGTAAGATTATAGGTTGTCACGTGAAAAGTAAGAAGATGGCTGTCATCTTTGTTTTGCACCATTTAGTCTGGTAGGTTGCGATTGCACTAGTAATGGACAGCAAACACTTCTGAAACATCGGTAACGTTCAACCTAATTACACGGCGCAACAACCCAGAAGACAGCCATCTTCATAAGTGGAGATATATATATATAAAGTACACCTACCTTCCAAGTGTGTTCTTGGCCATTGCAAATACCTCAGTGGCCTCGGGACTTTAGTCCACGGATGTAATGCTATCTAACATTTTCCAGTCACGTGGCAACTACACGATTCAATTAGCTAGCGAACTGTGTATTTAAAATCTGAACAGATTATGATCGACACATGTGACGTAACTCAAATCAGTGAGTGGTAGTGTTATAAAATTGGCGTGTACACACAGCGCAGACACAGACATTATTGTCCGCCTTGTGTGTTAATATTTATCAAATCGAAATATGTTTAAATTTATTTTTTTATAAATGAATTTACGTTTTCTCTTCTACGTGAAATCTTTCTGAGAAAATCAATAAAGTGTGATTAAAGCTGTATATATATTAGGGGTTTTAATTTAACTGTATGAAATTATATTAATTTTACTCGATAACTTCTGTTGTAGTTCACGAAGTCAAATTTAGTCGAAAACTGCCTAATGGTTTGGGAGTTACAACATATTTCAATACGGACATGAACTCCTCTACATGCATTATATTTCATGCATATTTTGAATAAAATCGTGTAGATATAGAATTTCGGTATTTGTTATGGGATTCTTTATTCTTTATTGGTCCAATAATAGTTTGTTTAGTTTAATAAACACTGTATTTTAATATTAATCCTTAGACCTTCTCATATTTTGTATACAGAAGAATAATTTGCATCGCACTCAACGAAACGAGCAAGTTTTATAGAAGCAGGTAAGCAGTTTCATCTGCCATGCTGTCTCTCTCTGTTTCTTCGTTTACTTATTTTGTTCAACTGTTTCTTAAGAAGTATGGCATTGCCTTGCATTCTCATAAGAGCAAAGAGGTTTTCTTCTCGGCAGCTTCCTTTCGAGGGGTTCTTTTCCCGGTGACAGGTATATTGGCGGAGATATTCGTGAGTTTACTCAGTCCCTACCAGGGTTGTACTTTCATTCTCAATAAATTAAACAGCGAATATATTTTGGGTGATGTAGTAGCGCGCGAACTGTGACACTGGTTTAAGTATTGAGATACTGTGACATAGAATCTTAAGCTCTAAAGTAATGTCGAATTGCGAGGAATGTAAAAAGAGGTGGTCACGACTTTCTTTGTTTTAAGATTCCGACACATATATTACAACTTTAGACATTAAAATGGTTTTCATTGCCTTCTGCATGATTCAAAATTAACTGTTGGAATATGTTCACTGCGCTAAGAATTGCGTAAGATCTCCAGGACAACACAGGAAGTCCCAGAAAGGCTAGGTCTAAATAATTATTTCCCGGTGGAATTGTAATTAATTTTCAATGCCAGCGTTCGCGCTATCCGTTCTTATAAATACACTGACACATAATTACCTCTAAAAGCGTCGTACGAGAAACGTGGAACATAAAACTTTAGGTATAGCATGGCTTTGGTTAAGTGTTGACTGCGAGTTCAACTAACTCATGGAAGAGATTACATCTTGAGCAACGAATGGTACACTCAGCTAGTCATTTAGCTCCCAGCATTTTATTGAACCTAAAGTTTCATTATCATCTTCACAACAGCCCACTACCGGCCCAATTTTCAGACACTTTATTCAAATCCACATCCCAAATCATTTTTCCCTAAGATCCATTTTAATATTATTATCCCATCGACAACTAGGTCTTCCGAAATGGATCTTTACTTCAGGATTTACAGCCAAATATTTTTCTTGTATTCCCAATGCGCGCTACATACTCCGTCCATCGCATAGTTATCAATGTGATCAACCTAAGTAATATTAGGTGATGAGTACAAACTATGAAATTCCTCATTATGCAGCCTTCCCCCGCCTTCTGTCACTTTTTCCTTCTTATGTCCAAACATTCTTATAAGCGCCGTGTTCTCAGACACCCTCAGTCTGTGTGCGATGTTCTTTCAATTAGGGTAATTATATCTACTTCCTGCAATTGGCTGGTTCCCCAACGAAAGTATCATATACTTTGCATCGGTACTAGAACAGAGCACACGACCTAGCTTTGGAAGACATTAACAGTATAAGAATAAGAAATTATAGTTTTGTGGCTGAATCTAAATAAAACCAGCGTCGAAGAGAAAGCGAGTCACTTCATTAACTGAGATACGTTTGAAGCATCAAGCTCGCTGGTTCACGACCACGAAGTTTTCTCGTACATTCTCTGACTAAATAAGTAAAATTGTCTGTACGTGTAACAATACAACTTCATACTACTCATAGGCCTGTGTCTCGAGTAACTTCATCTGAGGACTTCATTTCCTAAAGTTTTGTATTGTAATTTTCTCTGTGCCCTGTGCTCTTCCAGAAGAACAGACTCAAACTTGCAGTAGGACTCGCCAACTGGTGTTCTAGACTGTGGGCTGCAGCTTGTTGGCGGGGAACACTACTTGTTAGCGCGATAAATAGACCTGTCTTGTGCTTGACTTCACTCGGAGGAAATACCAGTCCAATGTAGAAGCCGTTTCGGCTTGGCATTTGAATTCCAACAGCAGAAAACAAAAGAGTGAACTGATGCGTTGCGGTGCACAGGCATTAAAAGGCCCCGATTTCGAATTTCGGCTTGGATTTAGCGAATTTCCTCAGTAAATATAGATAAATTCTATGATAATGTCTTAAACAGTCCAGGACTTCTTCTTTATAGGTCACAATCTTTGTACCACTGGATAATTTGTAATGTATGCAGTTTAAGAAGAACGTTAAATATTTATGAGAAAGTATGCCACTAATAAGATTACATTAAAAATTATGATGATTGTATAAATCCTTAAATCAAAGTGTGTCACTAAGAATCGGCAGGTAATTGGAAGGAACGTTTGTCGAAAACTTAAATTTTTTACTAATAGTGGAGACAGTGTAACTTCGTGTGGTTTGAAATTTTGAGACTTGCCAGTAATACATATTCTGTGGGTACTGTTCATTGTCTGTAGATATTAACCCTTTGAAGTCGAATAAGAAAAAAAGGAGGGAGTAGCGATAAGCACTACTGTTTTAATGGAAGGGGGACATAACTTTTGATTTGCGCATACGAAGGTCCCAAGGCAGTGCCCGCTCGTCTTTCTGTTATAGTTATAGTAAAGGTAACATGACATCGAAGTTAATCCAGACAATATTTAAGAATGGTGTCCGTTCCGCAAAGAAAACATAACTTTTCACTATCGCAAAGATTAAATTGTTAATGGTGTTCAAGGAATTTTTTTTATTTATCTTATGGCTATATTACAACACATGAAATACAAGAATACGATGGACATTAAAAATATAATATACTAGAATACAGTACTATAATTTTAGGTCAAGATTGGCAATCCATTCAAGTGCTGGTGGAGGGGCTAGGAGGAAATCCGATTGTTCCCCTGGATATGCCCTCAGGTGGCATTCCTGTATAATATGTTTGATGGTCTGAAGCGCATACGCCCTGGCCGGTGCGGATCCTGTTGAGGGTTTTCCATGTTTGTCGAGGAAGGTCTTGTCCCGTTGGTAATTTCCGAGGGTTTATATGGCTGTTTACATCAGGAGGAGTTAGTTCGTCCCAGTTTGTTGTCCAGGCAATTTTGCTTTTAAAATTGGCAACTTGAAGGTGATCTGCAGCAACTAGAGGGGGTCACCTGGATCTCAGTGTTTCGAGATTAAGATGAGGGAAGTCGTCATGAACTGGAAGGTTAGGTTTTGCTTGCAGTTTCTTAAATTCACGTAACAAGGTTTCTTATCTACTTATTGCTGGTGGTAGAATTCTGCTCAGTATAGGTAGCCAGTGGGTGGGAGTTGTTCTGAGACAGCCTGTTATAGTCCTCATTTTAGTGTTGAGCTGTGAGTCTAATTTGTGGACATCTGGGCTATTAAGCCATACCGGAGCACAGTATTCCGCTGTCGGGAAAACGAGGCCTAATGCAGAGATCCATAGGGTGGATGCTGAAGATCCCCAGGTTGTGCTGTATAGTTTCTGTAGAATGTTGTTCCTGGTTGTTATTTTTCCAGCAGTATTATGTAGATGTTTCTTGAGGGGTAGTGTTCTATCAAGAGTGACACCCAAATATTTTGGATAAGCATTGTACCGAAGGAAATAATCGATGTTTACAACATGTGGAATTTGTTGTTGCTTAGTTTCTTTTTAGTGTTTGAATTTTAAGCTTTCATGTTAAAGTAGACAATTAATTAGTTAATATATCGGGTGTAGTGATTGTGAGGACCCAGATTCGACCATAAGTCCAAAGAACGACTCTCTTAAAAATTTCTGCTACTTATATCACTTCTTCAGTCACGTGATAGCATGGCATTGTATAATAGGTCACGACTGTTTCCTTCGATATTCTTATCAGTTCAGCAGATATATGTCTACGCTATCATTACTTTTTAATATCAGAGCTCACAATTTCGTATTTTATTTGACCATTATAGGTAGTAAATAATTTTTTATTGTACCCCTTATGTTATATTTTAGGAAACGCCTTGCAGTCCGTTGCCCTCATGCTATTCTGCCTATATTAGATATCGTTATCTTTTAAAAAGTGCCAACGCAGTAACCCGGCACTCATAAAACACTGGGGTTCCGCGGTCGACCACCTCTGTCGCGACCTCAGCTCTAAATGTCAAGTCGATTAAAACTAGAGGCATCATGTAACAAATCGTAGAGAGTATCTAGGATTGGATTGTTCTGTTGTGCTTAGTCTTCGCTGTGTTGTGCCACTTTTACATTAACCCCCCTCCAATTAGTTATTAATCTCTGTGCTTTGAAGTTGAGTTAAAAGCGGGCAGACTGACCGAATGTTTTATATATTACAGCTTAAGTTGGTTTTCAAACGAAATTTCATATGCCTGCTTTTATATGGAAGTAAGTATTAACAAAGAGGGAAAATGTAATGGCGACCTTATCAGATAGCTGCTCTGCGCATTTTTAAATGAGAAGAGCCGCTTTCCGAAGAGAACAAACCGAACTGCAGTCGCATCTGCACAAATGCGAAGAATATCGATATCGCATCACCCGCATTTCAGTTCGAGATCTCGTAGTTTTCCGGGAAATCAACAACACTTGAATTCAAATTTACTCAAACATTTTACTTTCTAGCCTCGGGTGATGTACATCTTCCATCCTGATTCACTCAGATACACTAAAACTAAAAAATAAGCTGTAATCGAAAAACATAGATGAAATAATAGATTAGATATATTGAAATAAATGAGAGATTTTATTTGGCCAATACACATACTTAATAATTCAATTTACTGTGGTGGATCTTATTATGTAAGGCTGGCTTTCTTATACAACTCAATTTGGATAGGAGTAATATCCGTTGACGTCACTTCCCAGAATATCCTCTACTGATGAATCTCAATCCTTCAGAACCATAAAAAGTATGATATTATTGCGATAGTATTTGAAAACATCGCCAGATCCTTCAATTTTCTTGCTAATTCCCAATTATGTATTTTAATCTTAGAATTTGCTTAATTTTATGCATTCTGAGTTAGATCTTAGTTGCATGCATCCACTGTTTTGTTTGTTTAACGACGTTTCTATAGGTGAATATATTATGTAACGTAGAATGGTAAGATCTTTAGAAGGACATTAATTTTGAGAAAACGTATGTCTTGTTACAGCTGGAAGACACTTGATTAATCTAAATAAATCTACGAACACACACATATACGTACGTATCAGCGTATCTGTTTTTGATTTCTACATTTATAGCATTAACAGAAAATTAAAGCTAATTTCATATATAAAATGTACATGCTGGAAATTTATTTTCTATATTTATACGTTGAGAAATATTGAGTTATTGAAAAAGAGAACGTAAGAGCTTGGAACTTCTACGTCGCAGAACACGTTTCTCACCCCTCTCATATCCGTCTGCTCAACTCTATCTCCCATTTTCAGGTTTCCGCGTGTCCCCAGTGGGAAGAGATCGCTTTGAAGCGGAACGGAGAATACGGAATGAAATTTTGTAGGAATAAAGAAGATCTTCATCTGAGCGGGCACAGATGGAAAATTGTTGGACTCGCTTATAAATAACTAATATTGATACTTAAACCAGGCAACCAGATTACCTACACGTATATTATTGTTAATTATTAATAATATATTTTCTTAAACAGAGTTGTTAGTTCTCACAGCGGCGAATATGGAGATGGCTGTCTTCTAAGTTGTTGCGCCGTGTAGTCTGGAAGAAGTTTACCGACGTTTCAGAAGTGCCTTCTGCCTGCATTGTCAGGGAGGCAGGAAGAACCTGTGAAACGTCGGTAAACGTCTACCGGATTACACGACGCAACAACCGAGAAGACAGCCATCTTCAGTATTTTTAATTGTTAAATACTTGGCACATTAATTTATCTGTACGCCTATACATAGAGTACATGGAGTTCTTATATATTTATATATATTTTGTTGAAAGAGGTTCCTGTTTTTTAAAGCCGAAAATCACTCCGTAATTACTTGTAATTTTTGTTGTAATTTTTTGTCAGGCAGGTAGTTCGGAGTAATTGAATTATTAATTTTGTATTTGTTATCGGCGTCACATCAAAGAGGATTGTCGAACAATCAGTCATGAGACAGCTAAGTCGTTCCATGGAGAAAATTCCTCCTTTAACAAGTAATAGTTGTTAAGCCAGTCAAGAAACTCCCCTTTTTATGGAACCCAAATTTCCATTGGCTTATTTATAAGACCTGGCCACTGGTCTATTTTTCAAACCACATGAATCCATTCCAAATGTCCACACGATATATAAGATATATTATATTATTACCCCTAATCTCTCCTTGGATCATGAGAAAAACTCGTACACTTTTGTGTCCCTTCTTGTACCATTAAAATGTACAAATTAAAGTTACAATCAGTGACCAATCACTTAGCAAAATGGAAGTTGTCTCAGCCAGCATGCGATGAGAAACTTCAAAACCAAGACGTCATGTGTTTGAGCCCCCCCCCCCTCATAATAAGCACTCTGAGTGTTAGTTATCTCTTTCGATAGACAGGCTTGCTTATACAAATACAGATGAAGAGTTTGGTCACCCTTTCAGATTTTGTTTGCATCAGCACCTGTATGAATAATGCATCTGGCTTTTATTATTTCCTTAAGCAAAAGCGAGGCTGACTTACTGAATGGAGATTCTGTATTTCTCAGTGCATTTATATATATGGAAATGCAAATAGAATTTTCTTCTGCAAACAGAACCACACACGGAGGACTGTAATTCAGATGTGAACATATTATAATGTAATAATTCTTAGAAATGGTATGTAATATAATTAAGTACTAGGTCATAAGATTATGTTTCCTTTGGCTTGTTTGATTAAGTGTGTTCTAAGTAAAGCAGAACATCTTGACATCTCTCAGACTTCTGCTTTATTACTGAAAGAAATAGACCACAATCCGGTTTACTAATATTTACATCACTGCGTTCTAAATTTTCACAGACTGTTACTGTCTTCTGCAATTTTGTATTTTAATTTTTATTAGTATGCTTGTCCCAAGATGTCTCCGACCTTACTTGATCATTACAAATACACACGTTAGGGATAAACCAGCTGTGGTACAATGCCCCTTCATCTTTCATTTCCCTCTTAATATTACTTTAGCTCAGACTTGCAGATATTTTGCGTCAAGTTTTGTACAGATTTTATTTCTCCAAGACGCATTAATATTATCTTCCCATACACGCAAAGCGCCCTTAAGTAGTACTCACACGCGGAAGCTACTGCAATGCTGGAAACACTCAATTATGTATTTTTACTTATTGATAAATCATGTTTAAAAAACGAAAGTATATAGGTCAGACATGTTTTTTTATTTTTCAATACCATTATGCAGTACAGTGATCTCTTGCTGTATTACATGGTTGTGAAATAGTTATACGCTACTCAGCATGTAGGTACTTTTAAACAGTCCCGTAGACCGAGATACGCTACATATAGAGCAAAATAATCCATTCGCAAATTTTCACTGCATATTTTTGGATTCTGAATTACACTTTTCAGACATAAAAGTCAATTTTCAGGCCCTTAACTTGAGGTGGAAGCTATGTATGTGTCAACAAATACAATATGGCTTTTATACAGTTTATGAAATACTATAACAGTCCCTGTAACAAAAATCATGTACTCTGTCACTTTTTATGTAAAAAAGCTTATGTCTTGGTGGAACCAGCAGTGTCTTGAGTTTGTATCCTATCATGTGAAATATTGTTAAAAATATATATATGCATTTGCTTGTAATCGAGAGAATAAATTGTTGTTTTCGGTGTGTGAAATTTACAGTTCTTGTCAACACTGATATCATATGATAATGCTATTTTATTTAATACACTGTATGTACCTGTCACTTTGATTCTGTCGTTCTGTTTCATATTTCAGAATGTTATGTGGAAGTACCAATCACAGATCGATAACTATTGGAGCCGTGTTAACTTGATATAGCAATCACGTTGTCGTACGCAAATATCCACTTTGAACTTAGCACATGTATCATGTAATTCAATTTTACCCTGTTTTCTGAATAGAGGGAATGTTGTCTCTCCAAACTAACATTTCACTAGTAAATAAATGTGACACAAAGCTTAGGCCTATGGGCTCATTACCATGCCAAATGTCAAAAATACCTTTATATTTATTGAAAATTTAGTGACGATGTGACCTGCAAATACATTTGACTGTAATTAAGTGATTAATTTGGGGTTCTGCAGAACTTAGCCTTTAAAGAAGTAAGGAAGAGAAGACATAGAAGGAATGGAATCAAGAAGGAAAGAATAAACGAAATAATTTAAAAATGTAAAAACAAAAGAAAGCAGGAATCAAGAATAAGAGACTCTACAACATTATTAAAGCGGACGATTATGCATAAAGGGAAGTCGATAACACTTAAAAAGAATGGAAGTTTGTATAGTTGAAATGATGCTGTTCTGTTCGCTTAGTTCTTCAAAGGCAACTTCTTTGTAATATCTTCGCCATAGAGAATGGAAACTTAAAAAGTGGATGGCTATTGAGTATCTCCTAATAAGAAGAAACACAAAAATGCGACTACCATCGTATTTTGTTACGTGTTCTTCCTAAAGCAGCTCACCGGGAATCTCCGTGCATTATGGGCTTCAGTTCAGGGTAACACTGGTTTAAGTTCTCAAACGGCTGAATACGGATGTTTTTGTGCTGTATTAAACGCAGTTCTGTAATTGAGTTCTTATCATTGTACACATCAGCATCCTTCCACACGTTTTTAGTGCATAAACTGTCTTTTATACGTGTTAGGAGGCAGGCAATTTACACAATAGTACTGATTGTTTACTCTAGTGTTGCACAGTTTGTAAATTCCCTCTAATACTGAATACACTGACGACACCGAAGAGATTCCAACTCTACAATTTACTCTTCGATAATGTATTAGACCTCTACTATACATTATGATAAAGTATGAGGCCTATACGAACATTATTATAAGGCGTTAAGCCGATAGTGACCATTATTATTAGGTGTCAGGTCTGCTCTGAAAACTGAAGAGGACGTAGGATTACAATTACCTCTGCGAAGTCAAATTAGGTTTATATAAAACGTTCCGATGAGGTGTCCGGAATGAGGCAGCGATTCGGCAAGGTTTGTTTACAGAGTAGTAGAGTACTTTTACAGTACAGTTATCATTTGTTTCAGTTTCTACGAGGATTGCATTCGACATGGCCGCCGGAAAGGTAATAAATGTGTGTTCTCAGATATATGAGTCACTTTGGCCATTAGTTTCAAGCTAACCAGATATAAAAGTGAAGCTCTGTGTGTGTATGTGTGATTTTTAAAATTTGTCGTTAAATTCTCATGGATAACAGCTGGACAAACAGACAATAGATACTGGAGTTTGCTTAGATAATACCAAAAGCAAATCGAAAAGGTATAGAAGAGGTTATTCGAAATTTCGTTAACAATAATAAAGTAAAATATTTACGGGCAAAGACACCGTTACGCTCTCTAGCGAACTCGAGAATTTATAGTGAATCTCGCATAAATCGAATGATCGAATGATCCATGTCAGTTTCGAGTAAAATAATGATTTGTAGGGAAACATAATTAATGATTAATTTCTCTGTGTTTTGAGCTCGGCTTTACACTCAGCACGCTTAAGCTAATGGAAATTAATTATCATGACGCCAGGGACATTTCTGCGCTACTCATACTTTTTTCATTCAATACCCCAGACCGTTACATTATACTGAACATTGTGTTGAGGTTACGTCTATACTAAACCTCTGGTTACATATGAGTCCTATACTGGAAACGTTTATGGCAATTCAAGCCTGTACAGAAAGATTCGAAACGATTTAATGCATATTCTGAAATTCTGTTTCCAGTAAAAGCAAGACTAATCATGTGAGGACATGAACGTACAATCTGAGGTTTAACAAAGGCCTTGGCACAACACTAATTATGATATACTTTCGTTGAACCTTGTTTATTGTTGCATAAAACGATGGAGCCCGTTGTGTGTAAGTTTTCAAGTAAAAGGACACTGTATCATATCACGAATCTGTGGATCTAATCTTCCATTCCGCTAAAAGGCACTTAAAATATTCGAATTTTAGCACAGTCATATCCATTGCCCTTTGTCTTTATATCCATCTCCTGTGTTATATTGACTTCGTAAAGGCTAAGGACGTATAATTGGTCCACATTCAACTTTGCTCTTTGTAATCTATCAGTCTTCTTGGTTGTTGCGCCCTGATGATGGAGGCAACAAGGACTTCTGAAACGTCAGTAAAATTCTACCGGACAATAAGGCGCGACAACCCAGAAAAGAAGCCTTCTTCGTGAAAAGTTGTGTTTGTATCAACTGGTAAATGTTATTTAAAAATAATTCTTGTTTGTTTTGGCAGTCAAGCGAAACCCATAAATTTTCTCTGTGGGAAAAATGCAGCAGATTTACTGAACTTTAAATTAAGTGGTATGTGTAATTACCATTTGCTTGTAACCTTTATGTATGACTCGCTGCTTTACGGTTGTGTTTCGTCCTTTGCCACACAATAGGCGCCTAGAATAACAAGCTCCCAAACATTCTGTGACATTGTAATCATGACGTGACACGGGAAGATCGCTTATACAAACTCCGGAGCCCGGGCCTGCGCTTTGTCCACCGCTCAACGTCCCCACGCTGCATTGGCGCTGCAGTTATATTAGAATCTTGCTTTGGAGCGACAGAAGTTTGTAAAGGGCTTGTTCAATCTCCGGAGAACATGACCACCTCATAAGCCTAGCAGGAAATCCATAGTCATATTCAACAGTTATCATACCATAGTGAGATTGTCAAGGAAATTCACATTTTACACATCATTAAAACTTAATTAACATTTATTTTAATTAAACTGTATTTTATTGAACTGTGAGTGAAGGATGTAGCAAGTATAAAATATCCCGATAGGTCATACCCAAAATAATAGAACCCTGATCAGGTTCCGACACATATAGCCTTTATTTTCAGTGTAGAATTTGAGTTTCTTACGGTGGTGAGTACGAAGATAGCTGTCTTATGAGTTGTAGAGCTGTGTAGTGCCATAAAAGTTAACCGACGTTTCGGAGATCGTTGTTCATCGTCCTGATGATGAAAACAGCAAGTACCTCTGAAAATTCATACTTCCACCTGACTGCACGGTGGTATAACCTAGAATACAGCCGTCTTCATTTAATATTCAGTGGCTTGATACTGTGCATAATAGCAGTAAATATTGACATAAATTAATGCTCTTTATTAATATCGTGATTATCTATAGCGGTCTCTTGTGGATACCGTGATGAAACTTCGAGTTTCTAGCTGAGCCAATATTAATCTTAAAACCTTCCATACCGTGCAGTGTATTGACACATAAAATCATGCATACAAACAAAACTGTTTACACATTGAATAAAACTTTATTCAAACACGTTTCGACCTCAAGAGGTCATCATCATTGGCAAATAGTAATACCCACGTAACATTGAAGTTTATAATCCAGGCACAGATAAAGCAAATACGACCCACCGTAGTCCAACAACGGAAACCTGAAGTAAACCTTAGGCCACTGGACATTAAGCTGAGTAACTCGATTTAGATAATACACCAACTCATGTGCAATTAAACGTTCAGTGTGGTATTACAAGAAGTATGGTTTTTTTTAAAGTACGACCTTTTACAGTTCTTTATAACAAACCATCGTTTCATGAAATGTATGATTTTAATAGACAGACTAATAAATTAATGTTTTTGGCAGTGATGATGACCTCTTGAGATCGAAACTAGTATCTCACAAAGTGTTATTTAATGTGTAAACAGTTTTGTTCGTATGCATAATTTATATGAGCCAATATTAACTTCTTAAGAAGGGTTTTACTGAGAGATTATTTATAGTTGTTATTTCTACGTAACACTGCTCTGGAATTATTTGTCCGTAGATTTTCCGGGTAAGAAACTGGAGGGTCTATAGAATAGACAGTGCATCCAAAATATAACTTTCATGGGTGTTATGGGTTTTAGTTTAGAAACCTATAAAAAAAGGTTTTCTACTCTAATTAAAATGATACCACAAGTGTGAGGTATGTGTATTTGTTTCATTTAGCTTACATACGTTCGCATTTCGGTCATATTATTTTCACTTTACAGACTTGCAGAACGTGCACTGAAAATAGGAGAATACTTATCACAGCGCCTTTTTGGATTTGTGGCCAGTTATTAAACTCAGTCGCTTTGTTTCTGAGGCTTGTCTTTAAAATGTTCTTTCAAACGAGTAGACAGTCAGGCTAATTGCCTAGATCAATTAAATATTTATTGAATGTGACGTGACATTAATGCATTGTGCTGATTACAACCATGAGCTGTAGGCTAAATGGTGATTCAGAATTTTAATCAAAAATTCAATTATTCTTGTCAGAAACAAAATTTACAATAAGCTGCTACAAACTCTGTTAGCACTGTGATGAATAGGATAATTCGTTGGGCATATTGACAAATATTCATCAGCGTAAATGCTATCTTATGTTTGCATGGCGAATTGAACTGATTAGTTGTTTCCATTTTCATATGCCTATGTTTTATTTAACAGAGCTTTCAGTGGCTTAGACCAAGTAGCGTCTAACGATATGATAATTAATGAACAGGTCTAATGAATTGGAGAGAATGTGGAAAGAAATGGTCGTTTCATAATTTAAGGTACGATCCCGGTATTTGCCTAAAGGGATTGAAGAAATGTACAAAGAGCCTGAGACACGTTAACCATTCTCCAGTAGATACATAAACCTGGGACCTCCCGAATACTACATAAGAGAGTTAATTAATATACCACAATGTTAATTTGATGGGATTCGGGCTGCATTGCGCATTTTTAGTTATTTATTTTGTACTCTACTTAATTTAATTCATACCGAATGTCACAGCAGACTATTTTGCACCCCTGCTTCGTATTCGTGAGGTCCCAGGTTTAAAATGTCGTTAAATGTACCACAGATAAAATTATTCTTCATTGGCCCTTTTAGAAACCTGGCCTAATATTCCGCAATATCCTTGTTCAGATAAGCTGGCTGTAATCGTAGATTTCTGATCAGACATTCGAAGGACAAAAGTTCACGTCCCAACCAAGTTTTAAACACTTCATCCCAGTGCTTAGGTGTCATTTGTAGTATGTCCATTTCTTGTTGCAAGTAAAATTTTCACACGTTTCGTTCAATCAACGTCACAATACAGATGGAATTTCCTAAATAATTTATGTATGATTTTTTTATTCTCTGTCTCTTAAATGCTAGTTCCGTTAATGTATTACATGAATGTTTATGTTTACAGAAACACCAGTTTCTGAAAAATGTTCTAACAGAAGGGAGAGACAGACTTTTTAAACTGGTTGTGTTTTGAGATGATAGCCGAAAGTATAAATATTTCTATTTCTCCTTCAATTTTAAAGCTTTTTTTGTCTTGTCACTAATGAAATTCCTACACGTGTAAAACTGTACAAGGCAGTCATTCTCAGACGGAGAAATGTCTTCAGAAAATAGGGAGAACGGTCGTTTATTGTACACACTTGAGAATTCGTGTCTATTCCATTTACTTTCAGTAACACGCGGCCTTTCTTCCAGTCATTATGAAGTTCGTAGCACTTCATTACACGTCTCTTAAGCTGCTCTGGTTCCGATACGAATGCCCTTTTCTCTACCATTTTAAATCGTCTAGTAACTTCGTGACGCATGCGCGCTCAGAGATCTCATTTTGGCTGCCATAAAACTCTTAATGCCACTGAACAACCATTTTTAAAACACTTGAGACACAATTGTCTCATTCTTAAAGCGGCGAAGATTGGTTGCTTCATAGATAAGACACTGACGAATCTAATCGGCGTCTACATTGTATCTTGTACGTCTTTAAATCTATTTTCAAACCCAATACGGTGTAATAGTTTTCAAGAACTTTTATGGGTTCGGTATGTGTATTTTATATATCCCATAAAATTGATAGAAAATGTATAAGATGTAACAGAATAGCTAAAATATTCTGTTCCCAAAAATAGGATAATACGTGTTTCGTTTTAAACATTACGTCTATTCAGCTCTGCCTGTTTACTGCTGTTTTCTGTCTGTAACAGATCTTTTATAGACTTGCGTCGTAAAACGCTCACTGAAACTTATCTTATGTACCTTAATCCCTCATCCTGTTTATCCTTTCTTTGTTCCTTTTGTAGATTTATCAGCTTCCCTCCTTTCTCTCCTAATCCTTTCAAATCCCTGCCACATATCGCAGCCTCTGTCCTTCTTACCCTTCATTGCTAGTGCATCTCTGCTTATAGTTTACATATTACGTCACATTAACTGTTTCCAATTTTAGTTATCTCTAGTACACATGAATTTTCAATTCTTTGTTTCCAAGTTTTGTGAAAGCAAGAACTTCGTTTCAAATTAATTTTCGGTTTCTTGTACAGAACATTTTGAAATCTGGCGTCATTACTGAGAACTTTTTATGTCAGCCTTGATCCGTGCTGTTTATTTGCTGAAACGTTTCCCGCTAGGTTCGCCCCGTTTTTCCTCTGTGAGAGCAGGCAAGCATTCGGTGAAAACATCAAAGCAAGCAAGCATCAGACTGGCTTTTTATACGACGCAGATCAGCACACGAATAACGCCACATCATGGACGAACTATCAAAGGTTCTGCAATAAAAGAAACAGAGACGCTGTTAAGTTCGAATGCAATTTTTATAGTGGCACCTCATGCAGGTCATTGCATTCCTGGTAACTATAAAAGACTCTAGCAGATGTTACGAATTTGTGATTAAACAAATAACAAATTAAATTTCACATTACAAAAGTGCCACGGCATATCACATGACTTCTTGATTACCAGCGTAGACAGTTCATAACACGCAGCACAGCAAAGGTACAGTTTTGTTAATATTCTTTCCTGAATTCTTCGATCCTCTTAACGAAATTCAATTACAGTTTTAAACTAACACACACTTCCGTACTTCGATCTCTATTATATATTTATTCATTCTATTATTCATATCTAATGACTTATCGTGTTTATTATTGTTATTATTAACACCAGGCGTGTGCATGAATTAACTGAAGCACGATAACTCAAACTGGAGGGCTGGACATGTAGCATGCATGGGAGAAGACACAAGCGCGTACAAAATAATTTATTTGGAAGGCTTGACATTAGAGTATACTTGTGAGAACTATACGTAAACAGGGGGATGATTTAAATTGGATTTTAGAGGTATTAAAATGGATCCAGTACCGGTTGTTGTGTACACTGTAATAAAAGATGACTGTCTTTTGGGACGTTGCGACTTGCAGTTTGGCAGAAGTATGAATTTATGCCTGACTATAGTATGCAACATCCCAGAAGACACACGTGAGAACCTAACATCTCACCAAGGTAATAATACATCAGGTTCCATGAAAGGCAGAGACATTCTTGACTAGCTGAGCTATTATCATATTATTAAACTTTCTGATCCATGTGGTTAAACAGTAATTACTGAAGGTAATTAAAATGACAGTTTAAAAAAAATATTTCTCAAGAACACTTGGATCGGGTTTGTAAAACTGTGCTATTATGCAGGAAAACGGCGAGACCCTGCCAGTTCCCCAAAGACTTCACTTATAAACATGTTTGTTGCGTGTTACTGTGTGAATATTTTAAGGTATCACGGATTTTATGTTAGTTTCTGAGACGACGACTCTGAAAATTATGAGATGTAAATTTTATGTTACTTTGATTTATTATACATTCAAGCAACGTGACCAAAGTTTCTCTCTGGGTGAAGTAAGTTTGGACGTAAAGAAAGCCTCCCCTCTGCTGTGGTGCGTTAAGAATAGAGCGATCAGTCCAAAAGAGGGGTGAATGTCGTGTCTAAACAGATCAATGAATGACAAAAAAGACTCAAGATCGGCTGTTACAGACAGAGAGACGAGAACTCGCGCGAAACACAGGACACGCAATGCGTTTTATTCAGCTACCCTTTCAGCAAAGCGTAAAGTACATTTTATCATGGGAAAATACACGTGTAACATTACATATGTTTCTCCATTCTCCTATATCTTGTTTCTCTACAGATGGAGCGATTTCCTGGACATCAAACAGAGTACAATGGAATTACTGAATAAGATATATTCGTCTTGTGCTGATCCGCCTGAAATGTAAGAAACAGATTATGTAGTCAAGAAGCGATCGTGTAGAGAGGATTTTATTTTTAAGAGTCTATATGTTGATAATGGAACATGTCACGTAAACTCTCTTAACTCCGAGTATAACAGGTGTTCTGTTAGCAAAATGTAGTGGATTTTTATTTGCTTATAGAGAACTGATTTCAAAGCATCGAGCAAGGTTAAAACCAAAACAAGACGCAGAATAGATGCCGAATAACACCGAAGTGTCTTATCAAATTTTATATTGTTTTTATTTGATTTAATTACTATATTAGAAAGCAAATTGTTTTAGAAACAGTCACATTAATGTTTATGTTCTTAATGATTGCCGCATACTAAGCAGGTTTGAGAGTAATTATTTTGTGGTGACATATCGGAACAAGTTTGAATTATCTGAATGGATATCGTTCCTTTCGTGTGTTCTCATTAAGAGGGTAGTTAGGTAGCAAATTTAAATGAGAAGAAATAGTGATTCAGTACACTACACACAAATGGCTGCATGTAATGGCGTTCTATACACCTCGTGAAAGGCATGTCCATGTCCTAACGGAGAAGTGAACCGCGACAGGGAACACATGATCAAGGTCCACGTGTTCTTGTAGCTGCTAGCAAGACAACATTCTTGCGGTTGCAAAGTGCAGGAGTCAGATACATTAATACCCAATATCAGAACTGTTATTGAGCTGTTAACCTGTCGCACTGCTTCATTTAGTGCAATGTGTGACGGATGTAATATCAGAAGTCATAATTAATACTACACCATCCGCCATCTTCATTCATACTGAGAGGAATTTAATTTTCAGTTAATAACATTCCGCAGGCGTCTATTTTAAACTGACTGCAGCTGAGGTATTGCTTCGCGCAATGTCAAGTGGCCCCAATTTATTTGTTCTGAAGATGAAATTTACCAACTTCTGAATGTAAGAGAACACGTGGTTTTCCACACCGACGAGTTATTACATTTTTATATTTGTAGAAGAGACCTTGTAAAATTATTTATTTATTTATTTGTGGTCTACTTTTTGACCCTGCCAGTGGATCAAACTATATGAACGTCGAATGATGGAATAATTAATCAACAATTAATTTTATAGGATATATCAGGAAACAATTATGACCTAATTTTAGAAATATCCCGCCTGTTTCCTGAACTTACTGATGAAAATCATTAAAACGTCAGTCAAGATAAACTGTCTTCGGACCAAGATTTGAACTCTAGACCTCCCGAATACATTGATTGTAAAATGTATTTCTCTTAAGTGTTTTGTACTTATATGTGGCTTCGGATGAATGGGTTTGATCAGACTATTCGCGCGAGTAAAACGATAAGAGCCTGAGTCCCAATAATGTGCTTTTTACTAATCGTGCATGAAATATATACACAGAGTAATGAAAATCAAACGTCTCCGTCTGCATGCTACACCAGGTTTCAATGGAATTTGGTACTGAGGTCCACGATTGAAAAATTTTCGAATGTCGTAACACACACAGTCGTTGCCTGGACTAAATAAAGATAATGGTGCAGTTTCTGAATGATAAGAGTAGCTATTAACGACTACAGTTTTGTTGAGTAAGTTATGTCTTTGAAACCCAACGCTGTTGATAATTATTTTAGTATCGTTGTGTATCCAGGACTAGACATACATTAAGGATCCCAACTACAGCACACAAATCAGTTCACAGAGTCACTGATACAATTAACTGGTTCAGTTTCTTTCTGGTGGTTACTAAACTACTCTGAGACTTTAATGAATAATTTGTTGTTAGTCGTATCATAAGAAGTGATTTTGAAATAAAATTTAACCGGTACCGATACTAATTTGTTTTGAAGCTGAACAGTATACACCTAAAAGAAATTCTATACCTGCAGGTCGTATATTTATTGCATCGTATTCAAAGGGCTATTGGTACAACTCCATGGCCGTTATTTTCTGATAAATCTTGCTTTGCTATTAGTTTCATTAAATCTAGCAATACGTCGACTGCAGTGAATCTGAGTTATTGATATTTTTTATCAACATAACACAACTGGAACCCGTCTTTTTAGAATTATTTTTTAACATCATGTATTGTATCTCTCAGGAATACCCATTAGCGGGAATTTCAAAATCCTACACTTCTGTTTCAGTGTGCGCGAGGTGATACACTTCAGACCGAAGCCATGTATATAGGGATTTAAAACTTGTAGGTCTCTGTTACTGCAAAAACATTCCAGTCGGGAGAGACTTTTGTCTGCGTTGAGCAAACCGTGGTTTAGAGATTTAAAATAAATGCTGATAACATTAAAACAATACTTTTCTTGCAAAGGTTCTTTTATTGAGAAAGGGTATTATAATTTTAATGAGCTGTATCAGCCCCTTTTAGTTATGAACCTCATTATTGTATCACTAACAGCAGTTTTGTAATTTTTTTCTTAGTTCCTGAAAGCATGTTCTAAGATAGTATACTATGCCTAGCTTAAAATAGCTAAAAGCTCGTTCTTACACATACTTCCAAATTTATCATTGACAGTCATTCTCCCACGTGATGATTATGTTTCAAGTAAAAATGATCAAGTTAAGCGTGTGAACGTTATGTGACATTTTAAAACTATTTAATTATTTCTAAAATACATGTATTTCAAGGTCATATACACATACATCCATACATACACACATACATAGTAGCTACATGCACACAGAATAATGGTTACAATACGTCGCGGACAGAGACCACTTGAGAAAATGGATAATATTAAAAATCGTTAAGTGTAAGTGTCAGAGTTGATCCTGGAATGTTCTATATAACAGAGAATATCCCGACGCTTCTCTCGGTGGGTCTGAACTGATCACAAAGCTGTCCAGCATGAAGTCTGTAAAACACCAGGAAATGCGTTTTTAGAAATTATGCCATAAATTTTGAGCTTCAGTGGCAAACATTTTACAGTGAAAGATTCAAAGATTGGACCGGTGACTCTATAAGCCCACGTTAAGGACAGAGATGGCTGTGTGTGGAGAGACAGACTGGGGTTCAGAAGACTATCAGAACTCAGCAGACCGGCACAGTACGTTTGGGAGGAAAGCGTCTAACTCAATATTGAGGATGTTCAGTCAGCGCAACTCAGTGCTGCGTATAAGTTCATCGAGACGGACCTGGTTGAACGAAACTACGCAAAACCTTTTTCCTTATTTGAGATTTCAGGTTCTCACGGCTGTGAATATGAAGGTGACTGACTTCTTGGTTGTTGCTTGTGTAGTTTGGTAGAAATTGACACAGGTATCGCGGGTACGTTTTGCCTCATGAGACTCACCACCTGATGATGATGGCAATAACCACCTCTGAAACGCCGGCCAACTTCTGTCAGACTACTGGTGCAACGTCCCAGAAGACAATTATCTCAAAATTTAATTTACGTTTCTCACGAGCGCGATCGCACGCACACACACGAAAATAATAAAGAGTGGGCTCCGTAAGCCCCAGAAATATCTTATTTCCATTTTTGCCACAGCACATTTAATTTTGTTTAATATCTCCACCCTCATAACTCACCCAGTCATTTGATGGATTCTTTTATACCGAGGAATGATTTTTTGAACTGACTCCAGCCTACTACATATGCTTTTACCATTTTAAGAGTACTTTAATTAAACCTAAAATTACGTTACTTTATGAAAGTTGTATGCCACAGACTGTATGAGATAGAAATATTTACTTTCTTTTTGTGGTAAACTTCAGCTGAATAACTGTTCTTATTCTGTTTTATGATTCGCCACTGAAACACCGCGTATTATTTCAGCAGACAGCAAATTAATTCTCGTCCCAGTAGTACGGAAGCCGAACAAACACTTTGATCCCACCCGCCACTATGCAATTACATAGTGAGTCTAAATTACGCGGTTATTACTAAATTTACTTGGAGTGTATAATCTGTGAACCGCAAAGCTCAATGCACAGAATTTGCGAGAAGAAAATTAAATAGCAGAGAAAAAAGAGGTTGTAATTCAAAACGAAATTTTGGACACTGAGTTTCGACTGTAATATTTGAAGTATGAAAATGTAATATTTGTGATTATTCTTTGGTAACTGTATATATTGATAATAACAAAAGGAAATTATAGATCAGTAGGCCTACTTCTCTATTTTCACATACAACAAGCTACGTTACAAACATCTTTGGAAGTCTTATAATCAATCCATCTAGAATATACCGCATGCACGAAAGCTATCAATAGACCTGATAATTTGATACGTTTAATTGAATATTGTGGAAAAATCTAAACTCATCTTCACCGGGACTCAAACTCAGCACAGAATTTTGTGGTTGTGGCCTCTGCTCCTATAACCTCCTCCTCAAAACAAATAACTTTGGTCGTGGTGTCGTTATTTTATCGTACTTAGTTTCCGAACTGCAGGAACAATCCTCACCAGGACTCGAACTCAGGATAATTTTTTCAGAGTTTTGACATTCTTAAAAAGTCTTCCTGGTCTCAAGGATCAAGCATGCTAAGTTTGATGCAAATTGGATAATCCGTTCTCTAACTATAAGCGAACACACACAGACACGTAACACACAATTTCAATTTTATTTAATGGGCATAATATTTAGAGTATAAAATATATGAAACGTGGTTTATAAGAGAAATGGAAAGAGAAGTACACACGTCGTAGAAGACACGCTGTATCGATCATTATCTTTCTTCAGCTTCGTCTCTTTGTTTCACGTGTTTCAGCTGTCGCATTTTGCTGATCATTTCTTGTGCTCGCTGTTTGTTTACTTGACACATTGCGGCTTCATAACTCACACACTCGCTTGAGGTTCTGTTGTCATTCAATACCACACTGTTGCACGTGCAAGGTAAAAAGCGTCTGTGCAATGCAGATGCGTGTTTCTGTCTTTCTGTTCCCTTATTTTCGCTCCTCTAGTTTGAGTCAGTAACACTAACCGTAAGCGACTGAGTGGGAGATGGCGGAGAGTGTGTCTGAGCTTGGTGCAACTCAGCTTTTCAGAGTCATTGTACCAGCATTACGTCGGACTGACACCTTCATATTTTTTATAGTCAGTTTTAAAAATCTAGCCAATCTGGTACACGAATTTAACAAAATGGAAAGGAAACATTTATCTCCAGTATATTTAATAATATTCTTATGCCTTTGTTAACGAATTTGAATTTAACTTATCGGCCTATCTCCAAAAATACTTGAGGAATGTAAAAAAGGTCTATACTGAAAGTTGTAATCCAGTACCATTTAATCATTCTTAGTCTAGTTATAATGGTAAGACACAACTAGCATATATTAGGATTTAAAGTATTTTATCTAGATGATTATTACAAACCTCAAACACTAGATTTGGGTTCAGGAGCCAAGTCGGAAGTGAAATCTTACCTTTCGTCATTTTTTAATGAAAATATTCCAATTTAAAAAATCTGTGTTTCAGAAACTAAGATTAGGGGCGATCTTATTAATTACTACTACCTTACGCGCATGAATGATCATAATTTACAAATAATAATGTATTAATAATCGTGGTATAAATATATAAGCAAACAATTTATATAAGAAACAACGACAATACAACTTCAGTTATATTAAAAGTAAAAGTTATCCTATCAAAATATAACCATTTGCATGCAATGACAGTTGAATGTTCCAACATTCACTTCAGAAATATATTGTGCAGATCTCAAATCCAAAACTTTCATCTGAATAAAATAACTTAATAAAATAAATTCCCGAACAAAATAAACCTCTTTATAAAATCTTTTCTTCTTTCCGAGGTCAGAAATTTCTCGGCCTTGCACTCCTAAATCTTGGGCCTGTTGTGCCAAGTAATTTGATACAACCAGATACAAAGCATGTAATCAGTCTCATCACTGAAATATATTCTAACCTCTCAAAAATAAATCAAATACAATACTTATGGATAATAATTGAAGAATTTAGACGCAAATCAACGCAGCATTTAAACCAGACAGCCCACAAAATATTGCTCTAAAATAGCTGTAAGTATTTACTTTTGAGTCAAATACTTTTTCTTCATATTTGAGGCTAGTTAAAAAATTTCGTCCACATTATACCTCTTAACTCTTTTAGGGACCATTCTTCCGTACAATTTAATCCTGAAGAAATCTTATATTCCCCGTATAAGACCTACTATTTAGTTCTGTCTGTACTGGATGTAAACCTTTGAATTACTATTGCTCAAGTGATCCATCACTCCAAATACAAACACTGCCACTTTAAATCCTAATTATATTCCTATCACTCAGCATACACATATTCAATTATACCAGATATTTACTTACATTATAACACAACACACTCGTATATCATGATATAAGCCTAAAACTAAACATTAACTTCAAGTCTGTCACAAATGGTTCGTGGTACGGAAATAATAAATTAATATCAGGACACAAAAACAGCAAATACATGTCATTAATGTACGCCTATACAAATGTCATTAGAAATACTTTCTATGCAATGCGAATGTTGACAACGTACTAAGGAGAATAACGCCCTCAGGTATCCGAAGTACCACTTAATATAGTTTATGTTTATCTTGCACTTATGATAGTTCTGTATGTATGTAGTATTATACATGGTTACTTGCAGCGTGAAAATACAATGTGGTGCAAGCTTCAATAAAACTGTAGTCTTAATTCCCAATACCTCTATCATCTGACATCAGTGTCACGTCAGAGTAGCTCATTAACGTTTACAGTAACAGAAAATTTTACTCTATACACTATGGTACTATGCCCTTATCATATTTACACTAATGTATATTCATCATAAGGGTCAATGAGATGTGCAAAACAGGAAGGAACTAATTTTAGTCCATTTTGGAATTAGTTCTTTCTAAAACTGTAATAATTCATCACAGGAGCGGATTCAGTGTACAGTGTAAGACTGATTGATGAGTTGTCTATTGCATATGTTTCAATTACAGACTTTACTGAAAAGATTGATGAAATCAATTGAGAACTGTGGCGATCTGCCACAGAGATGCGTTGCTGATGTGACGTCCGTCAATTTGGTCCGTTAGATCGACAAAGATCATTATTATTCTAAACAAAATATTCGGATGCACGCCTCATTTTGCTCTTGATATCACGCAGAACCTCAAAATTAATTTACGAGCCGTTGTAATGCAGCGTTGTCCTGAAGTCTCCATCATAAATCGGACAGAATTTTCTTATGCCGCACAGTTATATTCTTGGCCAGAAATATTTTGTTTTCATCATTTAGGCCCACATAAAATATTAAGAATTATAAATATTACGGTATATTGGAATAGGTCCCTTAACCACTTTAGGCTCAGTGGTACCTATATTTACCACATACATTAACAATCAGTAACTTTATTTTGACCCAGAGTGTGTTTATGTGTTTTATATGATTCTCAGTGTAAAGGGTGATTATTTGTTTTAAATGGCATTAGCCAGTTGATATTTTCAATGGTAAAGTGTTGTGTTTTCTTTAAATTACGGACTGAAATCTTTAATATTATCTAGACGAGATAAGGAAACCTAGGAGGCTACTATATTCTTATGTTTGCCGCCCTGCTGGCTAGTTGTCGGTATGCATCCGGAAGGTCGGCGTCTAGACACAGATTTTATTGGCTTCCCTCTGTCTTAAGCAAAAGCTGAGATGGTTCTCAAGTTCCAAGCTGCTAATGCATGCTTCTCGAGCAGCCCTTCCAATTTGAATTCATCAAAATTTGCCCATTTACTCTAGAGGCCACTAAATTACTTACTTAAATTCGTAGTACTTAGGTTCAACATTCACCAATAAGTATAAATCAAGTCGTCTCTGTTGTCAAGCTGTCACTATATGATTTCTTCATTCTTATATTATTCATATCTGAACGACGAGAGGGCATTACCTGGAAACCTTCTAACTATAAGATACTTTTTCTCCCCCTCCCCTCAAAAAAATGTCTTTAACTTCACTCCCTCAGTTTTCTCTTCATTTTATCTCTTTTGATGTCCTTCCTAACTCTCGCTTTTCTTTCGGTTTCAGAGGGTTAAACAATACGATAAAAGGCAAACAAGATAAGACAAGAGTCTTATGTACTGAATATCAAGTCACAGTGTCAGTTTTCGCAGAGAGTTCATTTGGGAATGTTCCAGTGCTTGGTTTTTCTTCCCAAACTGCTGCATGTTTCGAGACGGTTACCTTCGTATTATGGATCAGTTTCGTCTGTCGGCTATTGTTTCGTAACTCTGCCACTGCGTATCTCGGACTGCTACTCTTTTGTTTTTGAAATGTTCTAATATAATTTTTTAATGTTGTGCATTGTAAGTCATGATTCAAGTAGAATTCAGGCAACCCCGTATAGGGATACAATTTAGAAATAATGTCGGAATTTTGGTGAATGTTAATATGAAATTCTAACAGCCTGGGTTTGGCAGTGTTGCCAATGTAGAACGTCAATAAATAAAGAAAAAACTTGAAAGGTTTCGTCATATGTGCAGTTATTAGTTCACGTCAACTTGTAAACATTCTTAAACATATTGCCTCTTATATACTGCATGAAAGAATTCCGCGTACCTTCTTCTTATTAAAGCAGGTAGAATATTCATGAAGCTTTAAAGATAGCTTTTCATAGGTACGCTCTGCACTGGTTTACATTTTCATAAAATTGATGAAACGCACTGATATGCTGTACATTTATCGACATTGGCGTTCTCAGAAACGAAGTCAAAGAATGTCACTGGAACTAGGAATTAAATGGCAGACAGAAATACTCGTCTTTAATACCGGGTTAAGAATCAGGACTTGATGACATGTTGATATAACGAGGTGAAGATAGAATGAGAATAAATTTCAAGTACAAGGGCCATGATATTTAAATAGACTATATATTAAGCATGGGGATCCTTTATTATTTATATGCTGAATTTGCTTACCATGTTCCAGCATAAGGTAACTTCTCTTACCATGTTCCACTGGCTCTAAAAGAAGAAAATATCAGTGGCGGTCAATATGTTTTCTAGAGTTGTGTACGGCAGACAACTTGTGAAGTTTGAACTGTTTCTGAATTTGCTTTTCCGTTTGCCGGATTTAGGAGTTAGCTCTGCTTTATTTTCATTGTTCTTGCCTTGTTATGTTTTAAAATTGTTAATAAATGTAGATACCGTGGTAATTATTCTTTTCGTATTGGCTGTGCTATCAAAATTACATTGTTTTCAAACGTTCAATGGTAATTTGTACAGCATACGTGTTTGTGTATTTTAATTACACTGATGATTACTAAATCAATATAAATCTAATTTTGTTCTATGATTGAAAAATGATTAAAAGTAAAATTTTCGTCTTTAGTATAACAGATTTTATATTATCTTTCATTACAAAACATTGGACTGTTTCAAATGACAAGAAAAGCCTTACTTCCATACCTACTCATTTCTACACTTACTTGAATTCTGTGCATAAATTAACACGCATAATAGGGAAGTCATTAACTTATGATACCTAAAAATATCTGTTTATTTTTTCCTGTACTGATAATGGGTGTGTGTTCAGGCAGGTAAAGCTATAATATTAAATTCTTTGTTAATGGAAAGCAGGTCTAATGTAACTTATTTATTTACAACAAACTGTTGTTCTTCAAATCTATTCTCTCCTTGATCTGGAAACGAAAATATGGACGCATTGCAGAATAGCGTGTTTTATATCAAGTTCTCTATGTGTGTTCTAAGAATATGCTACGCCACGAAGACATTAATTACTTTTCCATGAAGACATATGACAATGCGGAGATAAAACACAATATATTGTCAACCTCGAAACTAGATGGAAGTGAGTGGTCACCCTCAGGTTCTAGTGGCTTATACCAGGAAATGGATATAGTTCTTGTAGGAGGCTGAGTGTTCTTCCCCCCCCCCCCCCCCCCTCCGAGCAGTAGTGGAGAGAGAAGTCCTGCTCCTAAGTTGAATCAAACCCTGATTGTGCTGGGTTTTGGGGCAGAGTTTGTGATATGTGATAGATAACATATGAATTTGTCATATCGTGAGGTCGATTCGTGTACCTGGGAACTCGGACGATGGTTCATTTCTCCACTACTGAAGTCCACCATTCCCTCATCTTCCATACAGAGAGAATGAGCTGACCAACGCAATTTTCTGTTCTAATGCCCTTTCGAGGGATCAGTTATTAAGAGTTGGACATTGCGTCGCCCACGCAGACTCGTGACAGGAGAACAGAGAAACTCTGAAATAAAACCCAAGGAACGAAAATCTGGGTGATATTTCAGCTTTTAATGGCGGTAAAGGTGTTGCTGGAGTTCTTCTTATCAGTGATGACGTATGGAGGAACGTTCTGCATCCACCGTCAGGGCTGAATACCTACATCTACAAGTAAACATGTAGCTCGACCGGGATTCGAACCGGCACATCCCGAATGCAGGTTCAGATACTACCGCCACACACTGGTGACTATACTTGAGTGATGTTCCGAGCTTCGCTGCACAGCGATCTCTTGTGTAAGACAGAACAATCACTCTAATGCTTTAGACAAACAACGGTTAATTAATTTGTGCACGTTTCGCCATCTTAAGGACTTTCCATTTGTTTGATTACAAAACTACTCGATGAGATTTACAAACTCTTTAGGTGTTTCCTTCGCTTTACCCTAATCGTTTACTGTTAGGAAGGCGTGTTTTTGGAGGCTCCAATACTTCTCAGTAACTTCACAGAAAAAATAATACGATTCCGGATTTATTAAATGATAACTTTTGTTGTTTAGCAGATTGTGAATTTCTCATTTTTGTTGCTAAGAGACGGCAGTTCCGCTCAGATATTGACTGATTAGCGCTGGTATAATGTAATTGTTCTTCTACATTTAATTTATCATGAATGAAACCTGTCATATTGAAATACTATTCCATATCGTTCGTTATAAAGATATTAATTTCACAGTTCGTATTCAAGGAGTCGACATTTTCATTGTTTACATTTCAAGTTACAAATTCAGCCATTTGAAACACAAAACCCTTGTAAATTGTTTTTAATGATTTTATTCTTGCATCCAAGAAAACATATCGCATTTATTTGCAGTTATTAGTGCGTATTCTGAGAACAAAATTAAATCCAATAACACAAACTGTGGGTTAAATACTGAATAGCTGAACGTGAAGGCAAATGTCACCCGGCACAGTTGTTGTTGTGATTTATAGTTCTGTAATAGCAGCTACAGTTTTAAGTAGCCCGTGTCAACTCAATTTACAGTGAAGCCGGTCCGGTTTTAGGAGCAGAGATTAGGGTGTACATTGACAACGAACCTGTAAGCGAATCAAGTTCGCTGATAGCTAGCGACGGAACATTCCTTCGGAACCCTAAAAAGGCACCAGTCTCTACTAAAAGCATATACATGTTACTTACAGTTTGTCCAGGCAAACATTATTTGTGCTGCTCGTCACAATCTACAACAAATGAAAGGCGAAAGGCGATGGTTGAAGTTGTATGACGGACTTTTCTTTGTTTCTGTTTACTGTCATTTATTATTCCTCCATTCTCTCCTAAGGTGAATAATATGGAAGGTAAACTCCAAAAAGAGTTTTGATACAACTAACTAGCTTACATGATACACATAACTTGCAGTTATCTAACTCTACCCACACAAAACTTGCACCATATTAATCCCGGTGAGCATTTTGTGGTGCGGTAACACATCAAAAGTACTGGCGCCTCATAAGATCTGACTAAACATGAGCTGCGATGCTGTTCATGACACAGTCTCTCCCACACATGTGGCTGGATACTGCAACAGTTCTTTCACAGGGGCGTTCGTGCGAGTGTCAGATGTTTGTTATGAAAATTAAGTATCGTTTGCTGCATTTCATATTTTAAATACACACAACATATGGGAAACCTGAACGGAAGAGACCACTGGTACGGTCTGAAGAGATGTTAATATTAAAATAATTTATAAGAATCGGGTGTAACGGTGTGAATTCGATTTAGCTGGCCTAGAGTGGATGGTAGGCTCTTTTCTACGAGATAATTAAATAAAATATCTGTCTTCTCGGTTGTTGAGCCGTGTTGTCTGCTAGAAGCTTACAGACGTTTCAGACGTGCTTGCTGACTCCATGGCAAGGACGATTGTAAAAGCCACTTATTGAAGCTTATCTCCAGTCTTTGTTTTAATGAAAGTAGAGCCAGTATTGCTATGAAAACATAGGAATTCAACAACATGTTTTCTGCAGACAGGAATGCAAATTACGTTTCTGCATTTGAGGGAGGCTGAGTGGTCCATGAGCTGTCCATACTGCTGGTTGACACAAAGTTGGCTCATACCACTCAACAGAGCGAGACAAACTTCATTTGTAATGGGTAGCAGTCTGTATTCGCAGTTCACCGAAGGAACTTCGGTCTGTTACGTGATTGGACAAACTAAATTAGCTCGTTTCGCTTGAAATGAATTAACACCGCAGTTTCCATCTCAGTCAGTTAACTTCTATTTTTTTTTTACAATAACGTGTTTAAGTTTGTTTTATTTCCCAGTTCTGTTGCAATTTTCTTGCACCCCTTGTACGAACCTGTTGATCTTATTTGCTTTTCTTTTGTTTGTCTCCTTGTAATCGCTTAATGTGTCGTAACTTCTCTTATACGGAAATAGCTTAATGTTTATGGGGTTCTTGAATAGTTACCGTGATATCTGTCTACCATTTATTCGAAGTTGCTAATTAGTATATGATAGAATATATCTTGATAATGAGAAAATGGAAGCGACTTCATGTTTACAGAAGGTCGTGTCCTGAATTATTACAAGACTCGAAATGTAAACAACCAAGTGTAGGTCAACTTCTGGTAATGCGACAAAACCTGAAAACTCTTGACAAAAAACTGCTCTCTGCGTCACCAGTGTTTAACAATCAAAGTCGATGGCTGTGTTAAGTTATGCATGGCAAATTTTTCCCTTTTTTATATCGATTAGTGATCGTTATACAGTTTTTATTATTCCTCAGAACCACAACTCCAAAGACTGTCTTCTTTAATTTAACTTATTTTAAGGAATTTATACCGACAGTTTAGTTCTCTTTAACGTGTTGTTATGGGATAGAATTATACTCTCCTCGGCCATTAATAATCACCATTGTAATGGCTGTTTTCTCCACATGCATTCTGCCATCTTATCTTCAAAAAGAGGGCCACGTGCTGGTACTGTTCTAGGAAGACCTGGCTCGTAACCTTTTTGGAATCTGTTACGCATTTAACTAAACATGGTACATGTTCTCCTTAACAGGTTAATCTGTCCATCGGAATGACACCTTGACATGACAACATGGCTTAACGCGGAAGTCCAGTCTATTCGTTGCCACAATCCTTGCCCATCAGCATAGGAATTACAAGTGCAGGTAATATTTTTACATTAATAATATTAATTAACCACTTGGTATGCCAACGGGTAGATTGGAGATTAATATTAAAATTATGTTAAGAAGTACGGTGTAAATTTGTGGACAGGAACAAATTGGCCCAGGATAGGTTCCAGTGACTGGCTTTGTTGAACTCAGTAACGGATTGCCAGTTTTTCAAGAAGGGTCCCTTCGAAATGAATTAGTTTTTTAAATCGCAATGATTGTAAAAATATAAACTGATGAGATTCTTGGCGGGTGAAATGTTCTTATAACATATGGTCTGAGCTGTTCTTGAGCCGAGATCCCAGGGCCCTTTGTGGTAATTAAATGTAATGTTCTGTGAGCGCGTTGCTGATGTTTGCCCTGCAGTACGCAGTTGTCGTTACAACTATAGTGGGGTGTAGCCCCAGGAAAAGCCGCCTGCAGCGCCTGCCTGGAAGCCTGAATCAGTGGAAATTACTATCATGTGGGATGTGCATCGTGTAGTCTGGTAGAAACTGACCGACATTTTAGATGATTTTAGTGCCTCCATCCTCAGGGCGCCATGATCATCGCCCAGAGGATAAAACAACAAGCGTCTCTAAATCATCTGTAATCTTGTACCAGACAACAAGGCATAACAACAGATTTTTCTGGTAATTCAACTTCGTAGTCTATATTTAAAAGGAGTCGTTACTTATAAATTTCTTATGAATTTTTGTGTTATTTACAATTTATTGTGAACTAAAGATAAAGCTCCTTTCTTCGAAGTCAAACAGTATGTAAGGCTAACTTAGTGATTTCTATAAATACTTTCAACTGTAGGTATTTGATATGCGTTCATAAATTATATGTTGTCTCATCATGTTTGTGCATGTTGTGTTCTGAATTGGACAATAAAAACAAAGCGTTGTTTCCTTTGCAGTAACTGCAGCAAATGTTGTTTAAACTTACGAATAGGCCCTGTGCCTTGAATACATTGAAAAAAATTCTCTGCCTTTATAAACTTATAAAAATCTGTAATCAACAAGTACGCCTTGTGGCAGGCAAAGAATTTTCGTGTTTTAGCTCAAAGTTACAATTTTTCATTTAAAACACAACCAAAACAATTCTAAAAATTGATCTTCTCATGTAGCCCGTACAAAGTTCTGTGTGTGACAGTCAATTCGTACAGACGCTAGGGTTGAATGTTTGGATGATTTTGTCACAAAATGTCTCCGTATGCTGCCGTATAGAACCGGGTTCAGCGTCGCATTGTTAAGCGTCGGCTGTGGTCAGACGTTGCACTGACTGCCGCTCCGTTCGCTTGTAACAGAATCGCTAACTGGACGTGATTCTACGAGATTCACGTAAGCTTCTTGTTCCCGGAATTTAATATTTGTAACGGTAAAGCATATATACAACACATTTTATATGAATGTTGTGTGAGTAAAGAAAATTGCCTTTTTAGATTACAGCCATTCAAATTACTGCATTTTGTAGAAGCTTTGATGATTCAGTGGAGAGAAAATCTGATAAAGACCCATGACAAAACCGTGCTATGACCTGTCATTTTATTTGTAAAACGAAAAATTAAAATTGCAACTCTCTTCCCTGGAAGGTACTGTAGACTGCTCGTGACAGCATCAAGGGGGTCGATTAATTTAGTGTGGCCGTGACGTGAGAGCCACCTAGTAGCTTTCAGATACAAAAGATATTCTGACGCCATTTGTCCGTACCGCACGCGAAATATGGAGCATATAGCAACAGCGCCGCGCTCCCTTTGCTAATCAGTGCATAATTTAACATACATAAATGGGACAGAAATTATAGAACAAATGTTTGTCGCATTGCTGTAGGACTCAGATCACGTGGTATGCATCGGGTAACATATAGTGAGCCGGTAGTTTCATCACCGCAAAAGGAAAAGCTCGACACCACAAAATCCACACAACTTAATCCCACAAAATTGTTTCTGATGGTATTATCTTAATCTCGACCTTCAAACCAAACTGTTGAAAAAGGTTTTATAACAAAAATTTTGTGGGTATATCATATTTCCCCCATACAAAGTATCTCTTAATCCCGGAACCTTGCAACACTGCATATTATTGGTATTATGACAGCAGTAGTTACCTTACCAACTGCATGGAGGACAACCGTGTTATGAAATCCGATGCGATGTGTCATTATCGTGTTCACAAGAGTACGCCACCGTTCCCCATCTTCAGTTACATAAATCCAGTCCACACGTTCCCATTCAATTTCCGATCATCTTAATGTTTCCCTCATTTACGTATAGTTCCTCCGAGTGGTCGAAGAGGAAACATTCATATCCTTTAACGCAAGTGTCTCTAGACAAAACATTATTGCAGCATTTTGAATCTGCTTAATGACAGTAAGCTCTGCTTTAATGTGCGACACGCCACATAGAGGAATTTGTTATAAAACAATGATTTTACCAATTTTTGAAACAATTGTGCGTCACAGCTCAGAAAAATATCAAATCTTCATCGTGACGTAGAAAAATAGAATTTCTGTGATTGGTGTCTGAGCATATTCTTTACTACCACGTACGTATAACACAATACGACCAGGAGATATTTGAAATAAGTATTTAGAAGAAGGTATTCAGGCATGCAAGAGTAAATTACATAAGAATCTGTTAAGGTTGTAATCAAATAGAATATCCCAAAGAATTTCAATATATAATTCCATCGTCACAGATATGTGTGACATCTAAAATAAAATAGGAATATTTCTTCTGAATTTTAGCTGGGGAAAGACTTCCGTTGTAGATAATGGACTTGGGAGAATGTTAGGTTAGGTTAGGTTAGGTTATGAGTACCACGTTTCTGCGGATAAGCGTTATCTTCACTTTTATAATTCTAACCGTCTTCGTGACAAACACCACTGTGCTTCATGATTCGTGCCTGAAACAAACTAAGCGGATGTTACAAACATTTCTGGAACCTTTCAGAGTAACGTCACTAAACTAAACAATTCCTTTGTCATCTCGGTGACAAATTTGCTCTGAGGCTTATTGACAGATCACGAGCGAAATCATTATTGTGTTTGGACACTGAGGTTGTAGAGGATGAGAACTGTAATAAGTTGCTCGCCCGGAGCTGAAAAACGACCCAGTAGCTCTTAATATAAATGCAGTGCTATTTTGCGTGTGAACATCACAGCTGCAAATCCTTCGTAATCCATTGGTAACTATACAACAGTAACTCTTCTTTATGCCAACAAATTTATGGGTTTTGTATGATTCTGAGAGTAAACAACGAGTGTTTACTTCAACAGCATTGAGTAATTAATCTTTGTGATAGACACGACTTCTGTTCGCTTTGATGTAAAAACTGCGTATTTTAATACAGGGTGTACATATTGGATTTATGACAATTTATTTGAACATTGCTCACTAATTGAGAGAAATAAGAATGAAAACTAAAATTTTATTAGGTTATGTTATTAAGATTTTGTGACTTACATTTTACAGAATGGCCCGGCATATATCATATTTGTATTTACATTAGTCAACGCGTTGTTAAGTAAGTCGAGGGTAACTGCAACCAATTCATATTTTATCCTCTCAGCCAGTTCCGGCAAAGTGGTAGCCGGTGGTGACACGTACACAGCATCCTTGATGTACCCCTAAAAGGAACAATCAAGGGGGGTGAGGTCAGGCGAACGAAGTGGCCAAATGATAGGTCTACCCCTGCCAGTCAATTTATCCATTTACTCCCAAGTGTAAATGTAGCGACACTGTTTTTTGTTGGAACAGCATGTCATTGAGACTCATTTCTTTCAAAATAGGCATGAGATTTACATCTATTTGAGACGCCATTTTAACAACTGTAAGCATATCACTTAAGGTGAGAAGCTTTGAAAACTTAAGTCGCACGAAATATATACTTGAACATGTAACTAACCTTTCAGTTAATGAGAAATGTTACAATAAAATAATATATATCTCATTTACGAGCCACGATGGTCTAGCGGTTAGAACGCTGGCCTTGTAATCCTGGGGTCTCGGGTTAGATTCCCGGCGGTGCCCGAATTTATAACTTGTGTTGGGCAAGGCCGTGGTCTAGGAAACACGGAGTTTTCCTCCGGGGGCTTCCCCGGTTTCTCCGTGGCATCCCAACAATTACTCCATTCACACACAGAAGAAGGCAATGGCAAACCACTTCTGGATCATCTGCCAAGAACGTATATGAACAGGTCCTAGTCCGAGAAAAGGATGGAAGGATTCTGTTCATATGGACCTGTCGTCAGACAGAACACTAAATAAATAAATAAAATATCTCATTTATACACTCCGTATTGTTTAGATGAGCTTCGGCTTCAAAGCTTCACAATATGGGTGTGCTTCTTACGAAGAAACAGAAAGAAAATTTAAATCAGAATAGCCATCCTTTTTCTATATATGTGAGTTTCTCCCCTAATTTTGAAATAGATTCTGACCAAAAAAAATCAGCCCACATCATTATAATTTCAGATGCAAGGTTTCGGAACAGTGGACTGGTATACAAAAAAATATTTCTCGCATCCTGTTACAGATACAGAACGCGCTGCAGCCATTTCCTTTCCTTCATAAATATGGCGAAATTGCGTGGCCGCAACAGCAATGTGGAAAATAATAAAGTCATTACGACCGGGAAAATGAGTCCCGAGTCCTACCGAGACAAATATAAAATATGTGTAGAGTTTTTTCATTCGCCCAGTTTTTATTGTGGTATGCAGCCGCGCTGGTATGTAAATTGCATTTGTTTTCATACGCAGTAATTCGAATAAAATGTTGCAATGATTAAAAAAATAGTTGAACATGTGTATAATTTGAAAGGCCTTGGAATGCTATTGTTACAATTTCCGATTGGAATTCAAATAATATGGCGATCGCACACTGCCGCATTCACTGAGGGCACTAAAGAGCAATGCAGGTATTTAATTTAAAGTTTTATGATATACATAAGATCATTTGTAACGTTTCTGCGTACATACATTCGAAAAGAAGATTTTCGTCAGTACTGGCCAGACGGTGGCAATTGTCCCATAAAATTGAATTAATAAATATCTGTTTTTATAAAACAGAATGTCCGGTGACTTTATGTCATTGCTTCAATATCTTATTCCTGAGATTATTTCTATTCAGAAACAACGTGTGAACATGTCTTAATAGTTACGGAGCTGTGGACAGAAAGTAGCTGAATCTGATCTGAACGATACCATTACAGATGTAAGTCCAGAGTGACAAGTCTTTCCACATTTCAGTCGACACATGACGGGATACCTGAATGAGTATATCCCTGACAGATGGATTGGTCGTGATGTTTCGAAGAATTGGCCACTGCGATCACCGGAACTCACTTCTCGATTTTATAGTTTACGAACGCAAAGTGAACAGGAGAGAGAAATTACATGATAGATTTTTCGATACTTCGAGACGCATGAATGACCCTACTGTTGTTCATAAAATTGAAATCATTTTTAATTTAAAATATCCGAATCACCTTAGTCGTTCAGAATCATGATATGTTCACATTATATTTCTGGCGAGGAATTACGTCAAAAATAAGTTGCTGAATAATTAACATGTAGTCGTACACTCTGCATTAATCCCAGGTATTAATTACAAAGTGATACTCTCATAGACACAATACCACAGCCCGAAAATGACGATGAATTGTCGAAATAGATAGGCTTTATTAGTGAATAAACAGAAATCATTCCTGCCTATTTCTTATATAAATGGAAGTTGGCTGTCTTCTGAGTTGTTGCGTCGTGTAGTCTGGTAAAAGTTCACCAACGTTTCAGAGGTCCTTTCTGCCTCCATCATCAGGGTCATGAATTATCTCTCTGATCATGGAGGCAGCAAGGAACTCTAAAATTTTGGTGAACTTCTATCAGCCTATATGGCGCAACAACCCACAAGACAGCCATCTTCGGATTCACAGTCGTGAAAACCTCAAATCCTTCTTATATAAATGGATAAACGCAGTTAATTATTTACACTTAAAGTAGTCGCCAGACGCCTTGCGAGTTGCACTACTCAGCTCCGAGGACGCACTGGATTCTGCAAGGTGTGGCCTGGTGATGTGGCAACCGCCTAAAAAACATTAACTGTTGTGGATAGATCGTTCTAATCATTTCTGTATCCTTGCTATGAATAACACTATCTTTCTTGGAGCACTATTCTTAACATTAGATCTTGGTACCACGGGTAAATAAAAGTTTCACTAAAAGATTTCAGAAAAAGGCTGTGATAAACATATTGCTGCACTAAAACTGCACTGATGTAAAAAGTGTTTTATACTGAATTTACGTGAAGTATTATTACTATCAAAATTGTTACATACAATAAAACACAATATGTCCTTACTATTCAGTTTTTGTGTCTTTTAGAGGGTTAAAACAACAATTCTGATTGTCGCAAAATAACGATAAGTCACTTGAACACAGATGTAGACCCAAGTCCAAAAATTCCATAGGTACCAATACCCAACGTAACATTAATATAATTAATATCTCATTGTCGCAAATCTTTACAGAATCGTCATGAGTTTTATAGCGAATCCTTTGCCAAGTCTGTGTGAAGGAAGAAAAATTGTTTATTCTGAATGTTTGTATCGTATTGAAATGTGCTGACGCGCAGATTACCGTAGTTATTACCGGAAAAATGTTATTCTTCTTTCCAGTCACCCTCCTCCGTCCTTACACTTCGAATGAAGAATTATAGCTTCTTGATAATAAAAGTAGGAACCTTTTCCACATCCGGCTGCAACACAATTCACGATGACTGATTAATATGACCCAGCAATATTATGTAAATTATATTTTCAAATAAAATGGAATTGTATCTTTTGGCTGTTAAGAGAGTTTACATGATAATAACAATACTATTCCATTACATAGTACAAAAATTATTTAAAGCTTATTTTACATATTAATGTGAATACAATATGTCATGTAATATAAACTTTTATTAAGTTGTACTAATTTTCTAACTGCATTTCCCGAAATTTTTGCAGACCCTGAAACCAATTTTTGGTAAAACTATTATATTCAGTAACTACATGAATTTTGAATAAAGTTATTTAAGAATTATAACAAAATTCCACCCGGATGGAAAGCGGATTGAAGTAATCCGGACAAGAGCTATAATGGTTGTGTCAGTGAACATGACGGATTTAGCGGAACTGTGGAGCAGAGGGACGGGCTTTGGCATGTCCCTGAGTACAACAAAGTGAACATTGTAGCTGCTAAAATTTGCTCATGAAACTTTCTGAAAGGATGGGAGATTTTATTCTATGAAAATAGATACCATTTTGTGCACCATTATCGGCTTTCTCAGAATTCAGAACACAAATGATAATTTTGTGGCCCAATGCTTTTATTGACTGTTACATTACTGCAATGTTTTCCTACCGGCAGTGTTCTTATTGTAGTCCACCATAACAAAAAAGTCTAAGCGATTTACGTTTAGCTACTACTATGCAACAGACAAATTTCAGAGCAGATTAGTGTACCGATATAATTATATTAGGAAAATATATAGAAAACCGTTGGGTTACCTGCCATAATTAAATGGGTTTCTTCTTATTATTTCTCAGGTAAATGTGAGCGAATTTTTAGTGTTGGTTACTACAGACAGACTAAGATAATCTTTTTCCAAATCCTTACCTAAACACTATCTATAATTATGTTTTCTTCTTAATAAATTTTACGTAATTGGTGTAGAGTTAAGACAGACGTTAAATAACATATGAAGTAGTCATTTAACTGGAAGGCTTGCGTAATAGGTCAGATGAAGGTCTAATATTTGTAGGGAGCGCAACATTGTAAACAAAAGGTAATTTCATAGCCTCGTTTTCTTAGATAATCGGGGCGCAACTACTTAATGATACAGCGATGCAGAAAAATACGAAATGCGAGACACAACCACTTCCATTATGAACACTACTTCTGCACAAAATTGACTCATTTCTGTTAACTATTTACGGATTATTTTACGTTATTGTCAGCAGCGCCGAGTGATTAGATGATTATTTAATGATGTACTGGAAAATATTTTCTGTGAAGAAAGCTGTCGTGGTTGAATATTAGGTTTTGTTACGTTATTTGTCTGGCAGGAGAAATACGAAAAATCTTATTCAGGATAGACAATCCCAGGGTACAGATTTGAACCCAGAACCTGTCATATACGAAGCAGGTTCTAAACATTGTCTTGCAAAGTTTAGTCATCTCTTATTATACTTCATACCACATTTAAAAAAGAAAAATCATATTTATAAGAAAGGAAGTAGGTTAATGATATACATTTTAATTTAAATACCCTTTCCATGAATATTTTTGAAAGTCACTTGGCTTTAACATGTTACCAAATTGAATGCAACCAGGAGAGCTACTGTATACAACCATCACAACTCCACACTCGTTCGAGCTCAACATCTGTAACTGTCAGAACATGCACATAACTCTCATAATGGAAAATACATGTCTGCTGTGGCAGACAGCTATAAGAGGGTAATGTTAGGCTTGTCACAAGTTTCACTGACAAATACCTAAGCACTAAAGATACGATACGCCCTGATGACGGAGGCAGTATGACCTCTGAAACGTTGGTTAACATCGACCACACTACACAGCGCAAGAACCCAGAAGACAGAAATCTTCATACTCATCGTCCTGATGACGGAGGCAGTATGACCTCTGAAACGTTGGTTAACATCGACCAGACTACACAACCCAGAAGACGGAAATCTTCAAGATACGATATATCTGTACCGCTTATCTTAGCCAATAGTTTTATTAATAGGATCTTGGCGTTATAACTTGATACATTAATTTTCTTATTATATTAAGTGTGTCCCGTGCATTCCAGATTTAGACTACGGCCTTCAGATATGAAAGATATCTAAAAATATACAAATTTAATCTGGATTACAGACATTACATATAATACCCGTAATCATATCCTACTTCAAATATCCAGCCAGACCAAAAGGTTTCTGTAAATATATATAACAGCAGACGATTTGTTAGTATGAACACCAAACATTAGGCAAACGCATTACACAGGATTACATTTTAGGAGCTCCTTTATTTATTAATTTCAAAACAACAGAGTCTTAAAGTTTATAGAAGTTGCTTAAAATATTCTCCGTTAATTTTATTACACAACTAAGCGATAACCAGCGTAGGAGTTTTGGCATTTGGTCTTCATAACTTTTATAAATTTCTTAGTACCTCGACATCTAGCATTATGAATTTAAAATATTATCAATATTTTTGTAATTGTAACGTACACTTTGAAATATCTACATTCCGTGTTTAAACACATCTAAAAATACTAGAAGTTCATATTTATATTCGATATAAAAAACGGACACATTCATGATATTTCTCATTACCTAGACCAGATTTTATATACAGTAAACGGTTTCTTATGTTTCATTACGTTACACTACGCTGCCACTGTTCTGTTCCCTCTAGCGTCTCCGTTGCAACCAATTAGTCGATAAAACAACTTTATGACCGAGCTGGACAGACAGACGCCACAAGCTTATTATCCTGCTGCTCATGGACTCAGCGCGTTGCATCTGTTGTTTAATTTAGAGATACAAGAGCGGATGAGGATTTGTGCAATAATTTATCATTAAAACTACTTCTGGATATAAGATCAGTAATTCAGTGCGATAAAGGAAGCGACATTAGTAATGCTGGGATTTCTTATTTAGTACGAGCATTCAACTTACACCTATAAAACTAGGATTCAGTAGACGCTAGTGCTCTGCAGTTTATGACCTCGAACCCTAAGTATTCGTATATTAAAATAATAATAGGCTGTCTGTAATTTAATAATTAAAATTATCATTTCAAATTTCGAAACTTTCTTTGCTGAACGAAACATTCAGGAGCCAAACAGTGTGATGGTTTAACCTAAGCCGCTTGTAGAGGCTTTAAAACTTTACAATTGGGCCCAATTGCAGCGTAGTTGGATAAGCCAGAATGAAAGAGGGTTATCTGGGCGAGTCACGTAGTTGAGCTTGGGGGAAATGGAAAATGTATTTAAAAATTTTTTCGGGATCCCATAAAAAACAAGACCAAATTGGATATATGATAATGTTGAAACGGTTTTTGGTGATACAGGCTGTGAAGTACTGGGCTAGATATAATGTCAGAGTTTTTATAAATCTACAAAATATTGGTCTAATTTATGTTTTAGTATCAGCAAGACAGCGAAAGGAAGATAAACGCTTCTTTCGCGAAGACGCTGGAGCGGTCTGTTTATTTGTAGCATCAATGTAATGTAACTAGACTAAAGTTTATGGAACGAACGAGTAAGCACAAGGTGGTTTGTTATTTTCTTTTGCACCCTTGTAATCCGCCTTAAAATTATAAGCAGATGAAACTTTGAAACACGGATTTTCAGGTAGAACTTATGAAGCCTGCTTGCCTATTTTACGGTTATCTAGTTTTACAGACCTTGTTTTGTTTGTTAAATTTAGGTCATGTTAAATTTGCAGTCAAATAGTGAAATACAATTTAGTTTATGAGTTAGCATTGTGGACTCGTGAACAGATGGTTATGCGATTGAATCTCATTCGGGTCACAAATTACTATTGTTCTTTGTGATTGTAAACGTGTTACATTTTTGTTATTATTATTATTATTACGAATGAATTGAGTTATTATTATTATTATTTATTTTTATTTATTTGTAATGTTTTACTTTTATTATTATTGAAATGAATTTAATTATTTATTATATCTTATCCTGTACTCTGGTTTAGTGCTTGGCTGTTATTGGCCTTATTTGGCTGTTGTCAAGCACTTAAATAAATTAACTGAATTGAATTGAATTGAATTTGGAGATAAAGACATCGACATATGACTTGGTATGCGGATGACGTCAAAAATCTAGCAAATTGATTCTTCTGTAGTGTTTTTCAGTAGAATTGGCGGCTGAAACGTGAAACATTCAGTTGTTCTGTTGTTTGAATAGAAGTAAAAGTGGGAAGGAAAATGGGAAGCAAGCAAGGAAATATGTAACATACAGTGGTGCCAAAGTTAGCATTGTGTAAAGTTAGTTTCCAGTGTTTGCGAATTGAATTGTTTAAACGTATATTCACCGAAAGAACAGTACTCTAGAATACTAGGTATTAATTAGTGAGCTTAACAAAACAAATCCTCTCTTTTATTCTCCATAATAAAAGGTTACAGCACAAAGCACGAAACAGGTACGAACTGGCAACAACATAATTCGACTGCGGACGCTTCTATCACGTGATTTGTGAAGAGACTTTGCTCCTGAAGGTCTTCAGCAGATCTCCTTTTGTGCTGATTGGTCACTCATAAAAAACAGAACTCGGCCTAGCCGCCAATTCTACTGACGAACACCATTGACAATCAAACAGCATTTGACCTCAAAAAATTAACGGCGTCAATAAAAGGAATTTTTAAAATGCAAGCAGAACGTTCACGTGGCTTGACTATGGATTCGAATGCACGTCTTAAACTACTCTCTAGAAAGGAAATCTGCTATAACTGTTGTTTGCATGGTTTGGTCAAGACTTATACCACAGTCTTTATGAGACGCTCGTAACGGTCGCTCAGCACCAATTACTTTGCCCACACAAACACATATTATTATTATTAATATTAAACCTACTTATATAGGCTTACAGATTCTAATTTGCCTTAGAGAACCCCGAGGATGATTCTCATCATCGAAGTGTTTGTAACTGTTGACTTAAAAATAATATTTTATGTGTATTTCATACCAAATTTTTCATGCCATTAATTTATGTGTTTTGCTTTCCAACTGAAAGGTAAAGACATTTTTGAACTCTTCATAAAATCGTTTTCCATTTCACAAAAGAAAGCTGAACAAAAGCTGGATATTTTTCAGTTATATATTACTATGCATCATTTAGGGGTCCTGTATTAAGTGACGCTATCAATTTTGCGCGTCCGCCATGTTTTCATTACCGATTGTGGGAAATTAGAAAATACGAAGGTAGGGTGTCTTTCTGTAGCATACTCAGTTTTATGATCGGTCATTAAGTTTAAAAGTCGATAAGACTGCACACAAACTCGCGCGCTTTCATACAGACTCTAGATCCAGCAGCGATTTCATAAGATTGTCTTCTTAACACAAAGAAGTAAGCTAGAAATGAAACTTCCATATAAGAATGCTTACAGGATGAAGGAAGCTCGAAGTAAAGTTTTATCTTGTGCACGATTATAGGCTAAATCCCTCGTTACGCAAATCGTGTGCCCTTATGCTTTATTTAAATAATAGGACCATACCATTATGTTCCACGCTCACTTCTAGCAATTTAAGCAAATTCGTTGTGATTCAGTAAGGCCGACTTCGTTACTGACTCAGATATCCTGCTATTAAAACAGAATAAGAGAAATTTACAAGATCCGGAACGTTCACTGATAATTAACAATTCTCTTACACTTCTATGTAATGGCCTTATTATGTTAAGAATGAAGAAGTTATTCTTCTTATGGGTCATTGGGGAGGATAATTAGATCTGTACGTAGCTGGCGACGTTTCGTTGATACATAATTTAGTAGATATTCTAACAGTGCGTAATCTCAGCACGTTACCCTGTTAATTATAGCTTAATAAATTTTTACGTCTGATCAACGTGAAAGAAATTAAAATTGCCGGTAATGGGGCAAGGGTTGTAATTCCTAAACGTGGTTTGTGAAGATCCTCACAAATCAGATTTATTGACTTTGTAAACTGTGTATGTATGTGTTATGCAATTTAGAGACCAAAGGCAAGAACATGAAGGTAAGACCTTTTGATACAGATTTAAACTTCAATTAACACAAAATGACGGGCTTGTTGTTTCATTTTCAGTTCAACGCTGCTGTGTGTGATAGATCCTTCGGTTTAACATTACGTCGTGCTTTAAATTTACCGATTATACAAGTCCTAAATGTCCAGTTTTTTTTATTCCTTACAAATCAGATTTATTGACTTATTAAATTGCGTAAATTTATTTTATGCGATCTAAACATAGATTCAAGGCAAAAGTGATAGTGTTGCTAATTAAGTATAATACGAATCACAATGTCGTAATGCACAAATCATATTTTGTTTGTACTGACACCGGATAATTAATATTGGTATCTGTCCGTTATTTATTTTACGTGGCAATAATTTATATTGTGCTAATCTTTATAACTCGGTGCAGTGATTCTCAGCTTTTCCTGAATTACGGACCGATAAAAGGATTAGGGATTTTCAGGGGAGCAATGTCATATCTGCTTCTCATTCTAAATTACAAATTATAAATAGTTTATAGAAATGTTATTAATTATTTATTGAATCAGAGGATGACATTCATGTACGCGACCCATCAGGTTCTCACGGCGAGGTGTATGAAGATGATTGCCGTGTGTGATACTGCCAAGTGAAGCCTCATAGAAATTGACCGTCTTTCAGAGGTAGTTTATGCCTCAATCATTAGGGCAATGATGCCCTGATTATGGTAGCAATAAGCATCTCTGAAACGTCGATTAATTTCTACCAGACTTCGCTGCTCCTCATCCCAGAAGATAGTCATTGGTAACATACAAATAGGCACTGAGAAACTTTAAGATATAATAAATGGATTTAACTAAAAATATCAACTTTTAAGGGAAGGAGCTAATTGAAGAATAATGGCGAATAATGAAATAATAGAACAATCATGAAAGTATGATCTATAGCAGTGGTTTTCAACTTGGGGTACGCGAAGACATCTTAGAGTGTACGTGAAATTTAAAAAAATATATATTATTTTATGATAAACACTGAATAATCAGTAATATAATTTATTTAATTTATTTCAGATGTAGATTATATACTATGTATAACTTGAATTATACACCAACAACTTTGGGGGTACGCGAACAAAAAATGTTGAATACCACTGGTCTATAGAATATCCTATCGTCGAAGCGAACATATCAATGTGAAGCTGCATCAATATCAGAGGATTTATGGATCGGAAAGAAGGACCGTGCATGACGAAATCTGACTTCCGAGGTTACTATTAAGTTAGTTACTTGATGGACAGAACGGAGCAAGAAGACCGGAGGCAAGGTTAAAGATAAATTCAAATGAAGAAGAAATGGGCTAAAGTGACCGAAGGAACACAAGACAGATCTAAGTATAATAATAGTTTCACGACTGAAATATAGTTTCTTGTGTTACAATAATTAACGTCTTTTGTATGTTATTTTAATGTTATAATAGTCATAATTCCTACACTGGAAACTAAAAATTACTAATTAAGCACGAGGATACATAAACAATTTGTAATACGTATTCGTCTCACAAGAATGTGCGGAATGTTAGTTTCTGATGAATTTTTGACACATCAAAATTCCGTGTCCTCTCCCACCGCTTGGTTCGGCAAAACATTAATTTTGCTAAAATGCTACATTAAAGCTATTTGGTCGATGAAAGGGGAGGAACTAAATGAATTATTAGGATTAAGATAATAGTACTTGTTCCATCTCTGGCAATATGTAGACCTAGAATATATAGTTTGCTGCAGCTCCAGAAACATTGCCTAAGTGGCCATTTACAGTGTTTATAACGGGTGAAAGGTCTTACATAACACAAACAAAAAAACAACAAAATTTAAGGGGCGCCATTAGACTTTTGTTTAGTAAAAACCAGATTTATAGCGTCCATTTGCAGTTTGAATACTATAATACAGGGAGAACAAAAGGAAATGCTGGTATTTTAAACGCCATTTCTATTAACCCCTTGAAACCAATGATCGTCTAAATAATATTTACAAATTGAGTCCAAACATCAAAGAAAACACCGCATTTCATCCTTACAAAGACAAACTTGTTAATATGTTTAGGAATGCGATCTCTGTTTAAAGTGAGAATTGTTAAAGCATCTGGTACATATAAACCTAGTTTCCATTGAGCTTCAAAAGGTTAGATGTAATAACGTGAAGGAAAATGTAATATCCCGTAATAAGTTGATGGCTCTCAAAATTTGTTATGACGATGTAGGTTTAATGTGTGTCCCTACTAACCATAGCCTTACACTCAAAAGGAAATACCTAATCCACATTCCGTTCACTTTAACAGGATCAAACGTCTACTAAATAATATCAACCTACCAAATCGTTCGAACCAGCGTAACCAATTCGGATGATTTATTGTGACATAAAATTAATTAGTAACTGGATAAGTCTGCGTGGCCGCTCCTCTTTTGAAATAAAACTGGTTCGTCTATAAATGGAGTTGGCCCAGTCTCCAAGCTCTGGTTCAAAATTACATAATGATGTAACAATTTTGTTCTCTAAAAATCTAACCCTTATTTATAGCGTTTTAATTCTAATTGTTGATGTTAAAGTAGTATTTCGTCTATTCCTGGTCCATTTATGCTTGGATTAAGGACTTTTATAGCCTATAACGTGAAATGTAGGTGCCCCGTTTTCGACTGTTAAATATTCAGTAAAAGAGTCTAACATAGATTTTTACTTAGCTCCCCTGACAGCATTTGCCTTTCGACGTCGAATTAAGTTCGATGTAGAATATTGGGCAAATTGTTTCCCATAAATTAAGTATGGCTCGTATTATTATGAACAGAGCTGTAGTAAGTATAGTTTTCTATGCTTCCTAAATTAGTCCTGAAATATAACGAAAATTATGTTATAAGAGTCTGAAAACCATGACTCCTTAAGTAGAAAATACTACGATGTTTGTATTAATATCTTAAACATTTTCGAAGCTAAAGCACATCTAACTAATATTTAAGAACTCAGTTCGTACCGCAAAGAAAGCACCGTTACAAATATCAGTTGGTTAACGGCGTTTAAGGAAACAAGCTCGGAAAGTACATTTCGTACCGGAATACACACAATATCCTGATGCGTCTCTTGCAAACGTACATTTAGAGATATTAAATACGCCTTCTTCCATATTTCCCACTTTGGCCACCAGATTGCAGCAAATTATTGTGTACCTCACAAATGTCCTCATCCCACATTTTGTTATCACAGCTCGTAAGATATTAAAAAGTACGATTTTGACGTTGTGCAGAACATCACAACCTCCATATCAAATTTCATCTAAATCCATCCAGTGGTTCTCGAGACACGACAAAGCCATAATGCGATCTCGCTATGCACTTCGTTCAAAGAATGCATAATAATCGCTGTTGACGGTGAGAATCATACGAAATCCATAAGTACCAAATGAGGAATTGTTGATTGTTGAAGAAGGTCGAACGTATAGTTACCATTGTGATTCAAATTATTAATGTTCTTTCCAGGATCGCAACGTCGTGAGAATTTTTGTCCAAGTTTAGATATTGGAATTCGAAACTTCGAGTCATTGAGAATTTTTATCACTACTTTGCCATTTGATTTAAAATCAAAATACATTCCGTGTCCTGTGATTTACAGCTCAGACAAACTTTTTGGGGAAGCTGAGTCACGGTCCGGTCGATGCTCCTAACAGAACAAAAGCTGCATCCTTTTAATGTTGAATGTAAATCACACAGTTTGATCTCGTTCTCTTAAAAGACACCCTTCTTACAAACAGTGGACTGAAAAGGATTTGACAGGTTCCACAGGATATCGAAGGCACATTGTTAGAATTCAAATGTTTTTATACTTTTAATATCGTACAAGGATAGAAAGGAAAGATTTCAAACGCACAGCGAGTTCTTTAAGTCCTTCTTGTTCGAATTTGCAAGGATAAACAAAGGACAGCGACAGGAAGCTTTTAATTTGTGTTGGAGTCTTCAGACTTACTCGCACTCCAGCGTCTGACATTAATGAGGAGACAGGAGATTGGGCTAAGAACTGCAGAATGTCAGGGCCTTGCCTCTGCGCCTTTTCCTTCGCTACACGCAGCGCACAGGGCCCAGCCCAAGTAAGGTAGCGAAAATAAGAAGACGTGATTTCTTACTCAGAAGAAGCAAAAAACCCTTTTGTTGTGAAGTAAAGTACAGTTATTCTAGAATAATTTCTTTGCTAAGCAAATCCTTCGCTGCTTATATGTAATTATAATGGAACAACTATTTTTGGACAACAAAAGTGTTTCAGCCTCTCACGAAAATATACATTTTTGTAGATTTTCAAGTTTACTGTTGAGTCGACGTTGTATCAGAATTAATCATATAAGGATTAGTTCAAACTTCTTAAATTCTAATCTTGAAAGTGAAGTTTTCTGTGGCAATTATTACGTTAGTTTAACTTGAGTTTATTAGTTTTTAAAATTTAATTCTGTTAAAAATCTAGTAATTTTATTAAATTAAATATTAATGGAGGACGAAGTTACACTGAAGTAGATTTCTCTCTGATTTATTCTATTTTACCCCACTGATCGTCACTCTGCTTCTCACAAAGTGTGCGATAGCTCTGACCAATGAGCATATTATCACATCCTCAGTCCTAAGTTTGGGGCATCGTCTCTGATTCGACACATGTCTAATCTTTGTGTAAAAATACTTTTATTATATTTGTGGGTAACGTTTTATTGTTCAGGCCCATATGCAAGCGTTTTTTTCCGTAAAACAAAAAACGAGATGTTTAGGTTTGCAACTAATGCCAAATTCGATATACGAGGTGCGATCGGAAAGTTTCTAGACTGCGCCTATAAAAACCCGTACACTTATCTCAGGTATTAAATTCATCCATCACCCTCCAAGTAGTTCCCCTGGGAGTGAACACAACGATCCCAGCGCCGCTGGAAGCATCCCTGGAAATCTTTCTTTGTCAGCCTGTCAAACACCATCTGCGATTCTGCCTGAATCTCTTCTATCGTCTCAAATCTCCTTCCCTTTAGCTGAATTTTCATCTTTGGGAAGAGGAAGAAGTCACACGGAGCTAAGGAGGGTGCGGGATGACGGCCATGGTGTTTGAGGCCAAAAACTGCCGAACTTTGAGGGCGGTGTGCGCTGGCGCGTTGTCATGATGCGTCGCATGTGGAGTTCTTCCTTTAGAATCAGCTGACAGGTCCCATAGCCTATCCCAACAATGTCGCACAAGTCGTTGATGGTACGACGTCGATCTTCGTGAATGGCCTGCCGAATCTTCGTAACATTTTCGGGCGTTGTGCTCGAAGATGGTCGTCCAGAACGCTCGTCATGATCGACAGAGGTTCGGCCATTTTTAAAACGTGAATGCCACACAAACGTTGGTGCACGACCCATTGCGGACTCCCCAAATGCTTGCTTTAGCATTTCATAGGTTTCCATAGCCGTTTTGGCGAGTCTTTGGCAAAATTTGATGCACACGCCATTCCGAAATCGCAGGAGGGTCGGTGTAATGCACTACCAAAACGCCCGTAACTAAGAAACAAATACTAATTCGATGATGCCGGCTGGCACACTGATTCAATATGAATGTAGGCCGCACCCCCTAAAGGCAGAAGCTCGTACTACATCCGGTTCGCCCTCTATTGACACAGTCTTTAAACTTTCCGATAGCACCTCGTATTCCTCGAAGTTTCATATGATGAGACATAACATGAGACTTGCATTATTTACTTGCAACGGGACAGTGCGACTCTTTTAATTGTATGAAGAAGCTAATGAATTTAACGTGTTTAATTACATTATAGGTCTAGTTTATGTTTTGACAATTCGATAAAACCCCATTTCATACATGTTAGCAAATCGTTATAAATAAATTTCACACTGATTCTTTGAAACGGGTGTTTGTGCTTTCTCAGAATCTTGCCATTTCTCAACTGCAAGCCGAGGTGGGACTCATAATATTACGGGTTGCTTTCACGCTAATCAGGTTTATCTCTACATGTAGAGTGGGAGTGTTAGCAGCCCCAGGGCGTCAGTACGCAATTCAGTACAAGCGCACTGAAGCAGTTCAGCAACTGCACTACACTGAGTCGAGAAATGTAAGTGGATTTTAAGTTTCCCCTGGACGCATTGTGACAAATCGGTACAGAATTAAAGCACGACAAACGTCATAGATAGAAAAGGAATCTTCCTTAGTAGAAAATAATAATAATATTTTTGTTATTTACCGTTGTTATAAAAAGTGATTACTGGAAAGACGGACGAAATGTATGGGTTATACAGAGAGCGAGAGTTCTTACAGAAATCTAAATGAGCTTGGACTTCCAGGACTCGCCGCTTAGACGCGCCACTTGTCAGTGCGGTGGTTCGTGTGTCAAAAGCCAAAACGAACATCCAGTAAGATAAAGTCTTTCGCTTAATTTACTCCACGTGTATCTGGCCTTTCTCTCATAAATATTTATAATGTTTAAATTGTTTTCAAAAGGTCATATACAGTTTTACAGAACTGTATATATGACATTTCTTTATGAATATCACTTCCATTGACTATGATCTTGTATTCAAGAGAGATGCAAATCTCTACTCTGCTTACGGACGACAGTTGCAGACCATCTCGCAGGCAAACCTTTCGTTGAGTTCTAGGTGAAACGTTGGTTTTCTGTGATGTGTTTATTGATTTCTCTTCATAGCAAACTGCAGAATTAGAACAAACTGTTGATTTCCCAAAGACGATAATACATGCAATTATACATGCGTTTCGTTAAAACTCCGCTCACTTTCCCACCGAGTGAGAGTATTCAAAGACTCTGTATCAACTTTAGATGTGACATGGGAGGATGATCGTGTATGTCTATCGGTGAGAGATCTGAATAAAAGTGAATATTTTGAAGATGTCTTCCGGATGTTATACTTAAACATGCGAAAGAAACTATGAAAACCTTTTAGGATACAACCTTCCTTCCCTCAGATTTTAAATATGTTCCTCCAAATTACAAATCTGACACGTCTGCTGTTACTTACTTATACTTGTCTGTTTAAAATAGTATTTCAGATAGCTTACGTGTAACGGTATTCAACACGTTGTCATCGGTGGGTCTCATAAGGATTAATTTTATTACAATAAAAGACACCATTAGGTCACAGGACTATATGTGGAGGTTCAGTTTTCATAGAGTAAAATAACGTATTTCTAACACCATGGTTGAGGCAGGAAAGATGCTTTGTGTCTGTGAGAACCACAGAAGTTTCATACAGTAAAGAGTTTTAAATTTTTTAGGGCCACTGTTGAGTCAGGGGACGAAAATTATATCTAGCAAAAATTGCTTGGGTGCCAACGTGCTAAATAAGCTACCTGCCCTGTCCAAGTAGGAATTAGGAGTTTCACCTGTGACTGAACTTGGCTGTTCTCGGAATAAAGTTACTTTGGTTACCATATATAACCTCAAAGTTTCGCTCCGTCGCCATGTAAACAATACTTTATACAGAGCTTGTATTTATGGTTATGGTAGCGCATTTGTTTTCTCATCCCAAAGCTAACTGCAGACTGCACATACTTGTTTTATATTCTACAAAAATTGCTTTATTTTTCCGCAAACTTCACTAATAATACAAAAGCATGACTCTTTCCAAGAACAAGTATGTTCTGTGCACCAGCAGAACCGTCATAATTTCATAAATAACTGCCTTATAATTAACCGTAAAGCAAAATCATGTATTAAACCATAAGTAGAAACAGACATAAATAAACCTCATTTCCTGTTCTTGTCACCTTCGGGGTTCATAAAGAGAGTTATTCTTTGAAAAGCCGAATAACAATCAACTTTTAACATAGGGAGAGGGGGAGAGATAAGGGGGAACAGAGAGAAAGAGATAAAATTTTTTATACAATTATTCTACTGTAACATGCATTTGTTTCAGCACAAATTTTCACGAATGATCTGTTTCTGCATCTCGTTAAATTTTGCCACTTTTAATTACGATATCCAAGGTAATGAGTGAAACGGATACTGCAGTGCTACAAATAAAACCCATAAAATATGGCATTATAATTAAACAAATGTGATATTACCAGCCTTCCTATATTTGCATAATTAAGAACGCTGGGTTGGATTCATTCATTATACGTTTTAATTTTTTATTTTTTATTTTGTGGCTATAAATATTTTGCATTTTCATCGCGTTTAACTTCCTATTTTTAGTTATGCATCTACGTGAAATAACTTACCATATTTCAAGATGATGGCTACAGTAGTGTGAAAAAACAGGTTCACTTATAAACTATGTAGTATAATAAATTAACACGATGATAGATGTTAAGCCGAAATATATTTAAAATGTGTAATCGATTTGATTAACTACGTTTGCCAGTTAAGTACACAAATTACTTTGTTTGGCGATTTTCAGGTTCTCACTCCGACGAGCCTGCAGATAGATCTGTTTTGTGATGTTAAACAGCGTAGTTTGGTAGGAACTGATCGACATTTCGGAGGAGTGACATCTCACAAGAGAACCATTTTTAACTCTGATGTTTTTTTTGTGCTGCCTAACTTAACAATAAAGCAACAAATGCGTACTGGTCACAATACTAGTGCCCTGTCTCCTAGAACTTCGTCTGGCAGCCATGCTGGCATTATTATAGTACGGAATTAAATAAAAATGAGTAAGACTTAGAAAGAATGGGACGGGCTGGCCTCTGATGGCATGATACTCGTATCATGCTTAATGAAAGCTTCCTTGAGCGTGTTCTCTTTAGTGACGAGGCAACGTTCCATGTGTTGGGTTACTGAACAGGCACAACGTAAGAATATGGGGATCCTAAAACCTCCCATGCGCCCAGAGAACTTGTGGGCGATAGCCCGAAAGTTAACGTGTGGTGTGGACTCATGTGTGACCGAATAATTGGGCCATTCTTCTTCGCCGAAAAAACAATCACAGCCAATGTGTATCTGGGCATGCTGACGGAATTTGCTGTCCCACAATTGGAGGACATTCAACAACATGTCATCTTCCAGCAGGATGGAGCACCACCCCACTGGGGGTTGGCGGTTCGTGGTTACCTTAACGAACAGTTTCCTGATAGGTGGATTGGGAGAGAAGGTCCAATACCGTGGCCACCTCGACATAACCCCGGTGGATTTTTTCTTTGGGATTATGTTAAGGATCTTGTGTACCGAACATAGGTTCCCAACATCGATGAAATGAAGCGAAGGATTGTGGAAGCCATTGCAACCATTAATGCAGAGATTCTTCAACGAACATAGAGGGAAATCGAGTATCGGATTGATGTGCTACGTTTAACTAAGGGTGCACATGTAGAGGTGTACTGACTTACGTGCATAAAACTTTGAGAGACGCTGTTTAACAAGCAACAAACCCCATCGAGTTATCTTGACTCATTAATGTTTCATCAAGTCTTGAAGTTGTAAAGGTTTTTTATGGACACCGTGATATGATTTTCTAGCTATTTTATCTTAACGTTCATTGACATACTTTCTTACGACGTGGCTCTGCAGTCCTTGAAGGACCTCTTCCGCCCCACGTACGGGATGTTTGTTAAAAGTAGGTGCATGAATATACCTTTTCTTAGTTCAGTGTACACAGAGAAACAAACCAGTACTTTGCTTTCAGTTTAACTGGATGCAGGCTGCCAATGTGCAAGGTGATGAGATAATTCACAGACTTGTAAGTACGAAGCAGAACACAGAGGCTTGTTCTGTGCGTTATTATTAGTAAATGGTCAGGCGAAAGAGGAAGGAAAGCTGTCAGATGTGTTATAAATATCCCCTTGTAACCAGGGTATTCTCTTTGCAGATTTCAAGACCTTCTAGTTGTTGGGGGGGGGGGAGATAGATGCATCCTGCTATCCTTAATGAATCGCCTCATTAACGTTAATTGCAATTTACGTTCACCAGCGTTTAAACGCTTGCCATAAACTACGGCCTCTCTTACTTATATTCCACAATGTAGTCGAGTGTACATGTAGAAGTCTGTTCAGATTGTTCCCCCCCATATTACATAATTATTTTTCAATTAGATTAAACTTACTTACCACAGGAGAATTTATTTATGAGGAGATGAGAGTGATAAGTTAAGGAATCTTAAATTCTCGTTAGACGCTCTAAATAGCATGGAGAAACTGATTCACAGAGTAGCAGCTCCATAAACAAGAGCCCTTCTTGAGAAGCTCGTACACTACACTAATAAGGTCAGCTGTTTACTATAGCCCGACATTTGTTCCTATCATGAAGAAGATGAATTCAATCCACAACAAAATTTATTTTCCCCAAGATCACTTTTAATATTTTTTACCATCTACGATTAGGTCTTGTTCCTTCCTTCAGGCTGTCCAGTCAAAGTATTCCACTCATTTCTAATCTCACCCATTTGTGCTATATTCCCCGCCCATCTAACATTATTTGAGTTGATCATCCTAATAATACTCGGTTCACTGAATGCTATAATACAAATTATGGACTGCCTTGCGACTGACAAGGAGACGAGCTTTCTTCAGATTATCATCATTATAGCACATTGATAATAATAATCTTCCACGTTATGAGCATAATTAATTTGTCATTGTTATTATTTGAATTACCTTTCCCTGATATTATCGCCTATACTGCCAGAGGTCTCCACTGCGAGAATAGTAATGCTAACTTCACATTTGTTACAAAATTAAATAACATTTTTAACGAATGAAATGGAATTCAGTGTCAGGTTTTAATCTCTTATATTTATTTTGTGACTCGTGTTTAATACAGATGAATAGGTTTTCAGTACTGGGCAAATGCACAGCAATACATGTACATTGCGACTCACTATGCTAGTTACTAGGAGCAAACTGCTGAAATGAATTTCAGTGAACACATATGAAGTTCTTTAATCTAATATTTTGTCTGTTGCAATTCATAGGTAAACTAAAAATTATTGTAAATGCTTAGGTGAATTTTATATTATAAAGAAAAATATCTCGTCATCGTATACGTAATGAATTGTTTGGACAAGAAGACTACGAAGTCCCCAGTAAGCATTTCGTATTTGCGACTCGCTTTATGCATGAGTACATCTGAGTATTGTGACCTGAACATAGTTTTAAATCTTTTTAACGCTTGTACTAAATCACTGTTAGCAGAGGTGACACATACACACCAGCAATTAAACAAGTTCTCTTACAAAACCATTCTAATATCTGTACAATAACTAAAATTCGATCTTAGATAAGCAGAAAGAAAACACAAGAAAATATCTTATGATGTCTTTCGGGGTTTCAGCCGTGTCGGTTGAGCTGTTCAAGAAACCGCCAACGTTTCGAGAACTATGCTGTTCTCATTCTCTGGGCGCTGGTGCGGCTGTAGAAGCAGGCCGCGACTACGTGCTTGCTGGAACCGGTGAGTGGAGTGCAGTCCTGGTTCCGCTAATCCGTAAAGACACTGTTTTCATCATCTTTGAGCTGGTTGAGGGAACTTCTTCTCTTGTTGAAGAATGTTGGCAACAACGTTGTAATGTTTGTGCACCTGAGAATTTTCAGTATGGCAACCAAGTATAAGAGGGAAATGTAGTAATGTGCTTTGCTTCACTCAAAGTAAGTATTTAAGAAATTTTTCACATTTTCGTGCTAATTTCTTTGTAAAATTTAATGTTTTTTATTTTTATCCATTTGGTTGTGTTCCTGAAGCTGCAGTATGTTTTACAAAATGACTTATGTTAAGAAGACGTTAATTGTCTTTGTTCACTTGCTTAACCAGGGAGATAAAGCAGTGTCCTCCCTAGGCACATAATTTCTTTTTCACATGAGACTGTTTAGGAAGGTGCCGAAAACACATGCTTAAAAATAGATCTTATGTTTATTCTTTATAATACTAAAAAGTTGCTGGCTTCCAAGCCCTAATTCCAATGGAGTAAAATGGGGTTCAACAAAACTATAAACAAGAAAAGAATAGAATTTATTAATATTCTATAGGTCCTTTATAGTTCCAAGGCAAGAATGTAGAACATATCACAGCACAGATAAAAATACAGCAATTGTTTCTAATACAATATAAATTACATAGTTATGACAGTAATTTACTGTCAAATACAGTATTACCACAAAGTAATTACTCAACAAGCATAACCACTATTGCTTACATGTATTTCATAATTCTAAGGAGTAGAAGGAGTGAAATAGAGGATACTTTTTAGTGCTGGCTTAAACGTCTTTATATTGTTATTCAGACATTTTATAGTGGGGAAAAGCTTATCGAATATCATAATTCCAATAAAGTAAGCTGTGCTTTGATTTTTACTGAGTTTACATTTAGACACATGAAGGTTATAATAGTGTCTTGTACTTATGCTGTGGAAACCTGAGTTTGTTTACAATTTTCTATGTTGCCTTTACAAATTACAATAATGATTAATGGTTAATAGAAGAATATTAAAATTCTTAAAAAGCTGCTTATAAGAGGTTCTCCTTTAAGTGCCTGATATTATTCTAACGAATTCCTTTTAAATGCAAAATACTTTTTATCTCTGTTCAACTTCCCCAGAAAATGATTCCATACGGCATGATCGAATGGAAGTAAGCAAATTAGTCTATTTTTAAAGTTTCTGTTTTCGTTAAGAAGAGACTAGCTTCTCCAAGATAAATTACGTTGGCTGCAGTACAAGAGGTCTCGCAAAACAAGTGTTACTTTGAGCTGATAATTACGGTGATGCTATTGCCCATTACATACCAAAAAAATTTTAGATGTAACATTAATATAAAAACCAAAGTTTGACCATCATAAAATTTTTATAACTAAGGAGGATATAGTGCTGTCAAATTAACAGCTGATGTGTTTAAAACTTCACTGCAGTTGAAATGCCTAAATTGACTTACAAGTTCGCTAAACTGAACAAGAAAAATGTTCCTTAATAGGGGGAACATTATATTGCGAGACAAGGTTAGTTGTATATGTTCTGCAAGTGCGATATAGTATTAGCACCGTGCAATTTAGAACCCACAAGCTTGTCTTTAACAGAACCACAGTTAAAGAAATTTTGAACAGCTACCAGTCTGCTTTAAATTCGTAAACACCAGATAATATTTTCATATTTACAAAGGTAAGCAAGAAAATGAAAGGAAAACAAAGACAAAGGACTTGGAAGACACAAATAGTAAGATAGTGAAAGGACAAATAAAAAAATCAAAACCAAGAAATGAAATAAACAGAATAACAAGTCTCTAGATAGAAATTTTTTAATAAGTTTCTGACGAAGATTCAGATAAATGTGAATGTTTTGTAAATATAAATTTAAGGAAGTGAGTTTGAAAATAACTGCAAGGTTTTGTATCACAAGTGGTTTCAGCCAGTATCAGATATTGTAAAATCAGGCCTTGTCACTGTTATCCAAAACGCTGGACTCTACCAGAACTTCCACATGGCGTTACCATCCAGATAACCAACATCGACAGGAATAAACCATTATTAACGACCTGAATTTGATACTGTCCTTTTATCCATATTTATAAAAAATTTAGAATATTTTACATTACACTAAAATGAACTTCATCGAAAGGTAAAAGTAATTGGTCATGCAGAACATTGATTTGTGACATGAATATAGATCCCATTTTCATAGATGTATTTCATTTGAATAATTTTTAGATACTGTGTATGATTTACTCAAATAAAAAGCAAATCGTTTGTGTTGATTGCTGTATTGTGGGTTGTTACAGCATGTCTCTTGTAGGTGGTTACTAACGTTTCGAACGAACGTATCTGCCCCGTGTTCAGCGTTGGTTACCACACGGTGTTACTATCCAGAAGACGACGCACATCTTCACCTCCTGAGAATATCAAATCTCAAATCACGTACGAATTTTGAAATTGGGATCTGTTTTACTAGCAGTGAGACAACAGATTTTGTCTGTAATAAATTAACATCAAAACAGAAACCTCACGGAACTCCTGTGGAAAATAATTCCATGGTATCTTGAGGCATGTCTAACGACAGCACCGGTTGAAGGTGCCTGTGAGTTTTTGAAACCCAGAAGTGTAATGCCGTGCTTGAACACATTAAAATAAAATTCGCTTTGCCTATTATCGCTGCAGAAGCAGATTCGCAGTAAGTGTGAAATCTTTGGAGTTGTTGGTCAGCGACTAACATTGGAAGTTGTGCTGGAGTTTTGTAATTAGTGAAAATTTAGCAGAGAAGCACGCAACGTTTAGGTTGTACTGAAGTTTCGGATTTCCCATAGGAAGTAGTTACCACGAAACATGTTCACTGTGTGTTTGCAATGTTTCCTTTTCCTTCTTTCTAATGATTTAGTAAGGTACCTCTGGAATATATTTGACGCATTGCACAGAACATTTAGTTAAATATCAACTATCAACTGTTGAAATAAATTTCAATGGATTAATATTAAATCTCCCCGGACTAATATCGTGTCAGTAACGAAATATCTTGTCGCGAAACATTTTGCGACTAGAAACTGTCGATGCTTATAGAAATTTCTAAGTGGAATGACAACTCTAAAGTTATCGTGCATACAATGAGGACATTATCCTCAGTAAGCCTGTCGTATATTTTTTCATCAGTTCCATTTATCACAGTAGCCCTCAAAATTTATACACTTTTGGATATACTAGTTTTATTGTTTAAATAAAGATTGGAAATTATTCTCGTTTTACGACTCTGATATTCCAAATATGTTTTTCAGGCCACGCCATGGACGATCTCGTCAGCAGGATAAGGAAGGAAAACAATTCAACATTGCTATCGAAGGCTGCAATGAAAAACAATGTCATTGTTGCAGCAATGAAAACCGAGGTCATTGTTACAACGATGTGATTCAACAGTGGTAGTGTTTACAAGAGCTCGAACCTGGTCCCGATTTTGAGTCAGATGAATCCGCTAAATGGCCTCCCACTCCATTTCTCTAAGATACATACCTATTCGTAGATATTACAAATGGTCTCTTGCCTCTGTGTGTTCCTACGAAATCTTTGTAAGCATTTCTTATCCCTTCCTAGTATTACATTCCCTGCCATCTCATCTTCTTTGATTTGATCTTCGTAATAATATTTTGTGAAGACTACAAATTATAAAGATCCTTGTCCTATGGGATGCTGCGCCCTGATGATGGAGGCAGAAAATAAGTCGATAAACGTCTACCAGACTACACGACGTAACATCTGACAAGGTAGGTGTATTCATACTCGTCTTGGTGGGAGCCTGAAATCTCACATATGAAAATTGAAATTATGCAATTTTCTCTATTTTCCTCTTACTGCCCCTCTCATGGGTCCAATACTCTTCTCAGGGCTCTGTTCTCGTACATTGTCAGTAGGTTTTCCCTTAATGCCAGATACTGTTACACTCCCTTAAAAGAGAATGAATAAACAAATTAAAACTACTGGAATAAATATAAAGTGTAGTTGGAAAGGAAGGTAAGAAGGAATAAAGAATGCTAGAGCGGAAACGTTAAAAGGACGGAGAGCCTTAAGAGAGGAAGCGATGAATATAGCTAATTCCGGTCTCGACGCCAGGGCTTGTAATGTCTTATTTGGAGCGGGTCCCTGTTCAAGGGAACAAGCAGTAACACATATATCTTAATGCTACCTCGAGTTTAATTCAGTTTGAGGCAAGTAAGCTGCTACACCATTTTAGCACCTAATTGCATACGTGGATGCTGTATTGATGTAAGTTGTAATTTCAATTAGCATTAAACAGCCAGGCAAAATGTTCTAATCGTCCTTCGTATTCATCTTTTTGTACGTCACATTCTCTCATTTCCGTTTCCTCCTCGTTTTGTTTGGCCATTAAGCATCGTTATTCTCGAGAAATACGATAACTAGATTTCATCTCGTTTTAATTGCCATAGAATCCAAGTTGTAAAAGCGGAGTTCACTCCGTACTTGCAGTATTTGCGTCATCCCAGTGTCAGTATTCTTCCCAGTGAACAACTTCCAATTAATATATCAGCCCTGAACATTGGGCAGCACGTTCCTCCGAAATTTTTATGTCTAATTATAAGTATATATGGTTTTACAACTCAGTAGACCAACATTAGCGTCTTCACCGCTATGATAACTTCAAATCCCTTAAAACATCTTACGCGCTCTTAAAATACAATCGAGACAACCGTTAACTTTATTGTAGGCGCACTTTCTTCGTGTAGTGTTCTTGAAAGTAAATCATCTTAAGTACCATCAGCACAATTTGAAAAAAAAATATATGGATATAGCATTGTATGTATAGCAGTTTCGACAATGTCGCCTATTTGATGTATCCTGAGTATGTGTTATTTATTTTTAAGGAAAATCAAGGTCTGACAGTGACATTCTGTGAGTGTGGTTCAATTATGGCCCATTTGTGCCGATTGGATGTTGCATTTTCACTCTGTGAAGACGTATGTTGGAGTGGAGGTATAGCTCCACTTATGTTTAACTTCGGCACTGGATTGTAGGTATGTAGTTTCACGCTCCGGACACTTTACTCCGGAACAAGTAGTCTCAAGAAGGCGAGACTGGGTGGGCCTCAGACCCATTTAGAGCACACTGATGGCGAAGAGGAGAATTCTCTAGCTGATGTTTGTTAGGATGGGGCAATAGCATAGCTACTATTAGACTACGCGCTTCAATGCACGGGCACCAAATTTTATTATTTTGTCATTCCCTGGGTGCACTTGTTCGCCGAAAATATTTTAGTCTGTTTGTGTTATATACCGCCGAAGAGACCGGGAATTTCTCGTCTTCTTTTTTTATTAGGAATGTGAAACACTGAAACAATAACCGTGTCTTACGAAATGGCAGACTCGACGTAATGGGGAGTTTTAATCTCAAAATAACTTATGGCAACGTACGAAAATACGAACTATGAACTTTTAATGTGCCCATTTGTTTTTGGTCTTTGTGTTCGGCAGTGAAGCTCTCGTGTATGGGTCCCCTGCCATCTACATGTAATATACGTATGACAGGGAGATTATATAGCACGTTAAGTACAGCAAAAATATGCGACCCACGCTTTTAAAAGATTTGAAATATGATCTGCATTGCCTGAACCGGGGGTTTCCAAATCCTCCTCAACAGGAAAAGCAGTAGAAACTAACAGTACAGAAAGTATGAGGTTAATTTGACTTCGTAAACGGTGCATTCCGTGTGAGATCGTGTATAATCGAATTTTCCGCGTTTGGGAAATAATTATTTGTATATAATGGAATCCGCTTTGCTCAGTACCTCAAAGGTTTAGGGTATACCATTCTTTTTCGAGTTGCTGTATATATCTCATCAGTGATATTTCATCGCTTAAAATCAAATGGAGAATAAGTATCATGGACTCAGTGAGACATATTTTTTGTAATTAGGTCGCTATTACTCTAATCCTCCATTAAGGCTAATGTAGAAGTAACGGATAGCAATAAAATATGGGTAGCCTATCGCCGCTTTCTTAAGGGAATTCAGGAGCAAATTCACGGTGTTTTCTTGTAGTAGATAAATAATCAAACTTGCCCCCGTCTATTCAAGATTCTTGTAACATCTAAGGTAGTCTTCATTTATAATTAAAGTTTGGCTGTATCAGTTATGAATAAATAAAAAGAAAATTGGTAAAGTATTTATACTATTACATTATGCTTCTCGGTGTTAGTGGCGTTGAACTTCGAATTCTACTATCCAAGTGTCATACAGTGTTACTACAATCTTGCGGAAATATTTTTAACTTCAATGGGAGGCCTGGGAACAGTTGTAAAACGCATAGTGGTCATTCTTCAATGTTCAAAAGCCCAGTTCGGAATGTAGTTTTTTCCAATATAGAATTTTCACAAAGGAGCTTATTAAAGGTAGCGGAATGTATAGTAGGTTTTTTTTTAAAGCCGAGGATATTTTACATTTGTAGAAAATCTGATTAAATGTCAAGCCCTGAAACAGGAAGTAATCGCGTGGAAACAATCCTCTTACCTTTCGTAGAAACTACATCATTGTATCGAATATGGAATCACAGTATTACCTGAGTCCTTTATCGCATCTGAAACGTTCACTGACGCTTTGATAGACCAAATTAATAACATTTGTTTTAGAAGTCCAATCGTATCTTCACTGGGATGCCAGTTGTAGCAAGAACTGTAGGCTCTTCGGTTCACCTTGCATTTCAGTTGATCCTTACTAACTTAGACCCGATAATTACACGCGACAAGATATACAAAAGCTCAAAACAAACTGACATCAAACATTCATTTGTTTTTGATGGGTGTTCAAATGAGATGGGTGGGGCATCTTCCACATATGCGTACAGACTTTTGGTTGGAAATCCTAAAGGAATGAGTCACTCGGAAGACCTAGGCGTGGATGGGTGGATAATATTAAAAAGGATGTAAAGGAAATAGGGTGGGAGGCTATGGACTGGATTGCAATGGCTCAAGATATAGTTCGGTGGCGCGATCTTGTGAAAACAGTAATGAATCATCGGGTTTTATAGAATTCGGATAATTTATTGACTACCTGAGGGGCTGTTAGATTCTCAAGAAGGAATTTGATCCATGGAATTTGATGGCCAGTTAATATATGGATTATTTAACGACGCTGGCAATATCTGAGACTAAACATAGGCTATATGGCGTCGAAAAATTAATTTGAAGGAAGATATTTTCATACGATTGAAAGTACTAACCGTCATTTTCCTGGAAACTGAGGAAACTCAGTCAGCAGGGTAGTTGGTGTCTGGACAGATATATGAACCGAGGATCTTCCAAATACGAAGTAAGAATGCTAAATGCTTAGCGCTCTATCACGACTTTCCTTAAACGAGGATCATTTAATTAATGACTGACCACTTTTTAACCTCAATGTATTTATCGATTTGGCAAATCGCATATATGGTATTTGTTTGAAATTTCATCTATAATTTAAAAATTATTACTTAACTGATTGTACGTTCATCAAAAATAAAAGTACTTCTTTAGTGTAAGATACCATATCGACGGAAGCTCACAAAATTATGAAAGTGCAAAGTGAATCATGATTGGCTTCCTTCATACATACATTTCTCACCACAACTTAACACTGTTACTAAGATTTATTTCCACGTTATTTACGATCCTAATTGCTGTATTGTACAATAAATACGCCCAACTACATAAATACAAGACTTGATGAAACTTCAGGTGATAATTTTGCTATTTCAACTGTATCATTGATAGATTGTTATCTAATTCCCGGGCTGTGTACGCCTGACGGCATCATCTTGGATTTTACAGCTAGGAAATGAGCACTACCTCGCAACAGTGACTTGTCAGTGCGAAATTGCTGATTTGAGGTTTTCACAGCTGTCAATTTCAGATTGCTGTCTTCTGGTTTGATAAACCTTGTAGTCATATATACGGTTACTAACGTTGATATAAATACACGGATACGCAGTGTCACAAGACCACATTTAATCTGGTTTACTTTGGCGGAATGTCACTATATTAGAATCCCTTGTGTGTGCGGAACAAGTTAGGGTTTAGTTATCCTACATAAATGGCAATAAATTCATCCTTTTAAACCAAGTACTTATAAGGCAGATTTTTCCTGCACTGACGTCAATAAATTTGCCCCTTTAAATAATCTTTTTGTATCATGCATTTTGCTACGTCTTTGGAATCGATTTCAGTAAGTATTTAATCTGTAATGAACCAGGTACATCTGTCTTGAAGTTTGTCGCATATAAACGAAGTTTTATCGAAGTGTTCTGCTTATCGTCCCTTTCCAAAGTCGCCCGTCGCCTAAGATATCTGCAAACGTCTTCCTGACCTCCTGCTATATTTTATTCATACAGTTTAATTCTTCTCTCTTTCCATAATGCGACCTTGGATTACCTGATATGACATGATCTTGCTAGGTTTTAAAACTGATGTAAGCCTTACTCTTTTTTTGAACACGAAGTTTATTTATTGTTAAATAATATTATTGACCTCTGGTCTAGCGGTTAGAACGCTGGGTTTGTAATCCTGGGGTCTCGGGTTCGATTCCCGGCGGTGCCCGAATTTATAATTTGTGTTGGGCAAGGCCGTGGTCTAGGCAACACGGAGGTTTCCTCCGGGGGCTTCCCCGGTTTCTCCGTGGCATCCCAACAATTACTCAATTCACACACAGAAGAAGGCAATGGCAAACCACTTCTAGATCATCTGCCAAGAACGTATATGAACAGGTCCCAGTCCGAGAAAAGGATGGAAGGATCCTTTCATATGGACCTGTCGTCAGACAGAACACTAAAAAAACAAAAAAAACAATATCATTCTGATTTTTTCAGAACAGCAACAGGGAAATAAAAATACCTTGCTGTCAGCGGTCGACATCCAGTCGGATGATTCTGATTTTTAATAATCGACTTCGAGGCCCGATTGTGATGACCGGATGTTCACTCCGGAGATGTGTGTAAATTACAACAGTGACTACATTGTATTATTTTGTCTGTTTCTAGGATTATGATGTTAATACTTTTGAAATGTTCCTTTCAACAAAACACTATATTTTAAGGTTTCACGGCGAATGGAAGACATAAAATCCTCTATAGGGATTAGACGCTTCAACTTTTAGTAAAAGTCCAAAGGTTCAGAGGCTTCTCTGTCTCCATCGGGGAATTCCCTGATGATAAGACAGAAAAGTTCTCTGAAACTCTGCTCCAGATTGTGTTTAGTCCTACTGCACCGGGAGTACATATCAAATCACCCCGACTGTTATATGCAAATAACCAGGTTTTGACGGGGAGCTACAAATTGCGATATATTTAAAAGGTGTGGGCACACTGGAATAAAATCTCACACGATAAGGGAAATAAATTTGGACAACCACCAAGTGAGTTACTACAGCAACGTGGCACAAACAGAATACAGAGATCCAGGTAAAGTAATCTGATAGTGGACATTTGGCCGATTCGCGCCACATGGTACCCAAAATGTGTCCTGCTGTATTATTATTTTTTTTTTTTTGTAATTGAGAAGCTATGTTATGAGAAGTTATTTCTTGGTATATCCAAAGTATACGCAAACATGCATAATTTATGCTACAATTTTCATTTGCTGATTGAAAAACAAGTTTTACAATATAAAATCATGACAGTTATGTAGTCATTTATAGATTACGGAACGTATGCAGTCAATGACATTGTAGAATAAGAAGATCCATATCTTATATCAATTATGTTACATTTTATAGTCTTTGTATTTTATTAAGTTTTACGATATTGTAGTGTCGGTCACAGTAGCCGTGCGTTTGGACTGGTTCGAATTATATGAACCTAGAGCATCTCCAAGCACCGTTGAGGTCGACGTTCTGCTTGAAAGATGTAACAAAAGCGAAGTGGAAATGTTGGCTCCGGGCTAATTAGTATGATTTCGTATTCCCATCGTTGGGCGAGGGTTTACCGTACAGTAATGTGACTGGACACACTGCGTGCCCATGGCTTCGGTTGATAACGCTGCTTGGCCACGTGAAGTCGTCCACGCTAGGCTGAACCCGAAAGTCGTATTGTTTTTCGCTGTTTGAACTAAGCAAGTGCACAGTGAATTCTGTGGTCGATACAAACTGTGTCATGACTTAAAGCGGGAATGGATATGGAAACGCAAGTACTTTATGGACATTCTGCTTTGGCCTGTTAGATTTTAAGGCTTGCTCGCATCGTGAATTGTAAGAGAAAACGTCCAGATGCCACCCATATTAAGAGAGCAGGATCGTTGATTGACATGCATCCATAAAATATTGCGAAGATTATTCATAACGCCTGCTTTCGGTCTGACTGTACAACTGTCTCCTTCACATGCGTTGGAAGTAGTGTGAAATTGTAAGATTTCAGGTTTTCACAGCTGTGAGTATGAAGATTTCTGTCTTCTGGGTTGTTGCGCCGTGTACTATGATCGATGTTTACGAACGTTTCTGAGGTCACACTGCCTCCGTCATCAGGGCGATGGTAAACGTTGGTAAACATCGACCAGACTACACAGCGCAACAACCCAGAAGACAGAAATCTTCCTAGTGAAATTGAAAATTTTTATCGAAAAGGGGATTTAAATCATTCATAGCTTGTTAGTCCTCATATAAGTTTTCGTAAGAACAAGTACTGAAAGAAATACTTTTTCAGGGTATATAATTCAAACTAATTATTATTATGTTCGCAGGACACATATTTTTATGTTTAAACTAAGGACCCAAAAGTTGTCGTATCTGCGAATATGTTACAAGAAAATTAGTGGCACAGTGAATTGGATGATGCGTCTGCTTAATGCCGTTTGGAAAAAGCAACTGTTTTCGATGATAATGCGAGTACTGACTTTTCGAACTTTGAGAGAACGTTCTGGAATTACAAAGTGGCTCAAGTGTTTTACTCAGTAATTAGAATACACGAAGTATCGAAATTCTGATGTTTCAGATATACGTACTTTTTTCCATATTATGAAAACAGCAAGTTTATGCAGTAAATACACCTGGATAACACGAGTTGTAATTCGAAGCTCGTTCAGCCAGAACAAAGAGGATGTAGAGTTATTCGGTGGCGTACTTCAAGTAATTAAGAAGTCGTTTTGAAGTTACAAGATCAGTTAAACTGAAGACCTCTCGGCGCGGGAAACTCTGAATCTGTAGATACGTGAAAGAGCGATCCATTTAACCTCGCTGCTGTCACCGCTGTCAGGGTCAGGGTTACGTTGAAGCTGATAAGAACGGATTTGCAGTGCCGTAGAATCGCTGTGGTCTGCAGTTGCCACGACAGTTGAAGCAAGCTATTTACGAAAGGTAAACTGGTTACTGCACATGGTTATGATGGGGAAACCTGTAGGCTTGTGTATGCGTTTAGACTATTCGGACTCTGGATTTTGTGTCCCCGTGAGTGTAGACGACGCCACGAGCGCAGATAAGGAGCTTAACCGCAGCCGTGGGCTCGTGGTGCTGAAGAAATATTTCTGGGTACGTGTACAAGGTAATATTTAATTTGTTACTTGATAAAGGAACTGGTTTCGTGTCGATTTTAGTCTTCTGGATTGCGACGCCGTGCTGACTTTAAGTAGATATCAACGTTTCGGAGGAACATATTGCTTCCTTCTTCGAGACTTACTTCTAGATTGCGGTATTCTATATTCTGTAGCCGTTGTGGGGAGATGTTAGTTACCGTATAGTTTGTTTTATAAATAAATTAATCTTGTGTAAGGCTGAATAATGTACAGACGCATAACACAAAAAGTACAGTTTTGTGATTACTTTTCCCACAAGAGAATGTGAAATGCTGTATAATTTTGAAATTACCTTCGAGATAGTTTGTTATGTAGATGACTGTCTGTGCTATTGCGCCGTAGATTCTGGTAGAAGTTAACCAACGTTGTAGATATATTTTCCGCCTCCATTATCTAGGCGATGATGAAGGACTCGTCGCCCTGATGATGGAAACAAAAAGAAGCTCTGATCTGCCAGAGAATACGGCGTAACAATCCAGAAGACAGCCAATTTCATATTCGCAGCCGAGAGAGCTTCGAAATCTCACATATAGTTGGATATGTCCCTTTTAAACTAAGACATTTGTGTAGGTAAAATTCAATAAATGAGATAAAAGAACCATTAAATTAAATGTCAGCCTTCAAACTTTATAGCTGCTGGCTGCTCCATGCGGATGGAAAATCTTGGAGTGTGTTTCTGAGAGCAACAGTGACACAAAGACAATGATTTGCTCCATTAGGAACAAAATGGCAGGATGGAGACGCAAAAACAGGGCGACTTCTTGCAAAGGTTTTATTCCAGTGTTCACACGAGTACTCTATACTATTAAAAGATTCTTCTGCTTTACAAATCGTGATATAGACCTATAGTGGGTAGATCTAACACAGTAGTTTCGCCTTTTATCTTCCTTGTTCTTGTTTGTGACTTCTCAGGGAGTTGGCGATGCATATGATTGACTTATCTGAGTAATAGATTTCTATTTTGTATTATTATTATTACTATTATTCTTTTGACTTCAATCCGCAGTTCATAAAATAATTATCTAATTTTGGGTTTAAAGTAAACTCATCGACTGTGGTCAGACGTTTACAAATTGAAGACGTCAGACTGATCTTTATCTAAATTTAACGTAAGTTTTAATTTCGATAAGCCAGAATATTTCGTTCAGTAAATTCTATGAATTATTATATTTAATTCTTCAGCAGTCATTTTATAACACTCGTTTCGTTTGTAAATGTTGGTATTTCCATGTTGACCCACAGAATACGCGGTATATTACACCCCATGCACTAATACAAAATAATTTATTATTTAAGCCTTGTCGTCAGAACACGCAATGAAACACGAGAAAGCCTGCAGCTCATAGAGCGTTGCACAATGTGGACATTCCTCAGGGAAATTAACTCGCAACGTCGAGCTCATCAAGGTGTTGTATAACCAGCCTAAGTGGCCCAGTTTGAATTACTTTTTAATTATACAGCAAAGTAATGCAATAAATGTCATATATAATTCACATTTCATAAAAACTCATTAGCGCAGAAGGTATTTTATAAAGCACAGTTAATAGTAGCTTCTGAAAGTAATTCTTTAAATTAAATCAATCGAACTGTGTGCAGTCTGTAAGCAAGAAACAGCTGAGGCCAAATGATCAAGATGATATATCAATACGAAACTAATTGGTTGTTAAGGATCCTGGATAAAATCTCGTAAAATTCTTTCATAGAAGATTAGCCAATGCAGGATAATGTCCCATAACGTAATTCACACTGTAAACATTATAACTCTGTAACATATATGTTATTTTTTCCGAATCTCAGAACAAGTGACTTACTGCGCTTTTAACTGATATCCGAGGGGCGACCAGAAGCCAACAGGCAGACTTCATACGTAAAGGGCCCTCCGATGTAAATTTACAGTAGTTGCAGATAAAAATCGTTCTCCCGTACCCATCTAGTAGCCACATTTTAACACCTACTGAAGGAATTACGCATCGAGAAGGTGATACAAAGAGGTCCATAGAATTAGACAACAAAATGAGAAGAAATCCGAAAATGTAACCAAAAATCTTTTCGAAAATGGTTACTCTCAAACAGACACTTACATTTTATCTTCCGAACTACCTGGTTTAGCAGCAAACCTCTTTTAATTCGTATCTAGTAGGAAACCGTCTCTAATTTTTTCCGGGTTACCTATTATTCTGATCGAGGTTTCTAGTGGTTTTCCTCAGTCCCTCCAAACAAATTCCACATTATGTCTCGATATAGGCCACAACCGCCTCCTTGCACAGCCTTACATTCTCATCATTCATTATGAAACGGCTGTGTTTATTTTCAGGTTACCTCTGTTAATGCAAGTTCGCTGTGTATATATGTGTTTTACTGTCCGGATTATTTTCGTTAGCATGATGGCTCCCGAGCGATTTCTTTTTCAGGTATAAATTTCGTCTCTTGGTCCACACGTGACCCATAAGGAATTTCAGAACCCTAACTGTATGACCCGCGCGACACTCCGATAGCATCTTTCCTGCCTCAACTGTGGTGCTCGAAATACATTGTTTTACTCTAAGAAGACTGAGCCTCCACATAACGATACAGTCCTGTCGCCCACTGGTGTCTCTTATGGTACTAAAATTTATACTCATGATATCCACCAGTAACCCTCATGGTAATCATTGTGTTAAAGATTTGCTTGCATACAGTTAACACAGCAACATTTTCTTCGCAAGAGGAGGAAATACTTTACTTCTGTTATATATGGATCTAAAATCCCATCTCTAAGGTAAAAATTATTATTTCTCTACTGGATATGCGTTCACAGAGACGGACTAGACACACTGATTCGCTATTTAATGCCAGTCACTAACTAACTAACTAACTCCCTGGTAGCAGAACCGCAGGTTCAACATCGACAACACCAAAGCCCGCCACCGGCCACGATCCTGAGATAAATCTGTCCATTTGCGATCCTCACAGACCACCTTCATCTTATTTTATGGATTTTTAAAGGACTTTGTGTTAATTGTAGAATTAATATAGAGATGAATGGGAAATTGAAGGAACATTATTTGTTCAACATTTACAAGATGGAAAGGTCAAAACAAGAAAAATCCCAACTACGAATTCGATTCACCAGGTATATTTGAAATTGGAATTATTTTCATGCACCGTTGAACAAGCGATCAGAGCGTTTGGGTGATTAGAAGTTACGTAACTTCAGATCTGTTTGCTATTTAATGATGCACTGAACACGATCTCGGATTGAGCACGTCACTGTAATCTGTGCACGCAAGTTTTGCATACGCATTGATCCTGATCTATGGACTGCGTGAAAAACATAAACACAAATAGCATTACACAATGCAAAATCAAATTTGTGGTCCATTGATCAAAGAGTGAATTAGAACGCCAGCAGCCTGGTTACTTTACTGAAATGCAAATCCAATCACAACTCACATGATAGTTGTTACACGCTACACTCCATGTCAAAGAACCGCGTAGTTTATTGTTTTGAGATTCATAGAGGGTAAAATGTACGAAATGGTATATTTTAACCCTTTCATCCATGCTTGTACGAGTATTTTCACTTAGCAGTTCGGACTGCGCCCCTCCTATGTCACTACGACGACATTTTTCCTCTTGTAACATTATCAGTGACTGCACTGGGGGTTCATGAAAACGACAGATGGATTTATTAAACACGCATTATTGCATTTAAGTAATTACTTAGTTAATGCTCTGCTGCCTTACATATCCAATATTAATTAATAGTAGTTGCCTGACTCCACACAGAGTATAACTAATCCTTGTCTTACGACACTACCTATTCGCTTTCTTTGTCCCGGTCGGTAATTTGCCTTTACGCACGCTGTATGGGACGTAAGTGCAAACAAGTAGAAACGTTTTTGTTAATAAAATAATAGTAACATTCAGTGATTGAAACTTCTTGGTGTATAAATTAGGCATAGATCGAGGCCTGTGTCCATTTTCGGATAATACAATTTATATTTTTATTCATTCTTAAGAATATGTAATGCAATGATGCAGTTTATGTTGTTACTTGAAGTGGTTAGTAAATATTAAGATTTCAGCTGAAAGTAGATAAAAAGTTTGCTGCACCGGATATATTTCTTTCTCTCGATCGTATTATTTAGAAATAGTCGCCTAATATAACTCCATATATATCTTCTCCTCGTCCTAGATTTCTATACCGTCTCTGTAGATGAAAGTCTACTCTCGTTACATGCGAGACTTTGGGGTGCCAGTTTCGTCTTTTATATTGTTGCACGCATACGCCATAATATTGATTTAATAACGTAGTTTTGAAATTAATTATCTATACAACTCCACATTACTCTTGATGTAGTACCGCTTTGTAAACGTAGATACCAACGTTTCAAAGAGACATATAGTATCCGTCTTCAGGGCTTAAGACCTACAAGTCGAAAAGAACAATATCGAAATCTTCATCGCTGTGGAATCCTCAAATCTCACACCTGGTATTACAAAACCAACTGCAGAAAGCTAAATTTGATGCTCAGTTATTAAAGGCAGACTAATGCAATGGCATTGGTGTCACATCATGTGCAAAAGTCCAATTTTTAAAAGAATGTTTAATCATCGTGTTATACGTAAGCGCTTGTCACACGATTAAATGTATACACTTTAATTTATTGAACACAGAATTTCAGGGTTGCAATGGACCGTATTGCGACTTTGATCACTTTTATATGGTTAAAACTTAAGAGAAACATCTTGAAGCAATATAAACTTGTCGGTCTTGTATACGTGTCAGACTGACATGAGAGGCATCAGGGTTACAAAATTAAATTTATACGGGAAACAGTAGCACCAACTGCACTCGATCATGCATTAAGCCATCAGAGTGTCACAACGATAATTGCAGCTAATATTAATGACGACATAGGAACAAATCAATCAATTACCTAATGCGGCCAAAACAACAAAATTTAGTAAAACGCTGATGCGTAAATCTGAATCGATCCCAATATCAAGAGCTTTACATGTAGCCGCCTACCTCAATGCGATAAAGCATCACATTCTTTAAACACTGCGAATAGATTTATTTAAAAAAATTTAAAACAAATTCGGAACAATAGTTTGACACCCCCAGATAATTATTGGTCTTATACTAAGAAACTAACTCCATAGAGCATAATCTTCCTTGTTTAAGCGAATAGTCTATAAGGCAGTCAAGAAATAATCCATCATTTACAGAAACAAAACATTAATTATCACGTTTTCAAGAGCCCACCACCGACCTCCATTAGCCAGATGAAGACATAACATCCCTCATATCCTATTTCTTTAAAATTTGTTTTAATATTATCCTCCAATCAGTGCCTAAGTCTTACAAGTGGTTCTTTTCTTTAAGGATTGACGACCGAAATTTTGTGTGCATTTCTCATTTCCCAATGCGCTACATGCCCCATTCACCGCAACGTTATTGATTTGATCTCGGTACCAATATTTGGCGAGAGAGTAAATTATGAAGCTCCTCAATCTACGATTTTTTCTACTATCCTATTACTCCATCCCTCTTTGGGCGAAAATATCTTCCTCAGACACCCTCTGTTTATGTGAAAAACCAAGGTTGACACTCGTGCAACATATCTGTATAGTTTAATCTTAATATTTTATCGCAGGTACCGAAAAACGAAAATGCTGCGAAGCGCATTTTACCAATCGTTCACAATTTCTTCATGAATGCAGTTTTGATTTATTACTGTTACATTCGAATGTTTTAACTTTCTCACATTTTATAAAATTTATTAACTGCCGTCAATCACATTCACAATTCAATGCAGTGACTTTGGTTTGATTCGAGTTTCACGCACACAGCGGATGAAGAATCATCTCTTAAGCATGTAACTGTCGATATAAATAAAAACCTTAACTTATTTATTTTTCATATAAGGATATAATTACATAGGATCTAATATGCTTATCACTATCTCTGATGCCTTACATCCGTACAATATGAAACAGAGAACAAGAAGGAATTTCGGAAATATTTTCCCACTGCCGTTACAAGTTTAGTAATGAGTGTATAGACACTTAACCCTTCAACGTGGGAATTTAAATTCCGCGCTGCTTGACGAGGAGTGGTGGCCCTTTAAATTTTGCTCTAAAACACTTTGTTTATCATAACGTTTGAACTATATAACATATAATGATCAATTCTTCACTGAAATCCTCTTAAAAGATGGTTTTATAATTTCAGCGTATAATATGAACATCCTGTGTGTGACAAATGCTAGTAGTCGATTAGACGTTGAGAGTTGTATGTTATTTATTGATACGTCAGCAAAAGTCAACACTACCAAAATACATAGTTTTTATCTTTTTCTAGCGGTTCCTGCACATGACGCAATGTCTTTGAGGCATTGAATTTCTTTCCTGTGTCAATAATACGCGGGAGTAAATATGTCTGCGCCAGCTGATATTCTGACAGCGAACTGAAGGCCACATATTTGCATCATACTTGGCAGTTATAACCGTCTCTTACTAAGAACTCTTCTGATTATAGACTTCTGAGTATAGGGGTGCTAAAATTGTTGATATTTGAAGACACAGATAAACATAACGGTATATCTATATATATATATATATATATATATATATATATATATATTATGGAGCCCCTTGACCGTTTCAGATAATTTTTTTTCCTCTCTACTTCGCTGGAGCAGTTATCGTGTCATATGAGACTGAGAGAATGAGTTATCTTACCTCTACAAACAAACAGCTCAGTGTTCTTTGGAAGATTGTGTAACCTCTTAGGTCACGCATTTATTCACAGACTAGCCTTTAGAGATCGAAGAATGCGACGTTGCCAATACATGATCAGAAAGAGCATTTCTTCCACACCAGATCAACTACAAACATCATATATCAGTCGTTATTGTTTCCATAAATATGGGCTTTTGAAATTAGGCTTAACAGCAGACCGGGAATTTAAATGCCAGGGCGTCACAAGACGTCCAACCACGGTGAAGGGTTAAGTATGTGTTTCAAACAACTGCAATTATTTGCCGTCTAAACTTAGATGTTTGAAAACTGCAGTGGAACTGCTGCCGATAATGTTGAAACTGCTGCATCTTATCCACCCGGAGCGATTCTGAACCAACTCACTCACACTAAAGTTTGCGAGAGCACCAGTTGTGTGTTCTAATCAGCTAACACAAAACAAAGCGGAAGGCAATTTAACTGATAACTAGATGGAATAAAAACAATTCTACTGTAATCAGAAGAGATCACAGAAATGTGTTATGCAATACCTATTATTTCTGTAATTAAAGTGTAAACAGTTTGTATGTATTAATTTTTTCAAGATAGTGTCTTGCTCTCACTTAATACATTCTTATCGCTGGCAGTTTTTTTATCTGAATCCTATTTCTTAACGTCAGAGACTTTTGTGGCTGCCACTGTAGTTTATAAATGATACCAAATTTGTCCTCTATTTACCAAATTTCGGTGCACATATTTCTTCCAGATATAAATTATGTTCTTTTCTTCTAACTGCTATATCAAAAGCTTCAATATCATTCACTCTTTTCCTGTATTTTTGTAAGTTGTGCAAAATTATGTGTCTTCTGAGTCATCACTTCTTTATTTATTTTTCTCATAATTCGTAAAGAAACATCTTTTTTTAACCTTTCGAAGATCTAATTTGAATTAATCTTGAGCATCCACCGCCATGTAATTCATAATATTATCAACTGTTTCTCCCGACTAACTCTGTAACATTTTGTTCTTAATTTTATTTAGTATTGGGTAAGCTCTGTTAGTTATTTTTCAACAAACCCACTTTTCAAGTCTCTTTCAACGTTAATATGAATAAACCTCAAGCAGTGAAATTATAATAATTAACCGGGGTTTAATTGCTTTAAACGAAAATTAAAAATTAATTTAGAAAATTTATTATAAAAGTTCGGGCGTTCAAAATAAAAGAAATAAATATAATGACATCTTATTTAACGTATTAACTTAAATATGTTATTGCTAAAGTATTAAATTTACGAGATTAGAACTTTGTTACTATCCGTTGAAATCCGGTACACGTTCGTTTATTATGTAAAACTGTTACAGTAATTTTTAAATATTGTAAATGCAGTTACCATTAATTCTGCTACTGTATGGATTTTTGTTATACTGCACATTTTTCTTTAATTTGTTGCGGATTATTTAGTGTTTAGATTATCCGTGAAAATAGAACATTCACGTAACTGACATTACGGGCTCGATTTCATGACTCAAACTGTCATCCAGAACGGAGGCCTGAGATAAATGTTTCTAACAAGATGTGGTTAAGACATCCATCACTACCGTTACAAGTCGCTTGTAACGGTCGCTTACACGCCAAGTAGTTTGACCATTGCCATATTTCAATTCAGGAATGTTAAACAGAGGTTTCAAATTATTTACTGACAAGAAAGACGATCACAAATCTTTTAAAGGTCTAGGAATATTAAGAATTCTGCAAATGTCGGGAAAATGTTCCAGAATTGTTGAATTTTTAAAACACGGATTTGAATTCTGGAAGGTTCTGACGCCCCTGCTTGAAAGAAATGTTATCTTTTAATAGGTGAATGTCTGTGGTCGTGATGGCTTCGTAAAATTATACACTGTTACACTGAATTAACACCAAAGAAAATTATATGAAATATTTGTGAGATGAAACTTGGACGTCGAAGGACGGCAGTAAATTTTAGAACTTCCCTTAGTACCATTATTTGAAATATGCTTTTAAGAACAATAACCAGAAACAGATAAACATTCTAAAGAAAGTAATAATTTTTACACACTTCTTTTTCTTATTTGAATTACGTATCTTTTTGTGTTTGTATGTGTTGGCACAATACACGCGTGAAATGCGCACTAGTAGCTAGATGATTTTTTAAAAATTTAACTTGTGTCTTCGAGGTGTATAATTCGCGGTAGTCTTTCAATTACTGGAATCCATAGAGTAGTTCAGTAGTGCCAATTGCTAAATTTATAGTTTAAAACAAATACGACTTTGGCCTTCTCAGAAGAAAATATCAGCTTTAATGCAAGGTTTCAACGTAATTCCTTTGTCTGCAGGATATAAATATACTCAATATTGGGCCTTTAAAAACCGACAGATAATAGAAATGAAAAAAACTGAACAGTTTTTCATTAATCCTTTACATTATTTTCATGACCAAATATGATATACAGTAGATTCCGGTTAATTGGGTCATCGATTAATCGGGGCAGCCGTTTATTTGGGACAAATCTTAAAGAACAAACCTTTTTAACTCTTTACGTGGAACTTCGCATAATTGGAGCATCCGATTAATTGGGCCAAAGTTTTCTAGTCCCGATGCAATTAGTGTCCATTAATTCTTATAGAAGGCATTAACAGCATCGTCATTTCTCGCCCCATGACTACATTAATACAACGTCCGTCACAAATTTGTCACTCCAAAGCAGGACCACAAAGAGCAGCTACGTACAATACCATTTCACTGTGTCGATACGCTGGTCATATCAGTATCTTTTTCGAGTTTGCATTACAAACGTTACAAACGATTTGAATATTACAGACAGGAGACACGGCTGGACTCGTGTAGGAATCCTGATACATCCTGCGAGTTTCATCAACCAGGAAACTCATCAAGTTGCAGGCAAAATTCTGTTTGCGCTAGCTACTCGGTACAAAGATTTTCTGCATAATAGCAGTCGATTATTCAACTGGCCAAACATGAAAACTCTTTAAATTGAGCAGGAGTCTCCCACGCAAAACAACCTGTGTGGCAATTTGCCAGAGGGTGAGGGGAAGTATTTTTTTAATTCCATCCCGCTTGACCATGTGAACAAAAAGGGTATTTAACTCTTTCCTTAATTATCTGAGTAACGATAGAATTCATATAAGCCTAAAAGTTCATGTATAAAAAATACGCGTATATTATTCATTAATATTTTTATGGTTTTTATTAACGAAGTGAGAAGTTTCATGTAAAGTAGGGTTAATGTTGGGCCAACAGGAAAGGAATTAAGTTTGTAGAACGTTCAGTGTAGGCAGTGCATTAATGCTACCGACATAAATTTAGCAAATCCAAAAATTTAGATCTGCAGACGAACAGACACAATTATCCATTAGACGGTCATTTTGTGTGTTTTATGCAAAAATGCGGAGGCCTGCAAGGAAAACTAAGGTAGCGAGAAACCGATTAAAATAAGACTCAGAATTCGGTGCTAGAATATCTCTATACGGGGCTCAGGTCTCTTATCTGTCTGCATTGTGTCGTGAAAGGCTCATTCTAGGATATAGTAAAGCCAGAATATTTCGCATTTCACAAACTTGGGTCTATTAATATAGAATATCGGTGTCGAATCATAAAGAGAGAGTTGACGAGCTTGCATACCACTGATGATGACCTCTTGAAGTTGAAACGCTTATGGCAATAGTGTCTTTTTATAGTGTTAATAGTTGTTTGTTTACTTATTTTATATTCTCGGTAATAGCTTTAAAAGAAAGAAACACGACCCTACTAATCGTTTTTCATGAATTTCGACCTCTCATTTACACTGCCCTGCCTGTATATTGGATCTTTGATGCAATTTCTGTTACAATCATGAAAGCAGAACGGCTGAAGGACCCCAGTAGAGGGGTTCAATGAGAAGTGGATGTGGATCGTATTGTTTCTACTCCGATTCGCTGTAGGTGTATTGCATGGACTTTATTATTATAATCAGTGGAATTCGCGTAGATACTGTTCCGTAAAATTCCTGGCTGCTCACCATGGATAAGTCGGCGACAATCTTATCTTAACATCAAAATTGTGGGCATGGTTGTTAGCTCATAGGTCAAGAACGGATAAACAAATTTATCTGAATCTTGGTACACATGTTTCGTGAAGACAGATATAGATTTTAGAAAGGTTAAAACTCCGAAAATATGTCCTGGGTTCCGGTCCCGGTGTGGGTGGTTTGTGTTGCTCCGACATTATACGTGATAGAAGAACGGCACCAAGACCAAGGATCTTTCTGCGAAGGGACATTACGTTTAACGCAGGACACAACACTGAAGTATGTGTGCTGGGTCCTAGTTCCGGTCAAGATCGTTTCTGTAGCTCTGCAACTAGGCACGATAGAAGAACGGCGCCCAAACCAAAGTTGCTGGCTGAGTCCGAGGCCGGTAGAGACCGCGTCTGTCATAGACTGAGTACGACATTATTTATATATTATATTTTCTTTTGTGCGCTTTCTTAACAATTTCCAGTATTTTTGGATTTTTGGAAAATTTTCAAAATTTTCAAAATTGTTTCGAATTTCTCCCCACCAGATGGCGGGCAGAACCGGTCTCAGACGGAGTGTCTATGATATACCGTGTCTCTGACGAACGCGGTCTGTGCCTGCCTCGCTCTCTGCACGATGCGGTCTCTACATGACGGTCTCTGACGTGTCGTCCCTGCAAAGACCGGTTGCGGCAGACCACTTAAGGCAGAGATCCAGACCGGCAGAGACGCGGTCAGCCAGAGACCGAGTCCTGCAGAGGCCGGTTGTGGCAGACACAGAAGCTAGTAGCAAACGCGTAAGGTTGAGTCCGATTGCGGCAGAGACAGGATGAGGCATTCACCGAGTCTGGCAGTTATCACTTGGGGAGAGTTTTCTAAAAATAATCAAATCTTTCGAAATTTTCGAAAAATCAAAATTACAAGAGATTGTCCAAGAAGCTAACAAAACCAAAAAATTTGAAAATTTTTGAAAATATTTTTGAATGTAAAATTTATCAAAAAAGTTGTGCGCTCTTTGGACAATTTCTCTGAGGTTAAGTTAGGTTATGTTAGGTTGGTTTAGATTAGGTTAGGTTGGTTTAGGTTAGGTTAGGCCAGGTTAAGTTTGGTTAGGTTAGGTAAGTTTAGTTTAGGTTAGGTTAGGTTAGTTCAGGTTAGGTTGGTTTAGGTTAGGTTAGGTTAAGTTTGGTTAGGTTAAGTTAGGATAGAGACTGTTATACAGAGACCGGAAGATACTGAGACAGTCCGTCTGAGACAGGTTACTTCAAAGACTGAATAAGGCAGGGCCCTTTGCTGACAATTATCGGGTGGGGAGAGTTTTGAAAATATTCGAAATTTTCAAAAAATCAAAAAATGCAGGAAATTAAACAAGAGGCGCACAAAATCAAACATTTTGGAAAATTTTACATTACAATTTTTTTCAAATTCTTCGAAAAATTTTGGTTTTCTGCACATTTTAGACAATTTCCAATATATTTGGAACTTTTCAAAATTTCGAAAATATTTGAATTTTTTTTCAAAATTCTCCTCACCAGGTAACTGTCAGCATAGAGCACTGCCTTATTCGGTATGTGCCGTAACCTGTCTCAGACGGACTATCTCAGCATACATATATTTATTCTTCAAGACTATACACAAACCATTTTAATATTGAAGTTAAAAATTAAAATTGATATAAATATTTCGCGCTATTCATCGTTTCCTCGATGTTACAATTTGCGCTATATATTACAACATGTTTCGATGTCTCAGCATCATCTTCAGGTTTTATTTTTAAAACTATTCTATATTTTTTAATGCACGCTTTTCAGTAATTGTAGATTGTAGGTTGTAGTTGTGGATGTTCCTTTTATCTTCTGATTCTTTTGCATATTATGTGGCGTATTATGTTATTTGTTCAGTATTTCTGTGAAATTATCAACAATATAATTAACATTATTAATATTATTTATATGTAAATGAGTTTGGATATTGTTATAAAAATTCACAATAACATAGAAACACAATAACATACCAGGAGTTTGATTTGTCGTGTGTCCTCGGCTGGTCAGGTCTGATCAGGTGAATGTCAGTTCATAGACTGGTTTGGTGTACTGATGTGGGTCGTATATATAGGTAGAAATGGTGTTAGGGGGTTGGGTCAATAACCTGGATTGTGTTAAATATAGGATTATTTAAATATGGGTTGTTGTCGTTTAGCGCAATATTTTGTTTGTGTGTACGTTGTATATAGTATTTTTCTATAGTTTCTCTATGTCGTCTATTTTGCACGATCTTTATAATGTCCAATGTTTGTTCGATTCCCCCATATGTGTGCCCCTTGTTTAATATATGTTTTGCATAAGCTGAGTAATCCTTATTATGTTTGATAGCTGTTATGTGTTCTTTGTGTCTTTGTTTAATGGTACGTCCAGTTTGGCCTATGTAGGTTAAAGGGCAATCTATGCATTTCAATCTATATATGCCGGGTTGTTCGTATTGGTTTTTTGTGTCTAATTGTTGTTTTTGTTTTAAGATGTTTTTTATTGTATTTTTTGTTCTGTATGCAACTTTTATATTATTATTTTTAAATATTTTAGATATGTATTTAGTTTCTTTACCTACATACGTGAAGGTGGCCCATTTGTTTTGAATATTTTCGTTTTCATGTTTATTTTTATTATGTATTTTGTGTTTTGGTTTTTGTTCATAATTATTATATCCGTTTTCTTTTAGAATTTGTTTTATTATATTGCATTCAATTTGTTTTTAGTGGTTATAGGATACGTGTTTTTTCTGTTTATTAAATAATTTATGGCTGATTTTTTGTGTTCATTAGGGTGGCATAAAGATGCATGTATTATTGTGCTAGTATTAGTGGGTTTTCTGTATATTTTACATTCGAAATTGTTACTATTTCGTGTTATGGATAAATCTAAGTAATTTAATTTATTATCTTGTTCTGTTTCGAGAGTAAATTGTATATTTTGGTTTATATTATTAAATTCATTTAAAACGTGTTTTATATTAGTTTTTTCTGTGTCATATATCATAAATATATCGTCTACGTATCTACTATAATATTTAATTTGGTTTTTGTTTAATATGTTTATGATGTGATTATGTTCAATATATTGTAGAAATATTTCAGATAGTATACTAGACGTAGGTGCACCCATCCGGTGTCTTGTTTCCAGTAATTGTTTTTAAATTTAAAATAGTTTTGACTAATGATAGTATTGATTATATTCGTAATTTCGGTTATTACGTTTGTATTTATGTTTTGTGCATCTAAAATATTTATTATTATATCTTGTAACATATTTGTTGGAATGTTTGTGTACATGTTATTTATATCGAATGAGCAAATTTTTATATTTTTATTACTATTAAATTTTAATTTTTGAATTTCGTTTATAAATTCGGTTGAATTCTTTATGTTGAATGTGTTTGGTAAATTACAATGTTCTTTTAAAATGTTTGCTATTTTTATTGATATTTTATATGCAAGGGCAGATGTCCAATTTATTAGTGGTCTAATGGAGTATGGATTCTTGTGTAGTTTTATTTGTCCTGTAATAATGGTTGGGGTGGCACTATGGTTATAATATTGTGTTTTAGGTGGATTGAAAATATTATTGCATTTCTGGGTTATTTTTTGTATTTCTTTTTGGAATTTTAGAGTTGGGTTTTGTGTTAATTGTGTGAATGAATTTTTGTTTATAAATTGAGTAATATATTGTTGGTATTGTTCGATGGATATAATTATGATGGTCTTTCCTTTATCTGTTTGTGTAATTGTTAATTTATTTTGTTCTAATTTTTGTTTTATTCTTTTTATTATTTTCCATTCATTTATGTGTGTTTTATTGTATTGGATGTTCGTTTTATTTTGTTTGATTAATTGTTCAATTTTGTTAGCTATTACGTATCGTATATCTTCTTGTTTCTGTATAGGAATTAAATTTATCGCAGTTTCTGCTTCAAGTGCCAAATTAATAATCCATGTTTTTTGTTTATGGTGTAAGTTATATTTTAAACCTTTGTTTAGCAAATTATATTCGTTTTGTGTGAATTTAATATTTGTTAAGTTTCTGATACGACATGCGAAGGGGTAGGGGTATGGTACCTCATTTGATTGTGATATGTTATTGAGTTTGTTTTTTATTTTGTATTTTAATTGTTTTATTTTATTATTTTGTTTTATATATAGTTTTGTTAATTCAATTTGAAGTTTTTGTGTTATTTCATTTTCAATATTTGTCCAAACTCCTTTCCATATATTTGCTGCTTCTAAATGTTTTCTATATGTTAATACGTTTAGTTGATTTTTCTTTTCAAACAGTTGTTTAATTTCAGATTTTATATACATTGTTTCAGCTTTTTGTTGTATTTTTGGTAAATTTAAATTTTTTCCTTTTATCTTAATTGTGGCATATCTTGGTGTTATTTTACTATTTAGACATATTTTATTAAATCTTATATTCGCGTTGCATTTCAATATTTTTCGTTTTAAATTTAAAAATTGGTATACGCATGTTTTTTGACTATTATTAAGTTTATAGTTTAGATGCGTCATGTTTGTGTTTTCAGTTCATACATATATTTATTCTTCAAGTCTATACACAAACCATTTTAATATTGATGTTAAAAATTAAAATTGATATAAATATTTCGCGCTATTCATCGTTTCCTCTATGTTACAATTTGCGCTATATATTACAACATGTTTCGATGTCTCAGCATCATCTTCAGGTTTTATTTTTAAAACTATTCTATATTTTTTAATGCACGCTTTTCAGTAATTGTAGATTGTAGGTTGTAGTTGTGGATGTTCCTTTTATCTTCTGATTCTTTTGCGTATTATGTGGCGTATTTGTTCAGTATTTCTGTGAAATTATCAACAATATAATTAACATTATTAATATTATTTATATGTAAATGAGTTTGGATATTGTTATCTATTGTTGTTGTCTATCCTAACCTAACCTAAACTAAACTAACCTAACCTAAACTAACTTAAACTAAACTAACCTAACCTAATCTAACTTAATCCAACCTATCATAAAATAACCTAAACTAATCTAACCTAACCTAACCTAATATAACTCAGTCTCTGCCTTACGTGTTGTATGCCGCACCGGAGCTTTTTAGTAGCGGCAAGTCAGAACCTTGTCATACCGAAAGAGGTCCGTGCAGAGACGGAGTCAGGCACAGACCGCATTCGTCAGAGACAGTACCGTAGAAACTGTCCCACAGAGACCTGTCCTGCAAAGCATCATGTAGAGAAAATTTATAAAGATTTCAAAATTTTCAAAAGATCAAAAAATGCTGGACATTGTTCCAAAAGCGCATACAAGAAAATTTAAAAAAATTCATGTTCAAAATTTTTCCAAAACTAACCTAACCTAACGTAAACTACCTATCCTAACCTACCCTAACCTAAACTAACCTAACCTAACGTAACCTAACATAACCTAAACCAAACTAACATAACCTAACTTAACATAACCTAAACTAAACTAATCTAAATTAACCTAACCTAAGTAATCTAAACTAAAATAACCTAAATTAACCTAACCTTATCTAACTGAACTTAACCTAACCTAACGTGACCTTGTCTGACCTGGACAACTAACCTAACCTAAACTAACCTAAAATAACCTAAACGAACCTGACCTGATCTGACTTAACTAACTTAACATATCTTAATCTTAACTAACCTAACCTAACTAAACCTAACCTAAACAATCCTAAAATAAACGAACCCAACCCAAACCAACACAACCCAACACAACACAACCCACCCTAAACGAACCTAATCTAAATTATCCTTACCTAAACTAACCTAACTAAACCTAACCTAATCAAACCCAACCTAAAGTAAACTAACCCAACACAACCCAAACCAACTCAAACCAATCCAAACAAACCTAAACCAACCTAACATAACCTCAATTAACCTAACCTAACTAACCTAACCTAACCTATTTAATCCCAACCCAAACTAAAATAACCTACCACAAACGAATCTAAACTGAAATAACTAACCTCACCTAACCTAATCTAACCCAAACAAAACTAACTTAACGAAACCTAACCTGACCAAACAACCTAAACTAACCTATCCTAACCTAACCTAAAATAAAGTAACCTAATTTAATTTAACATACCCTAACCCAACCCAATTCAACAAAACCTAACCTAACCTAACATAAAATAACCAAACAAAACTAAACCTAATCTACCCTAACCTAACCTAACAACTAAATTAACCTAACCCAACCCAACCTAACAACCCAACCCAACACAACATAACCAAACTTTACCAAACCTAACATAACCAAACGTAACCTAACCTAAACTAACCTATTCTAAACTAACCAAACCTAACCTAACTTAACATCACATAAACTAATTCAACCTAACCTAACCTGACATGACTTAACTAACCTAACCTCACTTAACCTTACCTAACCTAAAAAACCAATATAATCAAACCTAACCTAACCTAAAATAGACCAACAAAACCCAACCCAACCTAAGAAAACCTAACCTAAATTAACCTAACCTAACATAACATACCTAAAATAACCGAACCTAACCTAACCTAACTTAACCTAACCAAACGTAACCTAACCTCACCTAACCTAAACTAGTCTAACCTAATCTAACTAACCTAACCTAACCTATTCCAACCAAACTCAACCTAACTTAACGTAACCTAACCCAACCTAAACTAACCTAAATAACTAACCTAACATAACGTAACCTAACCTAACCTAAACAAACCTAACATAAACTAAACCTAGCCCAATATAAACTAAGCTAACCTAACCTAACGTAACCTAACATAACCTAACCCAAACAAACCTAACCTATCATAACCTAATCTAACCTAACTAAACGAAGTAACCAAACCTAAACCAAAATAAAATAACAACATAATTTAACATAACTAACCTAACATAACCTAACTTAACCTAACTTAACCTAACATAACCGAACATAACTTAAACAAACAAAACCCATACCAACCTAAACCAACCTAACGTATCTAATATAACGTAACTAAACAAACCTAAACTAACATAATGTAACCTAAATTAAAGTAATCTAAAATAACTTAACCTAAACTAAGCTAACCTAACCTAACCAATCCCAACCTAAATCAACCCAACCTAACAACCTAACATGACCTAACCTGAAATACCATAACACAACGCAACCCAACCCAACCTAACCTAACACAAACTAACATATCTTAACCTAACCTAACTTAAACCAACCTAATCAAACCTAACCTTAACCAACCCAACCTATCAAATCCCAACCCAACCTAACATAACTTAACCTACCCAAATCTAACCCAACCAAATCCAACTTAACATAACATAATCTACCTAACCCAACATAAATTAACCTAACCTAACTTAACCTAACCCAACGTAACCCAACCCAACATAACCCAACACAACCTATTCTAACTTAACATAACTAACCTAACCTAACCTAAAATTAAAAAATGATGGAAATAATCTAAAACTCATACGAAACCAAACAAATTTTAAAAATTTCACATTCAAAATTTTTATCAAAATTTTCAAAAAAGTTTCCAGCGTTTTTTGATTTTTCGAAAATTTTGCAAAAATTCAATATTTTTCTCTAAACTGTCCATAAGAGATGCCTGCCAAACTCGGTAAATGACTAAACCTGTCTCTGCCGGACTCGGCCAATATTTCGCCCGGTTGCTGCATGCCTCGGTGTCTGCAACAACCGACCTTTGCAGGACTCGGACTCTGCCTTACGTGTTGTCTGCCCCAACAGAATTTTAAGAGGAGGCACGTCAGAGCCTGGAGGCACGTCAGAGCCTGTCATACAGAGACCGGTACGTGCAGACACCGAGCCATGAACACACCGCATTCGTCAGAGACACTGTACATCAGAAGCTGTCCGACAGAGACCGGTCCTGCAAGGCATCAGGTGGTAGAAATTTTTGAAAAATTTCAAAATTTTCAAGAAATGATGGAAATTGTCCAAAAAGAGCACAAAACCAAAACAAATTGAAAAACTTCACATTTAAAATTGTTATCAAAATTTTCAAAATATTTTGGTTTTGTGCGCTTTTCAATCAATTTCCAGCGTTTTCTGATTTTTCGAAAATTTTGAAAATATTCACCATTTTTTCTATACAGTCCCCAAGAGATGCCTGCTAAACTCATTAAACGACTAACACTGTCTCTGACGAACTCGGCGTCTATTTCGGCCGGTTGCTCCCTGCCTCGGTGTCTGCACCTCTGCAGGTCTCGGTCTCTGCCTTACCAGAATTTTATGAGGAGGCACGTCAGAGCCTACCATATAGGGACCGGTCACTGCAGACACCAAGTCAGGCACAAACCTCATGTGTCAAAGACAGTGTACATCAGAAACTGTCCGACAGAGACCGATCCTGCAAGGCATCAGGTGGTGGAAATGTTTGAAAAATTTCAATATTTTCAAAAAAACAAAATATGCTGGAAATCTTCCAAAAAGCGCACAAAACCAAAACAATGTGAAAAATTTCACATTCAAAGTTTTTTCAAAATTTTCAAAAAATTTTGGTTTTGTGCGCTTTTCAGACAATTTCCAACGTTTTTTTTGATTTTTCGAAAATGTTGCAAAAATTCAACATTTTTATCTATACTGTTCTCAAGAGATGAATGCCAAACTTGATGAATGACTAAACGCTGTCTTTGACGGACTCGGCCACTATCTCGCCCGGTTTCAGCATGCCTCGGTGTCTGCACCAACCGGCCTCTGCACGACTCGGTCTCTGCCTTACGTGTTATCTGCCCCAGCAGTGTTTTAAGAGGAGGCACGTCAGAGCCTGTCATACAGAGACCAGTCCCTGCAGAGACCGAGCCAGGCACACACCGCATTCGTCAGACACACTGCACATCAGAAACTGTACGACAAAGACCGGTCTTGCAAGGCATCAGGTGGTGGAAATTTTTGAAAAATTTCAAAAAATTTAAATATGCTGGAAATTGTCCAAAAAGAGCACAAAACCAAAAAGAAATTGAAAAATTCCATATTCAAAGTTTTTTCAAAATTTTCAAATTTTTTTTGGATTTGTGCGCTTTTCAGAAAATTTCCAGCGTTTTCTGAATTTTCGAAAATTTTGCAAAAATTCAACATTTTTCTCTTAACTGTCCCCAAGAGATACCTGCCAAACTCGGTGAATGACTAACCCTGTCTCTGCCGGACTAGGCCAACATCTCGCTCGGTTGCTGCATGCCTCGTTGTCTGCAACAACCGGCTTCTGTAGGACTCGGTCTCTGCCTTACGTTTTGTCTGCCCCTACAGAGTTTTAAGAGGCACGTCATAGACTGTCACACAGAGACCGGTCCGTGCAGAGACCTAGCCAGGCAAGCAAGCATTCGACAGAGACACTGCACATCAGAAACTGTCCGACAAAGACCGGTCCTGCATAGCATCAGGTGGTGGAAATTTTTGAAAAATTCAAAATTTTCAAAAAATCAAAATTTGCTGGAAAATGTTCAAAAAGTGCACAAAACCTAAGAAATTTGAAAAAATTCACATTCAAATTTTTTTACAATTTTTAAAAAAAATTGTTTTGTGCGCTTCTCAGACAATTTCCAGCGTTAATTTGATTTTTCGAAACTTTTGAAAAAAATTAACATTCTTCTCTAAACTGTTCCCAAGACTGCCAAATACGGTGAATTACTAACCCTGTCTCTGCGGACTCGGACAAAATCTCGCCTGGTTGCTGCATGCCACGGTGTCTGCATGAACCGGTCACTGCAGGATTCGGTCTATGCCTTACGTGTTGTCTGCCCCAACAGAGTTTTAAGAGGCACGTCATAGCCTCCAGTCAGAGACCGAGGCAGGCACTCACCGTATTCGTCAGAGACAGTCCGACAGAGACCGACCCTGCAAGGCATCAGGTGGTGGAAATTATTAAAAAATTTTCAAAAAATCAAAATATGCTGAAAACTGTCCAAAAAGCTCACAAAACCATAAAGAATTGAAATTGCATTGCATTGCATTGCCTTGCCTTGCCTTGCCTTGCCTTGCCTTGCCTTGCCTTGCCTTGCCTTGCCTTGCCTTGCCTTGCCTTGCCTTGCCTTGCCTTGCCTTGCCTTGCCTTGCCTTGCCTTGCCTTGCCTTGCCTTGCCTTGCCTTGCCTTGCCTTGCCTTGCCTTGCCTTGCCTTGCCTTGCCTTGCCTTGCCTTGCCTTGCCTTGCCTTGCCTTGCCTTGCCTTGCCTTGCCTTGCCTTGCCTTGCCTTGCCTTGCCTTGCCTTGCCTTGCCTTGCCTTGCCTTGCCTTGCCTTGCCTTGCCTTGCCTTGCCTTGCCTTGCCTTGCCTTGCCTTGCCTTGCCTTGCCTTGCCTTGCCTTGCCTTGCCTTGCCTTGCCTTGCCTTGCCTTGCCTTGCCTTGCCTTGCCTTGCCTTGCCTTGCCTTGCCTTGCCTTGCCTTGCCTTGCCTTGCCTTGCCTTGCCTTGCCTTGCCTTGCCTTGCCTTGCCTTGCCTTGCCTTGCCTTGCCTTGCCTTGCCTTGCCTTGCCTTGCCTTGCCTTGCCTTGCCTTGCCTTGCCTTGCCTTGCCTTGCCTTGCCTTGCCTTGCCTTGCCTTGCCTTGCCTTGCCTTGCCTTGCCTTGCCTTGCCTTGCCTTGCCTTGCCTTGCCTTGCCTTGCCTTGCCTTGCCTTGCCTTGCCTTGCCTTGCCTTGCCTTGCCTTGCCTTGCCTTGCCTTGCCTTGCCTTGCCTTGCCTTGCCTTGCCTTGCCTTGCCTTGCCTTGCCTTGCCTTGCCTTGCCTTGCCTTGCCTTGCCTTGCCTTGCCTTGCCTTGCCTTGCCTTGCCTTGCCTTGCCTTGCCTTGCCTTGCCTTGCCTTGCCTTGCCTTGCCTTGCCTTGCCTTGCCTTGCCTTGCCTTGCCTTGCCTTGCCTTGCCTTGCCTTGCCTTGCCTTGCCTTGCCTTGCCTTGCCTTGCCTTGCCTTGCCTTGCCTTGCCTTGCCTTGCCTTGCCTTGCCTTGCCTTGCCTTGCCTTGCCTTGCCTTGCCTTGCCTTGCCTTGCCTTGCCTTGCCTTGCCTTGCCTTGCCTTGCCTTGCCTTGCCTTGCCTTGCCTTGCCTTGCCTTGCCTTGCCTTGCCTTGCCTTGCCTTGCCTTGCCTTGCCTTGCCTTGCCTTGCCTTGCCTTGCCTTGCCTTGCCTTGCCTTGCCTTGCCTTGCCTTGCCTTGCCTTGCCTTGCCTTGCCTTGCCTTGCCTTGCCTTGCCTTGCCTTGCCTTGCCTTGCCTTGCCTTGCCTTGCCTTGCCTTGCCTTGCCTTGCCTTGCCTTGCCTTGCCTTGCCTTGCCTTGCCTTGCCTTGCCTTGCCTTGCCTTGCCTTGCCTTGCCTTGCCTTGCCTTGCCTTGCCTTGCCTTGCCTTGCCTTGCCTTGCCTTGCCTTGCCTTGCCTTGCCTTGCCTTGCCTTGCCTTGCCTTGCCTTGCCTTGCCTTGCCTTGCCTTGCCTTGCCTTGCCTTGCCTTGCCTTGCCTTGCCTTGCCTTGCCTTGCCTTGCCTTGCCTTGCCTTGCCTTGCCTTGCCTTGCCTTGCCTTGCCTTGCCTTGCCTTGCCTTGCCTTGCCTTGCCTTGCCTTGCCTTGCCTTGCCTTGCCTTGCCTTGCCTTGCCTTGCCTTGCCTTGCCTTGCCTTGCCTTGCCTTGCCTTGCCTTGCCTTGCCTTGCCTTGCCTTGCCTTGCCTTGCCTTGCCTTGCCTTGCCTTGCCTTGCCTTGCCTTGCCTTGCCTTGCCTTGCCTTGCCTTGCCTTGCCTTGCCTTGCCTTGCCTTGCCTTGCCTTGCCTTGCCTTGCCTTGCCTTGCCTTGCCTTGCCTTGCCTTGCCTTGCCTTGCCTTGCCTTGCCTTGCCTTGCCTTGCCTTGCCTTGCCTTGCCTTGCCTTGCCTTGCCTTGCCTTGCCTTGCCTTGCCTTGCCTTGCCTTGCCTTGCCTTGCCTTGCCTTGCCTTGCCTTGCCTTGCCTTGCCTTGCCTTGCCTTGCCTTGCCTTGCCTTGCCTTGCCTTGCCTTGCCTTGCCTTGCCTTGCCTTGCCTTGCCTTGCCTTGCCTTGCCTTGCCTTGCCTTGCCTTGCCTTGCCTTGCCTTGCCTTGCCTTGCCTTGCCTTGCCTTGCCTTGCCTTGCCTTGCCTTGCCTTGCCTTGCCTTGCCTTGCCTTGCCTTGCCTTGCCTTGCCTTGCCTTGCCTTGCCTTGCCTTGCCTTGCCTTGCCTTGCCTTGCCTTGCCTTGCCTTGCCTTGCCTTGCCTTGCCTTGCCTTGCCTTGCCTTGCCTTGCCTTGCCTTGCCTTGCCTTGCCTTGCCTTGCCTTGCCTTGCCTTGCCTTGCCTTGCCTTGCCTTGCCTTGCCTTGCCTTGCCTTGCCTTGCCTTGCCTTGCCTTGCCTTGCCTTGCCTTGCCTTGCCTTGCCTTGCCTTGCCTTGCCTTGCCTTGCCTTGCCTTGCCTTGCCTTGCCTTGCCTTGCCTTGCCTTGCCTTGCCTTGCCTTGCCTTGCCTTGCCTTGCCTTGCCTTGCCTTGCCTTGCCTTGCCTTGCCTTGCCTTGCCTTGCCTTGCCTTGCCTTGCCTTGCCTTGCCTTGCCTTGCCTTGCCTTGCCTTGCCTTGCCTTGCCTTGCCTTGCCTTGCCTTGCCTTGCCTTGCCTTGCCTTGCCTTGCCTTGCCTTGCCTTGCCTTGCCTTGCCTTGCCTTGCCTTGCCTTGCCTTGCCTTGCCTTGCCTTGCCTTGCCTTGCCTTGCCTTGCCTTGCCTTGCCTTGCCTTGCCTTGCCTTGCCTTGCCTTGCCTTGCCTTGCCTTGCCTTGCCTTGCCTTGCCTTGCCTTGCCTTGCCTTGCCTTGCCTTGCCTTGCCTTGCCTTGCCTTGCCTTGCCTTGCCTTGCCTTGCCTTGCCTTGCCTTGCCTTGCCTTGCCTTGCCTTGCCTTGCCTTGCCTTGCCTTGCCTTGCCTTGCCTTGCCTTGCCTTGCCTTGCCTTGCCTTGCCTTGCCTTGCCTTGCCTTGCCTTGCCTTGCCTTGCCTTGCCTTGCCTTGCCTTGCCTTGCCTTGCCTTGCCTTGCCTTGCCTTGCCTTGCCTTGCCTTGCCTTGCCTTGCCTTGCCTTGCCTTGCCTTGCCTTGCCTTGCCTTGCCTTGCCTTGCCTTGCCTTGCCTTGCCTTGCCTTGCCTTGCCTTGCCTTGCCTTGCCTTGCCTTGCCTTGCCTTGCCTTGCCTTGCCTTGCCTTGCCTTGCCTTGCCTTGCCTTGCCTTGCCTTGCCTTGCCTTGCCTTGCCTTGCCTTGCCTTGCCTTGCCTTGCCTTGCCTTGCCTTGCCTTGCCTTGCCTTGCCTTGCCTTGCCTTGCCTTGCCTTGCCTTGCCTTGCCTTGCCTTGCCTTGCCTTGCCTTGCCTTGCCTTGCCTTGCCTTGCCTTGCCTTGCCTTGCCTTGCCTTGCCTTGCCTTGCCTTGCCTTGCCTTGCCTTGCCTTGCCTTGCCTTGCCTTGCCTTGCCTTGCCTTGCCTTGCCTTGCCTTGCCTTGCCTTGCCTTGCCTTGCCTTGCCTTGCCTTGCCTTGCCTTGCCTTGCCTTGCCTTGCCTTGCCTTGCCTTGCCTTGCCTTGCCTTGCCTTGCCTTGCCTTGCCTTGCCTTGCCTTGCCTTGCCTTGCCTTGCCTTGCCTTGCCTTGCCTTGCCTTGCCTTGCCTTGCCTTGCCTTGCCTTGCCTTGCCTTGCCTTGCCTTGCCTTGCCTTGCCTTGCCTTGCCTTGCCTTGCCTTGCCTTGCCTTGCCTTGCCTTGCCTTGCCTTGCCTTGCCTTGCCTTGCCTTGCCTTGCCTTGCCTTGCCTTGCCTTGCCTTGCCTTGCCTTGCCTTGCCTTGCCTTGCCTTGCCTTGCCTTGCCTTGCCTTGCCTTGCCTTGCCTTGCCTTGCCTTGCCTTGCCTTGCCTTGCCTTGCCTTGCCTTGCCTTGCCTTGCCTTGCCTTGCCTTGCCTTGCCTTGCCTTGCCTTGCCTTGCCTTGCCTTGCCTTGCCTTGCCTTGCCTTGCCTTGCCTTGCCTTGCCTTGCCTTGCCTTGCCTTGCCTTGCCTTGCCTTGCCTTGCCTTGCCTTGCCTTGCCTTGCCTTGCCTTGCCTTGCCTTGCCTTGCCTTGCCTTGCCTTGCCTTGCCTTGCCTTGCCTTGCCTTGCCTTGCCTTGCCTTGCCTTGCCTTGCCTTGCCTTGCCTTGCCTTGCCTTGCCTTGCCTTGCCTTGCCTTGCCTTGCCTTGCCTTGCCTTGCCTTGCCTTGCCTTGCCTTGCCTTGCCTTGCCTTGCCTTGCCTTGCCTTGCCTTGCCTTGCCTTGCCTTGCCTTGCCTTGCCTTGCCTTGCCTTGCCTTGCCTTGCCTTGCCTTGCCTTGCCTTGCCTTGCCTTGCCTTGCCTTGCCTTGCCTTGCCTTGCCTTGCCTTGCCTTGCCTTGCCTTGCCTTGCCTTGCCTTGCCTTGCCTTGCCTTGCCTTGCCTTGCCTTGCCTTGCCTTGCCTTGCCTTGCCTTGCCTTGCCTTGCCTTGCCTTGCCTTGCCTTGCCTTGCCTTGCCTTGCCTTGCCTTGCCTTGCCTTGCCTTGCCTTGCCTTGCCTTGCCTTGCCTTGCCTTGCCTTGCCTTGCCTTGCCTTGCCTTGCCTTGCCTTGCCTTGCCTTGCCTTGCCTTGCCTTGCCTTGCCTTGCCTTGCCTTGCCTTGCCTTGCCTTGCCTTGCCTTGCCTTGCCTTGCCTTGCCTTGCCTTGCCTTGCCTTGCCTTGCCTTGCCTTGCCTTGCCTTGCCTTGCCTTGCCTTGCCTTGCCTTGCCTTGCCTTGCCTTGCCTTGCCTTGCCTTGCCTTGCCTTGCCTTGCCTTGCCTTGCCTTGCCTTGCCTTGCCTTGCCTTGCCTTGCCTTGCCTTGCCTTGCCTTGCCTTGCCTTGCCTTGCCTTGCCTTGCCTTGCCTTGCCTTGCCTTGCCTTGCCTTGCCTTGCCTTGCCTTGCCTTGCCTTGCCTTGCCTTGCCTTGCCTTGCCTTGCCTTGCCTTGCCTTGCCTTGCCTTGCCTTGCCTTGCCTTGCCTTGCCTTGCCTTGCCTTGCCTTGCCTTGCCTTGCCTTGCCTTGCCTTGCCTTGCCTTGCCTTGCCTTGCCTTGCCTTGCCTTGCCTTGCCTTGCCTTGCCTTGCCTTGCCTTGCCTTGCCTTGCCTTGCCTTGCCTTGCCTTGCCTTGCCTTGCCTTGCCTTGCCTTGCCTTGCCTTGCCTTGCCTTGCCTTGCCTTGCCTTGCCTTGCCTTGCCTTGCCTTGCCTTGCCTTGCCTTGCCTTGCCTTGCCTTGCCTTGCCTTGCCTTGCCTTGCCTTGCCTTGCCTTGCCTTGCCTTGCCTTGCCTTGCCTTGCCTTGCCTTGCCTTGCCTTGCCTTGCCTTGCCTTGCCTTGCCTTGCCTTGCCTTGCCTTGCCTTGCCTTGCCTTGCCTTGCCTTGCCTTGCCTTGCCTTGCCTTGCCTTGCCTTGCCTTGCCTTGCCTTGCCTTGCCTTGCCTTGCCTTGCCTTGCCTTGCCTTGCCTTGCCTTGCCTTGCCTTGCCTTGCCTTGCCTTGCCTTGCCTTGCCTTGCCTTGCCTTGCCTTGCCTTGCCTTGCCTTGCCTTGCCTTGCCTTGCCTTGCCTTGCCTTGCCTTGCCTTGCCTTGCCTTGCCTTGCCTTGCCTTGCCTTGCCTTGCCTTGCCTTGCCTTGCCTTGCCTTGCCTTGCCTTGCCTTGCCTTGCCTTGCCTTGCCTTGCCTTGCCTTGCCTTGCCTTGCCTTGCCTTGCCTTGCCTTGCCTTGCCTTGCCTTGCCTTGCCTTGCCTTGCCTTGCCTTGCCTTGCCTTGCCTTGCCTTGCCTTGCCTTGCCTTGCCTTGCCTTGCCTTGCCTTGCCTTGCCTTGCCTTGCCTTGCCTTGCCTTGCCTTGCCTTGCCTTGCCTTGCCTTGCCTTGCCTTGCCTTGCCTTGCCTTGCCTTGCCTTGCCTTGCCTTGCCTTGCCTTGCCTTGCCTTGCCTTGCCTTGCCTTGCCTTGCCTTGCCTTGCCTTGCCTTGCCTTGCCTTGCCTTGCCTTGCCTTGCCTTGCCTTGCCTTGCCTTGCCTTGCCTTGCCTTGCCTTGCCTTGCCTTGCCTTGCCTTGCCTTGCCTTGCCTTGCCTTGCCTTGCCTTGCCTTGCCTTGCCTTGCCTTGCCTTGCCTTGCCTTGCCTTGCCTTGCCTTGCCTTGCCTTGCCTTGCCTTGCCTTGCCTTGCCTTGCCTTGCCTTGCCTTGCCTTGCCTTGCCTTGCCTTGCCTTGCCTTGCCTTGCCTTGCCTTGCCTTGCCTTGCCTTGCCTTGCCTTGCCTTGCCTTGCCTTGCCTTGCCTTGCCTTGCCTTGCCTTGCCTTGCCTTGCCTTGCCTTGCCTTGCCTTGCCTTGCCTTGCCTTGCCTTGCCTTGCCTTGCCTTGCCTTGCCTTGCCTTGCCTTGCCTTGCCTTGCCTTGCCTTGCCTTGCCTTGCCTTGCCTTGCCTTGCCTTGCCTTGCCTTGCCTTGCCTTGCCTTGCCTTGCCTTGCCTTGCCTTGCCTTGCCTTGCCTTGCCTTGCCTTGCCTTGCCTTGCCTTGCCTTGCCTTGCCTTGCCTTGCCTTGCCTTGCCTTGCCTTGCCTTGCCTTGCCTTGCCTTGCCTTGCCTTGCCTTGCCTTGCCTTGCCTTGCCTTGCCTTGCCTTGCCTTGCCTTGCCTTGCCTTGCCTTGCCTTGCCTTGCCTTGCCTTGCCTTGCCTTGCCTTGCCTTGCCTTGCCTTGCCTTGCCTTGCCTTGCCTTGCCTTGCCTTGCCTTGCCTTGCCTTGCCTTGCCTTGCCTTGCCTTGCCTTGCCTTGCCTTGCCTTGCCTTGCCTTGCCTTGCCTTGCCTTGCCTTGCCTTGCCTTGCCTTGCCTTGCCTTGCCTTGCCTTGCCTTGCCTTGCCTTGCCTTGCCTTGCCTTGCCTTGCCTTGCCTTGCCTTGCCTTGCCTTGCCTTGCCTTGCCTTGCCTTGCCTTGCCTTGCCTTGCCTTGCCTTGCCTTGCCTTGCCTTGCCTTGCCTTGCCTTGCCTTGCCTTGCCTTGCCTTGCCTTGCCTTGCCTTGCCTTGCCTTGCCTTGCCTTGCCTTGCCTTGCCTTGCCTTGCCTTGCCTTGCCTTGCCTTGCCTTGCCTTGCCTTGCCTTGCCTTGCCTTGCCTTGCCTTGCCTTGCCTTGCCTTGCCTTGCCTTGCCTTGCCTTGCCTTGCCTTGCCTTGCCTTGCCTTGCCTTGCCTTGCCTTGCCTTGCCTTGCCTTGCCTTGCCTTGCCTTGCCTTGCCTTGCCTTGCCTTGCCTTGCCTTGCCTTGCCTTGCCTTGCCTTGCCTTGCCTTGCCTTGCCTTGCCTTGCCTTGCCTTGCCTTGCCTTGCCTTGCCTTGCCTTGCCTTGCCTTGCCTTGCCTTGCCTTGCCTTGCCTTGCCTTGCCTTGCCTTGCCTTGCCTTGCCTTGCCTTGCCTTGCCTTGCCTTGCCTTGCCTTGCCTTGCCTTGCCTTGCCTTGCCTTGCCTTGCCTTGCCTTGCCTTGCCTTGCCTTGCCTTGCCTTGCCTTGCCTTGCCTTGCCTTGCCTTGCCTTGCCTTGCCTTGCCTTGCCTTGCCTTGCCTTGCCTTGCCTTGCCTTGCCTTGCCTTGCCTTGCCTTGCCTTGCCTTGCCTTGCCTTGCCTTGCCTTGCCTTGCCTTGCCTTGCCTTGCCTTGCCTTGCCTTGCCTTGCCTTGCCTTGCCTTGCCTTGCCTTGCCTTGCCTTGCCTTGCCTTGCCTTGCCTTGCCTTGCCTTGCCTTGCCTTGCCTTGCCTTGCCTTGCCTTGCCTTGCCTTGCCTTGCCTTGCCTTGCCTTGCCTTGCCTTGCCTTGCCTTGCCTTGCCTTGCCTTGCCTTGCCTTGCCTTGCCTTGCCTTGCCTTGCCTTGCCTTGCCTTGCCTTGCCTTGCCTTGCCTTGCCTTGCCTTGCCTTGCCTTGCCTTGCCTTGCCTTGCCTTGCCTTGCCTTGCCTTGCCTTGCCTTGCCTTGCCTTGCCTTGCCTTGCCTTGCCTTGCCTTGCCTTGCCTTGCCTTGCCTTGCCTTGCCTTGCCTTGCCTTGCCTTGCCTTGCCTTGCCTTGCCTTGCCTTGCCTTGCCTTGCCTTGCCTTGCCTTGCCTTGCCTTGCCTTGCCTTGCCTTGCCTTGCCTTGCCTTGCCTTGCCTTGCCTTGCCTTGCCTTGCCTTGCCTTGCCTTGCCTTGCCTTGCCTTGCCTTGCCTTGCCTTGCCTTGCCTTGCCTTGCCTTGCCTTGCCTTGCCTTGCCTTGCCTTGCCTTGCCTTGCCTTGCCTTGCCTTGCCTTGCCTTGCCTTGCCTTGCCTTGCCTTGCCTTGCCTTGCCTTGCCTTGCCTTGCCTTGCCTTGCCTTGCCTTGCCTTGCCTTGCCTTGCCTTGCCTTGCCTTGCCTTGCCTTGCCTTGCCTTGCCTTGCCTTGCCTTGCCTTGCCTTGCCTTGCCTTGCCTTGCCTTGCCTTGCCTTGCCTTGCCTTGCCTTGCCTTGCCTTGCCTTGCCTTGCCTTGCCTTGCCTTGCCTTGCCTTGCCTTGCCTTGCCTTGCCTTGCCTTGCCTTGCCTTGCCTTGCCTTGCCTTGCCTTGCCTTGCCTTGCCTTGCCTTGCCTTGCCTTGCCTTGCCTTGCCTTGCCTTGCCTTGCCTTGCCTTGCCTTGCCTTGCCTTGCCTTGCCTTGCCTTGCCTTGCCTTGCCTTGCCTTGCCTTGCCTTGCCTTGCCTTGCCTTGCCTTGCCTTGCCTTGCCTTGCCTTGCCTTGCCTTGCCTTGCCTTGCCTTGCCTTGCCTTGCCTTGCCTTGCCTTGCCTTGCCTTGCCTTGCCTTGCCTTGCCTTGCCTTGCCTTGCCTTGCCTTGCCTTGCCTTGCCTTGCCTTGCCTTGCCTTGCCTTGCCTTGCCTTGCCTTGCCTTGCCTTGCCTTGCCTTGCCTTGCCTTGCCTTGCCTTGCCTTGCCTTGCCTTGCCTTGCCTTGCCTTGCCTTGCCTTGCCTTGCCTTGCCTTGCCTTGCCTTGCCTTGCCTTGCCTTGCCTTGCCTTGCCTTGCCTTGCCTTGCCTTGCCTTGCCTTGCCTTGCCTTGCCTTGCCTTGCCTTGCCTTGCCTTGCCTTGCCTTGCCTTGCCTTGCCTTGCCTTGCCTTGCCTTGCCTTGCCTTGCCTTGCCTTGCCTTGCCTTGCCTTGCCTTGCCTTGCCTTGCCTTGCCTTGCCTTGCCTTGCCTTGCCTTGCCTTGCCTTGCCTTGCCTTGCCTTGCCTTGCCTTGCCTTGCCTTGCCTTGCCTTGCCTTGCCTTGCCTTGCCTTGCCTTGCCTTGCCTTGCCTTGCCTTGCCTTGCCTTGCCTTGCCTTGCCTTGCCTTGCCTTGCCTTGCCTTGCCTTGCCTTGCCTTGCCTTGCCTTGCCTTGCCTTGCCTTGCCTTGCCTTGCCTTGCCTTGCCTTGCCTTGCCTTGCCTTGCCTTGCCTTGCCTTGCCTTGCCTTGCCTTGCCTTGCCTTGCCTTGCCTTGCCTTGCCTTGCCTTGCCTTGCCTTGCCTTGCCTTGCCTTGCCTTGCCTTGCCTTGCCTTGCCTTGCCTTGCCTTGCCTTGCCTTGCCTTGCCTTGCCTTGCCTTGCCTTGCCTTGCCTTGCCTTGCCTTGCCTTGCCTTGCCTTGCCTTGCCTTGCCTTGCCTTGCCTTGCCTTGCCTTGCCTTGCCTTGCCTTGCCTTGCCTTGCCTTGCCTTGCCTTGCCTTGCCTTGCCTTGCCTTGCCTTGCCTTGCCTTGCCTTGCCTTGCCTTGCCTTGCCTTGCCTTGCCTTGCGCTTGCCTTGCCTTGCCTTGCCTTGCCTTGCCTTGCCTTGCCTTGCCTTGCCTTGCCTTGCCTTGCCTTGCCTTGCCTTGCCTTGCCTTGCCTTGCCTTGCCTTGCCTTGCCTTGCCTTGCCTTGCCTTGCCTTGCCTTGCCTTGCCTTGCCTTGCCTTGCCTTGCCTTGCCTTGCCTTGCCTTGCCTTGCCTTGCCTTGCCTTGCCTTGCCTTGCCTTGCCTTGCCTTGCCTTGCCTTGCCTTGCCTTGCCTTGCCTTGCCTTGCCTTGCCTTGCCTTGCCTTGCCTTGCCTTGCCTTGCCTTGCCTTGCCTTGCCTTGCCTTGCCTTGCCTTGCCTTGCCTTGCCTTGCCTTGCCTTGCCTTGCCTTGCCTTGCCTTGCCTTGCCTTGCCTTGCCTTGCCTTGCCTTGCCTTGCCTTGCCTTGCCTTGCCTTGCCTTGCCTTGCCTTGCCTTGCCTTGCCTTGCCTTGCCTTGCCTTGCCTTGCCTTGCCTTGCCTTGCCTTGCCTTGCCTTGCCTTGCCTTGCCTTGCCTTGCCTTGCCTTGCCTTGCCTTGCCTTGCCTTGCCTTGCCTTGCCTTGCCTTGCCTTGCCTTGCCTTGCCTTGCCTTGCCTTGCCTTGCCTTGCC